>NC_083711.1:6875000-7500000 GCF_033118175.1 Dama dama
GAGGCGGGAGACCCAGTGTCCCTTCCCACGTGCCACAGGTATCCTGGGACTCCTATCCATTTTCAAGAGGAGTCAGGCATCGTCTCCTTTGGAAGCATTGATCTCCGCGGACGTCTCGAGTTTTCAAAGATGTGAGGCCTCCGGTCGTGAAGAGGTGGAGAACTAGGTCTTCCCTGTGGTCTGCACAGGGGATTCAGACATCCCTTCGTCTTCGGAGATGCAAGACAAGCCTGCATTCAAATCACTGCAGGGATATCCGGTCTTACTTCAAGTCAGAGCATCTCGGTGTCCATTCCACTTGAGGCCACAAACTCAGGGTCCTTCTCACATACCTGTAGCTGAGAGAAGCCTCCTCTTGAGGTGCTTGTGGAAAGTTGGTATTCCTCTTGAGTCGAAGCCAGGGACTAAGCTCTCATCTCGAGTTGATTTGGGGTCCACGGATCCCTTTCGTGTTGCTCCACTGACCTCAGGATCCCTCTAGACTTGAGACAGTGATCTTGGGTTTTCTCTGGAGTGCCGTCAAGGAAATCAAGGCTCTTTTCACGTTTGATGTGGAACACGGAATTGCTCTGCACGCAGTGCAGGGGATTCGGGCCTAAACTCGCGGCGAGGGGTAAGTCTCATGGTTTTTCTCGAGTTGCGGCCGGAACCTGGGGTATATTCTCGAGTTACGACGGGGAGGGCCCTTCTAGACACGTGTTTGTTCAGCGACGTCAGGACTCCTGCCTAGGTGCGAGGGACACCTCGGGATTCTCCTGGAGTCTTGGCATGGCAATTGGGACGCGTCTCCACGTGAGGCGGGAGACCCACGGTCCTTTTCCACGTGCCACAGGGATCCTGGGACTCCTATCCATTTTCAAGAGGAGTCGGGCATCGTCTCCTTTGGAAGCATTGATCTCTGCAGACCTCTCGAGTTTTCAAAGGATGTGAGGCCTCCGGTCGCGATGAGGCAGAGGACTAGGTCTTTCTCTGTGGTCTCCACAGGGGATTCAGACATCCCTTCGTCTTGGGAGATGCAAGACGAGCCTGCATTCAATTCACTGCAGGGATATCCGGCCTTACTTCGAGTCAGAGCATCTCGGTGTCCATTCCACTTGCGGCCACAAACTCAGGGTCCCTCTCACCTACCTGTAGCTGAGAGAAGCCTCCTCTTGAGGTGCTTGTGGAAAGTTGGTATTCCTCTTGAGTCGAATCCGGGGTATAACCTCTCATCTCGAGTTGATTTGGGGTCCACGGAGCCCTTTCCTGTTGGTCCAGTGACCTCAGGATCCCTCTAGACTTGAGACACTGATCTTGGGTTTTCTCTGGAGTGCCATCAAGGAAATCAAGGCTCCTTTCACGTTTGATGTGGAACACGGAATTGCTCTGCATGCAGTGCAGGGGAATCGGGCCTCAACTCGCGGCGAGGGGGAAATCTCATGGTTTTTCTCGAGTTGCGGCCCGAACCTGGGGTATATTCTCGAGTTACGATGGGGAGGGCCTTTCCAGACACGTGTTTGTTCAGCGACGTCAGGACTCCTGCCTAGGTGCGAGGGACACCTCGGGATTCTCCTCGAGTCTTGGCATGGCAATTTGGACGGGTCTCCACGTGAGGCGGGAGACCCAGGGTCCCTTTCCACGTGCCACAGGGATCCTGGGACTCCTATCTATTTTCAAGAGGAGTCAGGCATCGTCTCCTTTGGAAGCATTGATCTCCGCGGATCTCTCGAGTTTTCAAAGGATGTGCGGCCTCCGGTCGCGATGAGGCGGAGAACTCGGTCTTTCTCTGTGGTCTCCACAGGGGATTCAGACATCCCTTCGTCTTGGGAGATGCAAGACGAGCCTGCATTCAATTCACTGCAGGGATATCCGGCCTTACTTCGAGTCAGAGCATCTCGGTGTCCATTCCACTTGAGGCCACAAACTCAGGGTCCCTCTCACATACCTGTAGCTTAGAGAAGCCTCCTCTTGAGGTGCTTGTGGAAAGTTGGTATTCCTCTTGAGTAGAAGCCAGGGACTAATCTCTCTTCACGAGTTGATTTGGGGTCCACGGGGCACTTTGGTGTTGCTCCAGTGACCTCAGGATCCCTCTAGACTTGAGACAGTGATCTTGGGTTTTCTCTGCAGTGCCATCAAGGAAATCAAGGCTCCTTTCTCGTTTGATGTGGAACACGGAATTGCTCTGCACGCAGTGCAGGGGAATTGGGCCTCATCTCGCGTCGAGGGGGAAGTCTCATGGTCTTTCTCGAGTGGAGACCGGAACCTGGGGTATATTCTCGAGTTACGACGGGGAGGGCCCTTCCAGACACGTGTTTGTTCAGCGACGTCAGGACTCCTGCCTAGGTGCGAGGGACACCTCGGGATTCTCCTCGAGTCTTGGCATGGCAATTGGGACGCGTCTCCACGTGAGGCGGGAGACCCAGGGAACCTTTCCACGTGCCACAGGGATCCTGGGACTCCTATCCATTTTCAAGAAGAGTCAGGCATTGTCTCCTTTGGAAGCATTGATCTCCGCGGACCTCTCGAGTTTTCAAAGGATGTGAGGCCTACGGTCGCGATGAGGCGGAGGACTAGGACTTTCTCTGTGGTCTTCACAGGGGATTCAGACATCCCTTCGTCTTGGGAGATGCAAGACGAGCCTGCATTCAATTCACTGAAGGGATATCCGGCCTTCCTTCGAGTCAGAGCATCTCGGTGTCCATTCCACTTGAGTCCACAAACTCAGGGTCCCTCTCACATACATGTAGTTGAGAGAAACCTCCTCGTGAAGTGTTTGTGGAAAGTTGGTATTCCTCTTGAGTCGCAGCCAGGGACTAGGCTCTCATCACGAGTTGATTTGGAGTCCACGGAGCCCTTTTATGTTGCTCCAGTGACCTCAGGATCCCTCTAGACTTGAGACAGTGATCTTGGGTTTTCTCTGGAGTTCCATCAAGGAAATCAAGGCTCCGTTTACGTTTGATGTGGAACACGGAATTGCTCTGCACACAGTGCAGGGGAATCGGGCCTCATCTCGCGGCTAGGGGGAAGTCTCATGGTTTTTCTCGAGTTGTGGCCGGAACCTAGGGTATATTCTCGAGTTACGACGGGGAGGGCCCTTCTAGACACGGGTTTGTTCAGCGACATCAGGACTCATGCCTAAGTGTGAGGGACACCTCCGGATTCTCCTCGAGTCTTGGCATGGCAATTGGGACGCGTCTCCACATGAGGCGGGAGACCCAGTGTCAATTTCCACGTGCCACAGGGATCCTGGGACGCCTATCTATTTTCAAGAGGAGTCAGGCATCGTCTCCTTTGGAAGCATTGATTTCCGCGGACCTCTCGAGTTTTCAAAGGATGTGTGGCCTCCGGTCGCGTTGAGGCGGAGGACTAGGTCTTTCTCTGTGGCCTCCACAGGGGATTCAGACATCCCTTCATCTTGGGAGATGCAAGACGAGCCTGCATTCAATTCACTGCAGGGATATCCGGCCTTACTTCCAGTCAGAGCATCTCGGTGTCCATTCCACTTGAGACCACAAACTCAGGGGCCCTCTCACATACCTGTAGCTGAGAGAAGCCTCCTCTAGAGGTGCTTGTGGAAAGTTGGTATTCCTCTTGAGTCGAATCCAGGGTCTAACCTCTCATCTCGAGTTGATTTGGGGTCCACGGAGCCCTTTCGTGTTGCTCCAGTGACCTCAGGATCCCTCTAGACTTGAGACAGTGATCTTGGGTTTTCTCTGGAGTGCCATCAAGGAAATCAAGGCTCCTTTCAAGTTTGATGTGGAACACAGAATTACTCTGCACGCAGTGCAGGGGAATCGGGCCTCATCTCGCGGCAAAGAGGATGTCTCAAGTTTTTCTCAAGTTGCGGCCGGAACCTGGGGTATATTCCCGAGTTACGACGGGGAGGGCCCTGCCAGACACGTGTTTGTTCAGCGACGTCAGGACTCCTGCCTAGGTGTGAGGGACACCTCCGGATTCTCCTCGAGCCTTGGCATGGCAATTGGGACGCGTCTCCACGTGAGGCGGGAGACCCAGTGTCCCTTTCAATGTGCCACAGGGATCCTGGGATTCCTATCCATTTTCAAGAGGAGTCAGGCATCGTCTCCTTTGGAAGCATTGATCTCCGCAGACCTCTCGAGTTTTCAAAGGATGGAGGCCTCTGGTCGCGAGGAAGTGGAGAACTAGGTCTTTCTCTGTGGTCTCCACAGGGGATTCAGACATCCCTTCGTCTTGGGAGATGCAAGACGAGCCTGCATTCAATTCACTGCAGGGATATCCAGCCTTACTTCGAGTCAGAGCATCTCGGTGTCCATTTCAATTGAGGCCACAGCTCACGGTCCCACTCACATACCTGTAGCTGAGAGAAGCCTCCTCTTGAGGTGCTTGTGGAAAGTTGGTATTCCTCTTGAGTCGAAGCCAGGGACTAAGCTATCATCTCGAGTTGATTTGGGGTCCACGGAGCCTTTTCGTGTTGCTCCAGTGACCTCAGGATCCCTCTAGACTTGAGACAGTGATCTTGGGTTTTCTCTGGAGTGCCATCAAGGAAATCAGGGCTCCTTTCACGTTTGATGTGGAACACGGAATCGCTCTGCACGCAGTGCAGGGGAATCGGGCCTCATCTCGCGGTGAAGGTTAAATCTCATGGTTTTTCTCGAGTTGCGGCCGGAACCTGGGGTATATTCTCGAGTTACGACGGGGAGGGCCCTTCCAGACACGTGTTTGTTCAGCGACGTCAGGACTCCTGCCTAGGTGCGAGGGACACCTCGGGATTCTCCTCGAGTCTTGGCATGGCAATTGGCACGCGTCTCCACGTGAGACGGGAGACCCAGGGTCCCTTTCCACGTGCCACAGGGATCCTGGGACTCCTATCCATTTTCAAGAGGAGTCAGGCATCGTCTCCTTTAGAAGCATTGATCTCCACAGACCTCTCGAGTTTTCAAAGGATGTGAGGCCTCCGGTCGCGATGAGGCGGAGGACTAGGTCTTTCTCTGTGGTCTCCACAGGGGATTCAGACATCCCTTCGTCTTGGGAGATGCAAGACGAGCCTGCATTCAATTCACTGCAGGGATATCCGGCCTTACTTCGAGTCAGAGCATCTCGGTGTCCATTCCACTTGAGGCCACAAACTCAGGGTCCCTCTCACATACCTGTAGCTGAGAGAAGCCTCCTCTTGAGGTGCTTGTGGAAAGTTGGTATTCCTCTTGAGTCGATGCCAGGGACTAAGCTCTCATCTCGAGTTCATTTGGGGTCCAGGGAGCCCTTTCGTGTTGGTCCAGTGACCTCAGGATCCCTCTAGACTAGAGACAGTGATCTTGGGTTTTCTCTGGAGTGCCATCAAGGAAATCAAGGCTCCTTTCACTTTTGATGTGGAATACGGAATTGCTCTGCACGCAGGGCAGGGGAATCGGGCCTCATCTCGCGGCGAGGGGGAAGTCTCATGGTATTTCTTGAGTTGCGGCCGGAACCTGGGGTATATTCTCGAGTTACGATGGGGAGGGCCCTTCCAGACACGTGTTCGTTCAGCGACGTCAGGACTCCTGCCTAGGTGCGAGGGACACCTCGGGATTCTCCTCGAGTCTTGGCATGACAATTTGGACGCCTCTCTACGTGAGGCGGGAGACCCAGGGTCCTTTTCCACGTGCCACAGGGATCCTGGGACTCCTATCCATTTTCAAGAGGAGTCGGGCATCGTCTCCTTTGGAAGCATTGATCTCTGCAGACCTCTCGAGTTTTCAAAGGATGTGAGGCCTCCGGTCGCGAAGAGGCGGAGGACTAGGTCTTTCTCTGTGGTCTCCACAGGGGATTCAGACATCCCTTCGTCTTGGGAGATGCAAGACGAGCCTGCATTCAATTCACTGCAGGGATATCCGGCCTTACTTCGAGTCAGAGCATCTCGGTGTCCATTCCACTTGAGGCCACAAACTCGGGGTCCCTCAAATATACCTGTAGCTGAGAGAAGCCTCCTCTTGAGGTGCTTGTGGAAAGTTGGTATTCCTCTTGAGTCGAAGTCAGGGACTAAGCTCTCATCTCGAGTTGATTTTGGGTCCACGGAGTCCTTTCTTGTTGGTCCAGTGACCTCAGGATCCCTCTAGACTTGAGACAGTGATCTTGGGTTTTCTCTGGAGTGCCATCAAGGAAATCAAGGTTCCTTTCACTTTTGATGTGGAATACGGAATTGCTCTGCACGCAGGGCAGGGGAATCGGGCCTCATCTCGTGGCGAGGGGGAAGTCTCATGGTTTTTCTCGAGTTGCGGCCGGAACCTGGGGTATATTCTCGAGTTACGATGGGGAGGGCCTTTCCAGACACGTGTTTGTTCAGCGACGTCAGGACTCCTGCCTAGGTGCGAGGGACACCTCGGGATTCTCCTCGAGTCTTGGCATGACAATTGGGACGCCTCTCTACGTGAGGCGGGAGACCCAGGGTCCTTTTCCATGTGCCACAGGGATCCTGGGACTCCTATTCATTTTCAAGAGGAGTCGGGAATCGTCTCCTTTGGAAGCATTGATCTCTGCAGACCTCTCGAGTTTTCAAAGGATGTGAGGCCTCCGGTCGCGAAGAGGCGGTGGACTAGGTCTTTCTCTGTGGTCTCCACAGGGGATTAAGACATCCCTTCGTCTTGGGAGATGCAAGACGAGCCTGCATTCAATTCACTGCAGGGATATCCGGCCTTACTTCGAGTCAGAGCATCTCGGTGTCCATTCCACCTGAGGCCACAAACTCGGGGTCCCTCAAATATACCTGTAGCTGAGAGAAGCCTCCTCTTGATGTGCTTGTGGAAAGTTGGTATTCCTCTTGAGTCGAAGTCAGGGACTAAGCTCTCATCTCGAGTTGATTTTGGGTCCACGGAGTCCTTTCTTGTTGGTCCAGTGACCTCAGGATCCCTCTAGACTTGAGACAGTGATCTTGGGTTTTCTCTGGAGTGCCATCAAGGAAATCAAGGCTCCTTTAAGGTTTGATGTGGAACACGGAATTGCTCTGCATACAGTGCATGGGAATCGGGCCTCAACTTGCGGCGAGGGGGAAATCTCATGGTTTTTCTCGAGTTGCGGCCCGAACCTGGTGTATATTCTCGAGTTACGATGGGGAGGGCCTTTCCAGACACGTGTTTGTTCAGCGACGTCAGGACTCCTTCCTAGGTGCGAGGGACACCTCGGGATTCTCCTCGAGTCTTGGCATGGCAATTTGGACGGGTCTCCACGTGAGGCGGGAGACCCAGGGTCCCTTTCCACGTGCCACAGGGATCCTGGGAATCCTATCCATTTTCAAGAGGAGTCAGGCATCGTCTCCTTTGGAAGCATTGATCTCCGCGGACCTCTCGAGTTTTCAAAGGATGTGAGGCCTCCGGTCGCGATGAGGCGGAGAACTCGGTCTTTCTCTGTGGTCTCCACAGGGGATTCAGTCATCCCTTCGTCTTGGGAGATGCAAGACGAGCCTGCATTCAATTCACTGCAGGGATATCCGGCCTTACTTCGAGTCAGAGCATCTCGGTGTCCATTCCACTTGAGGCCACAAACTCAGGGTCCCTCTCACATACCTGTAGCTTAGAGAAGCCTCCTCTTGAGGTGCTTGTGGAAAGTTGGTATTCCTCTTGAGTAGAAGCCAGGGACTAATCTCTCATCACGAGTTGATTTGGGGTCCACGGAGCACTTTGGTGTTGCTCCAGTGACCTCAGGATCCCTCTAGACTTGAGACAGTGATCTTGGGTTTTCTCTGGAGTGCCATCAAGGAAATCAAGGCTCCTTTCTCGTTTGATGTGGAACACGGAATTGCTCTGCACGCAGTGCAGGGGAATTGGGCCTCATCTCGCGTCGAGGGGGAAGTCTCATGGTTTTTCTCGAGTGGAGGCCGGAACCTGGGGTATATTCTCGAGTTACGACGGGGAGGGCCCTTCCAGACACGTGTTTGTTCAGCGACGTCAGGACTCCTGCCTAGGTGCGAGGGACACCTCGGGATTCTCCTCGAGTCTTGGCATGGCAATTGGGACGCGTCTCCACATGTGGCGGGAGACCCAGTGTCAATTTCCACGTGCCACAGGGATCCTGGGACTCCTATCTATTTTCAAGAGGAGTCAGGCATCGTCTCCTTTGGAAGCATTGATCTCCGCGGACCTCTCGAGTTTTCAAAGGATGTGAGGCCTCCGGTCGCGAAGAGGCGGAGGACTAGGTCTTTCTCTGTGGTCTCCACAGGGGATTCAGACATCCCTTCGTCTTGGGAGATGCAAGACGAGCCTGCATTCAATTCACTGCAGGGATATCCGGCCTTACTTCAAGTCAGAGCATCTCGGTGTCCATTCCACTTGAGGCCACAAACTCGGGGTCCCTCAAATATACCTGTAGCTGAGAGAAGCCTCCTCTTGAGGTGCTTGTGGAAAGTTGGTATTCCTCTTGAGTCGAAGTCAGGGACTAAGCTCTCATCTCGAGTTGATTTTGGGTCCACGGAGTCCTTTCTTGTTGGTCCAGTGACCTCAGGATCCCTCTAGACTTGAGACAGTGATCTTGGGTTTTCTCTGGAGTGCCATCAAGGAAATCAAGGTTCCTTTCACTTTTGATGTGGAATACGGAATTGCTCTGCACGCAGGGCAGGGGAATCGGGCCTCATCTCGTGGCGAGGGGGAAGTCTCATGGTTTTTCTCGAGTTGCGGCCGGAACCTGGGGTATATTCTCGAGTTACGATGGGGAGGGCCTTTCCAGACACGTGTTTGTTCAGCGACGTCAGGACTCCTGCCTAGGTGCGAGGGACACCTCGGGATTCTCCTCGAGTCTTGGCATGACAATTGGGACGCCTCTCTACGTGAGGCGGGAGACCCAGGGTCCTTTTCCATGTGCCACAGGGATCCTGGGACTCCTATTCATTTTCAAGAGGAGTCGGGAATCGTCTCCTTTGGAAGCATTGATCTCTGCAGACCTCTCGAGTTTTCAAAGGATGTGAGGCCTCCGGTCGCGAAGAGGCGGTGGACTAGGTCTTTCTCTGTGGTCTCCACAGGGGATTCAGACATCCCTTCGTCTTGGGAGATGCAAGACGAGCCTGCATTCAATTCACTGCAGGGATATCCGGCCTTACTTCGAGTCAGAGCATTTCGGTGTCCATTCCACCTGAGGCCACAAACTCGGGGTCCCTCAAATATACCTGTAGCTGAGAGAAGCCTCCTCTTGATGTGTTTGTGGAAAGTTGGTATTCCTCTTGAGTCGAAGTCAGGGACTAAGCTCTCATCTCGAGTTGATTTTGGGTCCACGGAGTCCTTTCTTGTTGGTCCAGTGACCTCAGGATCCCTCTAGACTTGAGACAGTGATCTTGGGTTTTCTCTGGAGTGCCATCAAGGAAATCAAGGCTCCTTTAAGGTTTGATGTGGAACACGGAATTGCTTTGCATACAGTGCATGGGAATCGGGCCTCAACTTGCGGCGAGGGGGAAATCTCATGGTTTTTCTCGAGTTGCGGCCCGAACCTGGTGTATATTCTCGAGTTACGATGGGGAGGGCCTTTCCAGACACGTGTTTGTTCAGCGACGTCAGGACTCCTTCCTAGGTGCGAGGGACACCTCGGGATTCTCCTCGAGTCTTGGCATGGCAATTTGGACGGGTCTCCACGTGAGGCGGGAGACCCAGGGTCCCTTTCCACGTGCCACAGGGATCCTGGGAATCCTATCCATTTTCAAGAGGAGTCAGGCATCGTCTCCTTTGGAAGCATTGATCTCCGCGGACCTCTCGAGTTTTCAAAGGATGTGAGGCCTCCGGTCGCAATGAGGCGGAGAACTCGGTCTTTCTCTGTGGTCTCCACAGGGGATTCAGTCATCCCTTCGTCTTGGGAGATGCAAGACGAGCCTGCATTCAATTCACTGCAGGGATATCCGGCCTTACTTCGAGTCAGAGCATCTCGGTGTCCATTCCACTTGAGGCCACAAACTCAGGGTCCCTCTCACATACCTGTAGCTTAGAGAAGCCTCCTCTTGAGGTGCTTGTGGAAAGTTGGTATTCCTCTTGAGTTGAAGCCAGGGACTAATCTCTCATCACGAGTTGATTTGGGGTCCACGGAGCACTTTGGTGTTGCTCCAGTGACCTCAGGATCCCTCTAGACTTGAGACAGTGATCTTGGGTTTTCTCTGGAGTGCCATCAAGGAAATCAAGGCTCCTTTCTCGTTTGATGTGGAACACGGAATTGCTCTGCACGCAGTGCAGGGGAATTGGGCCTCATCTCGCGTCGAGGGGGAAGTCTCATGGTTTTTCTCGAGTGGAGGCCGGAACCTGGGGTATATTCTCGAGTTACGACGGGGAGGGCCCTTCCAGACACGTGTTTGTTCAGCGACGTCAGGACTCCTGCCTAGGTGCGAGGGACACCTCGGGATTCTCCTCGAGTCTTGGCATGGCAATTGGGACGCGTCTCCACGTGAGGCGGGAGACCCAGGGAACCTTTCCACGTGCCACAGGGATCCTTGGACTCCTATCTATTTTCAAGAGGAGTCAGGCATCGTCTCCTTTGGAAGCATTGATCTCCGCGGACCTCTCGAGTTTTCAAAGGATGTGAGGCCTCCGGTCGCGTTGAGGCAGAGGACTAGGTCTTTCTCTGTGGTCTCTACAGGGGATTCAGACATCCCTTCGTCTTGGGAGATGTAAGACGAGCCTGCATTCAATTCACTGCAGGGATATCCGGCCTTACTTCGAGTCAGAGCATCTCGTGTCCATTCCACTTGAGGCCACAAACTCAGGGGCCCTCTCACATACCTGTAGCTTAGAGAAGCCTCCTCTTGAGGTGCTTGTGGAAAGTTGGTATTCCTCTAGAGTCGAAGCCAGGGACTAAGCTCTCATCTCGAGTTGATTTGGGGTCCACAGAGCCCTTTCGTGTTGCTCCAGTGACCACAAGATCCCTCTATACTTGAGACAGTGATCTTGGGTTTTCTCTGGAGTGCCATCAAGGAAATCAAGGCTCCTTTCACGTTTGATGTGGAACACGGAATTGCTCTGCATGCAGTGCAGGGGAATCGGGCCTCAACTCGCGGCTAGGGGTAAGTCTCATGGTTTTTCTCGAGTTGTGGCCGGAACCTGGGGTATATTCTCGAGTTACGACGGGGAGGGCCCTTCCAGACACGGGTTTGTTCAGCGACATCAGGACTCCTGCCTAGGTGTGAGGGACACCTCCGGATTCTCCTCGAGTCTTGGCATGGCAATTGGGACGCGTCTCCACATGTGGCGGGAGACCCAGTGTCAATTTCCACGTGCCACAGGGATCCTGGGACTCCTATCTATTTTCAAGAGGAGTCAGGCATCGTCTCCTTTGGAAGCATTGATCTCCGCGGACCTCTCGAGTTTTCAAAGGATGTGAGGCCTCCGGTCGCGTTGAGGCGGAGGACTAGGTCTTTCTCTGTGGTCTCTACAGGGGATTCAGTCGTCCCTTCGTCTTGGGAGATGCAAGACGAGCCTGCATTCAATTCACTGCAGGGATATGCGGCCTTACTTCCAGTCAGAGCATCTCGGTGTTCATTCCACTTGAGGCCACAAACTCAGGGGCCCTCTCACATACCTGTAGCTGAGAGAAGCCTCCTCTTGAGGTGCTTGTGGAAAGTTGGTATTCCTCTTTAGTCGAATCCAGGGACTAACCTCTCATATCGAGTTGATTTGGGGTCCACGGAGCCCTTTCGTGTTGCTCCAGTGACCTCAGGATCCCTCTACACTTGATACAGTGATCTTGGGTTTTCTCTGGAGTGCCATCAAGGAAATCAAGGCTCCTTTCAAGTTTGATGTGGAACACGGAATTGCTCTGCACGCAGTGCAGGGGAATCGGGCCTCATCTCGCGGCAAGGAGGATGTCACAAGTTTTTCTCAAGTTGTGGCCGGAACCTGGGGTATATTCTCGAGTTACGACGGGGAGGGCCCTGCCAGACACGTGTTTGTTCAGCGACGTCAGGACTCCTGCCTAGGTGTGAGGGACACCTCCGGATTCTCCTCGAGACTTGGCATGGCAATTGGGACGCGTCTCCACGTGAGGCGGGAGACCCAGTGTCCCTTTCAATGTGCCACAGGGATCTTGGGATTCCTATCCATTTTCAAGAGGAGTCAGGCATCGTCTCCTTTGGAAGCATTGATCTCCGCGGACCTCTCGAGTTTTCAAAGGATGGAGGCCTCTGGTCGCGAGGAGGTGGAGAACTAGGTCTTTCTCTGTGGTCTCCACAGGGGATTCAGACATCCATTCGTCTTGGGAGATGCAAGACGAGCCTGCATTCAATTCACTGCAGGGATGTCCAGCCTTACTTCGAGTCAGAGCATCTCGGTGTTCATTTCAATTGAGGCCACAGCTCAGGGTCCCTCTCACATACCTGTAGCTGAGAGAAGCCTCCTCTTGAGGTGCTTGTGGAAAGTTGGTATTCCTCTTGAGTCGAAGCCAGGGACTAAGCTATCATCTCGAGTTGATTTGGAGTCCACGGAGCCTTTTCGTGTTGCTCCAGTGACCTTAGGATCCCTCTAGACTTGAGACAGTGATCTTGGGTTTTCTCTGGAGTGCCATCAAGGAAATCAAGGCTCCTTTCAAGTTTGATGTGTAACACGGAATTGCTCGGCATGCAGTGCAGGGGAATCGGGCCTCAACTCGCGGCGAGGGGGAAATCTCATGGTTTTTCTCGAGTTGCGGCCCGAACCTGGTGTATATTCTCGAGTTACGATGGAGAGGGCCTTTCCAGACACGTGTTTGTTCAGCGACGTCAGGACTCCTGCCTAGGTGCGAGGGACACCTCGGGATTCTCCTCGAGTCTTGGCATGTCAATTGGGACGGGTCTCCACGTGAGGCGGGAGACCCAGGGTCCCTTTCCACATGCCACAGGGATCCTGGGACTCCTATCCATTTTCAAGAGGAATCAGGCATCGTCTCCTTTGAAAGCATTGATCTCCGCAGACCTCTCGAGTTTTCAAAGAATGTGAGGCCTCCGGTCGCGATGAGGCGGAGAACGAGGACTTTCTCTGTGGTCTCCACAGGGGATTCAGACATCCCTTCGTCTTGGGAGATGCAAGACGAGCCTGCATTCAATTCACTGCAGGGATATCTGGCCTTACTTCGAGTCAGAGCATCTCGGTGTCCATTCCACTTGAGGCCACAAACTCAGGGTCCCTGTCACATACCTGTAGCTGAGAGAAGCCTCCTCTTGAGGTGCTTGTGGAAAGTTAGTATTCCTCTTGAGTCGAAGCCAGGGACTAATCTCTCATCACGAGTTGATTTGGGGTCCACGGAGCACTTTGGTGTTGCTCCAGTGACCTCAGGATCCCTCTAGACTTGAGACAGTGATCTTGGGTATTCTCTGGAGTGCCATCATGGAAATCAAGGCTCCTTTCACGTTTAATGTGGAACACGGAATTGCTCTGCACGCAGTGCTTGGGAATCGGCCTCATCTCTCGGCGAGGGGGAAGTCTCATGGTTTTTCTCGAGTTGAGGCCGGAACCTGGGGTATATTCTCGAGTTATGACGGGGAGGTCCCTTCCAGACACGTGTTTGTTCAGCGAAGTCCGGACTCCTGCCTAGGTGCGAGGGACACCTCGGGATTCTCCTCGAGTCTTGGCATGGCAATTGGGACGCGTCTCCACGTGAGGCGGGAGACCCAGTGTCCCTTTCCACGTGCCACAGGGATCCTGGAACTCCTATCCACTTTCAAGAGGAGTCAGGCATCGTCTCCTTGGGAAGCATTGATCTCCTCGGACCTCTCGAATTTTCAAAGTATGTGAGGCCTCCGTTCGCGTTGAGGCGGAGGACTAGGTCTTTCTCTGTGGTCTCCACAGGGGATTCAGACATCCTTTCGTCTTGGGAGATGCAAGACGAGCCTGCATTCAATTCACTGCAGGGATATCCGGCCTTACTTCGAGTCAGAGCATCTCAGAGTCCATTCCACTTGAGGCCACAAACTTAGGGTCCCTCTCACACACCTGTAGCTGAGAGAAGCCTCCTCTTGAGGTGCTTGTGGAAAGTTGGTATTCCTCTTGAGTCGAAGCCAGGGACTAAGCTCTCATCTCGAGTTGATTTGGGATCCACGGAACCCTTTCCTGTTGCTCCAGTGACCTCAGGATCCCTCTAGACTTGAGACAGTGATCTTGGGTTTTCTCTGGAGTGCCATCAAGGAAATCAAGTCTCCTTTCACGTTTGATGTGGAACACGGAATTGCTCGGCACGCATTGCAGGGGAATCGGGCCTCATCTCGCGGCGAGGGGGAAGTCTCATGGTTTTCTCGAGTTGCGGCCGGAACCTGGGTTATATTCCCAAGTTACGACGGGGAGGGCCGTTCCAGACACGTGTTTGTTCAGCGACGTCAGGACTCCTGCCTAGGTGCGAGGGACACCTCGGGATTCTCCTGGAGTCTTGGCATGGCAATTGGGACGCGTCTCCACGTGAGGCGGGAGACCCAGTGTCCCTTTCCACGTGCCACAGGGATCCTGGGACTCCTATCCATTTTCAAGAGGAGTCAGGCATCGTCTCCTTTGGAAGCATTGATCTCTGCGGACCTCTCGAGTTTTCAAAGGATGTGAGGCCTCCGGTCGCGTTGAGGCGGAGGACTAGGTCTTTCTCTGTCGTCTCCACAGGGGATTCAGACATCCCTTCGTCTTGGGAGATGCAAGACGAGCCTGCATTCAATTCACTGCAGGCATATCCGGCCTTACTTCCAGTCAGAGCATCTCAGTGTCCATTCAACTTGAGGCCACAAACTCTTGGTCCCTCTCACATACATGTAGCTGAGAGAAGCCTTCTCTTGAGGTGCTTGTGGAAAGTTGGTATTCCTCTTGACTCGAAGCCAGGGACTAAGCTCTCATCTCGAGGTGATTTGGGTTCCACGGAGCCCTTTCGTGTTGCTCCAGTGACCTCACGATCCCTCTAGACTTGAGACAGTGATCTTGGGTTTTCTCTGGAGTGCCATCAAGGAAATCAAGGCTCCTTTCACGTTTGATGTGGAACACGGAATTGCTCTGCACGCAGTGCTTGGGAATCGGCCTCATCTCTCGGCGAGGGGGAAGTCTCATGGTTTTTCTCGAGTTGAGGCCGGAACCTGGGGTATATTCTCGAGTTATGACGGGGAGGTCCCTTCTAGGCACGTGTTTGTTCAGCGAAGTCAGGACTCCTGCCTAGGTGCGAGGGACATCTCGGGATTCTCCTCGAGTCTTGGCATGGCAATTGGGACGCGTCTCCACGTGAGGCGGGAGACCCAGTGTCCCTTTCCACGTGCCACAGGGATCCTGGGACTCCTATCCACTTTAGAGGAGTCAGGCATCGTCTCCTTGGGAAGCATTGATCTCCTCGAACCTCTCGAGTTTTCAAAGTATGTGAGGCCTCCGTTCGCGTTGAGGCGGAGGACTAGGTCTTTCTCTGTGGTCTCCACAGGGGATTCAGACATCCCTTCGTCTCGGGAGATGCAAGACGAGCCTGCATTCAATTCACTGCAGGGATATCCGGCCTTACTTCGAGTCAGAGCATCTCGGTGTCCATTCCACTTGAGGCCACAAACTCAGGGGCCCTCTCACATACCTGTAGCTGAGAGAAGCCTCCTCTTGAGGTGCTTGTGGAAAGTTGGTATTCCTCTTGAGTCGAAGCCAGGGACTAAGCTCGCATCTCGAGTTGATTTGGGTTCCACGGAGCCCTTTTGTGTTGCTCCAGTGACCTCAGGATCCCTCTAGACTTGAGCCAGTGATCTTGGGTTTTCTCTGGAGTGCCATCAAGGAAATCAAGGCTCCTTTCACGTTGATGTGGAACACGGAATTGCTCTGCACGCAGTGCAGGGGAATCGGGCATCATCTCGCGGCGAGGGGTAAGTCTCATGGTTTTTCTCGAGTTGCGGCCGGAACCTGGGGTATATTCTCGAGTTACGACGGGGAGGGCCCTTCCAGACACGTGTTTGTTCAGGGACGTCAGGACTCCTGCCTAGGTGCGAGGGACACCTCGGGGTTCTCCTCGAGTCTTGGTATGGCAATTGGGACTCCTCTCCACGTGAGGCGGGAGACCCAGTGTCCCTTCCCACGTGCCACAGGTATCCTGGGACTCCTATCCATTTTCAAGAGGAGTCAGGCATCGTCTCCTTTGGAAGCATTGATCTCCGCGCACCTCTCGAGTTTTCAAAGGATGTGAGGTCTCCGGTCGCGATGAGGTGGAGGAGTAGGTCTTTCTCTGTGGTCTCCACAGGGGATTCAGACATCCCTTCGTCTTGGGAGATGCAAGACGAGCCTGCATTCAATTCACTGCAGGGATATCTGGCCTTACTTCGAGTCAGAGCATCTCGGTGTCCATTCCACTTGAGGCCACAAACTCAGGGTCCCTGTCACATACCTGTAGCTGAGAGAAGCCTCCTCTTGAGGTGCTTGTGGAAAGTTAGTATTCCTCTTGAGTCGAAGCCGGGGACTAATCTCTCATCACGAGTTGATTTGGGGTCCACGGAGCACTTTGGTGTTGCTCCAGTGACCTCAGGATCCCTCTAGACTTGAGACAGTGATCTTGCGTATTCTCTGGAGTGCCATCATGGAAATCAAGGCTCCTTTCACGTTTAATGTGGAACACGGAATTGCTCTGCACGCAGTGCTTGGGAATCGGCCTCATCTCTCGGCGAGGGGGAAGTCTCATGGTTTTTCTCGAGTTGAGGCCGGAACCTGGGGTATATTCTCGAGTTATGACGGGGAGGTCCCTTCCAGACACGTGTTTGTTCAGCGAAGTCCGGACTCCTGCCTAGGTGCGAGGGACACCTCGGGATTCTCCTCGAGTCTTGGCATGGCAATTGGGACGCGTCTCCACGTGAGGCGGGAGACCCAGTGTCCCTTTCCACGTGCCACAGGGATCCTGGAACTCCTATCCACTTTCAAGAGGAGTCAGGCATCGTCTCCTTGGGAAGCATTGATCTCCTCGGACCTCTCGAGTTTTCAAAGTATGTGAGGCCTCCGTTCGCGTTGAGGCGGAGGACTAGGTCTTTCTCTGTGGTCTCCACAGGGGATTCAGACATCCCTTCGTCTTGGGAGATGCAAGACGAGCCTGCATTCAATTCACTGCAGGGATATCCGGCCTTACTTCGAGTCAGAGCATCTCGGTGTCCATTCCACTTGAGGCCACAAACTCGGGGTCCCTCAAATATACCTGTAGCTGAGAGAAGCCGCCTCTTGAGGTGCTTGTGGAAAGTTGGTATTCCTCTTGAGTCGAAGCCAGGGACTAAGCTCTCATCTCGAGTTGATTTGGGGTCCACGGAGCCCTTTCCTGTTGCTCCAGTGACCTCAGGATCCCTCTAGACTTGAGACAGTGATCTTGGGTTTTCTCTGGAGTGCCATCAAGGAAATCAAGTCTCCTTTCACGTTTGATGTGGAACACGGAATTGCTCGGCACGCATTGCAGGGGAATCGGGCCTCATCTCGCGGCGAGGGGGAAGTCTCATGGTTTTCTCGAGTTGCGGCCGGAACCTGGATTATATTCCCAAGTTACGACGGGGAGGGCCCTTCCAGACACGTGTTTGTTCAGCGACGTCAGGACTCCTGCCTAGGTGCGAGGGACACCTCGGGATTCTCCTGGAGTCTTGGCATGGCAATTGGGACGCGTCTCCACGTGAGGCGGGAGACCCAGTGTCCCTTTCCACGTGCCACAGGGATCCTGGGACTCCTATCCATTTTCAAGAGGAGTCAGGCATCGTCTCCTTGGGAAGCATTGATCTCTGCGGACCTCTCGAGTTTTCAAAGGATGTGAGGCCTCCGGTCGCGTTGAGGCGGAGGACTAGGTCTTTCTCTGTGGTCTCCACAGGGGATTCAGACATCCCTTCGTCTTGGGAGATGAAAGACGAGCCTGCATTCAATTCACTGCAGGCATATCCGGCCTTACTTCCAGTCAGAGCATCTCGGTGTTCATTCAACTTGAGGCCATAAACTCTTGGTCCCTCTCACATACATGTAGCTGAGAGAAGCCTTCTCTTGAGGTGCTTGTGGAAAGTTGGTATTCCTCTTGAGTCGAAGCCAGGGACTAAGCTCTCATCTCGAGGTGATTTGGGTTCCACGGAGCCCTTTCGTGTTGCTCCAGTGACCTCAGGATCCCTCTAGACTTGAGCCAGTGATCTTGGGTTTTCTCTGGAGTGCCATCAAGGAAATCAAGGCTCCTTTCACGTTTGATGTGGAACACGGAATTGCTCTGCACGCAGTGCTTGGGAATCGGCCTCATCTCTCGGCGAGGGGGAAGTCTCATGGTTTTTCTCGAGTTGAGGCCGGAACCTGGGGTATATTCTCGAGTTATGACGGGGAGGTCCCTTCTAGGCACGTGTTTGTTCAGCGAAGTCAGGACTCCTGCCTAGGTGCGAGGGACATCTCGGGATTCTCCTCGAGTCTTGGCATGGCAATTGGGACGCGTTTCCACGTGAGGCGGGAGACCCAGTGTCCCTTTCCACGTGCCACAGGGATCCTGGGACTCCTATCCACTTTAGAGGAGTCAGGCATCGTCTCCTTGGGAAGCATTGATCTCCTCGAACCTCTCGAGTTTTCAAAGTATGTGAGGCCTCCGTTCGCGTTGAGGCGGAGGACTAGGTCTTTCTCTGTGGTCTCCACAGGGGATTCAGACATCCCTTCGTCTCGGGAGATGCAAGACGAGCCTGCATTCAATTCACTGCAGGGATATCCGGCCTTACTTCGAGTCAGAGCATCTCGGTGTCCATTCCACTTGAGGCCACAAACTCAGGGGCCCTCTCACATACCTGTAGCTGAGAGAAGCCTCCTCTTGAGGTGCTTGTGGAAAGTTGGTATTCCTCTTGAGTCGAAGCCAGGGACTAAGCTCGCATCTCGAGTTGATTTGGGTTCCACGGAGCCCTTTCGTGTTGCTCCAGTGACCTCAGGATCCCTCTAGACTTGAGCCAGTGATCTTGGGTTTTCTCTGGAGTGCCATCGAGGAAATCAAGGCTCCTTTCACGTTTGATGTGGAACACGGAATTGCTCTGCACGCAGTGCAGGGGAATCAGGCCTCATCTCGCGGCGAAGGGGAAGTCTCATGGTTTTTCTCGAGTTGCGGCCGGAACCTGGGGTATATTCTCGAGTTACGACGGGGAGGGCCCTTCCAGACACGTGTTTGTTCAGGGACGTCAGGACTCCTGCCTAGGTGCGAGGGACACCTCGGGATTCTCCTCGAGTCTTGGCATGGCAATTGGGACTCCTCTCCACGTGAGGCGGGAGACCCAGTGTCCCTTCCCACGTGCCACAGGTATCCTGGGACTCCTATCCATTTTCAAGAGGAGTCAGGCATCGTCTCCTTTGGAAGCATTGATCTCCGCGCACCTCTCGAGTTTTCAAAGGATGTGAGGTCTCCGGTCGCGATGAGGTGGAGGAGTAGGTCTTTCTCTCTGGACTCCACAGGGGATTCAGACATCCCTTCGTCTTGGGAGATGCAAGACGAGCCTGCATTCAATTCACTGCAGGGATATCCGGCCTTACTTCGAGTCAGAGCATCTCGGTTTCCATTCCATTGAGGCCACAAAATCAGGGTCCCTCTCACATACCTGTAGCTGAGAGAAGCCTCCTCTTGAGGTGCTTGTGGAAAGTTGGTATTCCTCTTGAGTCGAAGCCAGGGACTAAGCTCTCATCTCGAGTTGATTTGGGGTCAAAGGAGCCCTTTCGTGTTGCTCCAGTGACCTCAGGATCCCTCTAGACTTGAGACAGTGATCTTGGGTTTTCTCTGGAGTGCCATCGAGGAAATCAAGGCTCCTTTCACGTTTGATGTGGAACACGCAATTGCTCTGCACGCAGGGCAGGGGAATCGGGCCTCATCTCGGGGCGAGGGGGAAGTTTCATGGTTTTTATCGAGTTGCGGCCTGAACCTGGGGTATATTCTCGAGTTACGCTGTGGAGGGCCCTTCCAGACACGTGTTTGTTCAGCGACGTCAGGACTCCTGCCTAGGTGCGAGGGACACCTCGGGATTCTCCTCGAGTCTTGGCATGGCAATTGGGACGCGTCTCCACGTGAGGCGGGAGACCCAGGTTCCCTTTCCACGTGCCACAGGGATCCTGGGACTCCTATCCATTTTCAAGAGGAG
Organism: Dama dama; assembly: GCF_033118175.1. Taxonomy (NCBI): domain Eukaryota; kingdom Metazoa; phylum Chordata; class Mammalia; order Artiodactyla; family Cervidae; genus Dama; species Dama dama. Next base: position 6,894,952 of record NC_083711.1, read on the forward strand.
TCAGGCATCGTATCCTTTGGAACCATTGATCTCCGCGGACGTCTCGAGTTTTCAAAGATGTGAGGCCTCCGGTCGTGAAGAGGTGGAGAACTAGGTCTTCCCTGTGGTATCCACAGGGGATTCAGACATCCCTTCGTCTTCGGAGATGCAAGACGAGCCTGCATTCAAATCACTGCAGGGATATCCGGTCTTACTTCGAGTCAGAGCATCTCGGTGTCCATTCCACTTGAGGCCACAAAATCAGGGTTCTTCTCACATACCTGTAGCTGAGAGAAGCCTCCTCTTGAGGTGCTTGTGGAAAGTTGGTATTCCTCTTGAGTCGAAGCCAGGGACTAGGCTCTCATCTCGAGTTGATTTGGGATCCACGGATCCCTTTCGTGTTGCTCCACTGACCTCAGGATCCCTCTAGACTTGAGCCAGTGATCTTGGGTTTTCTCTGGAGTGCCGTCAAGGAAATCAAGTCTCCTTTCACGTTTGATGTGGAACACGGAATTGCTCTGCACGCAGTGCTGGGGATTCGGGCCTAATCTCGCGGCGAGGGGGAAGTCTCATGGTTTTTCTCGAGTTGCGGCCGGAACCTGGGATATATTCTCGAGTTACGACGGGGAGGGCCCTTCCAGACACGTGTTTGTTCAGCGACGTCAGGACTCCTGCCTAGGTGCGAGGGACACCTCGGGATTCTCCTCGAGTCTTGGCATGGCAATTGGGACGCGTCTCCACGTGAGGCGGGAGACCCAGGGTCCCTTCCCACATGCCACAGGGATCCAGTGACTCCTATCCATTTTCAAGAGGAGTCAGGCATCGTCTCCTTTGGAAGCATTGATCTCCGCGGACCTCTCGAGTTTTCAAAGGATGTGAGGCCTCTGGTCGCGAGGAGGTGGAGAACTAGGTCTTTCTCTGTGGTCTCCACTGGGGATTCAGACAGCCCTTCGTCTTGGGAGATGCAAGACGAGCCTGCATTCAATTCACTGCAGGGATATCCAGCCTTACTTCGAGTCAGAGCATCTCGGTGTCCATTTCAATTGAGGCCACAAACTCAGGGTCCCTCTCACATACCTGTAGCTGAGAGAAGCCTCCTCTTGAGGTGCTTGTGGAAAGTTGGTAATCCTCTTGAGTCGAAGCCAGGGACTAAGCTATCATCTCGAGTTGCTTTGGGGTCCACGGAGCCTTTTCGTGTTGCTCCAGTGACCTCAGGATCCCTCTAGACTTGAGACAGTGATCTTGGGTTTTCTCTGGAGTGCCATCAAGGAAATCAAGTCTCCTTTCACGTTTGATGTGGAACACGGAATTGCTCTGCACGTAGTGCTTGGGAATCGGCCTCATCTCTCGGCGAGGGGGAAGTCTCATGGTTTTTCTCGAGTTGAGGCCGGAACCTGGGGTATATTCTCGAGTTATGACGGGGAGGTCCCTTCCAGACACGTGTTTGTTCAGCGAAGTCAGGACTCCTGCCTAGGTGCGAAGGACACCTCGGGATTCTCCACGAGTCTTGGCATGGCAATTGGGACGCGTCTCCACGTGAGGCGGGAGACCCAGGGTCCCTTTCCACGTGCCACAGGGATCCTGGAACTCCTATCCACTTTCAAGAGGAGTCAGGCATCGTCTCCGTGGGAAGCATTGATCTCCTCGGACCTCTCGAGTTTTCAAAGTATGTGAGGCCTCCGTTCGCGTTGAGGCGGAGGACTAGGTCTTTCTCTGTGGTCTCCACAGGGGATTCAGACATCCCTTCGTCTTGGGAGATGCAAGACGAGCCTGCATTCAATTCACTGCAGGGATATCCGGCCTTACTTCGAGTCAGAGCATCTCAGAGTCCATTCCACTTGAGGCCACAAACTTAGGGTCCCTCTCACACACCTGTAGCTGAGAGAAGCCTCCTCTTGAGGTGCTTGTGGAAAGTTGGTATTCCTCTTGAGTCGAAGCCAGGGACTAAGCTCTCATCTCGAGTTGATTTGGGGTCCACGGAGCCCTTTCCTGTTGCTCCAGTGACCTCAGGATCCCTCTAGACTTGAGACAGTGATCTTGGGTTTTCTCTGGAGTGCCATCAAGGAAATCAAGTCTCCTTTCACGTTTGATGTGGAACACGGAATTGCTCGGCACGCATTGCAGGGGAATCGGGCCTCATCTCGCGGCGAGGGGGAAGTCTCATGGTTTTCTCGAGTTGCGGCCGGAACCTGGTTTATATTCCCAAGTTACGACGGGGAGGGCCCTTCCAGACACGTGTTTGTTCAGCGACGTCAGGACTCCTGCCTAGGTGCGAGGGACACCTCGGGATTCTCCTGGAGTCTTGGCATGGCAATTGGGACGCGTCTCCACGTGAGGCGGGAGACCCAGTGTCCCTTTCCACGTGCCACAGGGATCCTGGGACTCTTATCCATTTTCAAGAGGAGTCAGGCATCGTCTTCTTTGGAAGCATTGATCTCTGCGAACCTCTCGAGTTTTCAAAGGATGTGAGGCCTCCGGTCGCGTTGAGGCGGAGGACTAGGTCTTTCTCTGTCGTCTCCACAGGGGATTCAGACATCCCTTCGTCTTGGGAGATGCAAGACGAGCCTGCATTCAATTCACTGCAGGCATATCCGGCCTTACTTCCAGTCAGAGCATCTCGGTGTCCATTCAACTTGAGGCCACAAACTCTTGGTCCCTCTCAAATACATGTAGCTGAGAGAAGCCTTCTCTTGAGGTGCTTGTGGAAAGTTGGTATTCCTCTTGAGTCGAAGCCAGGGACTAAGCTCTCATCTCGAGTTGATTTGGGGTCCACGGAGCCCTTTCTTGTTGCTCCAGTGACCTCAGGATCCCTCTAGACTTGAGACAGTGATCTTGGGTTTTCTCTGGAGTGCCATCAAGGAAATCAAGGCTCCTTTCACGTTTGATGTGGAACACAGAATTGCTCTGCACGCAGTGCTTGGGAATCGGCCTCATCTCTCGGCGAGGGGGAAGTCTCATGGTTTTTCTCGAGTTGAGGCCGGAACCTGGGGTATATTCTCGAGTTATGACGGGGAGGTCCCTTCTAGGCACGTGTTTGTTCAGCGAAGTCAGGACTCCTGCCTAGGTGCGAGGGACATCTCGGGATTCTCCTCGAGTCTTGGCATGGCAATTGGGATGCGTCTCCACGTGAGGCGGGAGACCCAGTGTCCCTTTCCACGTGCCACAGGGATCCTGGGACTCATATCCACTTTCAAGAGGAGTCAGGCATCGTCTCCTTGGGAAGCATTGATCTCCTCGAACCTCTCGAGTTTTCAAAGTATCTGAGGCCTCCGTTCGCGTTGAGGCGGAGGACTAGGTCTTTCTCTGTGGTCTCCAAAGGGGATTCAGACATCCCTTCGTCTCGGGAGATGCAAGACGAGCCTGCATTCAATTCACTGCAGGGATATCCGGCCTTACTTCGAGTCAGAGCATCTCGGTGTCCATTCCACTTGAACCACAAACTCAGGGTCCCTCTCACATACCTGTAGCTGAGAGAAGCCTCCTCTTGAGGTGCTTGTGGAAAGTTGGTATTCCTCTTGAGTCGAAGCCAGGGACTAAGCTCGCATCTCGAGTTGATTTGGGTTCCACGGAGCCCTTTCGTGTTGCTCCAGTGACCTCAGGATCCCTCTAGACTTGAGCCAGTGATCCTGGGTTTTCTCTGGAGTGCCATCAAGGAAATCAAGGCTCCTTTCACGTTTGATGTGGAACACGGAATTGCTCTGCATGCAGTGCAGGGGAATCGGGCCTAATCTCGCGGCGAGGGGGAAGTCTCATGGTTTTTCTCGAGTTGCGGCCGGAACCTGGGGTATATTCTCGAGTTACGTCGGGGAGGGCCCTTCCAGACACGTGTTTGTTCAGGGACGTCAGGACTCCTGCCTAGGTGCGAGGGACACCTCGGGATTCTCCTCGAGTCTTGGCATGGCAATTGGGACTCCTCTCCACGTGAGGCGGGAGACGCAGTGTCCCTTCCCACGTGCCACAGGTATCCTGGGACTCCTATCCATTTTCAAGAGGAGTCAGGCATCGTCTCCTTTGGAAGCACTGATCTCCGCGCACCTCTCGAGTTTTCAAAGGATGTGAGGTCTCCGGTCGCGATGAGGTGGAGGAGTAGGACTTTCTCTCTGGACTCCACAGGGGATTCAGACATCCCTTCGTCTTGGGAGATGCAAGACGAGCCTGCATTCAATTCACTGCAGGCATATCCGGCCTTACTTCCAGTCAGAGCATCTCGGTGTCCATTCAACTTGAGGCCACAAACTCTTGGTCCCTCTCAAATACATGTAGCTGAGAGAAGCCTTCTCTTGAGGTGCTTGTGGAAAGTTGGTATTCCTCTTGAGTCGAAGCCAGGGACTAAGCTCTCATCTCGAGTTGATTTGGGGTCCACGGAGCCCTTTCTTGTTGCTCCAGTGACCTCAGGATCCCTCTAGACTTGAGACAGTGATCTTGGGTTTTCTCTGGAGTGCCATCAAGGAAATCAAGGCTCCTTTCACGTTTGATGTGGAACACAGAATTGCTCTGCACGCAGTGCTTGGGAATCGGCCTCATCTCTCGGCGAGGGGGAAGTCTCATGGTTTTTCTCGAGTTGAGGCCGGAACCTGGGGTATATTCTCGAGTTATGACGGGGAGGTCCCTTCTAGGCACGTGTTTGTTCAGCGAAGTCAGGACTCCTGCCTAGGTGCGAGGGACATCTCGGGATTCTCCTCGAGTCTTGGCATGGCAATTGGGATGCGTCTCCACGTGAGGCGGGAGACCCAGTGTCCCTTTCCACGTGCCACAGGGATCCTGGGACTCATATCCACTTTCAAGAGGAGTCAGGCATCGTCTCCTTGGGAAGCATTGATCTCCTCGAACCTCTCGAGTTTTCAAAGTATCTGAGGCCTCCGTTCGCGTTGAGGCGGAGGACTAGGTCTTTCTCTGTGGTCTCCAAAGGGGATTCAGACATCCCTTCGTCTCGGGAGATGCAAGACGAGCCTGCATTCAATTCACTGCAGGGATATCCGGCCTTACTTCGAGTCAGAGCATCTCGGTGTCCATTCCACTTGAACCACAAACTCAGGGTCCCTCTCACATACCTGTAGCTGAGAGAAGCCTCCTCTTGAGGTGCTTGTGGAAAGTTGGTATTCCTCTTGAGTCGAAGCCAGGGACTAAGCTCGCATCTCGAGTTGATTTGGGTTCCACGGAGCCCTTTCGTGTTGCTCCAGTGACCTCAGGATCCCTCTAGACTTGAGCCAGTGATCCTGGGTTTTCTCTGGAGTGCCATCAAGGAAATCAAGGCTCCTTTCACGTTTGATGTGGAACACGGAATTGCTCTGCATGCAGTGCAGGGGAATCGGGCCTAATCTCGCGGCGAGGGGGAAGTCTCATGGTTTTTCTCGAGTTGCGGCCGGAACCTGGGGTATATTCTCGAGTTACGTCGGGGAGGGCCCTTCCAGACACGTGTTTGTTCAGGGACGTCAGGACTCCTGCCTAGGTGCGAGGGACACCTCGGGATTCTCCTCGAGTCTTGGCATGGCAATTGGGACTCCTCTCCACGTGAGGCGGGAGACGCAGTGTCCCTTCCCACGTGCCACAGGTATCCTGGGACTCCTATCCATTTTCAAGAGGAGTCAGGCATCGTCTCCTTTGGAAGCACTGATCTCCGCGCACCTCTCGAGTTTTCAAAGGATGTGAGGTCTCCGGTCGCGATGAGGTGGAGGAGTAGGACTTTCTCTCTGGACTCCACAGGGGATTCAGACATCCCTTCGTCTTGGGAGATGCAAGACGAGCCTGCATTCAATTCACTGCAGGGATATCCGGCCTTACTTCAAGTCAGAACATCTCGGTGTCCATTCCATTGAGGCCACAAAATCAGGGTCCCTCTCACATACCTGTAGCTGAGAGAAGCCTCTTCTTGAGGTGCTTGTGGAAAGTTGGTATTCCTCTTGAGTCGAAGCCAGGGACTAAGCTCTCATCTCGAGTTGGTTTGGGGTCAAAGGAGCCCTTTCGTGTTGCTCCAGTGACCTCAGGATCCCTCTAGACTTGAGACAGTGATCTTGGGTTTTCTCTGGAGTGCCATCGAGGAAATCAAGGCTCCTTTCACGTTTGATGTGGAACACGCAATTGCTCGGCACGCAGGGCAGGGGAATCGGGCCTCATCTCGCGGCGAGGGGGAAGTCTCATGGTTTTTCTCGAGGTGCGGGCGGAACCTGGGGTATATTCTCGAGTTACGATGGGGAGGGCCCTTCCAGACACGTGTTTGTTCAGCGACGTCAGGACTCCTGCCTAGGTGCGAGGGACACCTCGGGATTCTCCGAGTCTTGGCATGACAATTGGGATGCCTCTCCACGTGAGGCGGGAGACCCAGGGTCCTTTTCCACATGCCCCAGGGATCCTGGGACTCCTATCCATTTTCAAGAGGAGTCGGGCATCGTCTCCTTTGGAAGCATTGATCTCTGCAGACCTCTCGAGTTTTCAAAGGATGTGAGGCCTCCGGTCGCGATGACGCGGAGGACTAGGTCTTTCTCTGTGGTCTCCACAGGGGATTCAGACATCCCTTCGTCTTGGGAGATGCAAGACGAGCCTGCATTCAATTCACTGCAGGGATGTCCGGCCTTACTTCGAGTCAGAGCATCTCGGTGTCCATTCCACTTGAGGCCACAAACTCGGGGTCCCTCAAATATACCTGTAGCTGAGAGAAGCCTCCTCTTGAGGTGCTTGTGGAAAGTTGGTATTCCTCTTGAGTCGAAGCCAGGGACTAAGCTCTCATCTCGAGTTGATTTGGGGTCCACGGAGCCCTTTCCTGTTGCTCCAGTGACCTCAGGATCCCTCTAGACTTGAGACAGTGATCTTGGGTTTTCTCTGGAGTGCCATCAAGGAAATCAAGGCTCCTTTCACGTTTGATGTGGAACACGGAATTGCTCTGCACGCAGTGCAGGGGAATCGGGCATCATCTCGCGGCGAGGGGGAAGTCTCATGGTTTTTCTCGAGTTGCGGCCGGAACCTGGGGTATATTCTCGAGTTACGACGGGGAGGGCCCTTCCAGACACGTGTTTGTTCAGGGACGTCAGGACTCCTGCCTGGGTGCGAGGGACACCTCGGGATTCTCCTCGAGTCTTGGCATGGCAATTGGGACTCCTCTCCACGTGAGGCGGGAGACGCAGTGTCCCTTCCCACGTGCCACAGGTATCCTGGGACTCCTATCCATTTTCAAGAGGAGTCAGGCATCGTCTCCTTTGGAAGCACTGATCTCCGCGCACCTCTCGAGTTTTCAAAGGATGTGAGGTCTCCGGTCGCGATGAGGCGGAGGACTAGGTCTTTCTCTGTGGTCTCCACAGGGGATTCAGACGTCCCTTCGTCTTGGGAGATGCAAGACGAGCCTGCATTCAATTCACTGCAGGGATATCCGGCCTTACTTCGAGTCAGAGCATCTCGGTGTCCATTCCATTGAGGCCACAAAATCAGGGTCCCTCTCACATACCTGTAGCTGAGAGAAGCCTCCTCTTGAGGTGCTTGTGGAAAGTTGGTATTCCTCTTGAGTCGAAGCCAGGGACTAAGCTCTCATCTCGAGTTGATTTGGGGTCAAAGGAGCCCTTTCGTGTTGCTCCAGTGACCTCAGGATCCCTCTAGACTTGAGACAGTGATCTTGGGTTTTCTCTGGAGTGCCATCGAGGAAATCAAGGCTCCTTTCACGTTTGATGTGGAACACGCAATTGCTCTGCACGCAGTGCAGGGGAATCGCGCCTCATCTCGGGGCGAGGGGGAAGTCTCATGGTTTTTATCGAGTTGCGGCCTGAACCTGGGGTATATTCTCGAGTTACGCCGGGGAGGGCCCTTCCACACACGTGTTTGTTCAGCGACGTCAGGACTCCTGCCTAGGTGCGAGGGACACCTCGGGATTCTCCTCGAGTCTTGGCATGGCAATTGGGACGCGTCTCCACGTGAGGCGGGAGACCCAGGTTCCCTTTCCACGTGCCACAGGGATCCTGGGACTCCTATCCATTTTCAAGAGGAGTCAGGCATCGTATCCTTTGGAACCATTGATCTCCGCGGACGTCTCGAGTTTTCAAAGATGTGAGGCCTCCGGTCGTGAAGAGGTGGAGAACTAGGTCTTCCCTGTGGTCTCCACAGGGGATTCAGATATCCCTTCGTCTTCGGAGATGCAAGACGAGCCTGCATTCAAATCACTGCAGGGATATCCGGTCTTACTTCGAGTCAGAGCATCTCGGTGTCCATTCCACTTGAGGCCACAAACTCAGGGTCCTTCTCACATACCTGTAGCTGAGAGAAGCCTCCTCTTGAGGTGCTTGTGGAAAGTTGGTATTCCTCTTGAGTCGAAGCCAGGGACTAAGCTCTCATCTCGAGTTGATTTGGGGTCCACGGATCCCTTTCGTGTTGCTCCACTGACCTCAGGATCCCTCTAGACTTGAGCCAGTGATCTTGGGTTTTCTCTGGAGTGCCGTCAAGGAAATCAAGTCTCCTTTCACGTTTGATGTGGAACACGGAATTGCTCTGCACGCAGTGCAGGGGATTCGGGCCTAATCTCGCGGCGAGGGGGAAGTCTCATGGTTTTCCTCGAGTTGCGGCCGGAACCTGGGATATATTCTCGAGTTACGACGGGGAGGGCCCTTCCAGACACGTGTTTGTTCAGCGACGTCAGGACTCCTGCCTAGGTGCGAGGGACACCTCGGGATTCTCCTCGAGTCTTGGCATGGCAATTGGGACACATCTCCACGTGAGGCGGGAGACCCAGGGTCCCTTATAACGTGCCACAGCGATCCTGGGACTCCTATCCATTTTCAAGAGGAGTCAGGCATCGTCTCCTTTGGAAGCATTGATCTCCGCGGACCTCTCGAGTTTTCAAAGGATGTGAGGCCTCCGGTCGCGATGAGGCGGAGAACTAGTTCTTTCTCTGTGGTCTCCACAGGGGATTCAGACATCCCTTCGTCTTGGGAGATGCAAGACGAGCCTGCATTCAATTCACTGCAGGGATATCCGGCCTTACTTCGAGTCAGAGCATCTCGGTGTCCATTCCACTTGAGGCCACAAAATCAGGGGCCCTCTCACATACCTGTAGCTGAGAGAAGCCTCCTCTTGAGGTGCTTGTGGAAAGTTGGTATTCCTCTTGAGTCGCAGCCAGGGACTAAACTCTCATCTCGAGTTGATTTGGGGTCCACGGAGCCCTTTCGTGTTGCTCCAGTGACCTCAGGATCCCTCTAGACTTGAGACAGTGATCTTGGGTTTTCTCTGGAGTGCCATCAAGGAAATCAAGGCTCCTTTCACGTTTGATGTGGAACACGCAATTGCTCTGCACGCAGTGCAGGGGAATCGGGCCTCATCTCGGGGCGAGGGGGAAGTCTCATGGTTTTTCTCGAGTTGCAGCCGGAACCTGGGGTATATTCTCGAGTTACGACGGGGAGGGCCCTTCCAGACACGTATTTGTTCAGCGACGTCAGGACTCCTGCCTAGGTGCGAGGGACACCTCAGGATTCTCCTCGAGTCTTGGGATGGCAATGGGGACGCGTCTCCACGTGAGGCGGGAGACCCAGGGTCCCTTCCCACATGCCACAGGGATCCAGTGACTCCTATCCATTTTCAAGAGGAGTCAGGCATCGTCTCCTTTGGAAGCACTGATCTCCGCAGACCTCTCGAGTTTTCAAAGGATGGAGGCCTCTGGTCGCGAGGAGGTGGAGAACTAGGTCTTTCTCTGTGGTCTCCACAGGGGATTCAGACATCCCTTCGTCTTGGGAGATGCAAGACCAGCCTGCATTCAATTCACTGCAGGGATATCCAGCCTTACTTCGAGTCAGAGCATCTCGGTGTCCATTTCAATTGAGGCCACAGCTCAGGGTCCCTCTCACATACCTGTAGCTGAGAGAAGCCTCCTCTTGAGGTGCTTGTGGAAAGTTGGTATTCCTCTTGAGTCGAAGTCAGGGACTAAGCTATCATCTCGAGTTGATTTGGAGTCCACGGAGCCTTTTCGTGTTGCTCCAGTGACCTCAGGATCCCTCTAGACTTGAGACAGTGATCTTGGGTTTTCTCTGGAGTGCCATCAAGGAAATCAAGGCTCCTTTCACGTTTGATGTGGAACACGGAATTGCTCTGCACGCAGGGCAGGGGAATCGGGCCTCATCTCGCGGCGAGGGGGAAGTCTCATGGTTTTTCTCGAGGTGCGGCCGGAACCTGGGGTATATTCTCGAGTTACGATGGGTAGGGCCCTTCTAGACACGTGTTTGTTCAGCGACGTCAGGACTCCTGCCTAGGTGCGAGGGACACCTCGGGATTCTCCTCGAGTCTTGGCATGACAATTGGGACGCCTCTCCACGTGAGGCGGGAGACCCAGGGTCCTTTTCCACGTGCCACGGGGATCCTGGGACTCCTATCCATTTTCAAGAGGAGTCAGGCATCGTCTCCTTTGGAAGCATTGATCTCTGCAGACCTCTCGAGTTTTCAAAGGATGTGAGGCCTCCGGTCGCGATGAGGCGGAGGACTAGGTCTTTCTCTGTGGTCTCCACAGGGGATTCAGACATCCCTTCGTCTTGGGAGATGCAAGACGAGCCTGCATTCAATTCACTGCAGGGATATCCGGCCTTACTTCGAGTCAGAGCATCTCGGTGTCCATTCCACTTGAGGCCACAAACTCGGGGTCCCTCAAATATACCTGTAGCTGAGAGAAGCCTCCTCTTGATGTGCTTGTGGAAAGTTGGTATTCCTCTTGAGTCGAAGTCAGGGACTAAGCTCTCATCTCGAGTTGATTTTGGGTCCACGGAGTCCTTTCCTGTTGGTCCAGTGACCTCAGGATCCCTCTAGACTTGAGACAGTGATCTTGGGTTTTCTCTGGAGTGCCATCAAGGAAATCAAGGCTCCTTTCACGTTTGATGTGGAACACGGAATTGCTCTGCACGCAGGGCAGGGGAATCGGGCCTCATCTCGCGGCGAGGGGGAAGTCTCATGGTTTTTCTCGAGTTGCGGCCGGAACCTGGGGTATATTCTCGAGTTACGACGGGGAGGGCCCTTCCAGACACGTGTTTGTTCAGGGACGTCAGGACTCCTGCCTAGGTGCGAGGGACACCTCGGGGTTCTCCTCGAGTCTTGGCATGGCAATTGGGACTCCTCTCCACGTGAGGCGGGAGACCCAGTGTCCCTTCCCACGTGCCACAGGGATCCTGGGACTCCTATCCATTTTCAAGAGGAGTCAGGCATCGTATCCTTTGGAAGCATTGATCTCCGCGGACGTCTCGAGTTTTCAAAGATGTGAGGCCTCCGGTCGTGAAGAGGTGGAGAACTAGGTCTTCCCTGTGGTCTCCACAGGGGATTCAGATATCCCTTCGTCTTCGGAGATGCAAGACGAGCCTGCATTCAAATCACTGCAGGGATATCCGGTCTTACTTCGAGTCAGAGCATCTCGGTGTCCATTCCACTTGAGGCCACAAACTCAGGGTCCTTCTCACATACCTGTAGCTGAGAGAAGCCTCCTCTTGAGGTGCTTGTGGAAAGTTGGTATTCCTCTTGAGTCGAAGCCAGGGACTAAGCTCTCATCTCGAGTTGATTTGGGGTCCACGGATCCCTTTCGTGTTGCTCCACTGACCTCAGGATCCCTCTAGACTTGAGCCAGTGATCTTGGGTTTTCTCTGGAGTGCCGTCAAGGAAATCAAGTCTCCTTTCACGTTTGATGTGGAACACGGAATTGCTCTGCACGCAGTGCAGGGGATTCGGGCCTAATCTCGCGGCGAGGGGGAAGTCTCATGGTTTTTCTCGAGTTGCGGCCGGAACCTGGGATATATTCTCGAGTTACGACGGGGAGGGCCCTTCCAGACACGTGTTTGTTCAGCGACGTCAGGACTCCTGCCTAGGTGCGAGGGACACCTCGGGATTCTCCTCGAGTCTTGGCATGGCAATTGGGACACATCTCCACGTGAGGCGGGAGACCCAGGGTCCCTTATAACGTGCCACAGCGATCCTGGGAATCCTATCCATTTTCAAGAGGAGTCAGGCATCGTCTCCTTTGGAAGCATTGATCTCCGCGGACCTCTCGAGTTTTCAAAGGATGTGAGGCCTCCGGTCGCGATGAGGCGGAGAACTAGTTCTTTCTCTGTGGTCTCCACAGGGGATTCAGACATCCCTTCGTCTTGGGAGATGCAAGACGAGCCTGCATTCAATTCACTGCAGGGATATCCGGCCTTACTTCGAGTCAGAGCATCTCGGTGTCCATTCCACTTGAGGCCACAAACTCAGGGGCCCTCTCACATACCTGTAGCTGAGAGAAGCCTCCTCTTGAGGTGCTTGTGGAAAGTTGGTATTCCTCTTGAGTCGAAGCCAGGGACTAAACTCTCATCTCGAGTTGATTTGGGGTCCACGGAGCCCTTTCGTGTTGCTCCAGTGACCTCAGGATCCCTCTAGACTTGAGACAGTGATCTTGGGTTTTCTCTGGAGTGCCATCAAGGAAATCAAGGCTCCTTTCACGTTTGATGTGGAACACGCAATTGCTCTGCATGCAGTGCAGGGGAATCGGGCCTCATCTTGGAGCGAGGGGGAAGTCTCATGGTTTTTCTCGAGTTGCGGCCGGAACCTGGGGTATATTCTCGAGTTACGACGGGGAGGGCCCTTCCAGACACGTGTTTGTTCAGCGACGTCAGGACTCCTGCCTAGGTGCGAGGGACACCTCGGGATTCTCCTCGAGTCTTGGGATGGCAATGGGGACGCGTCTCCACGTGAGGCGGGAGACCCAGGGTCCCTTCCCACATGCCACAGGGATCCTGGGACTCCTATCCATTTTCAAGAGGAGTCAGGCATCGTCTCCTTTGGAAGCACTGATCTCCGCAGACCTCTCGAGTTTTCAAAGGATGGAGGCCTCTGGTCGCGAGGAGGTGGAGAACTAGGTCTTTCTCTGTGGTCTCCACAGGGGATTCAGACATCCATTCGTCTTGGGAGATGCAAGACGAGCCTGCATTCAATTCACTGCAGGGATATCCAGCCTTACTTCGAGTCAGAGCATCTCGGTGTCCATTTCAATTGAGGCCACAGCTCAGGGTCCCTCTCACATACCTGTAGCTGAGAGAAGCCTCCTCTTGAGGTGCTTGTGGAAAGTTGGTATTCCTCTTGAGTCGAAGCCAGGGACTAAGCTATCATCTCGAGTTGATTTGGAGTCCACGGAGCCTTTTCGTGTTGCTCCAGTGACCTCAGGATCCCTCTAGACTTGAGACAGTGATCTTGGGTTTTCTCTGGAGTGCCATCAAGGAAATCAAGGCTCCTTTCACGTTTGATGTGGAACACGGAATTGCTCTGCACGCAGGGCAGGGGAATCGGGCCTCATCTCGCGGCGAGGGGGAAGTCTCATGGTTTTTCTCGAGGTGCGGCCGGAACCTGGGGTATATTCTCGAGTTACAATGGGGAGGGCCCTTCCAGACACGTGTTTGTTCAGCGACGTCAGGACTCCTACCTAGGTGCGAGGGACACCTCGGGATTCTCCTCGAGTCTTGGCATGACAATTGGGACGCCTCTCCACGTGAGGCGGGAGACCCAGGGTCCTTTTCCACTTGCCCCAGGGATCCTGGGACTCCTATCCATTTTCAAGAGGAGTCAGGCATCGTCTCCTTTGGAAGCATTGATCTCTGCAGACCTCTCGAGTTTTCAAAGGATGTGAGGCCTCCGGTCGCGATGAGGCGGAGGACTAGGTCTTTCTCTGTGGTCTCCACAGGGGATTCAGACATCCCTTCGTCTTGGGAGATGCAAGACGAGCCTGCATTCAATTCACTGCAGGGATATCCGGCCTTACTTCGAGTCAGAGCATCTCGGTGTCCATTCCACTTGAGGCCACATACTCGGGGTCCCTCAAATATACCTGTAGCTGAGAGAAGCCTCCTCTTGATGTGCTTGTGGAAAGTTGGTATTCCTCTTGAGTCGAAGTCAGGGACTAAGCTCTCATCTCGAGTTGATTTTGGGTCCACGGAGTCCTTTCCTGTTGGTCCAGTGACCTCAGGATCCCTCTAGACTTGAGACAGTGATCTTGGGTTTTCTCTGGAGTGCCATCAAGGAAATCAAGGCTCCTTTCACGTTTGATGTGGAACACGGAATTGCTCTGCACGCAGTGCAGGGGAATCGGGCATCATCTCGCGGCGAGGGGGAAGTCTCATGGTTTTTCTCGAGTTGCGGCCGGAACCTGGGGTATATTCTCGAGTTACGATGGGGAGGGCCCTTCCAGACACGTGTTTGTTCAGGGACGTCAGGACTCCTGCCTAGGTGCGAGGGACACCTCGGGGTTCTCCTCGAGTCTTGGCATGGCAATTGGGACTCCTCTCCACGTGAGGCGGGAGACCCAGTGTCCCTTCCCACGTGCCACAGGTATCCTGGGACTCCTATCCATTTTCAAGAGGAGTCAGGCATCGTCTCCTTTGGAAGCATTGATCTCCGCGGACCTCTCGAGTTTTCAAAGGATGTGAGGCCTCCGGTCTCGATGAGGCGGAGGACTAGGTCTTTCTCCGTGGTCTTCACAGGGGATTCAGACATCCCTTCGTCTTGGGAGATGCAAGACGAGCCTGCATTCAATTCACTGCAGGGATATCCGGCCTTACTTCCAGTCAGAGCATCTCGGTGTCCATTCCACTTGAGGCCACAAACTCAGGGTTCTTCTCACATACTTGTAGCTGAGAGAAGCCTCCTCTTGAGGTGCTTGTGGAAAGTTGGTATTCCTCTTGAGTCGAAGCCAGGGACTAAGCTCTCATCTCGAGTTGATTTGGGGTCCACGGAGCCCTTTCGTGTTGCTCCAGTGACCTCAGGATCCCTCTAAACCTGAGACAGTGATCTTGGGTTTTCTCTGGAGTGCCATCAAGGAAATCAAGGCTCCTTTCACGTTTGATGTGGAACACGGAATTGCTCTGCACGCAGTGCAGGGGAATCGGGCCTCATCTCGCGGCGAGGGGGAAGTCTCATGGTTTTTCTCGAGTTGCGGCCGGAACCTGGGGTATATTCTCGAGTTACGACGGGGAGGTCCCTTCCAGACACGTGTTTGTTCAGCGACGTCAGGACTCCTGCCTAGGTGCGAGGGACACCTCAGGATTCTCCTCGAGTCTTGGCATGGCAATTGGGACGCGTCTCCACGTGAGGCGGGAGACCCAGGATCCCTTCCAACGTGCCACAGGGATCCTGGGACTCCTATCCATTTTCAAGAGGAGTCAGGCATCATCTCCTTTGGAAGCACTGATCTTCGCAGACCTCTCGAGTTTTCAAAGAATGTGAGGCCTCCGGTCGCGATGAGGCGGAGAACTAGTTCTTTCTCTGTGGTCTCCACAGGGGATTCAGACATCCCTTCATCTTAGGAGATGCAAGACGAGCCTGCATTCAATTCACTGCAGGGATATCCGGTCTTACTTCGAGTCAGAGCATCTCGGTGTCCATTCCACTTGAGGCCACAAATTCAGGGTCCCTCTCACATACCTGTAGCTGAGAGAAGCCTCCTCTTGAGGTGCTTGTGGAAAGTTGGTATTCCTCTTGAGTCGAAGCCAGGGACTAAGCTCTCATCTCGAGTTGATTTGGGGTCCACGGATCCCTTTCGTGTTGCTACAGTGACCTCAGGATCCCTCTAGACTTGAGACAGTGATCTTGGGTTTTCTCTGGAGTGCCATCAAGGAAATCAAGGCTCCTTTCACGTTTGATGTGGAACACGCAATTGCTCTGCACGCAGTGCAGGGGATTCGGGCCTAATCTCGCGGCAAGGGGGAAGTCTCATGGTTTTTCTCGAGTTGCGGCCGGAACCTGGGTCATATTCTCGAGTTACGACGGGGAGGGCCCTTCCAGACACGTGTTTGTTCAGCGACGTCAGGACTCCTGCCTAGGTGCGAGGGACACCTCGGTATTCTCCTCGAGTCGTGGCATGGCAATTGGGACGCGTCTCCACGTGAGGCGGGAGACCCAGGGTCCCTTCCCACATGCCACAGCGATCCAGTGACTCCTATCCATTTTCAAGAGGAGTCAGGCATCGTCTCCTTTGGAAGCATTGATCTCCGCGGACCTCTCGAGTTTTCAAAGGATGGGAGGCCTCCGGTCGCGATGAGGCGGAGGACTAGGTCTTTCTCGGTGGTCTCCACAGGGGATTCAGACATCCCTTCGTCTTGTGAGATGCAAGACGAGCCTGCATTCAATTCACTGCAGGGATATCCGGCCTTACTTCGAGTCAGAGCATCTCGGTGTCCATTCCACTTGAGGCCACAAACTCAGGGTCCCTCTCACATACCTGTAGCTGAGAGAAGCCTCCTCTTGAGGTGCTTGTGGAAAGTTGGTATTCCTCTTGAGTCGAAGCCAGGGACTAAGCTCTCATCTCGAGTAGATTTGGGGTCCACGTGGCCCTTTCGTGTTGCTACAGTAACCGCAGGATCCCTCTAGAATTGAGACAGTGATCTTGGATTTTCTCTGGAGTGCCATCAAGGAAATCAAGGCTCCTTTAACGTTTGATGTGGAACACGGAATTGCTCTGTACGCAGTGCAGGGTAATCGTGTCTCATCTCGCAGCGAGGGGGAAGTCTCATGGTTTTTCTCGAGTTGCGGCCGGAACCTGGGGTATATTCTCGAGTTACGACGGGGAGGGCCCTTCCAGACACGTGTTTCTTCAGCGACGTCAGGACTCCTGCCTAGGTGCGAGGGACACCTCGGGATTCTCCTGGAGTCTTGGCATGGCAATTGGGACGCGTCTCCACATGAGGCGGGAGACCCAGGGTCCCTTCCCACATGCCCCAGGGATCCAGTGACTCCTATCCATTTTCAAGAGGAGTCAGGCATCGTCTCCTTTGGAAGCATTGATCTCCGCGGACCTCTCGAGTTTTCAAAGGATGTGAGGCCTCCGGTCTCGATGAGGCGGAGGACTAGGTCTTTCTCTGTGGTCTTCACAGGGGTTTCAGACATCCCTTCGTCTTGGGAGATGCAAGACGAGCCTGCATTCAATTCACTGCAGGGATATCCGGCCTTACTTCGAGTCAGAGCATCTCGGTGTCCATGCCACTTGAGGCCACAAACTCAGGGTCCCTCTCACATACCTGTAGCTGAGAGAAGCCTCCTCTTGAGGTGCTTGTGGAAAGTTGGTATTCCTCTTGAGTCGAAGCCAGGGACTAAGCTCTCATCTCGAGTTGATTTGGGGTCCACGGAGCCCTTTCGTGTTGCTCCAGTGACCTCAGGATCCCTCTAGACTTGAGACAGTGATCTTGGGTTTTCTCTGGATTGCCATCAAGGAAATCAAGGCTCCTTTCACGTTTGATGTGGAACACGGAATTGCTCTGCACGCAGTGCAGGGGAATCAGGCCTCATCTCGCGGCCAGTGGGAAGTCTCATGGTTTTTCTCGAGTTGTGGCCGGAACCTGGGGTATATTCTCGAGTTACGACGGGGAGGGCCCTTCCAGCCACGTGTTTGTTCAGCGTCGTCAGGACTCCTCCCTAGGTGCGAGGGAAAACTTGGGATACTCCTCGAGTCTCGGCATGGCAATTGGGACGCGTCTCCACGTGAGGCGGGAGACCCAGGATTCCTTTGCACGTGCCACAGGGATCCTGGGACTCCTATCCATTTTCAAGAAGAGTCAGGCATCGTCTCCTTCGGAAGCATTGATCTCCGCGGACCTCTCGAGTTTTCAAAGGATGTGAGGCCTCCGGTCGCGAAGAGGCGGAGAACTAGTTCTTTCTCTGTGGTCTCCACAGGGGATTCAGAAATCCCTTCGTCTTGGGAGATGCAAGACGAGCCTGCATTCAATTCACTGCAGGGATATCCGGCCTTACATTGAGTCAGAGCATCTCGGTGTCCATTCCACTTGAGGCCACAAACTCAGGGTCCCTCTCACATACCTGGAGCTGAGAGAAGCCTCCTCTTGAGGTGCTTGTGGAAAGTTGGTATTCCTCTTGAGTCGAAGCCAGGAACTAAGCTCTCATCTCGAGTTGATTTGGAGTCCACGGAGCCCTTTCATGTTGCTTGAGTGACCTCAGGATCCCTCTAGACTTGAGACAGTGATATTGGGTTTTCTCTGGAGTGCCATCAAGGAAATCAAGGCTCCTTTCACGTTTGATGTGTAACCCGGAATTGCTCTGCACGCAGTGCAGGGAATCGGGCCTCATCTCACGGCGAGGGGGAAGTCTCATGGTTTTTCTCTAGTTGTGGCCGGAAGCTGGGGTATATTCTCAAGTTAAGACGGGGAAGGAACTTCCAGACACGTGTTTGTTCAGCGACATCAGGACTCCTGCCTAGGTGCGAGGGAGAACTCCGGATTCTCGTCGAGTTTTGGCATGGCAATTGGGACGCGCCTCCACTTGAGACGGGAGACTCAGGGTCCCTTTCCACATGCCACAGGGATCCTGGGACTCCTATCCATTTTCAAGAGGAGTCAGGCATCCTCTCCTTTGGAAGCATTGATCTCCGCGGACCTCTCGAGTTTTCAAAGGATGTGAGGCCTCCGGTCGCGATGAGGCGGAGAACTAGTTCTTTCTCTGTGGTCTCCACAGGGGATTCAGACATCCCTTCGTCTTGGGAGATGCAAGACGAGCCTGCATTCAGTTCACTGCAGGGATATCCGGCCTTACTTCGAGTCAGAGCATCTCTGTGTCCATTCCACCTGAGGCCACAAACTCAGGGTCCCTCTCACATACCTGTAGCTGAGAGAAGCCTCCTCTTGAGGTGCTTGTGGAGAGTTGGTATTCCTCTTGAGTCGAAGCCACGGACTACGCTCTCATCTCGAGTTGATTGGGGGTCCACGGAGCACTTTCGTGTTGGTAGAGTGACATCAGGATCCCGCTAGACTTGAGAAAGTGATCTTGGGTTTTCTCTGGAGTGCCATCAAGGAAATCAAGGCTCCTTTCACGTTTGATGTGGAACACGGAATTGCTCTGCACGCAGTGCAGGGGAATCGGGCCTCATTTCGCGGCGAGGGGGAAGTCTCATGGTTTTTCTTGAGTTGCGGCCGGAACCTGGGGTATATTCTCGAGTTACGAAGGGGAGGGCCCTTCCAGGCAGGTGTTTATTCAGTGACGTCACGACTCCTGCCTAGGTGCGAGGGACACCTCGGGATTCTCCTCAAGTCTTGGAAAGGCAATTGGGACGCGTCTCCATGTAAGGCGGGAGACCCAGGGTCCCTTTCCACGTGCCACAGGGATCCTGGGACTCCTATCCATTTTCAAGAGGAGTCAGGCATCGTCTCCTTTGGAAGCATTGATCTCCGCTGACCTCTCGAGTTTTCAAAGGATGTGAAGCCTCCGGTCGCGATGAGGCGCAGAACTAGTTCTTTCTATTCTTTTTTTTTTTTATTATTATTATTATTTTTTTTCCAGTGGGTTTTGTCATACATTTATATGAATCAGCCATGGATTTACATGTATTCCCAATCCCGATCCCCCCCTCCCACCTCCTTCTCCACCCGATTCCTCTGGGTTTTCCCAGTGCCCCAGGCCGGAGCACTTGTCTCGTGCATCCCACCTGGGCTGG
This sequence comes from Dama dama, assembly GCF_033118175.1. NCBI lineage: Eukaryota > Metazoa > Chordata > Mammalia > Artiodactyla > Cervidae > Dama > Dama dama. Next base: position 6,914,333 of record NC_083711.1, read on the forward strand.
TGATCTGTTTCACCATAGATAGTATACATGCTGTTCTTTGGAAATATCCCACCCTCACATTCTCCCACAAAGTTCAAAAGTCTGTTCTGTATTTCTGTGTCTCTTTTTTTGTTCTGCATATAGGATTATCGTTATCACCTTTCTAAATTCCATATACCTGTGTCAGTATGCTGTAATGTTCTTTATCTTTCTGGCTTACTTCACTCTGTATAAGGGGCTCCAGCTTCATCCATCTCATTAGGACTGGTTCAAATGAATTCTTTTTAATGGCTGAGTAATATTCCATGGTGTATATGTACCACAGCTTCCTTATCCATTCATCTGCTGATGGGCATCTAGGTTGCTTCCATGTCCTGGCTATTATAAACAGTGCTGCGATGAACATTGGGGTGCACATGTCTCTTTCAGATCTGGTTTCCTCAGTGTGTATGCCCAGAAGTGGGATTGCTGGGTCATATGGCAGTTCTATTTCCAGTTTTTTAAGACATCTCCACACTCTTTTCCATAGCGGCTGTAATAGTTTGCATTCCCACCAACAGTGTAAGAGGGTTCCCTTTTCTCCACACCCTCTCCAGCATTTATTGCTTGTAGACTTTTGGATAGCAGCCATCCTGACTGGCGTGTAATGGTACCTCATTGTGGTTTTGATTTGTATTTCTCTAATAATGAGTGACGTTGAGCATCTTTTCATGTGTTTGTTAGCCATCTGTATGTCTTCTTTGGAGAAATGTCTGTTTAGTTCTTTGGCCCATTTTTTGATTGGGTCATTTATTTTTCTGGAATTGAGCTTCAGGAGTTGCTTGTATATTCTTGAGATTAGTCCTTTGTCTGTTTCTTCATTTGCTATTATTTTCTCCCAATCTGAGGGCTGTCTTTTAAAGAAACAAAGGACCTATACATAGAAAACTATAAAACACTGATGAAAGAAATCAAAGAGGATACAAACAGATGGAGAAACATACCGTGTACATGGATTGGAAGAATTCATATTGTCAAAATGGCTATTCTACCCAAAGCAGTCTATAGATTCAATGCAAGCCCTATCAAGCTAACAACGGTATTTTTCACAGAACTAGACCAAAGAATTTCACAATTTGTATGGAAATACAAAAAAACCTCGAATAGCCAAAGTAATCTTGAGAAAGAAGAATGGAGCTGGAGGAATCAACCTGCCTGACTTCAGACTCTACTACAAAGCCACAGTCATCAAGACAGTATGGTACTGGCACAAAGACAGAAATATAGATCAATGGAACAGAATAGAAAGCCCAGAAATAAATCCACGAACCTATGGACACCTTATCTTTGACAAAGGAGGTAAGGATATACAATGGAAAAAAGACAACCTCTTTAACAAGTGGTGCTGGGAAAACTGGTCAACCACTTGTAAAAGAATGAAACTAGAACACTTTCTAACACCATACACAAAAATAAACTCAAAATGGATTAAAGATCTAAATGTAAGACCAGAAACTATAAAACTCCTAGAGGAGAACATAGGCAAAACACTCTCCGACATAAATCAAAGCAAGATCCTCTATGACCCACCTCCCAGAATATTGGAAATAAAAGCAAAACTAAACAAATGGGACCTAATGAAACTTAAAAGCTTTTGCACTACGAAGGAAACTATAAGTAAGGAGAACTAGGTCTTTCTCTGTGGTCTCCACAGGGGATTCAGACAACCCTTCACCTTGGGAGATGCAAGAAGAGCCTGCATTAAATTCATTGCAGGGATATCCAGCCTTACTTCGAGTCAGAGCATCTCGGTGTCCATTCCACGTGAGACCACAAACTAAGGGTCCCTCTCACATACATGTAGCAGAGAGAAGCCTTCTCTTGAGGTGCTCGTGGAAAGTTGGTATTCCTCTTGAGTCGAAGCCAGGGATTAAGCTCTCATCTCAAATTGATTTGTGGTCCACGGAGTACTTTCATGTTGCTAGAGTGACCTCAGGATCCCACTAGACTTGAGACAGTGATCTTGGGTTTTCTCTGGAGTGCCATCAAGGAAATCAAGGCTCCTTTCACGTTTGATGTGGAACACGGAATTGCTCTGCATGCAGTGCAGGGGAATCGGGCCTCATCTCGCGGAGAGGGGGAAGTCTCATGCTTTTTCTCGTGTTGCGGCCGGAATCTGGGGTATATTCTCGAGTTACGACGGGGAGGGCCCTTCCAGACACGTGTTTGTTCAGCGACGTCAGGACTCCTGCCTAGGTGCGAGGGACACCTCGGGATTCTCCTCGAGTCTTGGCATGGCAACTGGGACGCGTCTCCACGTGAGGCGGGAGACCCAGGGTACCTTTCCACGTGCCACAGGGATCCTGGCACTCCTATCCATTTTGAAGAGGAGTCAGGCATCGTCTCCTTTGAAAACATTGATCACTGCAGACCTCTCGAGTTTTCAAAGGATGTGAGGCCTCCGGTCGCGTTGAGGCGGAGAACTAGGTCTTTCTCTGTGGTCTACACAGGGCATTCAGATATCCCTTCGTCTAGGGAGATGCAAAACGAGCCTGCATTCAATTCACTGCAGGGATATCTGGCCTTACTTCGAGTCAGAGCATCTCGGGGTCCATTCCACTTGAGGCCACAAACTCAGGGTCCCTCTCACATACCTGTAGCTGAGAGAAGCCTCCTCTTGAGGTGCTTGTGGAAAGTTGGTATTCCTCTTGAGTCGAAGCCAGGGACTAAGCTCTCATCTCGAGTTGATTTGGGGTCCACGGAGCCCTTTCGTGTTGCTACAGTGACCTCAGGATCCCTCTAGACTTGAGACAGTGATCTTGGGTATTCTCTGGAGTGCCATCAAGGAAATCAAGGCTCCTTTCACGTTTGATGTGGAACACGGAATTACTCTGCACGCAGTGCAGGGGAATCAGGTCTCACATCTCGGCGAGGGGGAAGTCTCATGGTTTTTCTCGAGTTGCGGCCGGAACCTGGGGTATATTCTCGAGTTACAATGGGGAGGGACCTTCCGGACACGTGTTTGTTCCGCGACGTCAGGGCTCCTGCCTAGTTGCGAGGGAGATCTCCGGATTCTCGTCGAGATTTGGCATGGCAATTGGGACGCGCCTCCACTTGAGGCGAGAGACTCAGGGTCACTTTCCACGTGCCACAGGGATCCTGGGACTCCTATCCATTTTCAAGAGGAGTCAGGCATCTTCTCCTTTGGAAGCACTGATCTCCGTGGACCTCTCGAGATTTCAAAGGATGTGAGGCCTCCGGTCGCGATGAGGCGGAGAACTAGGTCTTTCTCTGTGGTCGCCACAGGGGATTCAGACATCCCTTCGTCTTGGGAGAGGCAAGCCGAGCCTGCATTCAATTCACTGCAGGGATATCCGACCTTACTTCGAGTCAGAGCATCTCGGTGTCCATTCCACTTGAGGCCCCAAACTCAGGGTCCCTCTCACATACCTGTAGCTGAGAGAAGCCCCCTCTTGAGGTGCTTGTGGAAAGTTGGTATGCCTCTTGAGTCGAAGCCAGGGACTAAGCTCTCATCTCGAGTTGATTTGGGGTCCACGGAGCCCTTTCGTGTTGCTACAGTGACCTCAGGATCCCTCTAGACTTGAGACAGTGATCTGGGGTTTTCTCTGGAGTGCCATCAAGGAAATCAAGGCTCCTTTCATGTTTGATGTGGAACACGGAATTGCTCTGCATGCAGTGCGGGGGAATCGGGCCTCATCTCGCGGCGACGGGGAAGTCTCATGGTTTTTCTCGAGTTGCGGCCAGAACCTGGGGTATATTCTCGAGTTACGACGGGGAGGGCCCTTCCAGACACGTGTTTCTGCAGCGACGTCAGGACTACTGCCTAGGTGCGAGGGACACTTCGGGAATCTCCTCGAGTCTTGGCATGGCAATTGGGATGCGTCTCCACGTGAGGCGGGAGACCCAGGGTCCCTTTCCACGTGCCACAGGGATCCTGGGACTCCTATCCATTTTCAAAAGGAGTCAGGCATCGTCTTCTTTGGAAGCATTGATCTCCGCAGACCTCTCGAGTTTTCAAAGGATGTGAGGCCTCAGGTCGCGATGAGGCGTAGAACTAGGTCTTTCTCTCTGGTCTCCACAGGGGACTCAGACGTCCCTTTGTCTTGGGAGATGCAAGACGAGCCTGCATTCAATTCACTGCAGGGATATCCGGCCTCACTTCTAGTCAGAGCATCTGGGTGTCCATTCCACTTGAGGCCACAAACTCAGGGTCCCTCTCACATACCTGTAGCTGAGAGAAGCCTCCTCTTGAGGTGCTTGTGGAAAGTTGGTATTCCTCTTGAGTCGAAGCCAGGGACTAAGCTCTCATTTCGTGTTGATCTGGGGTCCACGGAGCCCTTTCGTGTTGCTACAGTGACCTCAGGATCCCTCTCGACTTGAGACAGTGATCTTGGGTTTTCTCTGGAGTGCCATCAAGGAAATCAAGGCTCCTTTCACGTTTGATGTGGAACACGGAATTGCTCTGCACGCAGGGCAGGGGAATCGGGCCTCATCTCGCGGCGAGGGGGAAGTCTCATGGTTTTTCTCGAGTTGCGGCCGGAACCTGGGTCATATTCTCGAGTTACGACGGGGAGGGCCCTTCCAGACACGTGTTTGTTCAGCAACGTCAGGACTCCTGCCTAGGTGGGAGGGACACCTCAGGATTCTCCTCGAGTCTTGGCATGGCAATTTGGATGCGTCTCCACGTGATGCAGTAGACCCAGGGTCCCTTTCCACATGCCACAGGGATCCTGGGACTCCTATCCATTTTCAAGAGGAGTCAGGTATCGTCTCCTTTGGAAGCAATTATCTCCGCGGACCTTTCCAGTTTTCAAAGGATGTGAGGACTCCGGTCGCGATGAGGCGGATAACTAGGTCTTTCTCTATGGTCTCCACAGGGCATTCAAACATCCCTTCGTCTTGGGAGATGCAAGACGAGCCTGCATTCAATTCACTGCAGGGATATCCGGCCTTACTTCGAGTCAGAGCATCTCGGTGTCCATTCCACCTGAGGTCACAAACTCAGGGTCCCTCTCACATACCTGTAGCTGAGAGAAGCCTCCTTTTGAGGTGCTTGTGGAGAGTTGGTATTCCTCTTGAGTCGAAGCCACGGACTACGCTCTCATCTCGAGTTGATTGGGGGTCCACGGAGCACTTTCGTGTTGGTAGAGTGACATCAGGATCCCGCTAGACTTGAGAAAGTGATCTTGGGTTTTCTCTGGAGTGCCATCAAGGAAATCAAGGCTCCTTTCACGTTTGATGTGGAACACGGAATTGCTCTGCACACAGTGCAGGGGAATCGGGCCTCATTTCGCGGCGAGGGGGAAGTCTCATGGTTTTTCTTGAGTTGCGGCCGGAACCTGGGGTATATTCTCGAGTTACGAAGGGGAGGGCCCTTCCAGGCAGGTGTTTATTCAGTGACGTCAGGACTCCTGCCAAGGTGCGAGGGACACCTCGGGATTCTCCTCGAGTCTTGTCATGGCAATTGGGACCCGTCTCCACGTGAGGCGGGAGAACCAGTGTCCCTTTCCACGTGCCACAGGGATCCTGGGACTCCTATCCATTTTCAAGAGGAGTCAGGCATCGCCTCCTTTGGAGGCATTGATCTCCGCGGACCTCTCGAGTTTTCAAAGGATGTGAGGCCTCCGGTCGCGCTGAGGCGGAGAACTAGGTCTTTCTCTGTGGTCTCCACAAGGGACTCAGACATCCCTTCGCCTTGGGAGATGCAAGACGAGCCTGCATTCTATTCACTGCAGGGATACCCGGCCTTACTTCGAGTCAGAGCATCTCGGTGTCCATTCCACTTGAGGCCACAAACTCAGGGTCCCTCTCACATACCTGTAGCTGAGAGAAGCCTCTTCTTGAGGTGCTTGTGGAAAGTTGTTATTCCTCTTGAGTCAAAGCCAGGGACTACGCTCTCATCTCGAGTTGATTGGGGGTCCACGGAGCCCTTTCGTGTTGGTAGAGTGACCTCAGGATCCCTCTAAACTTGAGACAGTGATCTTGGGTTTTCTCTGGAGTGGCATCAAGGAAATCAAGGCTCCTTTCGCGATTGATTTGGAACACGTAATTGCTCAGCACGCAGTGCACGGGAATCGGGCCTCATCTCGCGGCGAGGGGGAATTCTCATGGATTTTCTCGAGTTGCGACAGGAACCTGGGGTATATTCTCGAGTTACGACGGGGAGGGCCCTTCCAGACTCGTGTTTGTTCAGCGACGTCACGACTCCTGCCTAGGTGCGAGGGACACCTCGGGATTCTCCTCAAGTCTTGGAAAGGCAATTGGGACGCGTCTCCATGTAAGGCGGGAGACCCAGGGTCCCTTTCCACGTGCCACAGGGATCCTGGGACTCCTATCCATTTTCAAGAGGAGTCAGGCATCGTCTCCTTTGGAAGCATTGATCTCCGCTGACCTCTCGAGTTTTCAAAGGATGTGAGGCCTCCGGTCGCGATGAGGCGCAGAACTAGTTCTTTCTATTCTTTTTTTTTTTTATTATTATTATTTTTTTTCCAGTGGGTTTTGTCATACATTTATATGAATCAGCCATGGATTTACATGTATTCCCAATCCCGATCCCCCCCTCCCACCTCCTTCTCCACCCGATTCCTCTGGGTTTTCCCAGTGCCCCAGGCCGGAGCACTTGTCTCGTGCATCCCACCTGGGCTGGTGATCTGTTTCACCATAGATAGTATACATGCTGTTCTTTGGAAATATCCCACCCTCACATTCTCCCACAAAGTTCAAAAGTCTGTTCTGTATTTCTGTGTCTCTTTTTTTGTTCTGCATATAGGATTATCGTTATCACCTTTCTAAATTCCATATACCTGTGTCAGTATGCTGTAATGTTCTTTATCTTTCTGGCTTACTTCACTCTGTATAAGGGGCTCCAGCTTCATCCATCTCATTAGGACTGGTTCAAATGAATTCTTTTTAATGGCTGAGTAATATTCCATGGTGTATATGTACCACAGCTTCCTTATCCATTCATCTGCTGATGGGCATCTAGGTTGCTTCCATGTCCTGGCTATTATAAACAGTGCTGCGATGAACATTGGGGTGCACATGTCTCTTTCAGATCTGGTTTCCTCAGTGTGTATGCCCAGAAGTGGGATTGCTGGGTCATATGGCAGTTCTATTTCCAGTTTTTTAAGACATCTCCACACTCTTTTCCATAGCGGCTGTAATAGTTTGCATTCCCACCAACAGTGTAAGAGGGTTCCCTTTTCTCCACACCCTCTCCAGCATTTATTGCTTGTAGACTTTTGGATAGCAGCCATCCTGACTGGCGTGTAATGGTACCTCATTGTGGTTTTGATTTGTATTTCTCTAATAATGAGTGACGTTGAGCATCTTTTCATGTGTTTGTTAGCCATCTGTATGTCTTCTTTGGAGAAATGTCTGTTTAGTTCTTTGGCCCATTTTTTGATTGGGTCATTTATTTTTCTGGAATTGAGCTTCAGGAGTTGCTTGTATATTCTTGAGATTAATCCTTTGTCTGTTTCTTCATTTGCTATTATTTTCTCCCAATCTGAGGGCTGTCTTTTAAAGAAACAAAGGACCTATACATAGAAAACTATAAAACACTGATGAAAGAAATCAAAGAGGATACAAACAGATGGAGAAACATACCGTGTACATGGATTGGAAGAATTCATATTGTCAAAATGGCTATTCTACCCAAAGCAGTCTATAGATTCAATGCAAGCCCTATCAAGCTAACAACGGTATTTTTCACAGAACTAGACCAAAGAATTTCACAATTTGTATGGAAATACAAAAAAACCTCGAATAGCCAAAGTAATCTTGAGAAAGAAGAATGGAGCTGGAGGAATCAACCTGCCTGACTTCAGACTCTACTACAAAGCCACAGTCATCAAGACAGTATGGTACTGGCACAAAGACAGAAATATAGATCAATGGAACAGAATAGAAAGCCCAGAAATAAATCCACGAACCTATGGACACCTTATCTTTGACAAAGGAGGTAAGGATATACAATGGAAAAAAGACAACCTCTTTAACAAGTGGTGCTGGGAAAACTGGTCAACCACTTGTAAAAGAATGAAACTAGAACACTTTCTAACACCATACACAAAAATAAACTCAAAATGGATTAAAGATCTAAATGTAAGACCAGAAACTATAAAACTCCTAGAGGAGAACATAGGCAAAACACTCTCCGACATAAATCAAAGCAAGATCCTCTATGACCCACCTCCCAGAATATTGGAAATAAAAGCAAAACTAAACAAATGGGACCTAATGAAACTTAAAAGCTTTTGCACTACGAAGGAAACTATAAGTAAGGAGAACTAGGTCTTTCTCTGTGGTCTCCACAGGGGATTCAGACAACCCTTCACCTTGGGAGATGCAAGAAGAGCCTGCATTAAATTCATTGCAGGGATATCCAGCCTTACTTCGAGTCAGAGCATCTCGGTGTCCATTCCACGTGAGACCACAAACTAAGGGTCCCTCTCACATACATGTAGCAGAGAGAAGCCTTCTCTTGAGGTGCTCGTGGAAAGTTGGTATTCCTCTTGAGTCGAAGCCAGGGATTAAGCTCTCATCTCAAATTGATTTGTGGTCCACGGAGTACTTTCATGTTGCTAGAGTGACCTCAGGATCCCACTAGACTTGAGACAGTGATCTTGGGTTTTCTCTGGAGTGCCATCAAGGAAATCAAGGCTCCTTTCACGTTTGATGTGGAACTCGGAATTGTTCTGCACGCAGTGCAGGGGAATCGGGCCTCATCTCTCGGAAAGGGGGAAGTCTCATGGTTTTTCTCGAGTTGCGGCCGGAATCTGGGGTATATTCTCGAGTTACGACGGGGAGGGCCCTACCAGACACGTGTTTGTTCAGCAACGTCAGGACTCCTGCCTATGTGCGAGGGACACGTCGGGATTCCCCTCGAGTCTTGACATGGCAATTGGGACGCGTCTCCACGTGAGGCGGGAGACCCAGGGTCCCTTTCCACGTGCCACAGGGATCCTGGGACTCCTATCCATTTTCAAGAGGAGTCAGGCATCTTATCCTTTGGAAGCATTGATCTCCGCGGACCTCTCGAGTTTTCAAAGGATGTGAGGGCTCCGGTCGCGATGAGGTGGAGAACTAGGTCTTTCTCTGTGGTCTCCACAGGGGATTCAGACATTCCTTCATCTTGGGAGATGCAAGACGAGCCTGCATTCAATTCACTGTAGGGATATCCGGCCTTACTTCGAGTCAGAGCATCTCGGTGTCCATTGCACTTGAGGCCACAAACTCAGGGTCCCTCTCACATATCTGTAGCTGAGAGAAGCCTCCTCTTGAGGTGCTTGTGGAAAGTTGGTACTCCTCTTGAGTCGAAGCCAGGGACTAAGCTCTCATCTCGAGTTGATTTGGGGTCCACGGAGCTCTTTCGTTTTGCTACAGTGACCTCAGGATCCCTCTAGACTTGAGACAGTGATCTTGGGTATTCTCTGGAGTGCCATCAAGGAAATCAAGGCTCCTTTCACGTTTGCTGTGGAACACGGAATTGCTCTGCACGTAGTGCCGGGGAATCGGGCCCCTCTCGCGGTGAGGGGAAAGTCTCATGGTTTTTCTCGAGTTGCGGCCGGAACCTGGGGTATATTCTCGAGTTACGACGGCGAGGGCCTTTCCAGACACGTGTTTGTTCAGCGACGTCAGTACTCCTGCCTAGGGGTGAGGGACACCTCGGGATTCTCCTCGAGTTTTGGCATGGCAATTGGGACGCGTCTCCAGATGAGGCGGGAGACCCACGGTCCCTTTCCACGTGCCACAGGGATCCTGGGACGCCTATCCATTTTCAAGAGGAGTCAGGCATCGTCTCCTTTGGAAACATTGATCTCTGCGGACCTCTCGAGTTTTCAAAGGATGTGATTCCTTCGGTCGCGATGATGTGGAGAACTAGGTCTTCTCTGTGGTCTTCACAGGGGATTCAGACATCCCTTCGTCTTGGGGGATGCAAGACGAGCCTGCATTCAATTCACTGCAGGGATATCCAGCCTTACTTCCAGTCAGAGCATCTCGGTGTCCTTTCTACTTGAGGGCACTATCTCAGGGTCCCTCTCACATACCTGTAGCTGGGAGAAGCCTCCTCTTGAGGTGCTTGTGGAAAGTTGGTATTCCTCTTGAGTCGAAGCCAGGGACTAAGCTCTCATCTCGAGTTGATTTGGGGTCCACGGAGCCCTTTCGTGTTGCTACAGTGACCTCAGGATCCCTCTAGTCTTGAGACACTGATCTTGGGTTTTCTCTGGAGTGCCATCAAGGAAATCAAGGCTCCTTTCACGTTTGATGTGGAACACGGAATTGCTCTGCACGCAGTGCAGGGGAATCGTGCATCATCTCGCGGCGAGGGGGAAGTCTCATGGTTTTTCTCTAGTTGTGGCCGGAACCTGGGGTATATTCTCGAGTTACGACGGGGAGGGCCCTTCCAGGCAAGTTCAGCGACGTCAGGACTCCTGCCTCGGTGCGAGGGAAACCTCGGGATTCTCCTCGAGTCTTGGCATGGCAATTGGGACGCTTCTCCACGTGAGGCGGGAGACCCAGGCTCCCTTTCCACGTGCCACAGGGATCCTGGGACTCCTATCCATTTTCAAGAGGAGTCAGGCATCGTCTCCTTTGGAAGCATTGATCTCCGCGGACCTCTCGAGTTTTCCAAGCATGTGAGGCCTCCGTTCGCGATGAGGCGGAGAACTAGGTCTTTCTCTGTGGTCTCCACAGGGGATTCAGACATCCCTTCGTCTTGGGGGATGCAAGACGAGCCTGCATTCAATTCACTACAGGGATATCCGGCCTTAGTTCGAGTCAGAGCATCTCGGTGTCCATTCCACTTGAGGCCACAAACTCAGGGTCCCTCTCACATACCTGTAGCTGAGAGAAGCCTCCTCTTGAGGTGCTTGTGAAAGTTGGTATTCCTCTTGAGTCGAAGACAGGGACTAAGCTCTCATCTCGAGTTGATTTGGGGTCCACGGAGCCCTTTCGTGTTGCTACAGTGACCTCAGGATCCCTCTAGACTTGAGACAGTGATCTTGGGTGTTCTCGGGAGTACCATCAAGGAAATCAAGTCTCCTTTCACGACTGATGTGGAACAGGGAATTGCTCTGCACGCAGTTCAGGGGAATCGGGCCTCATCACGCCGCGAGGGGGAAGTCTCATGGTTTTTCTCGAGTTGCGGCCGGAACCTGGGGTATATTCTCGAGTTACGACGGGGAGGGCCCTTCCGGGCAAGTGTTTGTTCAGCGACGTCAGGACTCCTGCCTAGGTGGGAGAGACACCTCGGTATTCTCCTCGAGTCTTGGCATGGCAATTGGGATGCGTCTCCACGTGAGGCGGGAGACACAGTGTCCCGATCCACGTGCCACAGGGATCCTGGGACTCCTATCCATTTTCACGAGGAGTCAGGCATCGTCTCCTTTGGAAGCATTAATCTCCGCGGAACTCTCGAGTTTTCAAAGGATGTGAGGCCTCTGGTCGCGATGAGGCGGAGAACTAGGTCTTTCTCTGTGGTCTCCACAGGGGATTCAGACATCCCATCGTCTTGGGAGATGCAAGACGAGCCTGCATTCAATTCACTGCAGGGATATCCGGCCTTACTTCGAGTCAGATCATCTCGGTGTCCATTCCACTTGAGGTCACAAACTCAGGGTCCCTCTCACATACCTGGAGCTGAGAGAAGCCTCCTCTTGAGGTGCTTGTGGAAAGTTGGTATTCCTCTTGAGTCGAAGCCAGGGACTAAGCTCGCATCTCGAGTTGATTTGGGGTCCACGGAGCCCTTTCGTGTTGCTACAGTGACCTCAGGATCCCTCTAGACTTTGACAGTGATCTTGGGTTTTCTCTGGAGTGCCATCCAGGAAGTCAAGGCTCCTTTCACGTTTGATGTGGAACACGGAATTGCTCTGCACGCAGTGCAGGGGAATCGGGCCTCATCTCGCTGCGAGGGGGAAGTCTCATCATTTTTCTCAAGTTGCGGCCAGAACCGGGGGTATATTCTCGAGTTACAACGGGTAGGGCGCTTCCAGACACGTGTATGTTCAGCGACTACAGGACTCCTGCCTAGTTGCGAGGGACACCTCGGGATTCTCCTCGAGGCTTGGCATGGCAATTGGGACGCGACTTCACGTGAGGCGGTAGACCCAGGGTCCCTTTCCACGTGCCACAGGGATCCTGGGACTCCTATCAATTTTCAAGAGGAGTCAGGCATCGTCTCCTTTGGAAGCATTCATCTCCACGTAGCTCTGGAATTTTCAAAGGATGTGAGGCCTCCGGTCGCGATGAGGCGGAGAACTAGGTCTTTCTCTGTGGTCTCCACAGGGGATTCAGACATCCTTTCGCCTTGGGAGATGCAAGACGAGCCTGCATTCAAGTCACTGCAGGGATATCCGGCCTTATTTCGAGTCACGGCATCTCGGTGCCCATTCCACTTGTGGCTGCAAACTCAGGGGCCCTCTCACATACCTATAGCTGACAGAAGCCTCCTCTTGAGGTGCTTGTGGTAAGTTGGTATTCCTCTGGAGTCGAAGCTAGGGACTAACCTCTCATCTCGAGTTGATGTTTGGTCCACGGAGCTCTTTTGTTTTGCTACAGTGACCTAGGATCCCTCTAGCCTGGAGACAGTGTTCTTGGGCTTTCTCTGGAGTGCCATCAAGGAAATCAAGGCTCCTTTCATGTTTGATGTGCAACACGGAATTGCTCTGCACACAATGCAGGGGAATCGGGCCTCATTTCTCGGCGAGGGGGAAGTCTCATGGTTTTTCTCGAGTTGCGAAGGGAACCTGGGGTATATTCCCGAGTTACGACGGGGATGGCCCTTCCAAACACGTGTTTGTTCAGCGACGTCAGAACTCCGGCCTAGTTGTGAGGGACACCTCGGGATTCTCCTCGAGGCTTGGCAGGGCAATTGGGACGCCTCTCCAGCTGAGGCGGGAGACCAAGTGTCCCTTTCCACGTGCCACAGGGATCCTGGGACTCCTATCAATTTTCAAGAGGAGTCAAGCATCGTCTCCTTTTGAAGCATTGATCTCTGCGTACCTCTGGAGTTTTCAAAGGATGTGAGGCCTCCGGTCGCGATGAGGTGGGGAACTAGGTCTTTCTCTGTGGTCTCCACAGGGGATTCAGACATCCTTTCGTCTTGGGAAATGCAAGACGAGCCTGCATTCAAGGCACTGCAGGGATATCCGGCCTTGTTTCGAGTCAGGGCATCTCGGTGTCCATTCCACTTCAGGCCGCAAACTCAGGGTCCCTCTCACATACCTATAGCTGAGAGAAGCCTCCTCTTGAGGTGCTTGTGGTAAGTTGGTATTCCTCTGGAGTCGAAGGCTGGGACTAACCTCTCATCTCAAGTTTATTTTTGGTCCACGGAGCTCTTTCCTCTTGCTACAGTGACTTCAGGATCCCTCTAGCCTTGAAACAGTCTTCTTGGGGTTTCTCTGGAGGGCCATCAAGAAAATCAAGGCTCCTTTCATGTTTGTTGTGCTATTACCCCACTTCCCATATGCACCTGGGATCACACGCTCACAGTCTGCTTGGTGACCATGATCCCATTCCTGTACCTTGTGTCACAAGTCCACAGCCACCAGGATATCCCCACCCTCAGGATCCCATCCCTGGTGTCACATTCCTGTCTCCAGTGTGATCCCACCTCCCAGAAACTTTACCTGGGGATAAACGTCCATAGTTTTCAGCATGGTCCCAACTCCCTGAAACTGTAGCTGGCATACTCTTCCATATGCATTGAGCCTGTTCCATGACCCTGGTCCACAGTGTTACACCCTCCAAGACCCTGTAATGTGGTTTACATGTCCACATTCTCCTGTGTGTCATCACTTCCCAGAACCTTCACCTGCAGGCACACAAACAGAGGTTCCAGGTTGACTCCCTCATAGACCCTGCACTTGGAGCCACATATCCACAGTCTCACAGGTGACTCATCCAAATCACTGTACCAGGGCTCTCATAATCACAGTCTTCCAGATGCTGTACTATTGACCCCAGGACCCAGCGTCACATGTCCACAGATTCTAGCATGACCCCACATTCCAGACACTGTACCTTGGGACACATACCCACAGTCTCTAGGGTGAACACTCTCCTAGACGCTGTACATGGTGTCACATGGGCACATTCACCAACTCCCAAACCCTGTACCTAGGGTCACACATAGATAGTCTCAGGGTGACCCCACTCGCCAGAACTTGCACCTGGGGTCATATGTCCACAGCGCCCAGGGTAACACCACCTGTCAAACAATTGTACTGGGTTCAAACACCCACTGGTTCTAGGGTGACACCAATTCCAAGCCCGTGAACCTAGGGTCACACATCCATGGTGTCCTGGGTGACAACGCCTCCCAGATCATGCACCAGGTCTCACACCTCCGCAGTCTCCAGGGTGACTACACCTCACAGAATATTGTAATTCTGGTCACATTGCCCCAGTCTCCAGGGTGACCCCGTATCTCTAACCCTTTACCTGGGGTTACATGTACATGGTGGCCAGGAAGACACGCCTCCCCAGACTCTGTACATGGGATCACATTGGCACAGTCGCCAGGGTGACCCCAACTTCCCCACCCTGTACCTGGGGTCACATGTCCAGAGTCTCCTGGATTTACCCACATTCAAGGGCTAGTAACTGGGATCACATGTCCACAGTCTCGAGGCTTTCCCCACCCACAAGTGCCTGTACCCGGGGTCACACGTCAACTGACTCCAGGGTGACTCCCTCCCAGACCGTTCACCTGGCATCCCATGTCCCCAGACTTTTGTGTGATGTCATTTCCCAGACTCTGCACATGTGCTAACAGATTCACAGGCTCCGTGGTGACCTCCTTCCTGGTCTCTGTAACTTGGGTCACATGTTCTCAGTATCCGGTGTGACCCCACCTCTCATACCCTATACCTTTGGTGACTTGGCCACAGATTCCAGGGTAACCCTCCCCTGCCAGACCCTGTGCTTATTTACACACATCTACAATCTCCAGGATGTTCGCCCTCCCATACCCTGCACCTGGAGTCACATGTCAACAGTTTCCAGCGTGAATCCCTCTTCACCCACTGCACCTGGGCTCACATATCCACATCGTGCAGGGTGACACCCCTTCCAGACCATTTCCCTGCCATTAAATGCCTGCAGTCCCCAGAGTGACCCTGTACCTCCCAGACACTGTACCTGAGGTCACATATACAGAGTTTCCTGGGTCACCCCCATCCCAGACCCTGTACCTGGGTTCAGATATCCTAGTGTCTTGGGGGACCCAGTTCAGACCGTGCATCTAGGGTCAAATGTCCAGTATCCAGGATGACTTGCGCCCCAATCAGTGCATCTGGGGTCATATGTCCACAATCTTCAAAGTGACCCCATCCCCTAACCCTGCACCTTACTCACACATCCACAGTCTCCAGAGTGACCACATACCAGTACCTACACCTAAGGTCACATGTCCACTGTCTCACGGGTGACCTCTTCCCTGAACTTGTTCCACATTTCACATGATCACCATTGCCACAGTGACCACCAACAGATCCTGAACCTGTGGTCACAGTTCAACAGTCTGCCTGATGAGACCCATTTTGTACCCTGAACCTTGTGAACCTGCACCTGGGATCACAAGTCCATATTCTCCATGGTGTCATCCCCCAGACCCTGTACCTAGTGTCATATGTAGAGTCTCCTGGGCTTCCCCACTTCCCATACCATACACCTGGGATCACACATCCACAGTATCCAGGATGACCCCCCTCCTAAACCTGTACCTGGTGTCACAAGTTGACAGACTCCAGGATGACCCTACTCTTAAGATCCTATACCTAGGGTCACAAGTCCACTGTTCCCAGGGTGAGCCCCCCTCCCAGACTCTGCACTTGGGGTCACTTGTCAAGAGTCTCCAGGGTGACCCCACCTCCCAGAAACTGTACCTAGGGTGAAACATCCACAGTCACTCAGGTTGGCCCCAACTCCCAGAACCTGCACCTGGGGTCCCACTTCCATAGTCTCAGGGTTACCACACGCCCAGACATTTAACATGGTGTCCCACGATCTTGGATGCCAAGGTTACCCCCTCCAAGACCCTGTAATGGGGTCACATGTTCACAGTCTCCAGAGTGTCGTCACTTCCCAGACCCTCCACCTGGAGTCACACAAACACAGGTTCCAAGGTGACTCCCTCGCAGGCCCTGCACCTGGAGTCACATATTCACAATCTCACCTTGGGGGATCCCATTCAGACCCTGGATCTAGGGTCATGTATCCAGTCTCCAAGATGATTTGCCTCCCAAATGGTGCATCTGAGGTCACATGACCACAATCTCCAAAGTGAACGCATCCCATAACCCTGCACCTAAGTCACACAGCAAATAGTTTCCAGAGTGACCTCAACCCAGACCCTGAAACGAGGGTCACATGTACACAGTCTTGGAGGGTGACCCCCTCCGTGAACTTGTACTAGGTTTCATACGTCCACCATCGCCACAGTGACTACCACCAGATCCTGTACCTGTGGTCATAGACCCACAGTCTGCAGGGTGAAACCCTTTTCCTACCCTGAACTTTGGGTCACACGACCACAGACTCCAGGGTGACCCCACCCAAACCTGGACCTGGGGTCACATGTCCACAGTTTCCATGGTGACATACCTGAGACCCTGTACCCACTGTCATATATCCACAGTCTCCTGGGTTACCACACTTCCCATACCATACACCTGTGATCACATGTCCACAGTCTTGAGGGTGGCCCTCTGTATAACCTGTACCTGGTGTCACAAGTCCACAGCCTCCAGGTGACCCCACCCTCAAGATCCTGTACCTGGGGTCACAAGTCCACTTTTTCCATGGTGAGTCTACCTCCCAGACCCTGCATTTGGGGTCACATGTCCAGAGTCTTCAGGGTGACCCCACCTCCCAGAAACCATACCTCGGGTGAAATGTCCACCATTTTCAGGATGGCACCAACTCCCAGAACCTGTACCTGGGACCACACTTCCATACTCTCAGGGTATCCCCACATCCCAGACATATAACCTTGCATCCCATGACCCTGGCCACAAGGGTTACCCCCTCCAAGACCCTGTAATAGGGGTCACATGTCCACAGCCTCCTGTTTGTCAAAACTTTGTAGACCTCACCTGGAGTCACACAAACACAGGTTCCATGGTGACTCCCTCACAGACCTGCACATGGAATCACATATTCACAGGCTCCAGGGTGACCCCCTGGGAAATCCTGTACCTGAGATCACATATCTACAGTCTCCAGGGTGAATCCCATCCCCACACACTGTCTGAGTGGAATCATCCAGTCTCCCATGAGACCCCAATGTCAAGAACTTATCCCTTGTGCTAGAAGTCTACATTCTCCAGGGTGACATTATCTCCCACACCCTGCACCTTGGGTAACATATTCACAGTCTCCAAGGTGACCTTACCTCCCAGACCCTTTACCTGGGGTCACATGTGCAAATTATCCAGGATTCCCGCCACTCCAACACCCTGCACCTGGGACAAAAGCCCACAGTCTCAAGGGTGACCCCCTATCTGACCATGTTCCTGGGGTACATGGTCAGAATCTCCAGGATGATCTTGAAAGGTATTGCTGAACCACGCAAAGACACTGGAATTCTTGGCCTCCAGAGGAGAAGAATTCAATTCGGGGCCAGAGACGAGGCTTGATTGCTTAGAGTTTTTGTGTAATAAAGTTGTATTAAAGTATAAAGGAGATAGAGAAAGCTTCTGACATAGGCCTCAGAAGGGGGCAGAAAGAGTAGCCCCTTGCAAGTGTTAGCAATGGAATTATATGGCTCAGATGGTAAAGCATCTGTCTGCAATGCTGGAGACCCAGGTTAGATCCCTGGGTCAGGAAGATCTCCTGGAGAAGGAAATGGCCACCCACTCCAGTACATTTGCCTGGAAAATCCCATGGACAGAGGAGCCTGGTAGGCTACAGTCCATGGGGCCACAAAGAGTTGGACATGACTGAGCAACTTTACTTTAGTTTTAATTAGTTATTCAGGTCAGTTCAGTTCCGTTCAGCCGCTCAGTCATGTCTGACTCTTTGGGACCCCATGAATCACAGCACACCAAGCCTCCCTGTCAGTCACCAACTCACGGAGTTTACTCGAACTCATGTACCTCGAGTCGGTGATGCCATCCAGCCATCTCATCCTCTGTCATCCCCTTTTCCTAGTGTCCCCAAGCCCTCCAAGCATCAGGGTCTTTTCCAATGAGTCAGCTCTTTGCACCAGGTGGCCAAATTATTGGAGTTTCAGCTTCAGAATCAGTCGTTCCAATGAACATCCAGGACTGATCTCCTTTAGGATGGACTGGTTGGATGTCCTTGCAGTCCAAGGGACTCTCAAGAGTCTTCTCCAACACCACAGTTCAAAAGCATAAACGCTTCAGTGCTCAACTTTCTTCACAGTCCAATTCTCACATCCATACATGACCACTGGAAAAACCACAGCCTTGACCAGATGGACCTTTGTTGGCAAAGTAGTGTCTCTGCTTTTTAATATGCTATCCAGGTTGGTCATAACTTTCCTTCCAATGAGTAATTTTCTTTTAACTTCATGGCCACAATCACCATCTGCAGTGATTTTGGAGCCCAAAAAGATAAAGTCTGACACTGCTTCCACTGTTTCCCCATCAATTTCCCATGGAGTGATGGAACCTGATGCCATGATCTTAGTTTTCTGAATGTTGAGCTCTAAGCCAACTTTTTCACTCTCCTCTTTCACTTTCATCAAGAGGCTTTTTAGTTCTTCTTCACTTTCTGCCATAAGGGTGGTGTCATCTGCATGTCTGAAGTTATTGATATTTCTCCTGGCAATCTTGATTCCAGCTTGTGCTTCTTCCAGCCCAGCATTTCTCATGATGTACTCAGCATATAAGTTAAATAAGCAGGGTGACAATGTACAGTCTTGACGTACTCCTTTTCGTATTTGCAACCAGTCTGTTGTTCCATGTCCAGTTCTAACTGTTGCTTCCTGAACTGCATACAGATTTCTCAAGAGTCAGGTCAGGTGGTCTGGTAGTCCCATCTCCTTCAGAATTTTCCACAGTAAATTGTGATCCACACAGTCGAAGGCTTTGGTGTAGTCAATAAAGCAGAAATAGATGTTTTTTTCTGGAACTCTCTTGCTTTTTTGATGATCCAGCAGATATTGGCAATTTGATCTCTGGTTCCTCTGCCTTTTCTAAAGCCAGCTTGAACATCTGGAAGTTCACAGTTCACGTATTGCTGAAGCCTGGCTTGGAGAATTTTGAGCATTACTTTACTAGCGTGTGAGATGAGCATAATTGTGTGGTATTTTGAGCATTTTGGGGGATTACCTTTCTTTCTAATTGGAATGAAAACTGAACTTTTCCAGTCCTGTGACCACTGCTGAGTTTTCCAAATTTGCTGGCATTATGAGTGCAGCACTTTCACAGCATCATCTTTCAGTATTTGAAATACTTCAACTGGAATTCCATCACCTCCACTAGCTTTGTTCGTAGTGATGCTTTCTAATTCCCACTTGACTTCACACTCCAGGATGTCTGGCTCTAGGTGAGTGATCACACCATTGTGATTATCTGGGTCATGAAGATCTTTTTGTACAGTTCTTCTGTGTATTCTTGCCACCTCTTCTTAATAGCTTCTGCTTCTGCTAGGTCCATAGCATTTCTATCCTTTATCGAACCCATTTTTGCATCAAATGTTCCCTTGGTATCTCTAATTTTCTTGAAGAGATCTCCAGTCTTTCCCATTCTGTTCTTTTCCTCTATTTCTTTGCGTTGATCTCTGAGGATGGCTTTCTTATCTCTCCTTGCTATTCTTTGGAACTCTGCATTCAAATGGGAATATGTTTCCTTTTCTCCTTTGCTTTTTGCTTCTCTTATTTTCACAGCTATTTGTAAGGCCTCCTCAGACAACCATTTTGACTTTTTGCATTTCTATTCCATGGGGATAGTCTTGATCCCTGTCTCCCGTACAGTGTCACAAACCTCCATTGATAATTCATCAGGCACTCTGTCTATCAGATCAAGTCCCTTAAATCTATTTCTCACTTCCACTGTATATTCATAAGGGATTTGATTTAGGTCATACTTGAATGGTCTAGTGGTTTTCCCCACTTTCTTCAATTTAAGTCAGAATTTGGCAATAAGGAGTTCATGATCTGAGCCACAGTCCGTTCCCAGTCTTGTTTTTGCTGACTGTATAGAGCTTTTCCATCTTTGGTTGTAAAGAATATAATCAATTTGATTTCAGTGTTGACCATCTGGTGGTATCCATGTGTAGACTCTTCTCTTGTGTTGTTGGAAGAGGGCATTTGCTATGACCAGTGTGTTCTCTTGGCAAAACTCTATTAGCCTTTGTCCTGCTTCATTCTGTACTCCAAGGCCAAATTTGCCTTTAAGTTACTCCAGGTGTTTCTTGACTTCCTACTTTTGCATCCCAGCCCCCTATAATGAAGAGGACGTCTTTTTTGGATGTTAGTTCTAAAAGCTCTTGTAGGTCTGCATAGAACTGTTCAACTTCAGCTTCTGCAGCATTACTGGTTGGGGTATAGGCTTGGATTACCGTGATATTGAATGGTTTGCCTTGGAAACGAACAGAGATCATTCTGTCATTTTTGAGACTGCATCCAAATACTGCATTTCAGACTCTTTTGTTGACCATGATCGCTATCCATTTCTTCTAAGCGATTCCGGCCCACAGTAGTAGATATAATGGTCATCTGAGTTAAATTCACTCATTCTAGTCCATTTTAGTTGACTGGTTCCTAGAATGTCAACATTCACTCTTGCCACCTCCTGTTTGACCACTTCCAATTTGCCTTGATTCATGGACCTAACATTCCAGATTCCTATGCAATATTGCTCTTTACAGCATCAGACCTTGCTTCTATCACCAGTCACATACACAACTGAGTATTGTTTTTGCTTTGGCTCTATCCCTTCATTCTTTCTGGAGTTATTTCTCCACTGAACTCCAGTAGCATATTGGGCACCTACTGACCTGGGGAGTTCCTCATTCAATATCCTATCAATTTGCCTTTTCATACTGTTCATGGGGTTCTCGAGGCAAGAATATTGAAGTGTTTTGCCATTCCCTTCTCCAGTGGACCACATTCTGTCAGACCTCTCCACCATGACCCTTCCGTCTTGGGTGGCCCCACACAGCATGGCTTAGTTTCATTGAGTTAGACAAGACTGTGGTCCGTGTGATCAGATTGGCTAGTTTCCTGTGATTATGGTTTCAGTGTGTCTGCCCTTTGATGCTCTCTTGCAACACGTCCAAGGTAATTAGTTATTACAGTGAATCAAAAGAATGTCTGGAGGTTGTAAAGACCTTGCCAGAACTACTCCCATAATTTACACCTGAAGATAACAGGATTAGCCCAAAGTTTTTTTTCCAGAGACTGTCCTCAAGCAGGATACATTATTGCTATATAATCCTAAGGAATGTAGATGGACAAAAAAAGTTTGTCCTTTCTTCCTCCTTGAGAATTCCAGACCCCTCTCTCCTTGGGGACCCCTGGATTTCTTATCAATCTGCCGAGGAATTGACTTTCTCATTTCCCCCTTTTGTTTAAGGAGGATTATGTTGCCAAGGGAAAGGGGCGTTGTTTTCATTTCATAAATACTTCCTGCTGTCTAGGGGCGTGGTCCCTAAGTTGTTAAGGCAACATCTTCTCCTAACCCTAGTAATGAGGGTCTCTGATCCAGGGGCCCCAAGTAATAGTTGGAGGAGGCTGTGGCACTCATAGGAGCTTGGACAACCATTTGTAACTTAAAAGCTTTTAGACGGTTAGAAAACCCCATTATACAGTTACAGATGTAAGACAAAATAGTCATTAAACCAAGTTAAAATCAAAATGAAAAGTCACATTATGCCCATAGTTACATCAGTCCATCTTAGTGTTCTTTAGATGTCATCAGTTTAAGAAAAAGCATCACATGTGATTGTTGTTGAAGGTATTTGCAGACTTGGAGAAAGTCCTTTCCTTGAAGTGGAGATGTCCACCATGGGAAGCCTTCCACTGACGAAGAGGGGAGCTCTCCACAGACCCAGAAGTTAGACTGATTGTGAAATCCTGCATAGGAGTGAGCCCAAGCATTGTCTTGAGGTTCAAACGGCAGACTCAGGATTTTTGGAGTCAGCATAAATAGACTTACATAGATTATCACACCCATCTGAAAAGTACAAAGCCAGAGCATAGAAAGTAAAGACACAAAATGAAGTCACTTAGTTCTGGTCAGGGTGCCACTTCTTAACTCGAGTGTGATGTACCCACAAATCAATTCCTGGCACTTTGACAGCTGTGGGAGAAGAAAGAATAACCTGGTAAGGGCCTTCCCAGAGGGGCTCAAGGGATGGGCCCCCAGACCCCAATGTTTTTATGAGGACCTCGGTTCCTGGCTCAAATAGAGGTTTGCTTGACTCAAGCTGGGTCAGGAGTCAACTCCCAGAGTTCTGTTAATGCCTGTTGAAAAGCTGAGAGCTGAGTTACATAATTAGTAAAGTCCAAGGCTTCAGGGTCTATAACAATGTCTATGCATAAGAAAGGCTTTCCACAAATACATTCAAAAGGAAACAGTCCCTCCTCATTAAAGCTATGAGTAAGACTTTAAACCAATTGTCCTGTGTCTCAAGTTAATTTATGCAGATGTCTTTTGATAATGTCATTAGCTTTTTCAAACTTCCCTGAGGATTGGGATTTACAGGAACAGTGTAAGTGATATGTTATTCCTAGAGCTTTAGACACCCCCTGAGTTACAATACCTTCAAAGGTGTCACTCTGAAAGCTCCATGGCAATCCAACCTGGGGATAATTTCATGGGTTAAAATCTTTATAACCTCTCGACGCGAGATGAGGCCCAAATGCCCTGCATTGCGTGCAGAGCAATTCTATGTTCCACATCAAACATGAAAGGAGCCTTGACTTACTTGATGAAAGTCCAGAGAGTCCCCAAGAACACTGTCACAAGTCTAGAGGGACCCTGAGGTCACCGCAGCAGCAAGAAAGAGCTCCGAGTACCTCAAATCAATTCGAGATGAGAGCTGCTTCCCTGGCTTTGACACAAGAGGAATGCCAACTTTACACAAGCCCCTCAAGAGGAGGCTTCTCTCACCTATAGGTATGTGAGAGGGACCCTGAGTTTGCTGCCTCAAGTGGAATGGACACCGAGATGCTCTGACTCGAAATAAGACCGGATTTCCCTGCAGTGACTTGAATGCAGGCTCGTCTTTCATCTCACAAGATGAAGGGATGTCTGAATCCCCTGTGGAGACCCTATAGAAAGCCCTAGTTCCACGCCTCATCTCGTCAGGAGGCCTCACACCCGTTTGACATCTAGAGAGGAACGCAGAGTTCAGTGCTTCAAAAGGAGACAAAGCCTGACTCCTCTTGAAAATTGATAGGAATCCCAATATCCCTGTGGCAACTGGAAAGGCACCCTGGGTCTCCCGCCTCCCCTTGAGAGGCGTCCCTCTTGCCCTGCCACGCCTCAAGAAGAATCCTGTGTTGTCCCTCGCAACTAGACAGGAGTCTTGACGTCGCTGAACAAACATGAGCTTTGAAGGGCCATCCCTGTCATAACTCGTGAATATACCTCAGGTTTCTGCTGAAAACTGAGAAAAAACATGAGACATCCCACTCGCCACGAGATGAGGCCAGATTCCCCTACATTGGGTGCAGAGCAATTCCGTGTTCCCCATCAAACACGAAAGGAGTGTTGGCTTCCTTGATGGAACTCCATAGAGTCCCCAAGAACACTGTCACAAGTCTAGAGGGACCCTGAGGTCATCGCAGCTACATGAATAAGCTCCGTGTACCCCAAATCAACTCGAGATGAGAGCTGATCCCCTGGCTTCGACTCAAGAGGAATGCCAACTTTCCATAAGCACCTCAAGAGGAGGCTTCTCTCAGCTATAAGTATGTGAGAGGGACCCTGAGTTTGCTGCCTCAAGTGGAATGGACACCTAGATGCCCTGACTCAAAATAAGGCCGGATTTCCCTGCAGTGACTTGAATGCAGGCTCGCCTTTCATCTCACACAATGAAGTGTTGTCTGAATCCCCTGTGGAGACCGTAAGGAGAGCCCTAGATCCCACATCACCTCGACAGGAGGCCTCACATCCCTTTGACAACTCGAGAGAAACACGGAGTTCAATGCTTCTAAAGGAGATGATGCCTGTCTCATCTTGAAAATTGATATTAATCCCAATAGCCCTGTGGCAACTGAAACGGGACACTCGGTCTCCTGCTTCACATCGAGAGGCATCCCTTTTGCCCTGCCAAACCTCGAAGAAATCCCAAAGTGTCCCTCACAACTAGACAGGAGTCTTGACGTCCCTGAACAAACACGAGTTTTGAAGGGCTATCCCCGTCGTAACTCGAGAATATACCATAGGTTCCCACCACAACTCGAGAAAAACCATGAGACTTCCCCCTCGCTGCGGGATGAGACCCGATTCCCCTGCTTTGCCTGCAGAGCAATTCCGTGTTGCACATCAAACATGAAAGGAGCCTTGACTTCCTTGATGGACCTCCAGAGAGTCCCCAAGAACACTGTCACAAGTCTAGAGGGACCCTGAGGTCACCGCACCAACACAAAAGAGCTCCGTGTACCTTAAATCAACTTGCGATTAGGCCCGATTCCCCTACATTAGCTCCAGAGCCATCTCGCGTTCCACATCAAAGACAAGTGGCTTGACTTCCTTTAGGCAACTCCAGGGAATCCCCAAGAAGACCGTCCCAAGTCCAGAGGAACACCAAGGACAGCACAGCAACTTGAGAAAAACTCCATGTACCCCAAATCATCTCGAGATCAGAGCAGATTCCCTGGCTTCGACTCAAGAGGAATGCCAACTTTCCACAAGCACCTCGAGGAGGCTTCTCTCAGCTATAGGTATGTGAGAGGGACCCTGAGTTTTCTGCCTCAAGTGGAATGGACACTGAGATGACCTAACTCGAAATAAGGCTGGATATCCCTGCAGTGACTTAAATGTAGGCTCGTCTTTCATCTCCCAAAATGAAGGGATGTCTGAAAACCCTGTGGAGACCATAGAGAAAGCCCTAGTTCCCCGCCTCATCTCTACATGAGGCCTCACATCCTTTTGAAACCTCGAGAGGCACGCGGAGTTCAATTCTTCAAAAGGAGACGATGCCTGACTCCTCTTGAAAATTGATATTAATCCCAATATCCCTGTGGCACCAGGAAAGGGACCCTGGGTCTCCCGCCTCTCTTTGAGAGGGGTCCCTGTAGCCCTGCCAAGCCTCGAAGAGAATCCCGAGGTGTCCCTCGCAACTAGACAGGAGTCCTGATGTCACTGAACAAACACGAGTTTTGAAGGGCCATCCCCGTCGTAACTCGAGAATATACCCTAGGTTCCCACCGCAACTCTAGAAACACCATGAGACTTTCCACTCTCCTCCAGATGATGCCCGATTCCACTGCATTTTGTGCAGAGCAATTCCGGGTTCCACATAAAACACGAAAGGAGCCTTGACTTACTTGATGGAACACCACAGAGTCCCCAAGAACACTGTCACAAGTCTTGAGAGACCCTGAGGTCACCGCAGCAACAGGAAAGAGCTCCGTGTACCCCAAATCAACTCAAGATGAGACCCGATTCCCTTGCACTGGCTCCTGAGCAATCCCGCATTCCCCATCAAGCACAACAAGTGGCTTCACTTCCTGTAGGCAAATCCAGAGATTCCCCAAGAACACCGTCCCAAGTCTAGAGGAACACCAAGTTCAGCACAGCAACTCAAGAAAAGCTCCGTGTAGCCGAAATCATCTTGAGATCAGAGTGGATTCCCTGGCATCGACTCAAGGGGAATGCCAACGTTCCACAAGCATCTCAAGAGGAGTCTTCTCTCAGCTATAGGTATGTGAGAGGGACCCTGAGTTTGCTGTCTCAAATGGAATGGACACCGAGATGCCCTGACTCGAAATAAGGCCAGATTTCCCTGCAGTGACTTGAATGCAGGCTCGTCTTTCATCTCCCAAGATGAAGGGATGCCTGAATCCCCTGTGGAGACCCTAGAGAAAGCCCTAGTTCCCTGCCTCATCTCGCCAGGAGGCCTCACATCCCTTTGACAACTCAAGAGGAGCGCAGTGTTCAAGGCGTCAAAAGGAGACGATGCCTGACTCAACTTGAAAATTGATAGGAATCCCAATATCCCTGTGGCAACTGGGAAGGGAGCCTGGGTCTCCCGTCTCACCTTGAGAGCCGTCCCTATTGCCCTGCCAAGCCTCGAGGAGAATCCCGAGGTATCACTGGCAACTAGACAGGAGTCCTGAAGTCACTGAACCAACACGAGTTTTGAGGGCCATCCCCACCGTAACATGAGAACATACCCCAGATTCCCGCTGCAACTCAAGAAAAACCTTGAGACTTCCCCATCGCCGCGAGATGAAGCCCGATTGCAATGCTGCAGGCAGAGCAAGTCCGTGTTCCTCATCAAACACGAAAGGAGCCTTGGCTTCCTTGATAGACCTCCAGAAAGTTCCCAAGAACACTGTCACAAGTCTAGCGGGACCCTGAGGTCCCCACAGCAACACGAAAGAGCTCCGTGTACCCTAAATCAACTCAAGATGAGGCCCGATTCCACTGCATTGCATGCAGACCACATCCGTGTTCCCCATCAAACACGAAAGGAGCCTTGACTTCCTAGATGAAATTCCACATAGTCCTCAAGGAGACTGTCACAAGTCTAGAGATGCAACATGAGATGCAACACGAAAATGCTCAAATCAACTCGAGATGAGGCCCGATTCCCCTGCAATGTCTCCAGAGCCATCCCGCGTTACCCATAATACACGACAAGGGGCTTACTTCCTTTAGGCAACTCCAGAGTTTCCCTGAGAACACCGTCTCAAGTCTAAAGGAACACCAAGTTCAACATGCCGTGTTTTTTCATGGTAGATATTTTGCTTTTCTTGGCTAAGATGTTGCCAAGTGAAAGGCATTTTTATAGAAATAACAGCAAGCCACAAAGAGAAAATCTTGAACATAGAAATGAAGACAGAAAGGAAACTTCTAGGAGCGAGTAGACCAGGCAGTAGCTTCAATAGCAGTTCTCTTCTCCCTGACAGCCTTTTATCTCTTCCCTCTTAGGAAAAGGGCTGTATTCACCAGGGATTTGGTCACATTCTCCTTTCCACATGAGGAGTACGAAGGAGGTCTGGCACTCTATTCTTATCATGACTCATTTTTTTTTTGCAGGAAGAAGATTCCTCACACCCAGTGGAACCACCCTTCTGTCAGATAGAGAAAGCTCTCTGCCTCCAGGGTTCTGCCAAACCGTCCACAAGAGCCGTCAGTCAGTCATTTCCTCCCAAGCATGGCTTTCAATAAACTAACAAAACAAAACAAAAACAGAAAAACACAAAAAGCAACAAACTGATGCTGTTGTCTCCTAGATTATATCAGTATTACCATGGGAGTGCTGTAGGTATGGAAGTCAGAAGCTGGAAGAAATTATTTGAGGAGCTTTATTATCTATGGTTTTTCCAGTGGTCATGTATGGATGTGAGAGTTGGACTGTGAAAAAAGCTGAGTGCCAAAAAATTGATGCTTTTGAACTGTGGTGTTGGAGAAGACTCTTGAGAGTCCCTTTGACTGCAAGGAGATCCAACCAGTCCATCATAAAGGAGATCAGGCCTGGGTGTTCATTGGAAGGACTGATGCTGAAGCTGAAACTCCAATACTTTGGCCACCTGATGCGAAGAGTTGACTCATTGGAAAAGACCCTGATGCTGGGAGGGATTGGGGGCAGGAGGAGAAGGGGACGACAGAGGATGAGATGGCTGGATGGCATCACCAACTCAATGGACATGAGTTTGAGTAAACTCCGGGAATTGGTGATGGACAGGGAGGCCTGGCATGCTGTGATTCATGGGGTTGCAAAGAGTTGGACACGACTGAGCGACTGAACTGAACTGAACTGAACATCTAGGACACACTTGTTCTGTGCTCTGGTCTCCACCCAGTGAACCTTGGATATTGGGGTTGGTTGATTGTAGTAATGTCTGAATTTTTTCCCACCACCTGTATCCAGGCCTTTCATAATGCCCCCCTGCACTAACTTTTGGCACAGTCATGTGTCTTGATTTGGCCAAGGGAGCAGCCTGAAAAGTGCCTGTATATTGGGGCTGGTCCTCTTGCTGGTCTTGCAACCACTGCTGCTGCCACCAAATGATCAAGCACAAGCTTGCTTCCTGGAGGAGATACCACATGATCAGAGATAAGCCATCCCACTCGAGCCATCATAGACTAGCCAGTTGCCAGTCAACTCTACAGCTGATCACAGATGTATGAGTGCCCAGCTGATATTAGCAGAGTCTGGTCCCAAGCTGCAAGAACCACTCAGGCACAAGAGGCCTACACTGCAACTTCTCAAATTTTAAGCCAAAGTAATGTCTTTTTTTTTCCTTTTTTCTTTTTGTTGTTGTTGTAGGCCACATGGTTTTGAACTGTTTTGTTATATAGCAAAAGTTAACTGACACAGATATTTCCCTAAGTGTTCTCCTAGAGCCCAGTGCCACTGGTGAGATCACATGGCTGGGATTTTAGCGACATTTTCTACTGTGCCAAGTGTAATGTGGGTGAACTGAGCTAGCAGGTGGGCTGTTACCAGTCATGCTCTGTGCTCTTCGGGAGCACAGGCTTTGGAGTCAAATTGGCATTGATTCGAATCATGGCATTATGTCAGTGTGGAAGTAACAGCTATAAAATCTCAATGATATAAAAACATCAAAATCTCAGTGGCTTCACACCAGAAAGGTGTATTTCTCTCCTATGTCACTGCTTATCTATATATTTATATATTTGGTGCCCTATACATATGCAAAGGTATTTCCCTGGTGGCTCAGATGGCAAAGAATCTGCCTGCAATGCAGGAGATCAGGTTTGATCCCTGGGTCAGAAAGATCCCCTGGAGAAGGAAGTGGCAACCCACTCCAGTATACATGCCTAGAGAACTCCATGGACAGAGGAGCCTGGTGGGCTACAGTCCATGGGATTGCAAAGAGTTGGACATGGTTGAACAACTAACACTCTTCACTCACATCTGTGATGATCTGCAGAGCTGGCTGGCTGCCAGGTCTAAGAGGGCTCAGTTGTGATGGTATCTTGTCCTCCAGCTGGCTAACTTGTGCATGATCACACTCATGTATATTCATATAGAGATTCAGGGACCAAGGCTCCTTCCACCTAGTGTGTTCTCTGGGTCCTCCACTGGATCTTCTGCAACCAGCCAGGAGACAAGAAAAGAAAAAGAACATGGAGAATCTGGTGGGTTTAAGGGCAAGGGCTGTAAGTGCCAGAAGTTAACTCATTCCATTGCTAGAACTAGTCACATGGTTCCACCTAGATGTAAAGGGACTGGGAACATGATCCAGTAGAGTGCCAAGGAAAGAGAGAAGGTACATATTGGTGAGATACAGAAATCTGTCTCATTTAGCAATTCATTAACTAGGTAATTAGGCAAGTTACTTGATTTCTTTGATAGTTAAATAGTCCTGTGTGGATTGTACAATCATGTAGAAGTGACCTCATGTCAATCTGTCTTTTCATTCTGGTCTGTGTCCATTCATACTAGGAATTGAGGCTGTTTAATGCCATATTATTATGCTGTTTTTGAGAATCAGGCCCTATCTGGCATACCAAGGAAGAAGGATATGAATGGTTTTCCCTGGGTGCAGGAAACGAGTGGGTACAATTTTTGCAAGGAAATTTTTTAAATTATAAAACCATCTGTGAGTTGGTCTTTTTTTTTATTATTGTCATATGCCAGTAAATAATAATAAAATAATCCTTCCTAAAAGAAAAACTGTTATCCAACTGTGGAAAATTCTGAAAGAGATGGGAATAGCAGACCACCTGACCTGACTCTTGAGAAATCTGTATGCAGATCAGGAAGCAACAGTTAGAACTGGACATGGAACAACAGACTGATTCCAAATAAGAAAAGGAGTACATCAAGGCTGTATATTGTCACCCTGCTTATTTAACTTATATACAGAGTACATCATGAGAAATGCTGGGCTGGAGGAAGCACAAGCTGGAATCAAGATTGCCGGGAGAAATATCAATAACCTCAGATATGCAGACGACACCACCCTTATGGCAGAAAGTGAAGAGGAACTAAAGAGCCTCTTGATGAAAGTAAAAGAGGAGAGTGAAAAAGTTGGCTTAAAGCTCAACATTCAGAAAGCTAAGATCATGGCATCTGGTCCCATTACTTCATGGCAAATAGATGGGGATATAGTGGAAACAGTGGCAGACTTAATTTTTTTGGGTTCCAAAATCACTGCAAATGGTTACTGTAGCCATGAAATTAAAAGATGCTCACTCCTTGGGAGGAAAGTTATGACCAACCTAGACAGCATATTAAAAAATAGAGATGACACTTTGCAAACAAAGGTCCGTCTAGTCAAAGCTATGGTTTTCCCAGTAGTCATGAATGGATGTGAGAGTTGGACTATAAAGAAAGCTGAGCACGGAAGAATTGATGCTTTTGAACTGTGGTGTTGGAGAAGACTCTTGAGAGTCCCTTGGACTGCAAGGAGATCCAACCAGTCCATCCTAAAGGAGATCAGTTCTGAATATTCATTGGAAGGACTGATGCTGAAGCTGAAACTCCAATACTTTGGCAGCCTAATGTGAAGAACTGATTCATTTGAAAAGACTTTGATGCTGGGAAAGATTGAAGGCAGGAGGAGAGGGGGATGACAAAGGATAAACTGGTTGGATGGCATCACCAACTCAATGGAGATGAGTTTGAGGAAACTCTGGGAGTTGGTGATGGACAGCCTGGTGTGCTGCAGTCCATGGGGTCGCAAAGAGTTGGACACGACTGAGCGACTGAACTGAACTGAAGACCTAAACAGTTACTGCAATACTATTGAGATTTAATTGTATTATGTAGCTAGAATGGGCCCTTAACACACAAGGGCCCAACTGCACACTTGAGGAGTACATTACAGAGGTATTTGGATTTCAGTTTCATTTGAGCATATTTTCAAATAATCACCCTGGTCACTCTGTTTCAGTGTTTTATTTATTTATTTATTTAAATTGAGTAACTCACTTTAATTGGGGAATAACTACTTTACAATATTGTGATGGTTTTTGCCATGCATCAACATGAATCAGCCACAGGTATTCATGTTTCCCCCTCCCCCATCCTGAACGCCCTTCCCACCTTCCTCCCCACCCTCTCTCTCTGTTTGTCCCAGAGCAGGCTTTGGATTCCCTGCTTCATGCATTGAATTTGCGCTGATCATCTATTTTACATATGGTAATGTACATGTTTCACTGCTATTCTTTCAAATCATCAGTGGGAGAAGGCAGGGTGGGATGTTTCATGTTCTAAACTTTTGAACACAAATAGAAAGCATGTGGTCACATAGAATGTTAGAACTAAAGGAAGTCAGCTTCTGTTCCATCATCTTCACAAGCATTGTTTATTTTTGCTTTACAGCTTAAATGCAAGAATATCTAGTACCACAGGTGTTGGAGACACAAAGTGATCCCAAAGGGAGCTTTTGTTGTTTTTCAGTTGCTAAGTCATGTCCAACTCTTTGTGGCCCCATGGACAGCAGCATGTCAGGCTTCCTGTCTTTCACTATCTCCAGGAGTTTACTCAAACTCATGCCCATTTAGTCAATGATGCGATCCAACCATCTCATCCTCCGTCACCCTTTTCTCCTCCTGCCCTCAGTCTTTCCCAGCATCAGGGTCTTTTCCAGTGAGTTGGCTCTGCACATCAGGTGCCTGAAGTTTTGGAGCTTCAGCTTCAACATCAGTCCTTCCTATGAGTATTCAGGGTTGATTTCTTTTCGGATTGACTGGGTTGGTCTCCTAGCAGTTCAAGGGACTGTCAATTCTTTTCCATTTATGCTAAACCATTATGAACTTATTGGAAGATCACCAAATTCACTTCCATATAGAATATAGTATCTACTTAAAGGATAAAGTGTTTTAGTCAGCATGGGCTGCTATAAAACATACCACATGCTTGCTGGCTTAAACAACAGACATTTGTTTCTCACAGTTCTGGAGGCTGGTTAAGTCCAGGGTGAAGATGCCAGCCAGTTTGGTTCTTGGTAAGGGCTCTCTTCTTGGATTGCAAATGGCTGTCTTGTTGTTGTATCCTCACATGGTAGAGAAAGGAAACTCTGATGTCTACTCCTCTTCTTATAAGGGCACTAGTCCCACCATGGGGGCTACACCTTTATGAAATCATCTAAATTTAATCACATCCCCAAAGCCCTACCTCCTGATGCTATACTTTAGGGTTAGGGCTTCAAGAAATAAATTTGAGGTGGGACACAAACATTCAGTCGAAGACAATCGGTAATGAAATTGTACCACTTTGAAGATAATTTGAGGGAGAAGTCAGAAAATGATATACTCTGTGTTCAAATTTTGCTAGCTTAGCCACTGGCTGCTCCACAGAGATTTGGTCTTTGATATCTGCTCCTTGCTAGCACTCAGCCCTCCACTGTTTCCTGGATCCTCCCACATGCATTAGGATCTTCATTAGAAGCAGGATGACTGGATAGGTCTGCAGAATTCCAGGTCTCAGATCTAGACATTGTGGCCTAGACCACACAGTTCACTGGCTGGTGTGGCAAAGCCATGTTAAATCCAAGGGTGTAAGCACAGAAGCAGGTCATCATCTCCTGAATCCTTATCCTTTCTCTCACTGTAGTTTGCTGCCCTAGTCTTTTTGCTTGTTTGTTTTGTTTTTAAGTTAATGAAATACCAGCTGCCTATCAGATAGTTCTGTTCAATTTTCCTCTTATCCAAATGATTAAATCCAAATCTGTACGGATCTGTTCTTCCCATTCATGACTCTTTTTCCAAGTGTCCCACATTCTTCCTTTAGTTGCTGTTGTCACCATTACTCTCCCAGCTTCTGTAATCTTGGACATGTTCTCTTTTACTCTTTCAACAAAATTTCAAGATCTGTAATCAAGTTCTTTCCTCTTCCATTTACCCTGGTTTCAATCCAGATCAACTTGCATCTAAGATTGTGCCTCACTAATCCTGCCACTAACCCTGTTTTCTACTGCCAAATGAACCTTTCCAAATACCATTTCCATCATGTCACTGTTCCCCCAAGAGTTTGCAATAGTTTCCTGTTGCTAATGTATCGAAATTATCTCCCCTGAGGCCTGAGGATGCTGGAGCAAATGATAGATGAAAGTTTTTTTCAACTAAACATTCCAGCTTTCAATTAAAGATGTTTTTCCATAAGCCTAAATCTTTCTTTTATACATAAGAAGGATGTGTTAACTGATGTAGGGGCTTAGTAAATATTTCTTGAATAGAGAAAAGAACTTTATGGTTAGTATGTGAAACTGTAACTCCCCTAAATAGGGTACTTTGTCCATATTCATTTATGTATACTGTTTTATTTCTCTATAGCTGCATTAATAAGCTATTGAAAACCTTGGTGGCTTAAAACAATGATTTTATTACCTTTCATATTTCTGTGGGATGCCTAGGGTCATCGGGGCAGTTCTTCTGCTGATCACTCTTGAGTTCTGTCATGCAGTTGTAGTTAGATGGAGGCTTGGCTGAGATGTCAGGATAGCTGCTCCTCTTTCCCACTTTAAGTGGCCTCCTCTGTCTCTCCGTGTGGCCTCTCTACTTTTTCTGTCAATGTGATCTTTCCAGAAGGAAAGCCAGACTTCTTATGTGAAGACTCAAGATTTTCAAAACTAAAAAGTGGAAGCTGCCAGGTCTATAAAGCTTAGGCTGTAGCTGGTATAGTGTCAGTTCTGCCATATTCTGTTATTTAAATCAAGTCCCAGGAAAGCCCAGCTTCAATGACGGAGGGGTCTACACATGGTGTAAATTCAAAGAGATGTGGTTCATTGGGAGCCATCTTTGGAGACCAGGGTACCATCCTCTGGCTCTTACTGATTCATGGCCTTTCTACATGAAAAATGTGCTTACCTCTGCAAATCTCATCCTAAATATGGTATCAGTTTAAATTCCAGGATAGTGTCAACAAAATCAGGTGCTGGTATGGATGTGACTGCTCGAAGGCATCTTCTCATATGCACTTTCTCAGGTGCAAAGACCAGTGAAGAAGAGCAGATTATCCACCCACCCCCAACCCATCTCTTTCATGTAATGGTGAAAGAGACAGAAAAACTTCAGCAGATTCTCATGTTCAAAAAGAGGAGAAAAGGGAAACATGAGCATTTCCTGATTTATAGCAATTCTAAAATCCAACCTGGTGCATATCCCAATTTCTCTAACTCAAGGCAGAAGATAGTCCTTGATTAAGGTAGAGTTTTGCTTTTTAGGAATGGTTTCCCTCTGCTCTTGGTTTTATCCTCTGGGTTCTGGCTCTGAGTCATTCTCCCATTTTCATTAAAATGGCCTATGTTTGTAGCTGTATAACTCTAAACCTGTTTCCTATCTCTTTGGAAGTTAAGGGCCCAAAGTGAAGGCAAACTGGGGTGGCTAGTCTATGAACATGCCCCAATGAATCACACCTCCTGTTCATATTCTTCTGTGGTTCCCCTACTCGTTGAATCTGGGCTGGCCCAGTGATCTGTTTTAACCAATGGACAATGGCAGTTTTCTGATTTTGTACTTTGGGGATGCCTGAGCCACCACCATGTAAGAGGTCTGGTTTCCCTGCTACAAAGACCACATGTAGAGTCTACATAGAGAGGAAGAAACTTGAGACTATGGAGAGGGAGAGAGACCATGTCAACCCAATATCCTGGTTGAGCCTCCAGATGAACCCATGCTAAGCTGTTACCTGACTGCAAGCACATGAGAGAATCCAAGTGAAACCACCAGAAGAACTTCCCATTGAGCCTAGTCAACCTTTGGAACTGTGAAAGGTAAAGTCATTTTAAGCCATTAAATTGGGGTGGTTTGTTATGCAGCAGTAGAAAACCACACATAATCCATTCACTGAAAGTTACTGAACTGTCCATCTGTGCCTGACGCTGCATTAGGTGATGTGAATGTAAGACTAAATAAAGCATTGATTCTGAGCTCTACCTCATTTTTGTTAATGAAAGATTTTTGTAAAAGGAAATGTTTCAATTTTTTTTTTTTTTAATTTTAAGGGTGAAAGATTTCTGTTTAAAATATACCGGCAGTGAATTCTTTTATAAAAAGAAATAATCACTCTGAGATTTTTCAAATTTTTAATTTTTCACATTAAAGTTTTTAAATAGTGAAGCATACCAGAGTTTTTAATAACAGAATTTGATTCAGCAAATATTATCTGATCCTTTGCTACATGTTTCCTCAGTATATTTTAAAAATCTGTGTGAAATTCAAGTGCTGTTTTCCACCTGATATCTACTAGCTTGCATGGGACTTGTTAAGTTACTTGGGGGATCCTAGTTTTGTCTATTAGCATCTATTCTTGTTATTATCGTGCATCCCATGGTTGTTTCCTTATTGCTTCAGCAAGAATTACATTCAGTTGTTCAGTTTCTAAATGACCTAATTAGCAGCAGTTTTTCCATTTTTTTTCTTTAGAATTCTCTTAGTCTACAGTTGGACTGCCTCTCTATTACTCTCTTTTCCTCCCTGAGTTTTACTCAACATTCTGCTAATGAGTTCACATTCCACTCTTGTCCCTCCATGGATTGTTGCCCATGCGTTTGGAGACTTCCTTGCCTTAATTATTGGGGGGAAAAAATCTCTTCTTGGTCTTTCCTTGCTAGACATTGCTGGCTCTGAGTTTTTAGCTCTTACCTCTGATGTGTCTTTATTTTTCACATAAAGAGAGATCATAAAGCAGAGAGAAGCCCTGAAGACCATATAATTTTATGGATGATCAAACTTTGTCCAGAGAGCCAAGTGACTTATTCAAAGAACTACAGTTAGTGGCAGAATCAGGGCCAGAATCCATATCTCCAAACTAAGAAGTTCTGGTTTCACTATAGTAATGAATTCACTCTCAGACCACATCAAACTAATGCAGGTAGGCTAACTGATGCTTGATTAACCCGTTCTATTTACAATTAATTAATAAATTTTCATTATATCTCAATTAGATTCTCAGTCTTGGACTACAACTGGGGGAAAATAAGAGAAAAAAGAGAAGTAGAGTGAGTTCATAAGCTGTGAGGTGTACAGCAGCAGTTCATAATATTTATTATTGCTTAGGGTTTTGATGAATGCTCTTGAGCCTCTCATTACTTTCTTCAAGAAATATTTTCTGAGTATCTACTCTGTGCATATCTGTGTGTATGTGTGAACACATACACACATAAACACAATTTCCTTAGATCTTCTTTTAGGGAGCCACTGTGTGAATGGTGTCAATATCCCCATAAATATCTTATAATACATACAAGTTTCATACCCATAGCAATATACCAAAAATTAGTTGCTCTTTTGGGGAAATGCACACTGTGATTCCTTATAGATAGTTTACCTTCATAATTATTCCCATGTCTCCAATTCTTAGAATCATCTAATTCTTGTATTTCATAGTGGAGGACCTCAGACTCAAACACCTTCAAAGGCCACGTAGTTATGGTAAATGAGTGAAGTAGGTGGAGGCCTGGAGACAGAGGCGGTGCTGAGACCACAAGTCCTGCTTGAAGGGGCAGCTGCCACTCCATGTCAGGTGATTTTTGTCATGTGGGAAATCAAGGGCTAGTACTTCTAGAACTTCTGTATTTCTAAGAGAGGCTGGAAATCTTTCTTTATATGAAATCTCCTGATTTTTATAATGTTGGTGACTAATCAAAAACATTTAAAACCTCTGCATTGGCCAAATGAAACATGTGTACCTAATTAAAATCCTGGACATATAGTTTGCCCTAGCACCCTTTGTGTGCCTTCTCCATTTGCAGAGACAAATTGCAAGATCCAAGCTTCCAAGCCACAGGACTCTCTCGTTTCTAAGAATTCTGGAAGTGAGGGCTCAAGGGAAATAGTCCTATCTCACTGACCTCTGGAGTGGTCAAACAACCCACCCACTGATTTGCTTGGTCAGTTCCCACTTAATGCCACTGAGAGATTAAAAATCCCTTTCTAGAGAAAATGCAGGGAAAAGTGTTGTTCCTTTTGCAGAGATCAAAATAAGGGCTATCTTGCTTTTATTCAAACTATAGTAATTATTCTAGAAAATAAAATATAGTATTGGTATGCATGCTACCCAATGGGTGTGTTTGATGTTTGGCCCTACATGGGTCATGCGAACACAAATCTATACATGGCATCTTGAATCCTATTTCTCCAAACTCAATAATTAGTGTCTGATATTAGCTCCAACTTCTCAGTTCAAGGTCCTCACTAGTCTCCTAAACTTCAAATCTAATTGCCTGTCTTATTTCATTTTCTCATTTGTCAAATATTTATAGACTGCCTCCTAGGTGTCAGATATGTTTTAAACACTAAAGATATATGACAGTTAATCACATAGACATGGTCTATTCACCCACAAAGCTTACTCTCTGTGAAGCCTAGGGAGACAATAGTCATGTAAACAAATGAATAAATAACACAGTTTCAAGCAGTGATAATTGTTATGAAGAAAGTAAAATGGGGAAATGGGATAGGAGTGATTGAGGAAAAGCTGTACTGCACAGTCATTTGGATTGAGACCTGAATGGTGAGAAGGTGACAGCAATGCAAAGATATGGGGGAAGAGGGTTGCAATCAAGGGAAACATCTGGTGCAAAAGCCTGTCACCGGACTGGACTTGAAGCATTTAAGGATCAGAAAGTCAACCTGTGGCTGGAAAGTCTAAGCTGACTTCTTTCCAGTATTTGCCCGTTTATAATTCTGGTTTTGACAGAACTTGCCTAGTTCTATTTATCAGCTACCTTTGCTGGTTCTCTCCAAGGTCCTGATGAAAGATTGTGTCCTTCTTTGGAGAGTTTATCCACTACTAAAACCTTATTTATTACCTCAGTGTTGTCTTCACCTGAGTATATGTACTAACTTATGAATTCAGGTAAATTTTCTATGCATAGAAATGGCAAGAAGACTTGCCATATTTACAGATTTCTTCTCTCTGGAACCCAGAAACTATATGAAGTAGTCAAGAAAGATAATGTACTGAACTAAAGCAGTGGCTGGGACAGAATCATCAGTACCTGATAGCCCACTAGACATGTCTGTGTGGATGTGGATCTATGTAATGCGAGTGAGGGGGCACACTAAGGGAGAATGACTCCAAAGTGTCAGACTTTAGTCAATGGTAGACGACAAGTGCTACTCACTGAGATTCAGAAAACAGGAGGAGAAGTAGGCTTTATTTGGATGAAGGTGGGTAGGTGAATACAGGTAATGGAAGGTAAGAAAGAGTGGAGAGTTAAGAAGGAATTCCTGAATCTGAACAGCAGGTAGTCTCTTTCTGCCATCTTAGACTGGAACTTCAAATAAATATTGCCAAGTAAGAATGATTACAATGGGAAAACAGGTCTGTAATATAATTGAATGCCATTAGTTTTCTATATTCTGATAAAATAATTTTACAAGGAGTACATCAAAGCTGTATATTGTCACCTGCTTATTTAGCTTATATGCAGAGTACATCATGCAAAATGCTGGGCTGGATGAAGCACAAGCTGGAATCAGGATTGCCGGAAGAAATATCAATAACCTCAGATATGCAGATGGCACCACCCTTCTGGCAGAAAGCGAAGAGAAACTAAAGAGCCTCCTGATGAAAGTGAAAGAGAAGAGTAAAAAAGCAGGCTTAAAACTCAACATTCAAAAAACTAAGATCATGGCATCCAGTCCCATTACTTCATAGTAAGTAGATGGGGAAACAATGGAAACAGTGAGAGACTTAATTTTGGGGGGCTCCAAAATCACTGCAGATGGTGACTGCAGCCATGAAATTAAAAGACGCTTACTCCATGGGAGGGAAGTTATGACCAACCTAGACAGTATATTAAAAAGCAGAGACTTACTTTGCCAACAAAGGTCCATTTAGTCAAAGCTATGGTTTTTCCAGTAGTCATGTATGGATGTGAGAGTTGGATCATAATGAAAGCTGAGTGCCAAAGAATTGATGCTTTTGAACTGTGGTGTTGGAGAAGACCCTTGAGAGTCCCTTGGACTGCAAGGAGATCCAACCAGTCCATCCTGAAGGAAATCAGTCCTGAATATTCATTGGAAGGAGTGATGTTGAAGCTGAAACTCCAATTCTTTGGTCACCTGATGCAAAGAACTTACTTCTTTGAAAAGACCCTGCTGCTGGGAAAAATTGAAGGCAAGAGGAGAAGGGGATGACAGAGAATGAGATGGTTGGATGGCATCACTGACTCTATGGGCATGAGTTTGAGCAAGCTCTGGGAGTTGGTGATGGACTGGGAGGCCTGGCGTGCTGCAGTCCATGGTGCTGCAAAGAGCTGGACATGACTGAATGACTGAACTAACTGACTGAATTTTACAAGCTGATCTAGAAACTCACCCATTAATAATGGAATTGCTTCCATTAAATCAGAATGCTACAAACCATGTAAGTTAAAAGTTGAGGCAATTCCCTAGGAAATTCAGGCTAGAGCTGTTTGATGTCAATCCAGTGTTACCTTCATCCAACTAAGTATATTTGATTAACATAATCCTAAAATATTCCTTGGTTTTAGAGAACTGGAGCAAAGTGGCAGACATGGCATCATTATATCCTGGCTAATATTCACTAATCACTAAACAAAACTTATTGGGTACTAACAATGTGCCAGACATTATGCTGGGTGCTGGGGATGCAACGATGAGTAAGACATAGCTCTTGCACAAAAATTACAAACCAACCATACCTAGGCTGACCTTCACACAGAGACTCTTTTTTGTAACTGATGGATACTACCTTTTAAGTGGTATGTTATGAATCAAGGCTATGTGGGGCCAATTTGTACTTACTCTTTTATTCTTAAAGCTAATTGCAAATTCTCATCTCAGCACAGAGCCCTGTGATGCCAAGAGACTCATTGTAGTTCACTGGGGAGAGGAAAGAATTCTAGTAGTGGTCAAGATCTGCTGCATTTATTATTTTAAGAGTTTGTTCCACTTGGAAATAGTTTTCCTAGTTATTATTTATGAGTCCTCTCACCTGGTCTTCCGATAAAGTTGCTTGTGGGCATACGTTCTGGCATTTTGATGGAATGGGTTTATTTCCTTTACCCTGGACACCAGGTGCTGCTGGCTAAAAACAGCAGAGGACTGAATCTCTTCTCTTACGTGTCCTGGCAGCTCTGTGGCAAATTCGGCCACTGAGCTATCTAGGCTCTATTATTTCCATTCTAATGGGCTTTCCTCCCTAATGGTGTGTGTATGTGTGTGTATGAGAGAGAAGTGGGAGCAGGGGAGAGAGAGAGAATATGTTTCATTGTCCCTATTCTCAAATGGAGTTGATGTTCTCAGTTGTCTCACAGCATTTTCTGGAAATAAAACAGGACAAAAATGTGACTGTACCTAGAAAAAATGAATTGTGATATTTAAAAATATCACTAATTGTGCAGTAGTTTGAGCATTCTTTGGCATTGCCTTTCTTTGGGATTGGAATGAAAATTGACCTTTTCCAGTCCTGTGGCCACTGTTGAATTTTCCAAATTTGCTGGCATATTGAGTGCAGCACTTTCACAGCATCATCTTTCAGGATTTGAAATAGCATATGAGAGATGGGATAATCTACTGGTTAAAACCCCCCCTTTTTTTGTTTGGCTTTTGCTGGTGTGATTTCAGGTGAATTACTAAATCTCTTCGAGCCACAATTTCTTTGTCTGTGAAAAGATAATAACTTAATCTGCTTCATATGTTGCTGTGAGGGTTGAATAACTTATTTAGGTAAAGCACTTAGCCTGGTGTCTGGCAAATGGAAAATGTTAACTTAATCAAGTATTTATTCTCCTTATCCCTTCCCTGCCCAAGAGGACCTTATAGCTCTTTACAAATGCAGTTATACAGAAATGACCACCTTCATCCTCCCATGACCCACTGAAATCAAAAACAGTTGCAAAATGGAGAGACCTCATGTGCCCAAGAAAACAAGATGTTGAAGGACCAGGATTTTAATTCTGATGCTTTGGTCAGTTGGCTGGATGACCTTGGACAGACTCTTTGTTTACAGCTATATTAACATTTCTGCAATATTTGGATGGAGAAGCTAAGGACCTGACTCCCCCCCACGCCCCGCCCCAGGTAATAGAAATGCTCATGTCTCCCCTATGCCCTTTAAAATCAACCAATCAATCAATATCCATCCAAACATTTCAATAAAAGACTTTCTCTTTTTGGTTCTAGTCAACCTCCTTAAAAGGTTATCTGCATTAATTTTTCTCCACCTTTCCACCTGCATTTGTTTCTTAGCAAGGCATGGCAACCTGCCCTTGGCCTCCTAACCATCATTACACCAGCTCTGGTTAAAACTACCTCTTCATTAACAAAAGCAAATGGTTATCTTTCGATCCTCATCTTGCTTAACTTTTGACCACAAAAAGAAGAAGGCAAATGACCTTAAGGTGTGGGAAATACATTTTGAAGTTTGAGTCCAAACAAACTGAGTCTCAATGCTGAAATCACAATTGCCATTTAAAGGGCCTTTGTTCTGCTGAAAACATCCCATATTCAGAATCAAAATGTGAATTATTCAAGTAATCAAGGAAACTGGGTCTACTAAAGTACCTTACCGTGACATCAGACACCAAAAGTGAAATCTGATGACAGGGAAATGATTAGAGCACAAAGCAATCTGTTGCTTTGTTCTGATGTGAAATGATGATGGTAAAGTAGGCACCTGCTGCTATGTGTACCTGATGGGTCCTAATACATTTCAGACCACTGTCTAGTCATTCTGCCATGTTCAATCACAATGTATTTGTCTGGTGTCATATACCATTAAGACCTTCTTCTTTGTTAAGGAGCCTCTCCAAAGATCCAAGCAAAATGTTAAAGATGATAATTTGCCTTACAGCAGACATTTTCAGTGGTTAATTTCAGGCACACAGGTATGTGGGTGCGGGCAATATTTTTGGTTAGGAAAAACTTTTCCAAGCCCTCTGGACCACCACCCCCTTCCTTTTTTTTCACCTCCCCTTGGAGTTGACTGCATTTTAATGGGGCATCTGGTGAAGCTGCTACCCTGAGCTGAGTCAGATTGTTGCAGAGAAAGTTTATCATTCTCAGGATTGCTGTCAGGATGATTAAATAGAGCTGTTGTGCAATAGGTCCTAACCCACAGCAGCAATGAAGGGGAGTAAACACTGGACTGGGAATCGGGAACTGGTCTAGTCTGGTTCGGTGACTCTGGGCAAGTCTCTTCCACTCTGTTAGCCTGGGTAGTGTCACCTATAAAAGGCGGGCTGACCTAGATAACTGACTCTAAAGTCAGTTTTAAAAATTTCTCTCTCAACTCTATAGTTCTCCGAATTTCTTTAAACCAGTTTTACGTTGGTTGATTTTACCACTACTTTGCAAAGTGATTACTTCTTGTATCTCACCTCTTCACTTACTTTTTGGCTAGTTCACTCAGAGATAACCACAGGAAATATGCATCTCACAAGCAAATAATTTCCTCCTTTGGAGACATCTATACTGTGCTCACTGTGGAGCAATTACATGGTAAATCTGGGATGTGTCCAGAATATCCACTCTTATAAAACGAGGCTCTTCAGCCTGAATGTTGGTTGCTCACTGATACTTGTATGAAATGCCAGTTGGGTGGCAAGGTTTGAAACCAGACAACTCTACTAGATAACCAGGCTCTGTATGAAATAGGTTATAGTCATCTCATGCTTCCACTCTGATAATTACTCTAAAGATATTCAAATCCTAAGACTGATGATACTTTTTACATTTTTTTCTTGTTCCTGTTCCCCAGACTCAAGCTGATAGACAGCCAGAGCCTGGAAGCAATAATGACTTATTATTTAAACATTATTATGTCAATAATAATCATACCCTCTTTCTTGGGGCTCAAGCACTAATATAAAGACTTTTTTTCTTTTAAAGACTCACAACCAGAAATACTGTGAAATTTCAGAATGTTAAGGATAAAAAGAATATCCCTAAAAATGTCCCAATAGTGTTAACATAAAATACAGGACAGCTAGTTAGCATTGAAGTTCATATAGACAATAAGTAATTTTTTAGA
Organism: Dama dama; assembly: GCF_033118175.1. Taxonomy (NCBI): domain Eukaryota; kingdom Metazoa; phylum Chordata; class Mammalia; order Artiodactyla; family Cervidae; genus Dama; species Dama dama. The sequence goes on from NC_083711.1 coordinate 6,957,383, forward strand.
ATAAGTATGTTTCTAAAATTTCCTTGTTTATCTGAAATGCAAACTTAGTTGTATATCCTATATTTTTACTTGCTAGATGTGGCAATGCTGTTTTTCAGAGTAAAACCATTTCACCCAAATATCCCATCAATTAGCAGTGGATGGTAATAGGTAACTTGACTGATGTTTTCAAAATTCGGAGACATTAAAATTTTCAAGATATAGTCAAAACCTATCCAAGATATCAATGAAGGCATAAATGAAAACTGAAACTGAAAACTGAAAATATGAAGAATATGAAAATATGTGAAAAATATGAAGAATATGAAAATATGTGAAAAATAGGAAGAATATGAAACAATTCCAAAAATATGAAGAATATGAAAATATTCCAAAAATATGAAGAATATGAAAATATGTGAAAAATATGAAGAATATGAAAATATTCTAAAAATATGAAGAATATGAAAATATGTGAAAATATGAAGAATATGAAAATATTTTAAAAATATGAAGAACATGAAAATATGTGAAAATATGACGAATATGAAAATATGTGAAAAACATGAAGAATATGAATATATTCCAAAAATATGAAGAATATGAAAATATGTGAAAAACATGAAGAATATGAATATATTCCAAAAATATGAAGAATATGAAAATATTCCAAAAATATGAAGAATATGAAAATATTCTAAAAATATGAAGAATATGAAAATGTGTCAAAATATGAAGAATATGAAAATATGTGGAAAATATGAAGAATATGAAAATATGTGGAAAATATGAAGAATATGAAAATATGTGAAAAATATGAAGAATATGAACATATGTGAAAACATGAAGAATATGAAAATATGTGAAAAATATGAAGAATTGGAAATATTCTAAAAATATGAAGAATATGAAAATGTATGAAAATATGAAGAATGTGAAAATATGAAGAATATGGAAATATTCTAAAAATATGAAGAACATGAAAATGTGTGAAAATATGAAGAATATGAAAATATGTGAAAATATGAAGAATATGAAAATATCCCAAAAATAAAAAGAATATGGAAAGATTCCAAAAATATGAAGACTATGAAAATATTCCAAAAATATGAAGAATATGAAAATAAGTGAAAAATATGACAAATATGAAAATGTTCCAAAAATATGAAGAATATGAAAATATGTGAAAAATATGAAGAATATGGAAAGATTCCAAAAATATGAAGCCTATGAAAATATTCCAAAAATATGAAGACTATGAAAATATTCCAAAAATATGAAGAATATGAAAATAAGTGAAAAATATGACAAATACGAAAATGTTACAAAAATATGAAGAATATGAAAATATGTGAAAATATGAAGAATATGAAAATATTCCAAAAATATGAAGAATATGAAAATATTCCAAAAATGTGAAGAATATGAAAATAAGTGAAAAATATGAAGAATATGAAAATATGTGAAAAATATGAAGAATATGAAAATATGCGAAAACATGAAGAATGTGAAAATATTCCAAAAATATGAAGAATATGAAAATATTCCAAAAATGTGAAGAATATGAAAATAAGTGAAAAATATGAAGAATATGAAAATATGTGGAAAATATGAAGAATATGAAAATATGTGAAAAATATGAAGAATATGAAAATATGCGAAAACATGAAGAATATGAAAATATTCCAAAAATATGAAGAATATGAAAATATTCCAAAAATGTGAAGAATATGAAAATATGTGAAAAACATGAAGAATATGAAAATATGCGAAAACATGAAGAATATGAAAATATTCCAAAAATATGAAGAATATGAAGATATTTCAAAAATGTGAAGAATATGAAAATAAGTGAAAAATATGAAGAATATGAAAATATGTGGAAAATATGAAGAATATGAAAATATGTGAAAATATGAAGAATATGGAAATATTCTAAAAATATGAAGAATATGAAAATGTATGAAAATATGAAGAATATGAAAATATTCTAAAAATATGAAGAATGTGAAAATGTGTGAAAATATGAAGAATATGAAAATATTCTAAAAATATGAAGAATGTGAAAATGTGTGAAAACATGAAGAATATGAAAATATGTGAAAATATGAAGAATATGAAAATATGTGAAAATATGAAGAATATGAAAATGTGTGAAAATATGAAGAATATGAAAATATGTGAAAATATGAAGACTATGAAAATATTCCAAAAATATGAAGACTATGAAAATATTCCAAAAATATGAAGAATATGAAAATAAGTGAAAAATATGACGAATATGAAAATGTTCCAAAAATATGAAGAATATGAAAATATGTGAAAATATGAAGAATATGAAAATATGTGAAAATATGAAGAATATGAAAATATGTGAAAATATGAAGAATTTGAAAATATTCCAAAAATATGAAATATATGAAAATATTCTAAAAATTTGAAGCTTATGAAAATATTCCAAAAATATGACGAATATGAAAATATTCCAAAAATATGAAGAATATGAAAATATTCCAAAAATATGAAGAATATGAAAATATTGTAAAAATATGAGGAATATGAAAATATTCTAAAAAATATGAAGAATATGAAAATATGTGAAAATATGAAGACTATGAAAATATTCCAAAAATATGAAGACTATGAAAATATTCCAAAAATATGAAGAATATGAAAATAAGTGAAAAATATGACGAATATGAAAATGTTCCAAAAATATGAAGAATATGAAAATATGTGAAAATATGAAGAATATGAAAATATGTGAAAATATGAAGAATATGAAAATATGTGAAAATATGAAGAATTTGAAAATATTCCAAAAATATGAAGTATATGAAAATATTCTAAAAATTTGAAGCTTATGAAAATATTCCAAAAATATGACGAATATGAAAATATTCCAAAAATATGAAGAATATGAAAATATTCCAAAAATATGAAGAATATGAAAATATTGTAAAAATATGAGGAATATGAAAATATTCTAAAAAATATGAAGAATATGAAAATAAGTGAAAAATATGAAGAATATGAAAATGTTCTGAAAATATGAAGAATATGAAAATATGTGAAAATATGAAGAATATGAAAATATTCTAAAACTATGAAGAATATGAAAATGTGTGAAAATATGAAGAATATGAAAATATGTGAAAATATGAAGAATATGAAAATATCCCAAAAATATGAGGAATATGAAAATATGTGAAAAATATGAAGAACCTGGAAAGATTCCAAAAATATGAAGACTATGAAAATATTCCAAAAATATGAAGTATATGAAAATATTCTAAAAATTTGAAGCTTATGAAAATATTCCAAAATTATGACGAATATGAAAATATTCCAAAAATATGAAGAATATGAAAATATGTGAAAATAGGAAGAATATGAAAATATGTGAAAAATATGAAGAATTGGAAATATTCTAAAAATATGAAGAATATGAAAATGTGTGAAAATATGAAGAATATGAAAATATGAAGAATATGAAAATATCCCAAAAATATGAAGAATATGAAAATATGTGAAAAATATGAAGAATATGGAAAGATTCCAAAAATATGAAGACTATGAAAATATTCCAAAAATATGAAGAATATGAAAATAAGTGAAAAAATGACAAATATGAAAATGTTCCAAAAATATGAAGAATATGAAAATATGTGAAAATATGAAGGATATGAAAATATGTGAAAATATGAAGGATATGAAAATATGTGAAAATATGAAGAATATGAAAATATTCCAAAAATGTGAAGAATATGAAAATAAGTGAAAAATATGAAGAATATGAAAATATTCTAAAACTATGAAGAATATGAAAATATGTGAAAATATGAAGAATATGAAAATATGTGAAAAATATGAAGAATTTGAAAATATTCCAAAAATATGAAGAATATGAAAATATTCCAAAAATATGAAGACTATGAAAATATTCCAAAAATATGAAGAATCTGAAAATAAGTGAAAAATATGATGAATATGAAAATGTTCCAAAAATATGAAGAATATGAAAATATGAAGAATATGAAAATATCCCAAAATATGAAGAATATGAAAATATGTGAAAAATATGAAGAATATGGAAAGATTCCAAAAATATGAAGAATATGAAAATATTCTAAAAATGTGAAGAATATGAAAATGTGTGAAAAATATGAGGAATATGAATATATTGTAAAAATATGAAGATATGAAAATGTTCCAAAAATATGAATATGAAAATATTCTAAAAATACGAAGAATATGAAAATGTATGAAAAATATGAAGAATATGAAAATGTATGAAAAATATCAAGAATATGAAAATATGTGATAATATGAAGAATATTAAATGTATGCAAATATGAAGAATACGAAAATATGTGAAAAATATGAAGAATATGAAATGTGTCAAAAATATGAAATATATGAAATGTATGAAGAATATGAAAATATATGAAAAATAAGAAAAATATGAAATATATTAAAGTATATGAAAATATATGAAATATAGGAAAATATATGAAATATATGAAAATATGTGAAATATATGAAAATATGAAAAATGTGAATATATGAAATATCTGAAAATATATGAAATATATGGAAATATATGAAATATATGAAAAATATGAAAATATATGAAATATATGGGAAAAGAAACAGAAAATAAAGACAAACTTTCCTGCCTTCATGGAGCTTACATTCAGGTGAAGAGATGAAAAGCAACTATGCTATAAAGTGATATGTGTTGGTGTAATAAATAAAGTAGAGGAGGAAATAGGAAGTGTTGTAGACTGCTGGAACTTTAGCAATGGTGTTTGGAACATCCTCACTGAGGATGTCGCCTCAGTCTAATGAGGGGACATGACTGTCTCCTCAGTCATTGTCTGCGATGGAATGGATTTGGGGAATCAGTCAAACTGCCCACTGTACCTGCAGAACGTACAGTCCAGGTAAAACAGGAGGACAGGTGGCTCTGGGGGAGAGGTCTCCTGGGACAAAAGGAGACGTTGTAGAATATCTGTTGTCATGGAAAATTTAAAAATACTGTGAGAATTAGAAGAAATAAAAACAAGTATAAGGAGAAAGTCAACTTCACAGAATACCACTTGACTCCTCCGTGAATAATGCTTACAAAGTCGCAATGATGTAAAACGTTGTTATTAGTTTACAAATTTTAAAATATACTGATAGAGAAAGCATGGAAGATGTAATTTTAATTATAGAACCAAATGTAAATGTTATCACCTGGAATGCTCTACGATTGGAATGCCAGAAAAGGAAGACAGCAGAGCTAAAGATAAGTCTAAGAGCACCAGTGTTCTCTTTAAACCCAAGGGGATGTTAAGAGACTGACTATATTTGGTGTATGTTTACTGCCTAAAATTTCAAAGATAGCCAAACAATAGAGAAACAAATATGTGTTATAATTACACAGGGAAATTGGGGAGGATAGATGTGAGGTGATATAAGTGAGCTGAATCTTATAGCAGCAACTTGAATATCTAAAATGGACAAATTCAGACATTGTATATAAACTCACATTTACTGTAGAATCATAGAAGAAATACAGAATTTTGATGTAGCTACAGAATAAACAAGTTATAGAGTTAGTGGGCTGATTTTGGGGAGTTAAGACAGGGTGAGAGTGAAGAACAGAGTATTATTTTCATTATTAGTCCTTTCAGACAAATTTGACTTTTGAACTATGTGTGTGCATTACACTGAATTTTAAAATATCTGGTTTCCACTCTACAAAAATTTCTTTCTGTACTCCTGAAAGTGATATGCTTTCACTATGGAAAATTTAGAAACTATATAAAACTTCTCCAGGATTTAGAGGTAACTATTAAAACATTGGCCCATTTTCTTCTAGTCTTTTGAGATCAATTACATTTACACACATTTGTGATTATGTGGAGTAAGGATACAACTTGATGTATTCAAATTTGTGAATCTAAACTGATTAACTTAGATTCCATAGATAATTTGTAACATTTAAAATCTCCCTTATGATTTCAAATGAAACCAAAATAAACATGATATTAAAATCTTTCTGCAAAGAGACCTTTGGCATTAAACAATAGCAGTAAAATTAGCCTATTTACCAATGTGACTAGACCCCAACAATCTAAGGGTAAGTTCATTCTGATGTTAATCAGGCAGTGAGAGCTATGACTGACAAAATTAAATGACAGATTTGTTTCATAACTGGACAGTTACATCAGTTCAGTTCAGTTCACTCAGTCGTGCCCGACTCTTTGCGACCCCATGGACCACAGCATGCCAGGCCTCCCTGTCCATCACCAACTCTTGGAGTCTACCCAAACCCATGTCCATTGAGTCGGTGATGCCATCCAACCATCTCATCCTCTGTCATCCCCCTCACCTCCTGCCCTCAATCTTTCCCAGCATCAGGGTCTTTTCAAATGAGTCAGCTCTTCGCATCAGATGGCCAAAGTATTGGAGTTTCAGCTTCAACGTCAGTCCTTCCAATGAATACTCAATGAACACTTTAATGAACACTTCAAATGATCTCCTTTAGGATGGACTGGTTAGATCTCCTTGCAGTCCAAGGGACTCTCAAGAGTCTTCTCCAACACCACAGTTCAAAAGCATCAATTCTTTGGCATTCAACTTTATAATCCAACTCTGACATCCATACATGACTACTGGAAAAACAATAGCCTTGACTAGATGGACCTTTGTTGGTAAAGTGTTGTCTCTGCTTTTTAATATGCTCTCTAGGTTGGTCATAACTTTGCTTCCAAGAAGTAAGTGTCTTTTAACTTCATGGCTGCAGTCACCATCTGCAATGATTTTGGTGCCCCCACCAAAAAAGTCAGCCACTGTTTCCACTGTTTCCCCATCTATTTCCCATGAAGTGATGGGACCGGATGCCATGATCTTAGTTTTCTGAATGTTGAATTTGTGTGTGTGTGTGTGTGTGTAATAAAGTTTTATTAAAGTATAAAGGAGTTAGAGAAAGCTTCTGACATAGGCATCAGAAGGGGGCAAAAGAGCACCCCCTTTGCTAGTATTAGCAATGGAGTTATATACTCGCCAATGAATCCAAAGAATGTCTGGAGGCTGCAAAGACCTCACCAGACCCACTCCCATAATTTACATTTTAAGATAACAGAGTTGGCCAGAAGGTTTAATCCAAAGATTGTCCTCAGGCAGGATACATCCTTGTAAAGACCAGACCTACTCCCATAATTTATGTTTTAAAATAACAGAATTATCCAGAGGGTTTAATCCAAAGACTGTCCTCAGGCAGGATACATTATTGTTATATAATCCTAAGGAATGTAGAGGGGAAAAAAAGTTTGTCCTTTCTTCCTCCTTGAATATCCCAGACCTCTCTCTCCTTGGGGACCCCTAGATTTCTTATCAACCTGCCTAGGAAATGACTCTCATTCCCCCCTTTTCTTTTAGGAGAATTATGTTGCCTAGGGAAAAGGGGCGTCGTTCTCATTCCACAACTGCTTCCGAGCTGACAAGGGGCGTTGTCCCTAAATTGGTGTGGCAACATATTCTCCTAATCCTCAAAGTGAGGATGTCTGATCCAGGGGCCCCAAGTAATAGTTGGAGGAGGCTGTGGCACTCATAGGAGCTCGGACAACTATTTGTAAATTAAAAGCAGTTAGAAAACCCCATTATACAGTTACAGATGTCAGGCAAAATAGTCATTAAACCAAGTTAAAATCAAAATGAAAAGTCACATTATGTCCATGGTTACATCAGTCCATCTTAAGGTTGTTAGATGTCATCAGTTTAAGAAGAGGCATCACATGCGATTGTTGAAGGTATTTGCAGACTTGGAGAAAGTCCTTTCCTTGAAGTGGAGATGTCCACCATGAGACGCCTTCCACTGATGAAGAGGGGAGTGCTCCGCAGACCCAGCAGTTTGAGTGATTGTGGAATGCAGCATAGGAGTGAGCCCAGGACAGGAAGGCATTGTCTTGAGGATCAAACGGCAGACTCAGGATTTCTGGAGTCAGCAGAAGTAGGCTCACATAGATTATCAGGCCCATCTTGTCCTGAAGAATCCCGGACGAGCCCCCAAGATGAAAGGTTGTCACTGAACGATGAGAAGAGGATTCTTGGCCTCCGGAGGAGATGAATTCAATCCAGGGCCAAAGACGAGGCTGGATCGCTCAGAGCTTTTGTGTAATAAAGTTTTATTAAAGTATAAAGGAGATAGAGAAAGCTTCTGACATAGGCATCAGAAGGGGGCAAAAGAGTACCCTGAATGTTGAATTTTAAGCCAAAGTTTTCACTCTCCTCTTTCACTTTCATCAGGAGGCTCTTTAGTTTCTCTTTGCTTTCTACCATAAGGGTGGTGTCTCATCTGTGTATCTGAGGTTATTGATATTTCTCCCCAGCAGTCTTGATTCCAGCTTGTGCTTCTTCTAGCCCAGCGTTTCTCATGATGTACTCTGCATATAAGTTAAATAAGCAGGGTGACAATATACAGCCTTGACGTACTCCTTTTCCTATTTGGAACCAGTCTGTTGTTCCATGTCCAGTTCAACCTGTTGCTTCCTGACCTGCCTACAGATTTCTCAAGAGGCAGTTCAGGTGGTCTAGTATTCCCATCTCTTTCAGAATTTCCCACAGTTTATTGTGATCCACACAGTCAAAGGCTTTGGCATAGTCAATAAAGCAGAAATAGATGTTTTTCTGGAACTCTCTTGCTTTTTCAATGATCCAGCAGATGTTGGCAATCTGATCTTTGATTCCTCTGCCTTTTCTAAAACCAGCTTGAACATCTGGAAGTTCACGATTCACATATTGCTGTAGCCTGGCTTGGAGAATTTTGAGCATTACGTTATTAGCGTGTGAGATGAGTGCAATTGTGCAGTAGTTTGAGCATTCTTTGGTGTTGCCTTTCTTTGGAATTAGAATGAAATTTTACCTTTTCCAGTCCTGTGGCCACTGCTGAGTTTTCCAAATTTGCTAGCATATTCAGTGCAGCACTTTCACAGCATCATCTTTTAGGATTTGAAATAGCTCAACTGGAATTCCATCACCTCTGCTAGCTTTGTTTGTAGTGATGCTTCCTAAGGCCCACTTGACTTCACATTCCAGGATGTCTGGCTCTAGGTGAATGATCACACCATTGTGGTTATTTGGGCCATGAAGATCTTTTTTGTACAGTTCTTCTGTGTACTCTTGCCACCTCTTCTTAATGTCTTCTGCTTCTGTTAGATCCATACCATTTCTGTCCTTTATTGAGCTCATCTATGCATGAAATGTTCCCTTTGTATGTCTAATTTTCTTGAAGAGATCTCTAGTCTTTCCCATTATATTGTTTTCCTCTATTTCTTTGCACTGATCACTGAGGAAGGTTTTCTTTTTTTTTTTTTTTCCATTTATTTTTATTAGTTGGAGGCTAATTACTTTACAATATTGTACTGGGTTTTGCCATACATTGACGTGAATCAGCCATGGATTTACATGTATTCCCCATCCCGATCCCCCCTCCCACTTCCCTCCCCACCCCATTGCTCTGGGTCTTCCCAGTGCACCAGGCCCAAGCACTTGTCTCATGCATCCAACCTGGGCTGGTGATCTGTTTCACCCTTGATAATATACATGTTTTGATGCTGTTCTCTCAAAACATCCCACCCTTGCCTTCTCCCACAGAGTCCAAAAGTCTGTTCTGTACATCTGTGTCTCTTTTTCTGTTTTGCATATAGGGTTATCATTACCATCTTTCTAAATTCCATATATATGCGTTAGTATGCTGTATTGGTCTTTATCTTTCTGGCTTACTTCACTCTGTATAATGGGCTCCAGTTTCATCCATCTCATTAGAACTGATTCAAATGAATTCTTTTTAATGGCTGAGTAATATTCCATGGTGTATATGTACCACAGCTTCCTTATCCATTCGTCTGCTGATGGGCATCTAGGTTGCTTCCATGTCCTGGCTATTATAAACAGTGCTGCGATGAACATTGGGGTACACGTGTCTCTTTCAGATCTGGTTTTGAGGAAGGCTTTCTTATCTGTCCTTGCTATTCTTTGGAACTCTGCATTCAAATGGGTATATCTTTCCTTTTCTCCTTTGCTTTTCACTTCCCTTCTTTTCACAGCTATTTGTAAGGCCTCCTCAGACAGCCATTTTGCCTTTTTGCATTTCTTTTTCTGGGGGATGATTTTAATCCCTGTCTCCTATATAATGTCATGAACCTCCTTCCATAGTTCATCAGGCACTCTGTCTATCAGATCTAGTCCCTTAAATCTATTTCTCACTTCCACTGTATAGTCATAAGGGATTTGATTTAGGTCATACCTGAATGGTCTAGTAGTTTTCCCCACTCTCTTCAATTTAAGTCTGAATTTGGCAATAAGGAGTTCATGATCTGAGCCACAGTCAGCTCCCAATCTTGTTTTTGCTGACTGTATAAAACTTCTCCATCTTTGGCTGCAAAGAATATAATCAATCTGATTTCAGTGTTGGTCATCTGGTGATGTACATGTGTAGAGTCTTCTCTTGTGTTGTTGGAAGAGGGTGTTTGCTATGACCAGTGCGTTCTCTTGGCAGAACTCTATTAGCCTTTGCCCTGCTTCATTATGTACTCCAAGGCCTAATTTGCCTGTTACTCTGGGTGTTTTATTTTCTTCCTACTTTTGCATTCAAGTCCCCTATCATGAAAAGGACATCTTTTTTGGGTGTTAGTTCTAAATGATCTTGTAGGTCTTCATAGAACCATTCACCTTCAGCTTCTTCAGCATTATAGTCAGGACGTAGACTTGGATTACCGTGATATTGAATGGTTTGCCTTGGAAACGAACAGAAATCATTCTGTCTTTTTTGAGATTGCATCCAAGTACTGCATTTCAGACTCTTTTGCTGACAATGATGGCTACTCCATTTCTTCTAAGGGATTCTTGCCCACAGTAGTAGATATAATGGTCATTTGAGTTAAATTCACCCATTCCAGTCCATTTTAGTTCACTGATTCCTAAACTGTCAATGTTCACTCTTGCCATCTCCTGTTTGACCACTTCCAATTCATGGACCTAACATTCCAGGTTCCTATGCAATACTGCTCTTTACAGCATTGGGCCTTGCTTCTATCACCAGTCACATCCACAACTGGGTGTTATTTTTGCTTTGGCTCCATCCCTTCATTCTTTCTGGAGTTATTTCTCCAGTGATCTCCAGTAGCATATTGGGCACCTACCAACCTGGGCAGCTCATCTTTCAGTGTCCTACCTTTTTGCCTTTTCATACTGTTCATGGGATTCTCAAGGCAAGAATACTGAAGTGGTTTGTCATTCCCTTCTCCAGTGAACCACATTTTGTCAGAACTCTCCACCATGACCCGTCTGTCTTGGGTGGCCCAACACGGCATGGCTTAGTTTCATTGAGTTAGACAAGGCTGTGGTCCATGTGATTAGATTGGTTAGTTTTCTGTGATTGTGGTTTCAGTCTGTCTGCCCTCTGATCCCCTCTCTTAGCGCCTACCATCTTCCTGGGGTTTCTCTTACCTTGGACATGGGGTGTCTCCTCTCGGCCGCTCGCTGCTCCAGCACCATCGCCACTTGCTGCTCATAGATACCTTATATAATAAGGCATGGTATTCAGATCCTGCCTTCCTCACTGGCCTTGCCTTCCATTCTCCCCAGTCTTTGCTCAGTGCCCAAGCTCCTGGGATCTAGCTCTCCATCATAGAATGTACCAGGTTTCTCTCCCTGCTTTGTGCTTGCTGCATGCATTCCCTGATGCATTCACTTGGGATGCTCTTTGCAAGCTATTTAGCCTGAACAAGTATTACAAGTCCATTAGGTCTCAGCCTAGATCCTCTCTCCCCTGTGATGCTTACCTAATTCCTTCGTGGATATTGTACAGCCTCTTCCCTTGGGCAACCACCAAACTTTCTCCATATGCTATGACTAGTGCATATGAAGTATGAGTTACAGAGCTAAAAGAATGTGTTATGGGGTCAGACTGCCTGAGCTTGGCTCTCAGCTCCATATCTAACTGGAAAAGTCACTAAAATAATGGGAGCCTCAGTTTGTTGTTGTTGTTAAGTTGCTAAGTCATATCTGACTCTTTGTGACCCCATGGACTGGAGCATGTGAGGCTCTTCTGTCCTACACCATGTACTGGAGTTTGCTCAAAGTCATATCGTGATACCTTACCATCTCATCCTCTGCTGCCTCCTTCTCCTTTTGCCTTCAATTTTCCCCAGCATTGGAGTCTTTCCCAGTGAGGTGGCTCTTTGCAAAAGGTGGCCAAAGAATTGGAACTATAGCTTTAGCGTCAGTCCTTCCAATGAATATTCAGGGTTGATTTCCTTTAGGATTGCTTGGTTGGATCTCCTTGCAGTCCAAGGGACTCTCAAGAGTCTTCTCCAACACCAGAGCTCAAAAGCATCAGTTCTCTGATGCTTAGTGTTTTTAATGGACCAACTCTCACATCCATACCTGACTACTGAAAAAACTATAACTTTGACTAGATGGACCTTTGCCAGCAAAGTGATGTCTCTTTTTAATACCTGTCTAGGTTTGTCATAGCTTTTCTTCCAAGTGGCAAGAATCTTTTAATTTCATGGCTGCAGTCACCATCCACAGTGATTTTGGAGCCCAAGAAAATAATGTCTGTCACTGCTTCTACTTTTTCACTTCTCAGGGCTAAGTTTACTCATCTGTAAAATGGTATTATTAATAATATCTACCTCATTGGCTATGGGAAAGATTACAAACTACAGAGAAGGCACTTGGCACAGTGCCTGGACTATGGTAAGTGCTCAGAAACATCTGGCATTATTTGTTGCTACTGTTGTAATGATTGACTTGCATGGCTAGCCACTGAATTAAGGGACTATAACTTTTCATCTTTACATACTCTGCACCACTGTAGAACTTGGCATCGTGTCCTTGAAAGTTTATTGACTAAATGAATGGATAAATGAGTGCTTTAGAGAGTAAATTCAGTTACCTTTTTATAATTATCATTTTTCAGGATAGTAGTTCCAAGAATGGGCCTCAAAGTCATGCAAAAAGCCAATAAGTATTATTAATTCAAGGAGCCAATATTTTTCTTATTAAAATAAAGGGTCACTTCCTGAATACATTAATTGTATTATCAGCCCTGAGAAAGATTAATCTAAAAGCTATGAGGTCTCTCACAATGCAGGACCTTGTCTGTTTCCTATAAGATTTCTCACCATCATAGAGATGACAGTACTTCTGATCTACAGAGATTGAGGACTAATGGGATAATGCACTTCATGAAGGATTCCTAACCACAATATGAGTGGGAGCAACATTAAAGCATGTTTTTATTATCTTGTGAAATATTATCTTGTGAATTCATGTTTTCTATTTGATTGCTTTTCTCCCCCTCGAGAGAATTGTGGTTCCACTCAAGCCCAGGCACATGCAATGCCTTTGGAGTTGTGTGGTGCTGACTCATGTCCTCGGGGACTGTAAGTACTAAGGGTGATGCTGTCCTGTGCATCACCCCGGAACCAAGACTCCGCCATCAGAATGAGACGATGCCTTACTCCACCTGCAAGAGAATGGGATTCTATTGGCATTTTGCAAGTCTGAGTCCAAGCCAGACACTCTGGCAGTTATTTGGGAGAATAATATTTGTCCTGCTTATCTGCAAAGGCTGCTGGAAGACTCTAGTGAGCGATTTTATAGAGTACAAATTGATCTACAAATACAAGCATTTTTATTATGACTAAAAACACATCTCATCTTCTACTGGAACTTCTAGATAAAGGAATGTTGGTATGATAAAGAGCTAGAGCTAAAGGGGGAAAAGTGCTAAAAACCTAATTACCAAATATGGCATTAAGAGAGTAATTACTTGATTAATTAATGATAGGGGCCCTATGTTTAAAGTCTTTCAGTTATACTGACATCAACCATCTTTGCCTATCAGGATTGGCTTATTTCTGCCGATGAAAAACTACCAAACCACTGAGGCCTAACTGACATGTGATTAATATGGACTCTGTTAATTGTATGGTTGAGTTTTACGCATGAAGCTGTATCCCTGATTTTTCTCCCTTAATTTCCTTCTGTTTAACTGTTGGTTGTAAAACAGTTTTAAATATATCTGCTGAGCATGAGTGCAAGTTTTGCAACTTGAAAAGTGCCTGAGTCAGTTTGGGCATTTCATGTAGTAAAACAGACTTGGGGGAACGCATAGGCTGTGAGATGGATTGCCGCTTGGCTTCCGCTCCCAACCCTGCTGGCTCTTTCCTGCAGCTGCTCACTGGCACTGAATCTCATCTGTTATCATTAAGCACATGCATAGCATCAATAGTGGCAAAAGGCTTAATCACTTTCTTTTTGCCAGCCCATCTGATGGCCTTCTTCAACCTCTTTCTGGACAGATGAAGATGATGACAGCTGCCAGTCTGGTCTTCTCAGCAATCATTTACCCTTTCTGTTAATGGCACCTGATTTCCTTTTGGGACCCTACCCTTCCTCCTACACTTTGCCTGCTCATATTCTCTGTGGTTCAAGTAGAGCTGATCTCATTTCCCTTGCTCCAGGGCAGGTCTTACACAAATAGAATCTCAATGATTGGTTTAAGGATGGGCATGTGACCCAAGCTGAGCCAGTGAGAGGCACCCCTGGGTCCCAGGTGGCACTAGTGGTGAAGAACCCCCCTGCCAAAGCAGGAGATGCGAGACACAGGCCGCAGGTTCTGTCCGTGGGTTGGACAGATTCCCTGGAGGAGGGAATGGCAGCCCACTCCAGTATTCTTGCCTGGAAGATCCCACAGACAGAGGAGCCTGGCTGGCCATAGTCCATCAGGTCACAAAAAGTCGGGCACGACTGAGGCGGCTTAACACACACACACGTGGGGAAAGAACAGCTCTCTCTTTCCATTAAGCCTAGAGTTTCTGGTCTCTTTGTCACAAACAAAGGAGAGTTCAGCCAAGAATGCAGACGGAGGAAAGAAGAGTCAAGAGATGGAGAGAGATAAACTCTGCGGGCCTTGTTTGAATATGTGGGTTTGGTCATACCTGAAGGCAAACCTGATCCTGTGCTTTGCCATTATATGAGCCAGTTTGAATAGATTTTTGTCACTTGTAACATAGAGTCTTGACTCAAATGATGCTGCTGATCACCATACCTTCTGCCTCAGCATTTATGTTCAGATCCTTAAGAAAAATGAGAACAAGACAGAAAGAAGTCAGTCTGCAGGAAATAAGATTCAGTGTTTTAGAAATACTTATACTTTTTTTTTTTTTTTTGTCAAGCTGCGAGGCATGTGAGATCTTAGTTCTCCATCCAGAGATTGAAACTGTGCCCCCCTGCAGTGGAGTGCAGAGTCCTGACCACTGCACCACCACAACAGTCCCAGAGATACATATACATTAAAAAAAATATATTTCCTCCCCTAGAAAAAGTGCTTGGGTCCATCAGACACTTTCCCTTATTTTATTGGAGTGGTCTGATTAAAGTGATTCTGTGACATCTTGCTGGTTGGAGAATGGCTTCATTCACTGGAGGAGACCCTGCAGTTCATTCATTCATTCAATGATGGGTGTCTACTTGTGTGAGGCGATAAAGATGTGTCAGGTAAACAAGATCTCTGTTTACCTAGCAGAGATTACAATCTAATAGATTTTAGTGAATCAAGAATCCAGAATACATAGATCTAGAGAAAAATTAACAGATTTTCATAATACCCTTTATTGATGGGTAGGACCACCTGAGGATAGATCCTATGACTTTGAAGGTATGTTCATAATATTATTACAGAAATATTCATGCTTTGATATTTGTTTTACTCTATAATGACCCTCAGGTCTTTTAGTTTTTATTCTTAAAAAGGAAAAATTTTATTAAAAAGGAAATTGAGGCAGCTCAACAATAAGAAGATTGGAAGGACTGAAAAATACGCCCCCCACCCCCCAAGCCCCATTAATCCTATTACTATAAAACAACTGACTTTCTTTGGGGCTACTAAGATTTTTGCAGATTTTGGGCACCTTTACTCCAGTGAGTTACAAACACTTTATATGGTTGAGTGCATTTTATTTTCCCCAGCTCTGCTGATTGTATCAGAGGCCAGAGTTATATTTCCCAATTCACAGAGGGGATAACCAATGGAGAGAAGGCTAGAGTTGTCTGAGGTATCACAGTTGGAGGTTGAGACAGATACCAATCCACTCTGGTCCTTATGAGGTCTTTCAATGACCCTCTCTCCACTCTCAACCTTGATTCACCATTCCCCAAATATGGAATCCCCAAAGGCATTCCATGCCTTTATCACCACTGTTCTTTATCCTGGACTGTTTGTACCTCTGTGTCCCTTCCTCTCCTGAATTTTCACCTCTAGTTGTCCTTCCAGACCTCAAGAAAAAAGCCTTCTCTTTTCATAAAGCTCTCTGAGATCCTTCCTAGATAGAAGCAATTTCCTTATATTATCTTCTCATTATATTTGATTTATTCCTGCAGCTTTTTTTCAAACTTAGTCTAATATTTATTTACATACCTCTCTCTCCTGATGGCATGTAAACTCATTTAGACAAGGAAAGCTTCCTAGCTCCTCCTTGTGACTCTGATTGGGTGTGCTGCTTTGAAAGAGAATTAAATAAGTATTTGCTGAATGAATGAGGTGTGGGTTCTTTCACAGATTAAAAATGAGGTTAAATACCTCCTGCTGTCTCTCAGCTGAGCCTTGCAGAGGCTGTTCCCTCTCTAGGGTGTGCACTTCCATCCCCTCACTTCTGCCACTGGCTAGTTTACAGCCCACACTAAGAAATACATTTTATAGTTAACTCATTATAAACATATCATGAAATATTAACCTTTGCTACCTGAAATATGTTCTGATCTATACTCTATTACTCTATTCTGTTTCCTTCTATCCTTTTCTCTTCTACTGTGCTATTGTCCAGTCTATTATTTCATTTCAAAAGACATTGGTTGTGGCACACTATTTAATTTCCTTAACCTAATTAGAGTTTACAAGAAGCATTGGCCTAGTTGATTCCTACTTATCTTTCAGATCTCTGTTCACAAGTTGCTTCTTCAGGAAAGTCTCCTGACCTCCCAGGCTAGATTGAGCCTCTGCTAGAGCCCCCTCTTCTTCAGAGAATTTAACCATGTCTTCTTGTGTACTTGTTTGGCTGTATTTTTTCCCCATTAAACTCCAAGCTTCGTGAGGGTGGGGCTTCTTTATTTTTTAATCATCATATTCTCAGTGCCTAGTACAGTGCCTGGGACCCACCTATGCACATTAAAACTTTGTTGAATAAATTACCTGGGTATTTTTAAATTGATGGATGAGAGACTGTCATAGTCACATTTGCGCTTTAAGTAGATCTCCTAGGCTACATGCATTTCATTGTTCAAAGGACAGATGAAGTTGGGGAGGTGTTGAAGGGTGGAAGGCCTCGATGCCGAGAGGCAGGGAGATCAGTTTGGGAGCCAATATAGAGGGGATCTGAACTAAGGGACAATCAGTGGTGTTGAAGAACTAAGGACAGGTCCCTGAGATTGTTTGAAGGGAAAACTGAGGGAACATAATGATCTGTTTTGGGGGTGAATCCAGTTCTTGCGAATTCTTTTCCATCATGGTCAGACAGCAGGAAGTCACCCTTCTGGCTCTGGGTGCCTCCCAGGCTGAAGGTCTTCCTCGTCCTGGGGTTTTGCCCCTGGAGGGATGCAATAAAGGTATCACAGCCTCTGTTGGGTCTGCTGCCTCACAGCACCATTCCAGGGGCTAATTATACCCTGGCTCTCTTTGTTTTCTCCATTGGTGTTAGTTTTAAACCAATTAAGATGGGGAGGGATTTCAAGTAAGATTGTGTCTTTATTGATCAGTTTTACACTAACGTCTTAGTTCTTAATTAAGGGAGTCCAGTGTTCTTGTCTACAGACACAAAGCCTCCTGAGCTGACCTAACCCACAGCAGAGGAAAGGCAGGCTCCCATGGCACTCAGTTTAGAGATGCAATGGCAGCACGATCCCTCAGCTCCCAGCACCAGCTCTGGACTGGACTGTGTTTTCTGGCAATAGCTCTGGAACCCAGGGCTGTGTCTATGCAGTGTGACTGAGACTTCTCTCGGTACTAGATTTGGTATCTGTGCTCGTCATGAGGGCACATTGCCCAGCTATGGTTCAGACTGTCTGTGATTGTTCTCATTTGGTTATTCAAACAGCCAAAATAATGACTAATGCAACTGACAAAAATATTTTTGGTGCACAGTGACATCAGCCACTTGACCACTGGCCTCTGTTAGAGTTGGAAATCTTAAATCAAGCACAAAAGGAGCAGTCCATAGGATGAGGAGACATTTATCAGAGGCCATCCATCTCCTTTTGCTAGGGTCATGCTGTATAGAACAGGGGCCCTCTGGCTGGATTGCTGCCAGTGCCCTTTCCTCTGTTCACGATCTCTGCCTCTCTGAGATACACCCTTTCCCCCTTCTGGGTTGACTATGCATTGAACTGTTTCTTCTTAGATAAACTATTTTTCTCCCAAGATAAACCTCATTTTATTATGTGCTGTCCATATTTCTAATCCACTAAGTCCGTTTATATTATCACTTGGCCTTGCCCGATGCTTGGCCTACTTCTCATTTCAGTGTTGCCATGACTCCAGAGTTGCCACAGAACAAGCAAGGAGCACACTTCCTTCCACTACAGAAAAAGGAGGGGAGAAGAGGAAGAAAAACCAATGAGGAGAAAAATGATCCTCTGTTTACTTTCTGTACAGGACCAGCTGTGGTTTCATACAAAATGTGCGGAAAGAACCAGCCATATTGAGAGTAATGATAACAAGTACCATTTGACTGTTTTATATATATTAACTTTCTCAGTTCTTACAGCCACTCTCTGGAGAATGTGCTGTGATCATCTCCTTTCAGCTGAGGAAACTGAGGCACAGAGAGTTTACACATAATATGCCCCAAATAAGTGTGCTAATGTAACTACTAAGTGATTGAGTGAAGCTAACATATAAATTATACAGATTCTAAATTTTAGTAGCTTTCAAATTTTCCCTTTTTAAAAAATATTTATTATTTATTTATTTGGGTTTCCCAGGTGGCTCACTTATAAAAAATCTGCCTGCCAAAGCAGGACAGATCCCATGGACAGAGAAGCATGGCAGGCTACAGCCCGTGGAGTCACAAAGAGCCGGACGTGACTGAGCATGCGCTCACACTCACGCTGTAATTTGTTTATTTGGCTGTGCCGGCTGTTAGTGGCAACATGCAAACTCTTAGTTGCAGCATGTGGGATCTAGTTCCCTGACCAGGTATCAAACCTGCCCCCATGCCGCACCCCCCCCCCCCCCGCAATGGGGGCACAGTCTTAATTCCTGGACCATAGGAAAAGTCCCTAAAATTCTCAGTTTTTAAGCTCAGGTGTCAGACATAAGTGATCTCAACTGTTACACAGTCATTATTTAAAAATGGGCGAGAGAGCGTGACCACACCATCTTGGCTCATTTGCTCTCTCCCCACAAATAGACTCACAGATACAGAGAACAAACTTGTGGTTACCAATAGGGAGGGAGGTGGGATGGACTGGAAGTTTGGATGCAAGCTATTATATACGGAATGGGTAAGCAACAAGATCCTACTATGTAGCACAGGGAACTATATTCAATATCCTATGATAAACCATAATGGAAAAGAAATTTTAAAAGAATATATATATATACATATATATGTATAACTGAATCATTTTTCTGTAAAGCAGAAATTTACACAACATAGTAAATCAATTATCCTTCAATAAAATAAATCTTTTAAAAGCAAAATAATTATGATGCACATGAATTTGAGTCCCTGTTTTCAATTCTGCTTCTCTAGAGAAAAACCTGACTAATATATATCATATATATATATATACTATATTAATCAAGAAGGTATTTCTAATTTCTAAAAATTAAGATTTTCTTTTGATTACTTTTAAATTATTCATTTCTTTTTTATTGGCTGAAAAACTTTCTTTTTTTAATTGACTATTAATTTAACCCTTATTTTTTTCCAAATAACCTATTCTTTGTGGACAAATGCATAGCTGGTTTTCATAAATATTCCAGGGACATAAGAAAAAAACAAGTAGTTCTTGTTTGGTGGATTTAGGATTGAAATATACCTATAATTTTATTATTCATTTCCTCACTCTCCAATGAGACAGTTAATTTAGGTAGGTTGATAAGGAGTCCAGAGTCCTCAAGGAGGAAGTAGTCCAGGCCCTCGAGAAGGAGAAAAGTGTCCTGGGCTCTCAAGGAGGAGAAAGGGACAAACATTTTTTTCCTACATTTTTTTCCTACATTCCTTGTCTTAGTCACAGAAAACGCTTTTTCTTTAAGACCAGAACTAATGTCTCAAGGCTATGTTTTCCCTTAAACTCTGTACCAATGATAATATAAAAACAATGTATCCTGCTTGAGGACTTGTTTCTCCTTCTTAAGAACCTTCTGACTAATCCTGTCATCTTAAAATGTATGATGTGGGAGTGGGTCTGGTAAGACCTTTCTATTGTCAGTTCTCAGTTCAGTTCAGTTCAGTCTCTCAGTCGTGTCCAACTGTTTGTGACCCAAGGGACTGCAGCACACCAGGCTTCCCTGTCCTTCACCAACTCCCGGAGTTTGCTCAAACTCATGTCCATCGAGTCAGTGATGCCATCTAACCATCTAATCCTTTGTGGTCCCCTTCTCCTGCCTTCAATCTTTCCCAGTATCAGGGTCTTTTCAAATGAGTCACTTCTTTGCATCAGGTGGCCAAAGTTTTGGAGGTTCAGCTTCAACATCAGTCCTTCCAATGAATATGCAGGACTGATTCCTTTAGGATGGACTGGTTGGGTCTGCTTGCAGTCCAAGGGACTCTCAAGAGTCTCCTCCAACACCACAGTTCAAAAACATCAGTTCTTTGGTGCTCAGCTTTCTTTCTGGTCCAACTCTCACATCCATACCTGATTACTGGAAAAACCATAGCTTTGACTAGATGGAACTTTGTTGGCAATGTCTCTGCTTTTTAATATGCTGTCTAGGTTGGTCATAGCTTTTCTTCCAAGGAGCAAGTGTCTTTTAATTTCGTGGCTGCAGTCACCATCTGCAGCGATTTTGGAGCTCCCCAAAATAAAATCTACCTTTAAAATAATGAATTGAAAAGTGTTCTTTTTGTATTCTGGATACATGTCATTTATCAGATACATGAATTGTGGATACTTTCTTCCTTTTTATGGGTTGTCTTTTTATTTTCTTGATGGTGTCATTTTAACCACAAACATTTTAAATTTCAAAGAGTCCAATATTTCTAATATTTTCATCTGTTGCTTGTGATTTCAGTGACATTGCTTAGAAATCATTGCTTTACCCAAAGTCATGAAGATCTACTCCTGTGTTTTCTTCTAGGAGTTTTAGGTATTATATTTATGTCTATGTTCCACTTTTCTTAAGTAGGAATCCCACTTTGTTGTTTTGCATATGGATATCCTCCCTAGATTCTTTTCCTAAGGTGTTGATACACTCTCCGACTTCCAGCATGTTCCTATGCATTTTCCATTCATTCTAATAAGGGAATAATCTTGGCTGGGAGTAGAATCTTGGTTGCAA
Source organism: Dama dama (assembly GCF_033118175.1). NCBI lineage: Eukaryota > Metazoa > Chordata > Mammalia > Artiodactyla > Cervidae > Dama > Dama dama. Next base: position 6,978,924 of record NC_083711.1, read on the forward strand.
TCTCACAGTGTCTGTGGCTGCTATTTTACTGTTTTTCAGCTTCTATGGTGGCAGTAAAGAAATCTGATGCCATTCTGATTATTTTCCCTTACAGAGCTTGTGTTCTTTTATTTTAGTTTTTTAAATTTATTTTTAATTGAAGGATAATTGCTTTACAATATTGTGTTAGTTCCTGCCATATAGCAGCATGGATCAGCCATAGGTATAATCATGTCCCCTTCCTCTTGAACCTCTCTCCCACCTCACACCCCACCCCTCTAGGTTGTCAGAGCACATGATTTGAGTCCCCTGCACCACACAGGAAACTCCCACTGGCTATTTAATTCTACATATGGTAATGTTTCAATGCTATTCTCTCAATTTGTCCCACCCTCTCCTTCCCGCATTGTCTCTGCAAGTCTGAGCTTACATTCTTTTTATTTGAATGCTTTTCTTTTCACCCAAAGTTTGGAATATTACCAAGATGTTTCTTCATGTGTCTCTTTACTCTATAGTCCTGACAAAACTCAAAGAGTCTTATGTGTTATAACTCTTCTTTGCTTCTCCTGGAGCACCCATGTTTCACATACTGGGCCTTCTGGATATATTCTCCATGGCTCTTAAGTTTTCCTTCATGATTTCCATCTCTTCACATTTTTCCTTTGTGTTTTGAAATATTTCTTATAATTTGATTTTCCAGGCCATTAATTTGGATCTCAACAATGACCACGCTCTATTTTGATTTCTTTCCTGAATCTCTTAGTTGAGATTTTTTGACTCCAATAAGGCTATCTTGCTGTTGTGTGTTTTGTACGTGAGTCTCCATAAGTACTTGTTATTTTTTATTTTATTTTATTTTTAATTTATCTTTTCAGATCATGCTTTGCAGCATGTGGGATCTTATTTCCCCAACCAGGGATCGAGCACATGTCCCTTGCATTGGGAGAATGGAGTGTTAACCAGTGGACCACCAGGGAAGTCCCCAAGTACTCATTATTTTTATTTAAAAAAATTATTAATTTAATTTAATAAATTAAATTAGAAATTTATTTTAAAAGTGTTGACATTCTTCTTCAGCAGCTCTATTTCACTGTACATGCATTCTGTGTCTTCTTATGGATATTTCCATGTCAGCAGAAACTCACATTACCCACATCTTCACTAGAGCCTGCTGTCCAAAGACCCCAGAAGCCCTTAGAAGTGGGAGAGGTAGAGAGATTGAATGCGTGCCTGAGAGAGTGAGGGAGTTTGGATCATTATCTTCCAAGGACGTTTGCAACAGGTTACACCACTTCAGTTTCAGTTTCTGATCTAATTCTCTGCCTCTTCAAGCAGAATGTGTTCTCTTAGGCCTGGGCCTGAATCCTATTTGTTTTTGCACACTTAACACTTGGTCCAGGGCGTGGGGCATAAAGGACTTTCACCAGCTATACTTGGAACGCATGAATGCAAATGTGAAACTCCAATGAATAATTTGATCAGGACTCAGGAAATTCATCTAGAATCTTGCATTGCCCACAGAGTCTTTGACTCTGGTAATTTAAACAAAGGAGATTTTATTGGAATGATTTTGAGATAGTCCAAGGGTTGAGAAAGTAGAGAACTAGGCCTGGAAATGGGCAGGAGGCAAGGCAGCCCTTGAGGCCAGGAAACTAGAAGTCAGGACTAACCAAGCAGTAGAAACACTGTGATCAGTGTTACATTACTGAGGGAATGTCCCCCAGTCTTTTTAAAAAAAATTGCTCACTCAATATTTAAAGCCCTGGAGAGACTCTATCAGCTATACAACAACCATGGCAGGAAGGATTTGATCTATTGGCTTCTGGAGTGGGAGTCAGGCATCTGGATTTCCCACCTCAAAAAGGCAAACCCACAAAAGAAAGGTAACTCCTCCTAAGGGCAGGGTGTGTTAGGGAGGGGGGCATGGTGCCGGGCGACCACAAAACAGCATGTTTCCAACAAAGGAGGCTTTTAGAAAAGAGGTGTCTGATTTCCAAAGTAGTGCAAATGTTCCCTCTCTGAAGCCTACCTTTTCTCCCTGCTGTTGGAGCCCCTAAGAGTACTGCCAATGCTGGAGTGAGGGAGGGGAGAGGAAAGGGTAAATGAAATGCTATCAGACTCATACCGGCCCCCTCCATCTTCCAAGCCCTGCTCTTCTGAAGTGGGACCTGTTCTCTTGGGAGCCAGGGGAATTCTCAAAACTGGTTTTATGGAGAGGCAGGTGGGCTCCTGGGGTGCTACAATCAACCCATCTCTCATAAAAGCAGTGTAGGTATGACATTTAGGTTCTTAGATTGAACAGACTTTTGTGGGTTGGATTGAGATGTTAGTCACTGAACAGTGTTACTAATTTCCAAACAACCTTCCTTTCCCCCTCTCTTCTTTTCTCTACAAATGTTTATTGAATGTCAGTCGTTGAAAACCAAAACAGCCCCTTTTTAAGCTCCAGTACTTTGACCACCTGATGTGAAGAATCATTGGAAAAGACCTTAATGCTGGGAAAGATTGAAGGCAAAAGGAGAAGGTGGCAGAGGATGAGATGGTTAGATAGCATCACTGATTCAATAGACATGAATTTGAGCAAATCCTGGGAGATAGTGGAGGACAGGGGAGCCTGGCATGCTGCAGTACACGGGGTCAAAAAGAGTCAGACGTGACTTAACGACTCAACAGCAACAACATGGAACTTCCAGTCTAGTGGGAGAAAACAGATATGAAACAAAAAACCACACAACTGAGCACGTATTTGTAAACTGGTTCTGTACTATATGCAATAAGTAGTGTCATGACAGAGACCTACTTCAGATGGGGGAGATATGAGAAGGTCTCTGAGGAAATGACACATTGACTGAAGACTTGAATGCCTTAGGCAAATTGCTTCATTCCTCGCTTTCCATCTCATCACAAAAAGTTCTGTCTTGCAGTTCTCAACCCTGGGTAGTGTTCAGGTGTATCATTTTGTTGCTGCTGTTGTCGTCACAATGATTCAGGGGGTACAACTGAAAGTTTGTGTACAGAAGAGTGAACACTAAAGGCTAACGAGGGTTCTGCATAATAAAGAAGAATCCTGCTTGAAATGCTAACAACATCTTCATCTGAGAAGCCCTATAGGCAGCCAACCTCATCAGGAGAGCTGCTCCTCGGTGTTTGTTGCTCTGGAAGTGATGGGATGGAATCAGATTGGCACAGCTTGAGTCCCCCTGTCCACTCCTGAACCAAGCACAGTGACTCAGAGTGGGAAGGGGTGAAACTGCCAAGGCAGATAGTGGTGCTGAATTTCTGCTGGGCAGGCGGAGAAGCTGATGGCCATTACGTGGGTGAGAAGGGCAGTTGTGCAAGATGAGGCTGAATAGGGAGGCAGGGCTGATCACTCAGGGCCTTGTCAAAGATTCTGGATTCCTCCTGAGTGCCCTGGGAGACCACAGACAGGTTTTAAGCAGGGGAAGAGGATGGCATAATTTGTGCCAAGCTTCAGAGAATGTACACTAAATGTTAGTGGGGACATGACTGAGTGACTGAGCACATATGGGCTTCTTGCCTAGACCTTCCTCCGTGGAAGAAAGACTGTATCTCCTCTGCTTCTTTTACCTTCTCCTTTCTTCTATCTTTTTAATGAATAGATTCCATTGTCTTCTACCTAGAGATAAAGGACAAAGGCAGAATTGTGCTCTGGGAAAGCACTATTTTTTCATAGGCCTTTATCAAGTGTGGTTTTCTGATCTGCATCACATGACAAAATCTGCTTTCTGCTCTGGAGATGAGAGTTGGAAATGAGCAAGTGTTCTTATCCCAGGAAGTCATTCTTTTAATCCAATTAATTACCTAGTGGAAAATCTCTCCATCCCAGCAATGCTTCTGCTGTGATGGCCAAGTCCAGGGCATCGCCAACATATCTTTGCAAATTTCATTAGCAGTGGCTATTTCCGTTTTCTTCTAGGTCATTAATGAGTTTGTTAAATGAGGTCAGTTCCAGCACCAGCCTCTGACATGCCCTAGTGGACCTTTTGCTTCCAACCAGATGTACTTCCCATTTATCCCTGATTACGTAGTATTTTCACCCTGCCAGCAATCCATTTAGATGAGAGCATTCAAAAACAGGCCAATTTAATTTGAAGCACAACTTTTATGGAAGTAGTTGTCAAATGCATTTCTGATGCCCACATAATGTTACTGTACTCTTGTCACCTGCTCACTCTTCTGTTCTCTTTTATACTTCTTCCTATTGCTTTTTGCCAAACAAGTTTTTTCAATTGTAATAAAATGCACATAACATAAAATTTACTACCTTAGCCATTTTAAGTGTACAGTTCAGTAATGTTAAGTATATTCATACTGTTGTGCAAGTAATCCCCAGGACAATTTTATCTTGCAAAATTAAACTCTATACCCATTGAACAACCATTCTCATTTTCTCTTCCTCTAAGCCCCTGGAACCTACCACTCTACTTTCTGCTTTTACAAATTTGGTTACTCTAGATACCCTGTGTGAGTAGAATCATAGAGTATTTATCTTTTTGTGACTTACTTATTTCACTTAGCATAATGCCCTCAAGGTTCATTCACATCGAAGCATGTGTCAGAATTTCTTTCCCTTTAAGACTACATGATATTCCATTGTATATATATATATTCCATTATATACATATATTCCATTATATGTATCTACATATGTCTACACTAAATTTTGATTGTCCATACATCTGTTAATGGACACTTGGGTTGCTTCTACCTTTCAGTTAATGTGGATATTGCTGCTATGAACATGGGTGTACATTTCTTTCAATTCTTTTATTTATATACCCAGAAGTGAAATTGCAGAATCATATGGAAATTCTATTTCTAATAGAATTTTTTAGAGACTGTTATACTATTTTCCACAGGGGGTCACCATTTAACATTCCTACCAACAGTGCGCCAAATTTTCAGTTTCTCTATATCTTTCCCAGCATTTGTTATTCCTATCTTTTTGTTTTTTTTTTTTTCAAGAGGGTATTAACTCTTTTATTGATTACACATGATAATGGATGATACACAAGCTTCATTCCCATCTATAACTTTTATCTGGTACCATAATTCAATTTAGATATATTGCATAGGATGTGCCAACAATCATTAATAACCAAAAAAAAAAAAACCTCCATGACTTTGCATGGGTGACCCTTTTAATGGTGAACTCCAGGTCACAACACAGTAACTGTCAGTTCAACTACACCAAGGTTCTGAAGACAACAGCTTCTCCACCAAGCAAGTTGTAAATAAATTTCAAATGGAACCTGGCATCACCCTGAAGGAATTCTAACTTCACACTGTTGGGGTAGTTTACCAAAATGGCTTCAGAGTAGACTAACTTTACACAGCACATTTAAAAAAAAAAAAGACATTTATTCAGCGTCATGATCAGACTATTACATTTAGCAATCAACAGCATGGGTGCAAAAAAAAAAATCTACATTAAAACCCTTTGTTGGAATGCTTTACACTTTCCACAGAACAGAAACTAAAATAACCTGTTATACAATTAGTCACAAGTACAGTCCTCGAGTTTTTTGCCCATACACATGAGTATTGTCTAAAACATGTCTTCTTTGTAGCAGCTAGGCCCTGCCACCACTGTGCTTGGCTGAGTTCACAAATCTGTTGTAACCTGTAGCTTCCCTGTCACTTCTCTGGCTCTCCTCTCCTGCTAAGGTTTGTTTCCTCGCAGTAATTAAAACCTTCTGCCACTGCCATAGCTACTGCTGCTGCTGGAACCACCATAGCCACCTTGGTTTCATGGTTTGGCAAAGTATTGGCCTCCACCACCATAGGGGCCAGAACTTCTGCCTCCAAAGTTTCCTCCTTTCATGGGTCCAAAATTTGAAGATTGATTGTTGTAATTGCCAAAATCATTGTAGCTTCCGCCACCTCCAAAATTGCTTCCACTACCACCGCCAAAGCCGCCTCCGCCTCCACCGTTGTTATAGCTGTCATAGCTGCCACTCCCGCCATAGCCACTGCCCTGGTTTCCATAACCCTGTCCACCACTTCCATAGCCTCTGCTTCCTCCAGAGTAACCAGGGCCGCCTCCTCCATAACCACCGTCATTACCAAATCCATTATATCCATCCCCACTGCCACCATATCCGCCACCACCACGGCTGCCACCAAAGCCACCTCGACCACTGAAGTTTCCTCCACGACCAAAGTTGTCATTCCCACCAAAACCACCTCCACGACCACCACCAAAGTTTCCAGAACCACTTCGACCTCTCTGGCTGGATGAAGCACTAGCCATCTCTTGCTTAGACAGGGCCTTTCTCACTTCATAGTTGTGGCCATTCACAGTGTGGTATTTCTGAATGACAATTTTGTCTACAGAGTCATGGTCATCAAAGGTTACAAAAGCAAAGCCTCTCTTTTTGCCACTGCCTCAATCAGTCATGATTTCAATTACTTCAATTTTTTCATACTGTTCAAAATAATCTCTCAGGTGATGTTCTTCAGTGTCTTCTTTAATGCCACCAACAAAAATCTTTTTCACAGTTAAGTGGGCACCAGGTCTTTGAGAATCTTCTCTTGACACGGCCCTCTTTGGTTCCACAACTCTTCCATCCACCTTGTGTGGCCTTGCATTCATGGCCGCATCCACCTCCTCCACCGTGGCGTATGTGACAAACCCGAAGCCTCTGGAGCGCTTGGTGTTTGGATCCCTCATTACCACACAGTCTGTGAGCGTTCCCCATTGCTCAAAATGGCTCCTCAGACTTTCATCAGTTGTTTCAAAGCTCAATCCTCCGATGAAGAGCTTCCGCAGCTGTTCGAGCTCTTTGGGAGACTCTGATTTAGACATGACGGCAGTGGAGGCGGGGAAGTCTTCAACGATGCTTTCTCGGTGGCGTCCACGGGCAGAAAAAGGGTATTCCTATCTTTTTTACTGTACCCAACCTAATGGGTATAAAGTGATATTTCATGGTGGTTTTGGTCTTCCCAGTGGCTCAGATGGTAAAGAATCTGCCTGCAGTGCAGGAGACCTGGGCTCGATGCTAGGTTGGGAAGGTCTCCTGCAGGACGGCGTGGCAGCCCACCCCAGTATTCTTGCCTGGAGAGTCCCCATGGACAGGGGAGCCTGGTGGGATGCAGTCCTTGGGGTCGCAGTCAGACTCGACTGAGTGACTAAGCACACAGCACGGTCCCTGGTGGTTCTGGTTTGCATCTCTACAATGACTAGTGATGCTGAGCACCTCTTCATAGCTTGTTAACCACTTGAATATCTTGTTTGGGGAAATATCTATCTAAGTTCTTTGCTCTTTTTTTAGTTAGGTTTTTTGTGTTGTCATAGGAGTTCTTTATATATTCTAGATATTAATCTTTTTATCAGATATATGACTTGCATTTCCCTTATTCCATAAGCCACTTTTTCATTCTGTTGATTGTGTTTTTTGATGTATAGAAGTTTTAAATTCTGGCTTAATCTCCTAATGAGTTTTATGATTTTAGAAATTATCATTTTTCTTGCAGAAATTACCATTCTGTGTATTTGCCACACTTTTTTTCTCTATTATCCAATTCTGATACCTCACCTTCTTTAGGGTTAGCATTTCTGAATCATAACTGTTGGCATCAATTTCCACAATATGAAAGAAATCTTAGTAATGGCTTGAGATAAGAAAAATAAGAAGGTGGGATAGGTAGTTTGTTGCTTCATTTGGAAAAATTAAGAAGTGACCGGGGTGAGTGAACATTAACTCTAATAATGATCTTTAACACTGCATAACATTCTATGGCCAATCTTGTCTTTTTTCCAATGATCCTGCATAAAAGAAATTGTAATTCCCACTTTACAGGTGAGAAAACTGAGATTAAAGAGAGGTATCTTGTTCAGTTTCACAAACGTTACAAACATTCTTCTGTTCTGTGCAACACCTCCAAGGAGATGTTTGGAAACCCTTCTGAAAATAAGTGAATAACCTCTTACCTCATTCCTCTCATTTGAGCCTGCCCTGTGCTACAAAATTGAGACTTGCTTACCTATCAGATGCAGGCATTGTGCTGTGAACTTCACATGCCTTAGTTCATTGATCCACCTCACTGTGCAAGGCAGTCTGAGGCTCAGAGAAGTTAAAGAATTTTGCCCAAGGTCACACTTCCAAAAAGTGGTAGAGCAAGAATTTGTACCAAAGCCAGCCTGATTCCAAAGCTGCTTCATCCCAAGTTTAGATCACAAAAGAGACCTTGAGTCAGAACATACTCTGCTTGCTGCTGCTGCTGCTGCTAAGTCGCTTCAGTTGTGTCCGACTCTGTGCAACCCCATAGACGGAAGCCCACCAGGCTCCCAGTCCCTGGGATTCTCCAGGCAAGAACAGTGGAGTGGGTTGCCATTTCCTTCTCCAATGCATGAAAGTGAAAATGAGAGGGAAGTCGCTCAGTCATGTCCGACTCTTAGCGACCCTATGGACTACAGCCTACCAGGCTCCTCCTTCCATGGGATTTTCCAGGCAAGAGTACTGGAGTGGGGTGCCATTGCCTTCTCCGATACTCTGCTTAAACTATCCTTATTATAAAGTACCTCAAAAGACCCTTTGTTGATCAAATTATTTTGCTTAGACTTTCAGTCCCCTTTCATTTGCTGTTTGTTTTAGAAAGGAGTTATAGTCTCAGATCTCTGCTCTGCAGTGAACTAGCTGTAAAACTGTAGATAAGTAGCAAACTCCTCTTAGCCTTGATTTTTTCATCTGAAAACTATCCATTATATCACGTACTTCATGTGGTTGACTTGAGTAGTAAATGAAATAATATATGCACAAATGCTTAGCAGATAGCCTAGCCCACGGTAAGCACTCAGTAAATTTTAGCTATTTTATTAATTTATCAAATTTAAAATACATTTTATAAACAAATTTGACCCATATAGTATATAGCATATACTATATGTCCTTCTCTTAGTCCTTCATGATTTTTCCTTGTTAAACAGAGTACATAAAAGGAGACTCACAGTGAAATCTTTTGCTGGAAAAGTTAACTACAGGTAGGTTCTGCATCAGGACTTGATACTGCTATAAGTTATTAAAAAGCCTAAGCAATGTTATAGACACACAGTACTTATTCTCTCACATAAAAAAATCCAGAGATAGGAAATTCAGAGCTGGTATGGCAACACCATGAAGTCTTTCAGACACAGGTTCTATCTCTTTGGTTTCACTAGCGCTAGAGCATAGTCTTTAACTTCAAAGTGACCTAACGGTTCAGCGTGGTTGCAGAAGCTCAGCCATCATGCCCATATTTGAGAAAGCAGAAAGGAGGAAAAACAGAAGAACAGACAAGGCACAGCTTTCAGTTCTAAGGAGTCTTTTGGGAATCTCATATAGCACTCTCATTTGTATATCATTGGCCAGTCTTTAATCAGTACTGGCTTACTGGCTTTATGTAGCAGCAAGACAGGCTTGGAAATGTCATCTTTTAATTGGTTTCATTTCCACCCTTATTAGAATCTGGTTACTAAGAAAGAAGGGGAAAGGGATCCTGGGATGGTAATTTGCAGTCTCTGCCTCAGAGGCAAAAATTGGTGTGCATTGAGGTTTTAGAGCAACTGTATCTAGAGTTGCTCCTGAGGCTGGAGAGAGTCTGGGGAAAGGACAGACTCAGGGATCTCTGTTTATGTGTATTAGATATTGAAGTTGCATAGAAGTTTATTTTGCTAAAACTGTTCTACTGCCTACAGTAATTCTACAAACTACTATTAGAAAGCAAGGGGCTATTACCATTCATTCCAGTCCACCAGTCCAGCCCACCAGTCATACCACCAGTCCATTCAGAATAAGACTGAAGGCAGGAATATTACATAAAGGAATAGAGAGAGGCTATACCAGGATATTTGAGGTAATAAAAACTTACCTATGTGCATGTCCCTATAGCAAATTAGAGGAGCAATCATCTTGAGTTGTTGTGTTGTGCTGTGGAAGCTGTGTGAAGAAAGGTGAGATCTCTTTCCCTTATGCACATGGCTGTACCCATTTTGATGTTGGATCTGAACTCATGTTATGATTACATTGGATTTAACCTCATGTGTGCAGAACCAATTAAATGTTTTAATCAATGATTCCACTGGCCTTTCAAGTCTTATTTTGGGTAAGCAAATGTTTTGGTTTTTTAGAGGTAGATCTGCATTCAAATTTCCTGTTCCAGCAGACTCACGGGGATCGTTCTGCTGTCAGATCATGTGTTCTGATTTCTGGTACTCTGTGCTCTGCCAAAGGATTGATTCACTCTTGCCCACATGTTCCTCGGGCCTAGTGCATCAGTAGATATTTGATAAATGTTTGTTGACAGTAATTGCTACTAATTATGCAATGCAATTGAGTTTTAAAAATGCACAGGCCCTCACTTTAAAACTGTCTTCAGAATCTGTTTGGTAAGATCATGTAATAATGAGGTCAGGGTTTTTTTCCTTCAGTGGCTAAAGTTTTTTTGAAGGATGTAATATTGAGCCTTCAGATGTTGAAGTCAATTCCAAAGAAAACAGGACTTGGAGGAGGACCCAGGAGAGGGAAGCCCGCAGTGAGCACTTGCTTAACAAAATACTTGCCCTCATGCTGGGACTGGCCTTCCCACCCTCTTGATGGGTTGCTCCTCATGGGGGCCCAGGTGCTGCTGCCAGAATGATCTGAGGTCAGGACCTTCCTCCTCTCCATCAAGGTGTCTCTCTCTTAAGCCCAGTGAACATATTTGCCCTGTCTCAGTTCAGAGTTCTGACACTGCAAAAGAAACCACTGCCTGGGCCCTCTGCATGAAGATACTCCTTTTTGCATCCCTACCTCATTGGTGGCCTACTCCTTGTTTCTTTGGAGGGTCCCCTTTCTGACATCTTTCTCAGTAGCTACCAGACCTCTGGGCTTCCTTTGTCACCATATAAGACTTCCTTTGTCTTCCCCTCCTGCCACCAGACCCCCAGAAAGGAGGCTAGGCTCTTATTGCCTGACCTCAGGGAGAAGTTGGAAGTCCCAGTTTCCTCAACCTCCCCCTCCTGCCACCAGACCCCCAGAAAGGAGGTTAAGCTCTTATTGCCTGACCTCAGGGAGAAACTGGAAGCCCCAATTTCTAGTGGGCTTCCTCCCACTGGAAGCCCCAGTGGGAACTGTTGTATATACTTTCTCACAAAATCACCTTGCAAAGACCGACAGGTCTTTGGAGCACTCTGAGCCCACATGGATCTCTAGTGCCTATTCTTTGGGGAAAGTTGCACCCTGCCTCTGACTAACGTATTTTTGAAACCCACAGGGTTCAGAAGTTGAGGATTGCTTGTGTTTCTGGGACACCATGTTATCAGGAAGGCAAGACAGTAGAAAGGGGATTAGGAAAATGGTCCTGACCATGGGCACAACTCTGTAGCTTAATTCTAAAGCCTTTGTGGTGTAAAGCAGTGCTTTGAAACCTGACTACAGGTTAGAATCTCCTGGGAGACTTCTTAAAAATGTGGCCTCTTGGTTCTCACCCTAGGATACTCTGATTCAGAGAAACTGACATGCAGACCAGACATCTGTGCTTTTGACGAGCTCCTTAGGTGATCCTGGGGCAGTCACTGGTTAGAGGATGTACACACAGAGAGCAGCCTTGTGTGAAGAGTGGTGTGCATCCATCGCAGTGTAGTGGGGGGCGTGCACTCTGGGCTGGAGAGGGCACCGAGGGCCGTTGCCATCTGCACTTGCAGAGTGTGCCTGGCTCGTCAAGGGGAAAACTGGAGGCCCCGGGGGCCGAACTTCCAAGCTAACTTAGGTTATGCAGGGAATGAGACCATCCCCAAAGGACAGAGTGGATCTGAAAGGGGTAAGCTAGAATGGACAGGAGGAAGGAGTTTTGCTAGAGCACTTGGGACTATGGAGCTGGGGATCTTTGTGGGGCTGTTGGAGGATTTTAGGACGAAAAATGGGTAAAAGGAGTTTCTGCTGTATGTTTTTCCATGTGACTGTCCCTTTAGCCATATCTTCCAGGACTTCATGAAAGACCTACTTAAGTTTTCAGGTTGTTTGGTTTGGGTTTATTTTGGATGTGACACCATGCTGGCATGTAGGCAGCCTTGTTTTTTATTCAGGTTATAGACATAAAAATACTGCCCTTGAAGGATTATGATGAGGAGTTGAGATACCCTATTTAATATCTCAGTCAAATAGTAGATTCTAAAACAAACAAACAAAAAGCACAGCACAATTATTGAATTACCAGCAGTTACTGAGAGCATACATATGCCACATGGTGTGCTGGGCACCATGGAAAAGCAGAGAAATGAGGAGCCTACAGTCTGAATCAATTAACTTTTATCATAAATTTGTGCTCCAGAAAGATCTCTGACTCAGACATCATCAGACCTGACTGCATAAGCTTTGCAGAAAGTCTGTGAGAATTAGAACCACATATTTAAGAATCTGGCGAGATTCAAGAGTGTCTGAGCTGGAAAGGGCCATAGAGCATCCATTTCATTTTCCACATTTTCCTGATGAGGACCTCAGGCCTGCAGAGAGGGAGAACTTATAACTGAGATAAATTGTTATAACTTTTATTAAGTATTTAAAGATGTGGTTATTATTTATAGAGCAACTCTAAAAGTTATGCCAATATAACCTTCTTAATAGACAGAGCATGAAGTATAAAATGTCAGTGCTAAAATTTTCCTAAGGGTCCCCTGGTTCAGATTGCTTATTTTACTAATGAGGAAACTAGGGATATACTTTACTGTGTCTACTGCTGAGTCACAGCCTGTGGGTGAGTGTATCTCAGCAAGGTTTGAGGTAGGAGACTGGCAAATGATAGCGCAGCAGTCTTGAGTATTTTTTTCCAGAACGGTGTTGATAAACTGCTGCTCAAATACATTTCCTTTCCTTCCTTGACTGCCTGGTTTTATTTGACCACATAGCTACAAGTCAAGTGAAATAAAGAAAGGCAAAAAATGTATAGACATAACATATGTCTATACATGGACAAAGAATATGTGTATAAGTTAGGATGCATTTAAAGGCAAAGTGACATAATGCCTTACAATGGCTTAAGCAATAAAGATGTATAACTATCCTTGCAGCAAGAAATCTAGAGATAGAGGAGTCCAGATTTGATGCATAGGCTCCATTTGTCATTAGAAACTCAGGTGTGTTTTGTTTTTTTTTTTTTTAATTTTCTATCCTGCCAACCTCAGTACATTGGTTTTTCTGTCCAAAGGCTGATGAGCCTAAAATAATTGTCTCAACGTTCAGCACTAGGTTTTGTGTGCTTGGTCGCTCAGTTGTGTTTGACTCTGCAACCCCATGGACTGGCCCGCCAGAGTCTTCTGTCCATGGGGATTCTTCCGGTAAGAATACTGGAGTGGACTGCCTTGCCCTCCTCCAGGAGCATCAGGTTTTATACATATTCAAAAAAGGAGAGATATAGAGGACTCTCAATTTATCTGTTTATCATGGACCAAAACTTTCCCTAGACAGGATTTCCCAAAATCCTCTGACAGGATTTTTCTGGGTCTCATGACTGGATCTGTGTCACATGTCCTCTAATTTCCAGCAAAGAAAAAAGAAATTGTTCTGCCTGGCCCAAACCAATCATAATTCCCCTCCTAGGTCTGAAGAAAGATCCTTCTTTCTTTGAGATGTTTCTTCTCTGACAATGCAAAATTCCATAAACTACAGACAAGGATAACACTGGGAAAGGAAAAAAGGTATAGCCAATTTTACACATCAAGAGATTCGTAGATCTTGGTTTTTTTTTTTTGGAATAATACTTTGTAAGGCTACTTTCTAGATAGATTAGTAGCTATAATCTTGAGTTTTATTTTTTTATTACTTTATTTTAATTGGAGAATAGTTGCTTTACTATATTGTGATTGCTTTCATCATACATCAGTATGAATCAGTCACAGGTATACATATGTCCCCGCCATCCTGAACCCCCTCCCACCTCCCCCCCCCCCCCATCCTATCCCTCTGGGTTGTCCCAGAGCACCAGCTTTGGGTGCCTTGCTTCATGCATTGCACTGGTCATCTATTTTACATATGGTATTGTACATGTTTCACTGGTATTCTCTTAAATCATCCCACCCTCACCTTCTCTAGATGAGTCCAACGTCTGTTCTTTACATCTCTGTCTCCTTTGCTGCCCTGAGTATAAGATCATTGGTACCATCTTTCTAAATTCCATATATATGTGTTAATATACAGTATTTGTCTTTCTCTCTCTGACTTACTTCACTCTCTATAATAGGTTCCAGGTTCATCCACCTCATTAGAGCTGACTCAAACGAGTTCCTTTTTATAGCTGAGTAATATTCCATCATGTATATGAACCATAATTTCCTTATTCATTCATCTGCTGATGGACATCTAGATTGCTTCCATGTCCGAGCTATTGTAAATAGTGCTGCAGTGAACACCGGGGTACATGTATCTCTTTCAATTCTGTTTTCTCTGAGGTGTATGCCCAGCAGTGGGATTGCTAGGTCATATGGCAGTTCTAGGGCTTCCCTGGTAGCTCAGTCGATAAAGAATCTGCTTGCAATGCAGGACACCCTGGTTCGATTCCTGGGTTGGGAAGATCTCCTGGAGAAGAGATAGGCTACCCACTTGGGCTTCCCTGGTGGCTCAGATGGTAAAGAATCCTCCTGCAGTGTGGGAGACCTGGGTTCAGTCCTTGAATTGGGAAGATCCTCTGGAAGAGGGGATGGCCACCCACTCCAGTATTCTTGCCTGGAGAATTCCTTGGACAGGGAAAGCTGGCAAGCTGCAGTCCATGGGGTCACAAAGAGTTGGACACAACTGAGTGACTAAGCACACACGCTCATGGCAGTTCAATTTCCAGTTTTTGAAGGAATCTCCACGATATTCTCCCTTGTGACTGTACCAGTTTGCATCCCCACCAACAGTGCAAGAGGGTTCCCTTTCCTCCACACCCTCTCCAGCATTTATTGTTTGTAGACTTTCTGATGATGGCCATTGACCAGTGTGAGATGATACCTCATGTTTTGATTTGCATTAATTTAATAATGAATGATGTTGAGCATCTTTTCATGTGTTTATTAGCCATCTGTATATCTTCCTTGGAGAAATGTCTGTTTAGTTCCTTTGCCCACTTTTTGATTGGGTTGTTTACTTTTCTGATTGAGCTGCTTGTATATTTTGGAGATTAATTCTTTGTCAGTTGTTTCACTTGCTATTATTTTCTCCCATTCTGAAGGCTGTCTTTTCACCTTGCTTATAGTTTCCTTTGTTGTGCAAAAGCTTTTAAGTTTAATTAGGTCTCATTTGTTTATTTTTGTTTTTATTTCCATTACTCTGGGAGGTGGGTCATAGAGGATCTTGCTATGATTTATGTCAGAGAGTGTTCTGCTTATGTTTTCCTCTGAGAGTTTTATAGTTTCTGGTCTTACATTTAGGTCTTTAATCCATTTTGAGTTCATTTTTGCAAGTGGTGTTAGAGAGTATTCTAGTTTCATTTTTTTTACACATAGTTGACCAGTTTTCCAGAAACAATTTGTTGAAGAGACTGGAGTCAGAAATCCAAGATTTAAATCTTGGCACTAGCACATATAAGCTGTCATTCAGTTGTCTCATCTGTAAATTAGGAATAGTAATACTACCTATTTCATAGTTTTGGGGGATTGTTATTATTATTATTTTGCAAATAAAGACTTGGTAATATTGTATAGTTGTTAAGTACTTGAAACTCTGTCAAGCACCTAGGAAGTTCTCAATAAACCTTGGCGGCTTTTATTTTGGAACCATTGGTTCTATACATTTAAATTATGTTTTAGTGAAAGTCACTCAGTTGTGTCCAACTCTTTGTGACCCCATGGACTATACAGTCCATGGATTCTCCAGGCCAGAATACTGGAGTGGATAACCTTTCTCTTTTCCAGGGAATCTTCCCAACCCAGGGATCTAACCAAGGTATCCCACATTGCAGGCAGATTCTTTAGCATCTGAGCCACCAGCGAAGACCAAGAATACTGGAGTGGGTAGTCTATCTCTTCTCCAGCGCATCTTTCTGATGCAGGAATTGAGCCAGGGTCTCCTGCATTATAGGTGGATTCTTTATCAGCTGAGTGTGTCTTCTTTCAAATCAAAATTGTATAAGACTCTCCCCTATTCCCTAAGCCTGTGGCTGTATTTTTCTAAATGTAAAACAATATCTAGTATGGATGTGTCCTCTTGTTGGGTGGGGTGGGAGTGGGGCTTCTCTTCTTCAGCCAAGGAAGTTCAGGCAGAATGTTGCTGGTGCATCTTTCTGATCTTCAGATCCCAGATATGCAGTTGACACCACTCTTGTGGCAGAAAGCGAAGAAGAACTAAAGAGCCTCTTGATGAAAGTAACAGAGGAGAGTGAAAAAGCTGGCTTTTTCAACATTCAGAAAACTAAGATCATAGCATCTGGTCCCATCACTTGATGGCGAATAGATGGGGAAACTCTGGAAAGTGACAGACTATTTTCCTGGGCTCCAAACTCACTGCAGATGGTGACCGCAGTCATGAAATTAAAAGACGCTTGCTCCTTGGAAGAAAAGTTATGACCAACCTAGACAGCATATTTAAAAGCAGAGACATTACTTTGCCAACAAAAGTCCATATAGTTAAAGTACAGTTTTCCAGTAGTCATGTATGGATGCAAAGAAGGCAATGGCACCCCACTCCAGTATTCTTGCCTGCAGAATTCCAGGGCCGGGGGAGCCTGGTGGGCTGCCATCTCTGGGGTCACATAGCATTGGACACGACTGAAGCGACTTAGCAGCAGCAGCAGCAGCATGTATGGATGTGATAGTTGGACTATAAAGAAAGCTGAGTACCAAAGAATTGATACTTTTGAACTGTGGTGTTGGAGAAGACTCTGGAGAGTTCCTTGGACAGCAAGGAGATCCAACCAGTCCATCCTAAAGGAGATCAGTCCTGAATATTCATTGGAAGGACTGATACTGAAGCTGAAGCTCCAGTACTTTGGCCACCTATTGTGAAGAACTGACTCATCAGTAAAGGCTCTGATGCTGGGAAGGATTGAAGGGAGGAGGAGAAGGGGACAACAGAGGATGAGATTATTGGACAGCATCACTGGCTCAATGGACATGAGTTTGAGCAATCTCTGGGAGTTGGTGATGGACAGGGAAGCCTGGCATGCTGCAGCCCACAGTGTCAGAAAGAGTCAGACACAACTGAACTGAGCTAGAGTGAATCTTACTTAAAAAGCTTACTCAGGTCTAGAATCCATTTATTTGATTTCCAGTTGAATGTTTGCCTCTCAGGTCCAAACCAAAACAGCAATGCAATTTACCTTATCTACATTATATTTCTGGCTGCCAGGGTGAGATCTGGCAGTACCTCAGCTCACAGGAGGCCAGGGCACACAGCCCAATGAGCTTTCTTTCCTAGGTCCAGGAAACTGAGCAGATCTGGAAAATTTGGAAATTTTCAGAGGACTAGCAGATCATTGCCTCCATTCAGTTAAATATTGACAGGAAGGTGTATTTATTCAGAATCCAATCACCACTGTTATATTTGTGTCCGATAGGAAGTGGAGTTGGTGTCAGAGGAAGGGCTATTGTCACTCTCATTGTTTACAAGACAATGGTTGGGAAGATCTGCTCAAGGTTCTTTTGGCCACGGTACCATTTACAATCTTTGGCATAACTGACTGGATTTTACTGCCACTCCTCTGTTTACTCCTGAGAGTCTCCCTGAGAATTCTATAAATATCCAAGAGATCCCCTGTAAGGGACTCAGTGCTAGAAATTGATGGTCTGAAGGTAGACACTTCCTGTGCTGTGGGCTTTAGACTATAATGAGCAAATATTTGGCTTCCCACTGGTGGGAAAAGGAAGACTTGCCTCTCCTCACATACAAATTCCAACATGAACTCTGCTGTGTCTTATATATAGGTGTTTTTACTGACCTTGAGAAAGGTCAGAAAACTGGCAAACTTGGGTGTTGGGTGATCATTTTAGAAAATGGGAAAACCCAGGAAATACCTTTAAAAATTTTTTCCTGTATATTCTTCCTTGATTTCTCCTCTTTTTAGTTTAATTTTTCTACTATTTATCTTTTTCCTTTCTGTTCAGATCAGTTCAGTTGCATAGTTGTGTTCAACTCTTTGTGATCCCGTGAACTGCAGCACATCAGGTTTCCCTGTCCACCACCAACTCCTGAAGCTTGCTCAAACTCATGTCCATTGAGTCAGTGATGCCATCCAACCATCTCATCCTCTGTTGTCCCCTTCTCCTTCCACCTTCAATCTTTCCCAGCATCAGGGTCTTTTCAAATGAATCAGTTTCATTTCACATGAGGTGGCCAAAGTATTGGAGTTTCAGCTTCAACATCAGTCCTTCCAATGAATATTCAGGAATGATTTCCTTTAGGATGGACTGGTTGGATCTGCTTGCAGTCCAAGGGACTCTCAAGAGTCTTCTCCAACACCACAGTTCAAAAGCATCAATTCTTCAGCACTCAGCTTTCTTTATAGTCCAACTCTCACATCCATTCATGACTACTGGGAAAACCATAGCTTTGACTAAACAGACTTTTGTTGGCAAAGTAATGTCTCTGCTTTTTATACGCTTTCTAGGTTGGTCATAACTTTTCTTCCAAGGAGCAAGTGTCTTTTAATTTCATTGCTGCAGTCACTATCTGCAGTGATTTTGGAGCCCCCCAAAATAAAGTCTCTGACTGTTTCCACTCTTTCCCCATCTATTTGTTTTGAAGTGATGGGACCACGACCTTAGTTTTCTGAATGTTGAGTTTTAAGCCAACTTTTTCACTCTCCTCTTTCACTTTCATCAAGAGGCTCTTTAATTCTTTGCTTTCTGCCATAAAGGTGGTATCATCTGCATACCTGAGGTTATTGGTATTTCTCCTGGCAATCTTGATTCCAGCTTGTGCTTCATCCAGCTCAGTATTTCTCATGATGTACTCTGCATATAAGTTAAATAAGCAGGGTGGCAATATACAGCCTTGACATACTCCTTTTCCTGTTTGGAAATAGTCTGTTGTTCCATGTCCGGTTCTAACTGTTGCTTCTTGACCTGCATACAGATATCTCAAGAGGCAGGTCAGGTGGTCTGGTAGTCCTATCTCTTGATGAATTTTCCACTGTTTGTTGTGACCCACACAGTCAAAGGCTTTGGAGTAGCCGCTAAAGCAGAAGTAAATGTTTTTCTGCTAGTTAGGAAAATAGAAATTATATTTGTGCCCTTTTGGTGGTTATTCATGAAAGATGGCTGTGGTCTTGTCTTGCTATGCTACTGTTTCATTTATGGCCTCTGATCACAGAACCTTGCATATGCCGTAACCCCCAGAAACAATTTGTGGTAGCTTTTCTCAGTTTTCTTTCAAGGGTAGTTAAACCTGGGTTCAAGAAGTGACCTCGGTTCTGGTTGCTCTGCTTCACATGAGGAACTTTACCTTTTAGGAGCTGACACTGGGTCACCTCTGCCTCCTTCTGGCCCTGCCCCAGTAGGCATGCTTTAAGTTTCCTTCATCACCTTGAATTTATTTTCCATATCTGGCACAAATAAATGTTCTTCTCCACCCTCCCCTTTCCCTTTTCTACCTCTCTTTCTTTTTCTCTCTCAGTCTGTTCTTGCTACATGTTGATGACTAAAAATATGGTCTTCCAGTGTCATCCTTACTGAAAGTCCTTGACTTGTAATAGAAGATATAAGTCACAGCCCATCACTCACATCAATAAACAAGGCCGCCACCCTGCTAGGGAAGATGTCAGGGCAAGCCATCAGATACTGATTCACTTTATCAGATGCAGTGGTCTCAAACTAGAATTCCCTCACAATCCAGATGTGCAGAGTGGGGGACTGATTGAAAAGCACTCACCCCACCTAAAACTGCTACTCAGCATCAGCTGATTATTGCAATGAAGGAAAACACAAACAAACACTGTATGGTGGAAATATCCAATTTTCATATTTTTAACATTTAGAGAAACTATGTGGACTCTGAATTGAAATCCCCTGAATTCTGAATGCCGTCCACTGATTCTCTGTAAACAGATGAGAACAACGTGGCGGTCGGTGGGGCCCATGTGCTGCTGATGTGCCCCAGCAGCTGCTGCGCTGTTGTGCCTTTGTCTACTGCGGTCGCATCTGGACTCCCAAGCTGTGTGGTGCTTGCCTTATACAACTAACTGACATTTTCCATCCTGTATGATCTTTTTTAAAGAAGGACAGTATAACTTGTGAACCACAAATAAAAAATCATGTGCTCTTCTGTTTGCATTGTTGGCAAGCATTTATGTGTTCTGTCTAGCCTATGGAGCACGGTCAAGGGGGAGGAAGCATACTCGGTATGGACCTGGCCACTGAGCATCACGCTCATGGCCAGACAGCCTTGGGTTTAAATGCTGGCTCCTCTATTTGCTAGACATTTGACCTTAGGCAAATTACTCAACCCCTCTGAATCTCATCTATCATATGTGGAAAACAGTGCCTCCTTCCCATGGCCCCCTGTGGGTACCTGAGATGACCTGCACAGGCAGAGGGCCCGGCACAGAGGAGGTTTCAGTAGTGGCAGCTGTCATTAGTCATTCACTTCCATGCTTCTAAGATACTGAACTCATTTGTGGCAAAGTAAACCTGAGCTAATAAAGATGATTATAATCTGTGTGTATCCCACTTGGTGTGAATTTTCACAAGTTTCACTGAAAAATGTGTTTGATTATAGGTGCTACCCCAGAACCTCTATTATTTTTCTACAATTTGAAAAGTTTTGAATTCTACAATGCATTTGATTTTACAGGGTTTGGATAAAAGTCAAAGACTCTGTAGTTGCAGTAACATAGCAACAAGTGGAGAATGACACAATGAAAACCAAACACATAACCCACAATATTGCTAGAAGGTGACAGAGTAATATAAATGATTAGAGCTAGGAGAGTGGGGAGGTAACTTTGGGAGAGCTTCCTGAAGGCAGTGGTCTTTTGAGCCTGATCCCAGGAGAAATGAAGGAATTGCATTTGGTGATGAGGCAGCAAGTTCCAGGGAGAATGCATAAGATTCTTGGCTGTCTTTCAAACGTCCCCAGCAATCCAAACTGCTTTCAGGTCTGTGCATTGTCATGGAGAGTACATAATCACCTTTAGAAAGATGCAGCTGGGGAACTGACAGGGAAAAATGTTGCTGGTAGGGAGGAGTGTAAAGAATGGGATGAGAAGACCCACTTTATGGTGAAGCGCTGTTGGAGAGAAAGCGTGTTTTGAATGGCCCCTGAGGAGCCCTTTGCCTTTCTAGGCTGAGGACCTGGTTTTGCACACTGGCAGCTCTCTTTGTATGACTTCTGCATACGGCAGCAAGCTATTGCTGCATTCAGGGAAACTCTCCTGGAGCTGGGACCATGGCAAGCCAACATTTCTAAATTGCACACCCCAAATCATTCCCCACTTGGCTTGTCCTTTTTTAATGACCCAAAGATGATGCTGAGGAGATGATCTGGCTGAGCAGGGGAGTGATGAAACTTGGTTATGTTTCAGGAAAAGCACTCTTCCACTATGTGGGTTAGAGATGGGCAATACAAGACAGAGAAAAAAATACATAAGTCTTGTTCATCACTCTCTTCCCAGCACTTAGGACAGGGCCTGACACAGACTTGTTCAACTAAGTTAGTAACAAACATAATGCCCATCTTGGCACAGTCTCCTCCTCGGCCTGGAAACCAGAACATGTGATGACCCCCTGAAAGGTGGCCCTGGACCAACACTTCGTTTGTTCTGTGTGAACAGCAATGGTTGGAAGACAAGGAGTCTCTTCAATAATGTTTTGTAACAGGAACAACTGACCTACTCACATGCTACTTCTGTTGTCTACAACTGTAAGAAGAGGACTAAGAGGAACCTCGGGGAACAGAAAAACACTCAGCACCTCCTGGAACACACAGGGTGAGGGGTCAGCTTCTACTACTGGTAGCAGCTCTGGCCTCTGAGTCTAGTACAGAATCCCTAGGTCTCTCTACTGAGATGCTACTTTTGCTTTTCCCAAAGTCTTCTACTTCCTGATGGGGACTGTGATGCCAAGCATATGTAGTGATGACATGAGTTGTATATGGATTGAGAGGCTGAATCTGTGGGTTGGACAGGATGCAGTAAAGGCACATTGTGAAGGAGCCCTGGGAGAATTCTGTAGACTTTGGAGTGGGAGGGGCAGAGTCACTTGCCTACTTAGAAGTTGTGATTTGCTGACTGGAAATCACTGATTTGGAAAACATATTAAATTATTCTGGTTTATCTATTATGTATCTGAACTTCACATCTGCAGGACTAGGGATCACAATTCTTCCCAAATACATGTGTGTTAGAGAGGGCTGCCTTCCTGCCAAGTGAGGCATATGACTGCCCAGCTGCTCTACATTTCCCAGTCTCCTTGTCTTGATCTTGCACTTCTAGCCTCCAAAACCATGAGAAATAAATGTTTATTTATTTTACAGGCCCTCAGTCTGTGAAATTCTGTTATAGCAGCCCAAATTGACTAAGACACTCTGACTCCTAATTCTTGGCCTCTTGAATCTATGCATGTTCCTACTTCACAGCCTTTGTCTGAAGAGCCCTCTAGAATCACTGTCTGAGGCTTTTCTGATAGACTGAAGGTCACAGGAATCCTGGCCTGGGGGCCAAGTGTTAGTGAATAACTGTCCTGGCTTTCCCAGGACCGAGGGGTTTCCTGAGGCTTTGGATCCTCGTGCTAATACTGGGAGTGTCCTAGATAATTAGGACAGTCAGTCATGCTACTGACAGGACATGTGCAGAACCATAATGTTCCTGCTCCAAGAAATGGCCCAGGGTAATTGAAGAAATTATTCTGGGGAATTATAATCACAGGAGCAAAGGGAGATTACCAGGCTAAATTGAGTTTTCCCTGGATCTCGTGTTTTCGTTTCTTGAATGTAGAGCGGAAGGTAAGAAAGCTGAAATGATTATTGACACAGCTGTGAGCCTCACAATTGCCCTCTCTATTCATTCCTCTACACAAATTCCTAAAGTCTAGTCTCTTAAATGAACGCATATAATCCAGAGATATCCAAGTGTAGGCTATCAACTCACTTATTTCCAGCAGTACTTGAGACAATGAAATTCTAACATAATCAGCAAATCTGGGCTGTCCCTTAGGAGGAAATGGCCTAGGACTTGACCTGTTTCACCAAGTTCAGCCAAGATCAATTTATTTCCTTCTTGGGAATGATTCCGTGCTTTGCCTGGAGGAGAAATCCGCTGTAATTGCTGGAGAAGCTTTTATGCCATTCTTTCTTTCTTTGGGACCAGGAAAGAGTACCTAATAGTGGAAGGAAGAATTACAGGTATATAGGCCTGATATGTACTGGAGTTAGCTTGTACTGGCTCAAAAGAGCAAATTTGTAAATTTCCAGGAGACTTGAGAGCCTATTATTGAAAATTAAATCCAGCAATTAGTAAAACTACATTATGCATATTTATAATTATGTTACCTTAAAACGAAGGTATCTTCAACTTAGGCTTCAGCAAATACTTAAAACTCATCACTTCCTAATTATTTTCCTATTACCTATATTCTCAGGATTATATGTATTTATCATATCTGTATGGCAGCCTATGCCTGTATTCAGACAAAGCCTTCTAATTCTCTTTACTAGAATGTTCCTGGGTACCTCTTCCCAAATCTGTCTTCACTGGTGTCAGGTTGGTGGCTGAAATCAGCCACGATGGAGATACCACAACACATGACACATCCATCTCCCGCCTTCTGATTATCAGTCATTAAACGTATACCAGTGCACCTCTCAGTAAAGTTGTCATTCATTGAAGGCTTGCTATGTGCTAGGCGTAATTCCAAGAATTTTGTAAATATTTATTATTTATTCAGCCAATACTGAGTCATTGCCTGCAGTATACCAGGCTCCATTATTATTAGTAGTAGTTTTTATCAAATACCTACTGTGTGCCTTGCATTCTTCTAAGTGTAATAATTCAAGGAGGGAGGTTCTATTATTTTTTTCTCAATATATATATTTTATTGAAGTATAGTTAACTTACAATGCTTCAAGTGCACAGCAGTGTGATTCAGTTATACATATACACACATATTATTTTTGAAATTATTTTCTATTATGGCCTTGGAGTACAGAATGAAGCAGGACAAAGGCTAATAGAGTTTTGCCAAGAGAACACACTGGTCATAGCAACCACCCTCTTCCAACAACACAGGAGAAGACTCTACACATGGACATCACCAGATGACCAACACTGAAATCAGATTGATTATATTCTTTGCAGCCAAAGATGGAGAAGCTCTATACAGTCAGCAAAAACAAGACTGGGAGCTGACAGTGGCTCAGATCATGAACTCCTTATTGCCAAATTCAGACTGAAATTGAAGAAAGTGGAGAAAACCACTAGACCATTCAGGTATGACCTAAATCAAATCCCTTATGACTAAACAGTGGAAGTGAGAAATAGATTTAAGGGACTAGTCCTGATAGACAGAGAGCCTGATGAACTATGGACGGAGGTTCATGACATTGTACAGGAGACAGGGATCAAGACCACGCCCAAGAAAAAGAAATGCAAAAAAGCAAAATGGTTGTCTGAGGAGGCCTTACAAACAGCTGTGAAAAGAAGGGAAGCAAAAAGCAAAGGAGAAAAGGAAAGATATACCCATCTAAATGCAGAGTTCCAAAGAAAAGCCAGGAGAGATAAGGAAGCCTTCCTCAGTGATAAATGCAAAGAAATAAAGGAAAACAATAGAATGGGAAAGACTAGAGATCTCTTAAAGAAAATTAGAGATATCAAGGGAATATTTCATGCAAAGATGGGCACAATAAAGGACAGAAATGGTATGGATGTAACAGAAGCAGAAGATATTAAGAAGAGGTGGCAAGAATACATGGAAGAACTATACAAAAAAAGATCTTCATGACCCAGATAATCACAATGGTGTGATCACTCACCTAGAGCCAGACATCCTGGAATGTGAAGTCAAGTGAGCCTTAGGAAGCATCACTATTAACAAAGCTAGTGGAGGTGATGGAATTCCAGCTGAGCTTATTTCAAAACCTGAAAGATGATGCTGTGAAAGTGCTGCACTTAATATGCCAGCAAATTTGGAAAACTCAGCAGTGGCCACAGGACTGGAAAAGATCAGTTTTCATTCAAATCCCAAAGAAAGTCAATGCCAAAGAATGCTTGAACTCCCACACAATTGCACTCATCTCGCACGCTAGTAAAGTAATGCTCAAAATTCTCCAAGCCAGGCTTCAGCAATACGTGAACCATGAACTTCCAGACGTTCAAGCTTGTTTTAGAAAAGGCAAAGAAGCCAGAGATCAAATTGCCAACATCAGCTGGATCATCAACATCTATTTCTGCTTTATTGACTATGCCAAAGCCTTTGACTGTATGGATCACAATAAACTGTGGGAAATTCTGAAAGAGATGGGAATACCAGACCACCTGACCTGCCTCTTGAGAAACCTGTATGTAGGTCAGGAAGCAACAGTTAGAACTGGACATGGAACAACAGACTGGTTCCAAATAGGGAAAGGAGTATGTCAAGGCTGTATATTGTCACACTGCTTATTTAACTTATATGCAGAGTACATCATGAGAAACACTGGGCTAGAAGAAGCACAAGTTGGAATCAAGATTGCCGGGAGAAATATCAATAGCCTCAGATATGCAGATGACAGCACCCTTATGGCAGAAAGTGAAGAAGAACTAAAGAGCCTCCTGATGAAAGTGAAAGACGAGAGTGAAAAGGTTGGCTTAAAGTTCAACATTCAGAAAACTAAGATCATGGCATCTGGTCCCATCACTTCATGGCAAATAGATGGGGAAACAGTGGAAACAGTGACTGACTGTATTTTTCTGGGCTCCAAAATCACTGCAGATGGTGATTGCAGCCATGAAATTAAAGATGCTTACTTCTTGGAAGAAAAGCTCTTACCAACCTAGACAGCATATGAAACAGCAGAGACATTACTTTGCCAACAAAGGTCTGTCTAGTCAAGGCTATGGTTTTTCCAGTGGTCATGTATGGATGTGAGAGTTGGACTATAAAGAAAACTGAGTGCCAAAGAATTGATGCTTTTGAACTGTGGTGTTGGAGAAGAATCTTGAGAGTCTCTTGGACTGCAAGGAGATCCAACCAGTCCATCCTAAAGGAGATCAGTCCTGGGTGTTCATTGGAAGGACTGATGTTGAAGCTGAAATTCCAAAACTTTGGCCACCTGATACAAAGAGTTGACTCACTGGGAAAGACCCTGATGCTGGTAAAGATTGAGGGCAGGAGGAGAAGGGGTCAACAGAGGATGAGATGGTTGGATGGCATCACCGACTCAATGGACATGGGTTTGGGTGGACTCCAGGAGTTGGTGATGGACAGGGAGGCCTGGTGTGCTGCAGTTCATGGGATCACAAGGATTTGGACATGACTGAGCAACTGAACCGAACTGAACTGAAAGGTTGTTGCAAGATATTGACTGTAGTTCCCTGGCTATACAATAAACCTTTGCTGCTTGTTGCATATTTATTTTTTTAAAATAGAAATCTAAGTCAAACAAGTGGAATCAAAATAAATTTCATAAAATTTTTAGTTGGTCAAAGATTCATAAGTTTTCTAAAACACACACATTATGTGTATTATTTATACATATGTATACAAAAGCTTTTCTACTATACTTGAGAAAGGCTTGAGAAATAACATCAAAAAAAAAAAGATGGAGAAATCGGAAAACATAAAATAAATGTAATGGGAGCACTGAATATGAAATAAAAAAAGTGAAACAAACTAGTTAAAAGTAAAGGATCATCATATAGTTCACTTGTTTTTAAACACTACTGCTCATTAGAAATTTATCTGGAGCTCTGGAGAAAAAGAAAGCAGTACCTGGGCATTTACATTTTTCAAAATATTTCAATATAGTTCTGATGTGCATCTGGATTTTAAAAAGTGATTGTAGCCTTTTCTATTAAATCATAGTTTTGGTGACATAGAGTTCTATTATTCTTCTGTTGACCAATCGTGACACAATGGTATTAAGGGAATAATAGTTACATAATCACAATAGTAAAAGATGTTTATTGATTTTTACAGAAAATAGCCAGACAAAAAACAAAAGATAATTACAATTGCAAGCCATAATTGGAACATTATTAATGTAACAATATAAAATAATTACATACAGTTTGAGGGGTCAAGCAGTGTTAAGTGGCAGAGCATACATGCACATGTTTTCATCCACCCAGCCAGTCTATGTCTTTCCTTTGGTGAATTTAATCCATTTACATTTAAGGTAATTATTGGTATGTGTGCTTCTATTACCACTTTCTTAATTGTTTTTGGTTTATTTTCTGTAGGTCTTTTCATTCTCTTGTGTTTCCTGCTTAGAGAAGTTCCTTTAGCATTTGTTGTAAAGCTGGTTTGGTGGTGCTGAATTCTCTTAACTTTTCCTTGTCTAGAGAGCTTTTGATTTCTCCATCAAATCTGAATGAGAGTCTTGCTGGGCAGAGTATTCTTGGTTGTATGTTCTTCCCTTTCATCACTTTAAATACATGGTGCCATTCCCTTCTGGCTTGTAGAGTTTCTGTTGAGAAATGATTCTGATAGCCTGATGGGAGTTTCCTGGTAAGTTATTTATTTTTCTCTTGTTGTTTTTAATATTTTATCTTTGTCTTTAATTTTTGTCAGTTTGATTACTATGTGTCTTGGTGTGTTCCTCCTTGAATTTATCCTGCCTGGGACTTTCTGTGCTTCCTGGACTTGGTTGGCTATTTCCTTTCCCATGTTAGGGAAGTTTTCAGTTATCTCTTCAAATATTTTCTAAGGTCCTTTTTCCTCTCTCTTTTCCTTCTGGGACCCCTATAATGCAAATGTTAGTGCTTTTAATACTGTCCCAGAGACCTCTCAGGGTGACTTCATTTCTTTTCATTCTTTTTTCTATATCCTGTCTGTGGCAGTGATTCCCACCATTCTGTTCTCCAGGTCATTTATCTGTTCTTCTGCCTCAATTATTCTGCTATTGATTCCTTCTAGTTTATTGTTCACCTCTGTTTGTTTGTTCCTTAGTTCTTCTAGGTCGTTGCTAAACATTTCTTGCATTTTCTTCATTGTTTTTCCAAGATCCTGGATTATTTTCACTACCATTATTCTGAATTCTTTTTCTGGAAGTTTCCCTATCATTTCATTGTCTTTCTCGGGTTTTATCTTGTCTCTTCATCTGGGACACAACTTTCTGCTTTTTCAACCTGATTAACTTTCTGTAATATGGTTTTTGTTTTAGCACTTTGCCATTGTGCTTCTTCTTGCTTTCTTTGTCTGCCCTCTGATGGAGAAGGCTAAGAGGCTTGTGTAAGTTTCCTGGTGGGCGGGACTGGTGGGCAGGACCTTGCTCAGTAAAACTTTAATCCAATTTTCTGCTGGTGTGTGGGGTTGAATTTCCTCCTGGTTTGGGTTCACTGTATGGTATGAGGAGACCCATCCCTGGGGTTTACAGGCTCTCTGGTAGGGTTAATGGTGAACCCCAAGAGGATTTATGCCAAGGGGGACCTTCCTGGCCTGCTGTTGCCAGTGCCCTGTCCCTGTGGTGAGCCCCTGCCAACCAATGCCTCCACAGGAGGCCCCCCAACACCAGCAGGTGGTAATGGTTCAGTATCCTGTGAGGTCACTACTCCTTTCCTCTGGGTCTTGGTGCACAAAGGTTTTGTTTGTGCCTCCAAGACTGGAGTCTCTGTTTCCCCTAGTCCTGTGGAAATCCTATAATCAAATCCAGCCGGCTTTCAAGGTCAGATTCCCTGGGGATTCCCACCCTTTGTTGGATCCCCAGGCTGGGAAGCCTGATGTGGGTTCAGGACCTTCACAACAGTATGAGAATTTCTTTGGTGTTATTGTTGTCAAGTTTGTGGGTCACCCACCCAGCAGGTATGGGATTTGATTTTACCGTGGTTACGCCCCTCTTACTGTCTCACTGCAGTTTCTTTGTTTTTGGACGTGGGGCCTCTTTTTTTTTTTTTTTTTTTTTTGGTGGGTTCCAGCATCCTCCTGTTAATGGTTGTTCAATAGTTGCAATTTTGGTGTTCTCACAGGAGGAGATGAGCGTATGTCCTTCTACTCTCCCATCTTGAACTGGAAGTCCTCTCTATTATTTTTTTCTTTAATTGGAGGAAAATTTCTCTACGATGCTGTATTGATTTCTGCTTCACAACAACATGAATCAGTCATAATTATATTTATATATATATACATATATATATATACACATACACATCCCTTTCCTCTTGAGTCTCCCTCCCGTCCCACCCCTTTAGGTTGTCACAGAGCACCAAGCTGGGTTCCCTGTGTTACACAGCAGCTTCCTACTAGTTTTCTATTATACACATGACTGTGTATATAGGTTAATGCTGCTTTATCAGTTCGTCCTACCCTCTCCTTCCCCCACTGTGTGCACAAGTTCATTCTTTATATTTGCATCTCCATACCTTCCATGTAAATAGGTTCATCAGTATATTTTTCTAGATCCCATATACATGAGTTAATATATGATATTTATTTTTCTCTTTTCTCATCAGTCAGAAAAATAAGTGAAGTTATACTTCACTCTGTATAACAGGTTCTAGGTTCATCCATCTCACTACAACTGACTCAAATTCATTCCTTTTTATGGCTGAGTAATATTCTATTGTATAAATGTGCTATATATTCTTTATCCATTCACTTGTCAATGAATATCTAGCTTGCTTCCACATCCTTGCTATTGTAAATAGTGCTGCAATGAACATTAGTGTATATATGTCTTTTAGATTTGTGGTTTTCTCAAAGTATGCCCAGTAGTGGGATTGCTGGGTCATATGGTAGTTTTAGGGGCTTCCCAGCTGGCACTAGTGGTAAAGAACCTGCCTGCCAATGCAGGAGACATAAGAGACATAGGTCCAATCCCTGGGTCAGGGAGATCCCCTGGAGGAGGGCACGGCAACCTACTCCAGTATTCTTGCCTGGAGAATCCCATGGACAGAGGAACCTGGTGGGATGCAGTCCATAGGATCACAAAGAGTGGGACATGATGACTGAAGCAACTTGGCATACATGCAAGCAAGGTAGTTTATTCCTAGTTTTTTAAGGAATCTCCACACTGTTATCCATAGTAGCTGTATCAATTTACATTCCCACCAACAAGGCAGTAGAATTCCCTTGGAAAGTTGCATTACTGTCATTTTAAATATAGGAAAACTGAGGAATTGAGAAGTTGAGTAATTGTCCCAGGTTCACACAGCAGTCCATATTGAAACCTCAGAAACCTGGTTCTGGAGCCGTTGCTCTTAACCACTAAGCTCTCCTGCCTCTTGTTGCCTCTAAGTTAGTCACTTAGCCATGTCCGACACTTTGTGACCCAGTGGACTGTAGCCCACCAGGCCCACCCATGGAATTCTCCAGG
Organism: Dama dama; assembly: GCF_033118175.1. Classification (NCBI taxonomy): domain Eukaryota; kingdom Metazoa; phylum Chordata; class Mammalia; order Artiodactyla; family Cervidae; genus Dama; species Dama dama. Next base: position 7,009,292 of record NC_083711.1, read on the forward strand.
CGAGAATATGGGAGTGGGTTGCCATTTCCTTCTCCACCAGATCTTCCTGACCCAGGGATCGAACCCAGGTCTCCCACATTCTGGGCGAACACTTTATCGACTGAGTCACCAGGGAAGATTATTGCCTTGTTGCCTCTAAGCCAACCAAAGTAAACAAGCAAAGTTCCTGACATCATGGAACTTACATTCTGGTTGATAGGGAGATAGATACTAAATAATAAACGAGAGCATCAAAACATGTATATTATCAAGGGTGAAACAGATCACCAGCCCAGGGTGGATGCATGAGACAAGTGCTCGGGGCTGGTGCACTGGGAAGACCCAGAGGAATCGGGTGGAGAGGGAGGTGGGAGGGGGGATCGGGATGGGGAATACATGTAAATCCATGGCTGATTCATGTCAACGTATGGCAAAAACCACTACAATATTGTAAAGTAATTAGCCTCCAACTAATAAAAATAAATGGGGGAAGAAAAGAGTAACAAGTGAAATGTACAAATAAAAAGTAAGAATAATAGAAAACAATGAAGTAGGGGAGTGTTCATTTCTTCAATTATCTTACTTTTAATCTAATACTATCTCATTTTCAGTTCAGTTCAGTTCAGTCACTCAGTCATGTTAGACTCTTTGTGACCCCATGTATTGCAGCAGGCCAGGCTTCCCTGTCCATCACCAACTCCCGGAGTTTACTCAAACTCTTGTCCATTGAGTTGGTGATGCCATCCAACCATCTCATCATCTGTTGTCCCCTTCTCCTCCTGCCTTCAATCTTTCCCAGTCTTTTCAAATGAATCAGTTCTTCACATCAGATGGCCAAAGTATTGGACTTTCAGCTTCATCATCAGTCCTTCCAATGAATATTCAGGACTGATTTCTTTTAAGATGGACTGGTAGGATCTCCTTGCAGTGCAAGGAACTCTCAAGAGTCTTCTCCAACACCGCAGTTCAAAAGCATCAATTCTTCGGTGTTCAACTTTCTTTATAGTCCACTCTCACATCCAAACATGACTACTGGAAAAACCATAGCTTTGACTAGATGGACCTTTGTTTGCAAAGTAATGTCTCTGCTTTTTAATATGTTGTCTAGATTGGTCATAGACTCCTTTTCTTTCAAGGAGTAAGCATCTTTTAATTTCATGGCTTCAGTCACCATCTGCAGTGATTTTTGAGCCCCTGAAAATAAAGTCTATGACTGTTTCCACTGTTTCCCCATCTATTTGCCATGAAGTGATGGGACCAGATGCCATGATCTTAGTTTTCTGAATGTTGAGTTTTAAGCCAACTTTTTCCACTCTCCTCTTTCACTTTCATCAAAAGGCTCTTTAGTTCTTTTGCTTTCTGCCATAAGGTTGGTGTCATCTGCATATCTGAGGTTATTGATATTTCTCCCAGCAATCTTGATTCCAGCTTGTGCTTCATCCAGTCCAGCATTTCTCATGATGGACTCTACAGATAAGTTAAATAAGCAGGGTGACAATATACAGCCTTGACATACTCCTTTACCAATTTGGAACCAGCCAGTTCCATGTTCGGTTCTAACTGTTGCTTCTTGACCTGCATACAGATATCTCAGGAGGCAGGTCAGATGGTCTGGTATTCCCATCTCTTTAAGAATTTTCCACAGTTTGTTGTGATCCACACAGTCAAAGTCAAAGTGGTCAATGAAAGAGAAGTAGATGTTTTCCTGGAACTGTCTCGCTTTTTTGATGATCCAATGGATGTTGGCAATTTGATCTCTGGGTCCTCGGCCTTTTCTAAAACCAGCTTGAACATCTGGAAGTTCATGGTTCACGTACTGTTGAAGCCTGACGTGAAAAATTTTGGGCATTACTTTGCTAGCATGTGAGATGAGTGCAATTGTGTGGTAATTTGAGCATTCTTTGGCACTGCCTTTCTTTGGGATTGGAATGAAAACTGATCTTTTCCAGTCCTGTGGCCACTGCTGAGTTTTCCAGATTTGCTGGCATATTGAGTGCAGCACTTTCACAGCATCATCTTTGAGGACTTGAAATAGCTCAGCTGGAATTCCATCACCTCCATCAGCTTCTTTCATAGTGATGCTTTCTAAGGCCCACTTGACTTCATATTCCAGGATGTCTGGCTCTAGGTGAGTGATCACATCATTGTGAGTTTCTGGGTCGTGAAGATCTTTTTGGTATAGTTCTTCCGTGTATTCTTGCCACCTCTTCTTAATATCTTCTGCTTCTGTTCAGTTCAGTTCAGTTCAGTCGCTCAGTCATGTCTGACTCTTTGCAACCCCATGAATCACAGCACGCCAGGCCTCCCTGTCCATCACCAGCTCCCGGAGTTTACTCAAACTCATGTCCATTGAGTCGGTGATGCCATCCAGCCATCTCATCCTCTGTCATCCCCTTCTCCTCCTGCCCCCAAGCCCTCCCAGCATCAGGGTCTTTTCCAATGAGTCAACTCTTCGAATCAGGTGGCCAAAGTATTGGAGTTTCAGCTTCAGCATCAGTCCTTCCAATGAACACCCAGGCCTGATCTCCTTCACGATGGACTGGTTGGGTCTCCTTGCAGTCCAAGGGACTCTCAAGAGTCTTCTCCAACACCACAGTTCAAAAGCATCAATTTTTCGGCACTCAGCTTTCTTCACAGTCCAACTCTCACATCCATACATGACCACTGGAAAAACCATAGCCTTGACCAGATGGACCTTTGTTGGCAAAGTAATGTCTCTGCTTTTTAATATCTATCTAAGTTGGTCATAGCTTTCCTTCCAAGGAGTAAGCGTCTTTTAATTTCATGGCTCCAATCACCATCTGCAGTGATTTTCGAGCTCTCAAAAATAAAGTCTGACACTGTTTCCACTGTTTCCCCATCTTTTTTCCATGAAGTGATGGGACCAGATGCCATGATCTTAGTTTTCTGAATGTTGAGCTTTAAGCCAACTTTTTCACTCTCCCCTTTCACTTTCATCAAGAGGCTTTTTAGTTCCTCTTCACTTTCTGCCATAAGGGTGGTGTCATCTGCATATCTGTTTCTGTTAGGTCCACACCATTTCTGTCCTTTATTGTGCCCATCTTTGCATGAAATATTCCCTTGATATCTCTAATTTCCTTGAAGAGATCTCTAGTCTTTCCCCTTCTATTATTTTCCTCTATTTCTTCGCATTTATCACTGAGGAAGGCTGTCTTATCTCTCCTTGCTATTCTTTGGAACTCTGCATTCAGATGGGTGTATCTTTCCTTTTCTCCTTTGCCTTTCGCTTCTCTTCTTTTCAAGGCAAGTATATTGAAGTGGTTTGCTATTCCCTTCTCCAGTGGACCACATTTTGTCAGAACTCTCCACCATGAGCCATCCATCTTGGGTGGCCCTACACAGCATGGCTTATAGTTTCATTGAGTTAGACAAGGCTGTGGTCCATGTGATCAGATAGGTTAGTTTTCTGTGATTGTGATTTTCAGTCTGTCTGGCCTCTGATGGAGAAGGATAAGAGACTTATGGAAGCTTCCTGATGGGAGAGACTGACTGAGGGGAAAACTGGGTCTTATTCTGATGGGCAGGGCCATGCTCAATAAATCTTTAATCCAATTTTTGTTGATGGGTGGGGCTGTGTTCCCTCCAAGTCATTTGACCTGGGGCCAAACTATGGTGGAGCTAATGAAGATAATGGCACCTCCTTCAAAAGGTCCCATGTATGCACTGCTACACTAAGTGTCCCCAACCCTGCAGCAGGCCACACTGATGCATGCCTCTGCCAAAGACTCCTGGACCCTCATGGACAAGTCTGGGTCAGTCTCTTGTGGGGTCACTGCTCCTTTCTCCTGGGTCCTGGTGCATACAAGATTCTGTTTGTGCCCTCCCAGAGTCTGTTTTCCCAGTCCTGTATGAGTTCTAACAGTTCTGTGGTGGGGCTAATGGCAATCTCCTCCAAGAGTATTTATGCCATACCCAGGTCTACTGCACCCAGAGCCCCTGCCCCTGCAGCAGTCCACTGTTGACCTGTACCTCCTCAGGAGGTACTGAAACACAGTTCTGTCTCAGTCTCTGTAGGGTCTCTGGGCCCTTGAGCCCTCTGAGCATCTCTGGTGGGTATGGGGTTTGATTCTAAATGTGATTTCACCCTTCCTACCATCTTGCTGGGGCTTCACCTTTGCCCTTGGGTGTGGGGTATGTCCTCATTATTTTACAGATGAGGAAATTGAGGATCAAAGTGGTTAAAACCATATCTAAGGATGAATTCCTGCCAAGTCACTTCAGTTGTGTCCTACTCTTTGCGACATTATAGACCAGAGCCTCCCAGGCTTCTCTGTCCGAGGGATTCTCCAGGCAATAATGTCAGAGTAGGTTGCCATGTCCTCCTCCAGAGGATCTTCCCAACCCAGTGATCGAACCTGTGTCTTTTGGGTCTCCTCCATTGGCAGGCGGGTTCTTTACCACTAGTGCCACCTGGGAAGCCCACATCTAAGGATGTTAGTCATTCGTTCATGTCCAACTCTTTGCAATCCCATGGACTGTGGCCCACCAGGCTCCTCTCTCCATGGGATTCTCCAGGCAAGAATACTGGGATGAGTTGCCATTCCCTCCTTCAGGGGATCTTCCCAACCCAGGGACTGAACTCGAGTCTTCTGCATTGCAGGCAGATTCTTTATCGTCTGAGACACCACGCTAAGGATACACAGCTATTAAGTGGTGGATCTGGGATTCATACCTATAGCAGTCTGGTTCCCAAGTCTGTGTGTATTTTCTATATAAGCTTTCCTCCCTCTGCTTCTTGAAGCTCCCAGGATACGAGGCCCTTAATTCAAGCTTGAGTTTCCTGTGCAAACTCAACTCAGCTGTAATCTGCCCTGTGTCCATGCTCCTTTATTTCTCTGTCCTCCAAAGCCACATGAGGGGATAAATCAGTGTTGAGTTCACAGTGCTCCTGAAAGCTGGCAGTGCCAGGGGCCCTGAGAAGCCTGCATGGATGAATGCAACATCTGCAATGTGGAATCAGCCACACGGTTCTTCTCCACATTGGTCGCCAAGGGCACTTTGTCTGTGAAAACAGACTTGTGGCTAATATATGTCACAAGTGGAAAGGCCGAGGATGGACAGAGTTTTACTGGATTCCATTAGCACTCATAACAAGCTCAGAGAATAGGCATTGTAGGGACTTGTTGGAACTGTTCTTTCAAGCACCCCACACTGCCCCACTGGAAATACTGTATTTAATGTCAACTTAGTTTGACCTTTAGTTTTGGTGGCATTTACTAATTCTATGAAAACCACCATTTCTCACTTCCCCTGAAGCTTAATAGAAAATCGAACTATTAGTTAGACATAGCCCAGTTTATGCAAAGGGGACAATCTCTCTCAAATGTTTCCCCCACAACCTGAAAAAAGATATAGAACAACCTCTATTATTTTGGTTCATTTAAATTTCTAACACCAGGGGAATTGAAAATGGTATTCTAACCATAGTTGAAAGCATCAGTTTGTTGTCTTTGGGAAGTCAAGAGAAGCCAGATCTCTCAAAGTGGGCCTGATTCTTGGGTTGGAGAAAAGCATACTTGTTCCAAAGATTTCAGGGTCCCTGATCATTCAGTGATAGATAACTACTGCATGTATTCGTTTTTCATTGCTGTCATAACAAATTATCACAAACTTAGCAGCTTAAAATAACACCCATTTATTATCTCACAGCTCAAGGAAGCTCAGCTGGGTTCTCTACTCAAGGGCTCACAGTGCCAAAATCAAGGTGGTATTGGCTGGGCTCTTGTGGGACACTATGAGGGGGAATCTGCTTCCAGGCCTACTCAGATCATTGGCAGAATTTAGTTTCTCAGTGTTCTTCCTGACTCGTAGACGGAAGTTACTCTCACTTCTAGAGACCACCTGTATGCCCTGACTCATGGGTGTCTGTCCCCACATGCTCATCACAGCATCGCTCACAGTGGCCAACGTACAGAAAGAGCCTGGGTGTCTGTCAGCAGACAAGTGGATAAACAGGTAGGGGATATATATATACACACACACACATATATATACACACAAATACACACACACACACACACACACACACACACACATATATATACACATAGACATACACAATGGAATATTACTCAGCCATGTAAAAAAACTTGCCATTTGCAACAATATGGATGGATCTAGAGGGTGTTATACTCAGTGAAACAAGTCACACAATAAAGAAATACGGGGTGATCTCATTTACATGTTGTTGTTTTTTAGTTACTAAGTCATGTCCAATTCTTTGCAACCCTTTGCCAGGCTCCTCTGTCCATGGGATTTCCCAGGAAAGAATACTGAAGTGGGTTGCCGTTCCCTTCTCCAGGGGATCTTCCCCACCCAGGGGTCAAACCCATATCTCCTGCATTACAGGCAGATTCTTTACTGCTGAGCCACCAAGGAAGCCCCACTTACATGCAGCTTTTTAAAAAGTTGAATACATAGTGACAGAGAGTAGAAGAATGGCTACCAGGGCCCAGGGGGAGGATGGGAGAAATGGGGAGGTGTTGGTCAAAGAATACGAACTTCAAGGTATAAGATGAATAGGTTCTGGGCATCTAATGCATAGCATGGTGACTATAGTTAACAGCACTGAATTAAATACTTGAAGTTGTTAAGAGAGTATATCTTCAATGTTCCTATCACATAATGCAGTAGTAAGTATATGACATGATGGAGGTGTTAGCTACTGCTAAGGTGGTGATTATTTTCAAGGTATAACAAATCAACATGTTGTGCACCTTAAACTTACACAAATTTTTGTGTCAGTCATATCAGTAAAACTTGGGTGAAAGCCAACAAAGGCAGGTCGAGTCTTTCTCATATTTCAAATCTTGTGATCCTTCTGCCAAATCTCTTCTGCTTCTAGCTGGAGGAAGTCCTCTGGTTTTAAGTGCTCCTGTGATTAGATTGGGTCTAGTTGAATAATTAGGCTAACCTCCCTTAATTACACCTGCAAAGTCCCTTTTGCTGAACATTGTAACATATTCACAGGTTTTGGGGATTAGGATGTGGACTTCTTCAGTGGTGCATTTTTATTTGTCATACAAGGTATCCCCTTGACTTCTGTGGGACTCAAATACCTGGCTTAGAGGATCCTGGAGGCAAGACAGTGAAGGTGCTTTGGGAGCGGACTGTACCATACAGCTTTGAGGCTTGAGGCCTCAGGGGTGCAAATAAACAGATGTGCAACTAGAAATCAAGTTCACCTATTTGTGTGAAAATAGATATTTCCAATTATGATTTTCTGCCCCTTAATTTTATGGTAGCTCATGTAAGGACATTCATGCATTCATTTTCACAAGTCTTCCTTGAGCACTTACTATGTGCTTGGTTCAATTCCAGGTTTGGAGAATACAGCTGTACAGACAGATAAAAACCCCTGTACTCAGGAAACCTATGTTCCAGTATTGAAGAGCACAAAATAAACCCAGTAAATAAAGTATATGAGGTACTAGAAGGTAAAAAAAAATTCTAAAGAAAAAGGAAAGTAATGGAGAGGAATGGGGAGCAGTCTCGTGAGATGAGGGTAGGTTCCAGATTTAAATAAAGGTGGTTGGGTGAGGCCTCACTGGGAAGGTGACATTTGAGCAGATACTTGCAGGAGCATGTAGAGGAAGTGCAGAAGAAAACGCCAAAGGGGTTTAGAAATGTGGGAATTGTGTGTGTGTTCTTACACAGCTTGTGGATTTTTTTTTTTTTTTTTTTTTTTTTGAGTCATGAAGCTAAATGAGTTCTCTGTAGGAGTAAATGTAGACAGAGGACAGAAGAGAGCTGAGGAATGCATCCTGGAGCACTCCACTGTTAGAGGCCAAGAAGATGAGGAGGAACAAGCAATGGACGTGAGAGTGAGCAGCTGGTGAGGCACGGGGGTGATCAGATGAGGATAATGTTCTAAGAAAGAGTTTTGAGGTGAAGGGCTTGTTTATCTCTGTCAAATTTATGGATGGGTCATGTAAGATGAGAATGAACATTGACAGAGTTAACAATTTGGAGGTCCCTGGTTTCTGTGTCTTGGGAACAACATCCTGATTGCAGAATCTCAGTAGAAAATGAGAGGAGAGGACTCAGAGGAAGCAGTAAGTAGCGCAGACCACTTGAGAGTTCTGAAGAGGGGCAAGAAAGTGGGCAAATATCAGGCGGGGCATGTGGGATCAAGAGATTAAAAAACAGAACAGATTGCATGTTTGTATGCTGGTGAGGATGAGGAAGTAGAGAGGGAAAAAACTGATGACATAGGAGAGAGAAGGGTCATTTCCTTGAGTGAGAGGGTGTAGAGTCTTGAGAAGGGTTTGGCCTTGAATACAGGAAAGACAACATGTTCTTGGTAACAGAAGGCAAGGCAGAACATACTGGCAAAGATACAGGTAGGTGGAAGGTATAGATGTGTTCTTCTGGTGGCTTCTGTTTTCTCTAGGAAATAGGAAGTTCAGTGGGGTGGGTGAGGGAAGGGAAAGAGATGAAAGGAATGACCCTCTCTTGGTGTAGCCATTGGTGAATAGGAGGGATTGGCCTTGAATATAGGACAGACTCACTTCTCTGATAAATCTAAGGACTTCCAGGTTCTGCTCCTGTTTCTGGTCAGCAAATACATGGTAAAATATATACATATATATATTATATATATATATAAATATATTTGCATGCTGGACCAGAAAATATCTATCTATCTATCTATAGGTAGATAGATAGATAGATATAGATACATCTTTGGGGCTTCCCTCGTGGCTCAGCTGGTAAAGAATCCACTTGCAATGTGGGAGACCTGGGTTCGATCCCTGGGTTGGGAAGATCCCCTAGATAAGGGCATGGCAATCCACTGCAGTATTCTTGCCTGGAGGATCCCCATGGACAGAGGAGGTCCATGGGGTGGCAAAGAGTTGGACATGACTGAGCAACTCAGCACAGCATATAGCATGTATGTGTGTGTGTGTGTGTGTGTGACTATCTCTGTGCCATATTCGTATATATATATTTATTGCAGTCCCTATATATATATATATATATATATATATATATATATATATATATATACAGGTTGTTCAGCATTTGTTTGTTGTTAGGAAACTTCCTAAGTGACAACTTCCAAGCTCTTTACTGGCTGCACCAGAAACTGGAAGTCCCTATGACTTTTTCATGTAATCCTCACCACAATGCTACAATATATACATGACTAACTCAGTTTCAAAGATAAAGGAAAACATGAGAAAAGTTAAGGGACCTGTGTAAGCCACACCGCTTGAAGTGGCAGAACCGGAATCAAACTCAGATCTCCCTGCTCTAGGGTGACCATTATCCTTCCACAGTGCCTATTGTCTCTGCTCATACAAAGCATCACAGGTTTATACTTCATTTGGCCAGATTTCTTCTGGTGCTTACCTTGAAGCTCTTTAAATTAGAACTTGAGTATTTTGACCTGGTTTTGCAAATGTGTGGGTCTTCTAGGGAAATCCAGCTTTTCATCATACAGTGGTTTATTACCTAATTCCTTTTTAACCTATGCTTTTGCTTCTCCTTGGGGAGAGAAAAAGAGCGAAAAGTGAAATATGCTCATTTTATAACTTGATATTAGCTCAAGTAAAATGATTTAGGATGGCATAATTTGAAAGGAACAGCCAAAATGTAGCTGTAGGAATACATGTGATCGTTGTTAATTTGTGCAGAAATGAAAAATGGACTTAAAATCATCAGGCCAGAGTTTCAGTTGAGTCCTGGCTCTGCCCTCAATCTGCAAAGGAATCTGAGTCTCAGTTTCCTCATCTATAAATAACTACTTTCTTATATTTGCATCATGATTGAATTAAAAAATACCTATCAACATTTATGGACTATCTCTGTGCCAAGCAGTATGCAAATAGACAGGAGTAATATAAAAGATATATAATGATGCTTGTCTTGATGGGGGTGTTTGTGGAGAGTGGAGAGCTGTGTGCTTCAGGAGACAGTTTGCAAACTATCAGATCTTGTACTGGAATCATTTCTGCCCTGCAAAATCAGTTGAGACATCTCATACCTTCTGCTTTGGCTCCTAAATTCCGAGTTTTTTGTTTAATTTCCTCATGTCCTTGCCTACTGCTCAGCTGACTGCATCTTTCTGTTGGTCCAGTAGTCTATCTAATCTATTTAGTTACAAAACAACTCTAGTTTCATTTAGTACAGCATCCTTCAGCAGACTTTGCCACTTTCCACCTATAGACCCGTTCTGACTCAAATGCTCAGGGATCCTTTTCCCCATTAATTCCATGATTCACCTCATTTGTACTTCCTTTACCTTTAAAGAAAGCCAACACCAAAAGAGTGTCTTCCCAACATCTCAGTGGTAACCAGTATAAAATAAGTAATGCTTATAATTGAAGTAAAAGGCAAAGGAGAAAAGGAAAGATATACCCATCTGAATCCAGAGTTCCAAAGAATAGCAAGGAGTGATAAGAAAGCCTTCCTAAATGAATAATGCAAAAAAATAGAGGAAAACAATAGAATGGGGAAGACTAGAGACCTCTTCAAGAAAATTAGAGATACCAAGAGAAAATTTCATGCACAGATGGGCACAAAAAAGGACAGAAATGGTATGGACCTAACAGAAGCAAAAGATATTTAGAAGAGGTGGCAAGAATACACAGAAGAATTATGCAGAAAATACCTCAATGACCCAGATAACCATGACGGTGTGATCACTCACCTAGAGCCAGATATCTTGGAGTGTGAAGTCAAGTGGGCCTTAGGAAGCATCACTATGAACAAAGTAGTGGAGGTGAAGGAATTCCAGCTGAGCTATTTAAAATCCTCAAAGATGATGCTGTGAAAGTGCTGCATTTAATATGTTAGCAAATCTGGAAAACTCAGCAGTGGCCACAAGACTGGAAAAGGTCAGTTTTCATTGCAGTCCCAAAGAAGGGCAATGCCAAAGAATTTTCAAACTACCACACAACTGCACTCATTTCACAAGCTAACAAAGTAATGGTCAAAATTCTCCAAGCCAGGCTTCAACAGTATGTGAACCAAAAACTTCCAGATGTTCAAGCTGGATTTAGAAAAGGTAGAGGAACCAGAGATCAAATTGCCAACATCTACTGGATCATAGAAAAAGCAAGAGAATCCCAGAAAAGCATCTGCTTCTCCTTCATTGACTACACTAAAGACTTTGACTGTGTGGGTCACAACAAACTGTGCAAAATTCTTAAAGAGATGGGAATAACAGACCACCTTACCTACCTCCTGAGAAACCTCCATGTATGTCAAGAAGCAACAGTTAGAACCAGACATGAAACAATGGATTGGTCCAAAATTGGGAAAGGAGTATGTCAAAGCTGTATATTGTCACCCTGCTGTTTAACTTATATGCAGAATACATCATGTGAAATGCCAGACTGGATGAAGCACAAGCTAGAATCAAGATTGCCAGGAGAAATATCAATAACTTCAGATATCAGATGACACCACCCTTAAGCAAGACAGCAAAGAGGAACTAAAGAGCCTCTTGATGAAAGTGAAAGAGGAGAGTGAAAAAGTTCGCTTAAAACTCAACACTCAAAAAACTAAGATCATGGTATACAGTCCCATCACTTCATGGCAAATAGATGGGGAAACCATGGATACAGTGACAGACTATTTTCTTGGGCTCCAAAATCACTGTAGCCATGAAGTTAGAAGACACTTGCTTCTTGGAAGAAAAGCTATGACAAACCTAGACAGCATATTAAAAAGCAGAGACATTACTTTGACAGCAAATGTCCACCTAGTCAAATCTATGGTTTTTTCAATAGTCAGGTATGGATGTGACAGTTGGACCATAAAGGAGGCTGAATGCTGAAGATTGATGCTTTTGAGCTGTGGTGTTGGAGAAGCGTCTTGGGAGTCTCTTGGCCTGCAAGATCAAACTAGTCAATGCTAAGGGAAATCAATCCTGAATATTCATTGGAAGAACTGATGCTGCAGCTGAATCTCTAATACTTTGGCCACCTGATGTGAAGAGCTGACTCATTAGAAAAGACCCTGATGCTGGGAAAGATTGAGGACAGCAGAAGAAGGGAATGACAGAGGACAAGATGGTTGTATGGCATCACTGACTCAATGGACAACAGTTTGAGTAAGCTCCAGGGGTTGGTGAAGGACAGGGAAGCCTGGCATGCTTCAGTCCATGAGGTTGCAAAGAGCTGGACATGACTGAGTGACTGAATGACAACAACAATAATTGAGCACACTTAATGTAAGACCTCCCACCCCCACATCCAAAAGTGGACACAAGACAGTCTGCATAAATTGTGCCTGGCAGAGTTGAGTGCATTTGTCATTCTGAATCCTGCTCTGTTCAGGTTCAGCTCAGGAATAGAAAGTTGGAGTATGCAATGAGTTGCTTCAAGAATGTGGCAGATGAGGTCATCATCCAAGAGACAAACCAGGAAGACTCAGCAAACAGTGGATACACTTGGCCATGTCAGGCGGAGTCTACCCTGAGAAGAGCTTTGTAAACATGCTGCTGATGGAAACTTAGGAAATATTCAAGTGCAGCTGAGGATATGACCTCAGGCTTGGATTTCACTGCAGGAAATATTTGTTGAATAATCCTTTGGAACAGTGGTTTGGCAAAATGACCAGGCTGCATTGGATCTGGGAAGAAGGAATTGGGCTGTCCAATCTCACCAAAACCAACCTTATAGCCATGAGAATGTGGGTCCTCAGAAAGGTTTTACTTTGATACGGATTCCTCATAGCCCAACAAGAGCATTCCCTCACTTGAGAATCTTGAATGGTTCTCATGTGGGGGTGATTTTTTCCCCAGGAAATACTTTTCAATCTTCTCTAGTATCCAGTCAGTGGATACTATCCAGTATAGTGATAGCAGCAAAACTGGGGGATCTAGGAGGCTTTCATAATAGTCCAAGTGAGAGATGGCAGGGCTAAACCAGAATATAGTACTGGGGACAGAAGTTAAGGACTTCAAACTCCTTTCCACTCTTCTCATACACTTTGCTTGGTCACTGTTTCCAAGTAAATCCCAGTGCAGCCTCAGCTAATTACTGGGCCCAAAACAGCTCTCCCAGGAGCCTTTAAACCTTCATGTCACTGTTCCCAACCTCTTCTTGTGGGAGTGCTTTTGAGTCCCTAGGCATCCTTGCTTGTCAGTTTGACCTTGATCAGAATCACTATACAGTATCCAGTCCAGTGTTCTGGAAGAGTGCATTTTGACCTGAGAAAGAGTAGAACATATTCTTGGCACATTTCCTCTTAAACTTCCTAAGTTCCTGACCCCTCCATTTGTGTTGTTGGAGTGCCATGGTCAGAAAGAAACAACAAAACCTTTAGCAAGGAATGAATAAAGGGTGATGGGGGTGGGTACAAAAGTGATACAAAGAATGCAGCCAAAGATAAATAAATCTTTTAAAAAAAAAATGGTACACATTTCCCTGCTCTAGTTTTGGAGACAAGAAGTCTGAATTCAGTTTCACTGGGTCAACATCAAGGTGCCAAGAGGGTGGTTTATTCCGGAGACTCTAGAATAGGATCCATTTCTTTGCCTTTCCTAGCCTCTGGAGGCCACTTGCACTTCTTGATTCATGACCTCTTCCTTGCATCACTCTTACCTCTGGCTTTTGTTGCACATCTCCTCATTCTTCTTTTGTAGTCAAATTGTCTCTGCCTTTCTTTTATAAGAAGTCTTGTGATGACATTTAAGGTTCACCTCATCTAGAATAGTCTCCCCATTTCAAGATCCTTAACTCAGTCATATCCACAAAGTCCCCTTTTTCGCCATATAAAGTGAAAGTGAAGTGAAGTCGCTCAGTTGTGTCCAGCTCTTTGCAATCCCATGGACTGTAGCCTACCAGGCTCCTCCATCTATGGGATTCTCCAGGCAAGAATACTGGAGTGGGTTGCCATTTCCTTCTCCAGGGGACCTTCCTGAAGTAGGGATAGAACCCAAGTCTCCCGCATTGCAGGCAGATCCTTTACCCTCTGAGCCACCAGGGAAGCTAGAGGTTTTTAAGGTAACACGGTAAAAGATTCCAGGAATTATAACTTGGATATCATTGGGAGTCATTATAAAGTCTACTACAATTACAGAATGAAGAAAAGGGCATTGGACCTTGAGGAATGAATGAGTCTGGCATTATTCTAGCTGAAGGGATATAATATGGAAAGCCTCACCTGCTTAGGAAATACAAAAATCTTTCAAGTAACTAGAATATAAGCTGTATGATGAAGGAAGACAGAAGTTGAAGATGGTGAGGAGAACAAGGCCAACTCACAAAGAGCCTTGAATACTAAACCAAGAAGTTTGGATCTGGCCTTCCTAAAAACAGAGCTGTTAAACAACAGATGGAATGGGCTGTTGACACAATCAAGTGCAAAGATGATGAGTTCTGAATGAAGGCAGACACTGCGTTCATCAACTACTAAATAACAAAGCTGTTCCTGCTGGAGGTGGGTAGGAATGCTGAATATTCTTAACTTCTGTCCCCAGTACTATGTTCTGGTTTAGCCCTGCCATCTCTCATGTGGACTATTATGAAAGCCTCCTAGATCCCCCAATTTTGCTGCTATCACTATCTAATCAATTTCTCAGTCTGTAGTCAGAGTGAGGAGAAGGCAATGGCACCCCACTCCAGTACTCTTGCCTGGAAAATCCCATGGACAGAGGAGCCTGGTAGGCTGCAGTCCATGGGGTCGCTAAGAGTCGGACACGACTGAGCGAGTTCACTTTCACTTTTTACTTTCATGCATTGGAGAAGGAAATGGCAACCCACTCCAGTGTTCTTGCCTGGAGAATCCCAGGGATGGGGTAGCCTGGTGGGCTGCCGTCTATGGGGTCGCACAGAGTCGGACACAACTGAAGCGACTTAGCAGCAGCAGCAACAGTCAGAGTGATCTTCTAGAACATAAGGCTGACCACACCACTGTTCACCTAGTTAAAATGGCATCCGGTTGCCTTTAGGGCACACAACCCTTCAGCATCTGGGTTCTTCTTGCCTTTCCACTTTTCTCATACACTTTGCTTGGTCGCTGTTCCCAAGTAAATCCCAGTGCAGCCTCAGCTAATTACTGGGCCAAAAACAGCTCTCCCAGGAGCCTTTAAACCTTCATGTCACCGTTCCCAACCTCTTCTTCTTGTGGGAGTGCCTTTGAGTCCCTAGGCATCCTTGCTTGTCAGTTTGACCTTGATCAGAATCACTTGAATCCTCTTCAATATGATTTAATAAATTTGAATCTCAGGGTGGAGATTCTAGGAAGGATGGAGTTCTAGGAAGAATCCCAAGGTGTCTCTCAAGCTTCACCTTTCTGAGTCTCACCCACCTCATGCCCAACCCTGGGTAGATGCCTTGAATAATCCTCTCTCCTTTGTGGGGGGGGAGGGGAATCTGTGGATGTGATAGGGTATCACTTTCATGACTAGTGATCGAAAGTTCAACAAAAGACAGATTTCCCTGAGTGGGTCTGACCTCATCAGAAGAGACTTTAAAAGAAGTTAGAAACCTGTGATCCTGCTGACCTTAGGGAAGAGGAAGATATACTAAATGTGAGAGGGTCAGTGGAGCTGAGTGCAGGTTGGGGGTGATATGGCAAGGACAGCAGTAAAATTCTGGAAGCTGAGAGCAGCCCAAGTCACCAACCAGCAAGAGGAGAGGGGCCTCAGTCCTAGAATCTCAACAAATTGAATTCTTCCTACAACTGCCTGTGTTTGGAAGAGGACTCGGAGCTCTAAGAAAGAACACAGCCTGGTGAACTCCTTGACTTCAGCCCCTCAGGTAGAAAATCTTGCTCAGCAGAGCGCAGATTTCTCTGCAGAAACCAGATAATCAGTGGATGTTGTTTGTCACTAAATTTGAGTCCCTTCCCACCCAGCAGACCCCCCGGACTCCTTACACAAAAGCATTCATTCCCTTCCCAGGGCTCTGCACAGCAAGAGGACCCAGGAAGACATCAGGCCACAAAGTCCTTTTCCATCTTTCTCTCCTGGATGCCTTCTGGTTTTAGAGTTACATAGCCGAGACTGTTATCACAAAGATTCTTCTCTAATAAAGTTCTGTGTTCAAAGGACTTGCTGGCTCTACCTACACAGAGAAGCAATGCTGAGCTGTCCGCTTGGGACTGTATCATGCATGGCTAAGAGTGAGGAAAGGGGTAGAAGGAGGCGTTCTAAGGAGATGGTGTAAGTGGTTTGCCCAGCGTGGCCCTTAAAGCAGCACCAGAAGCAGCGTCTGGGAACTTGCTAGAAATGTGAATTCTCAGGCCTCATCCAGATCTTCTGAATCAGAAACTATTTTAGCAAGCCCTCCAGGTGATTCTGACGCACAGTAAACTGAACCACTTGCTTAGATAAGTCATTCTTGATTGCTTTAATGACATATAGCAGCATTTCCTTTTTTTAAGTCAATTTTTATCAGCGTACAGTTGATTTACAATGTTGTAATAGTTTCTGTTGTACAACAAAATGATTCAGTCATGTATATAAATATATTCACTCCTTTTCTTAGATTCTTTTCCTATATAGGTCATTCAGAGTACTGAGTAGAGTTCCCTGTGCTGTATAGTAGGTTATTAGTTATTTATTTTATATGTTAGTAATGTGTGTATGTCATTTCAATTTCCCATGATATCCCTCCCCATCTTTATCCTCTGGTAACCATAAGTTTGCCTTCTACATCTGTGCCTCTATTTCTGTTTTGTAAATAGGTTCATTTGTAGCATTTTTTAAGATTCCACATGTAAGCGATATCATATGATATTTGTCTATAGCAGCATTTTTTAAGAAACCCCCTCTAAAGACTACCAGAGTAACAAAAGATGTAGAGGGTGACCAAGGCTCAAACATGCCCACACTGGCCACAAAGTGACCAGCCAGTCTCAGTTTCTCATAGACTCTGATAACAGAACAGAGAGAGAATCTGTGATGTTAGGTGTCAGGGTCAGCTTAGGATTTAACCCCTGTCTGCAATTTAATCTTTGTCCTCATGAAGCCTGCCACATAGTTGATGTTCAATAAACAGATGTAAGATGCATAAATAAAACAATCCTTTCTGGTGGGAACAGAGAGACCAAATCCCTTACTTAGGCCCTGGGGTTGGAGTCCTCCTCCCAGTTAACTCAGGGATAAATTCACCCTCATTAAGAGAGAAGACAGTCCCCTAACCTGGCCTCCTTTTAGAATCTTTCTGGAAAACCAGGAGTGTGGTATATGGTGAATAGTGCCTTGGCATTCAGAAAGAAGCAAAAGAGCAGAAGGAAGTACCATTCAAGAGCCTGCAGAGCCAACCTCTGCCCCGTTTGACCTCCAATTCAGGTTACTGGAGTGGATCCAGCACGTGTGTTCACAGTCAAAGCCCTTGACTGCTGTTCCTTCACAGGGTGCCTTAGACAGAAAATCCTGCACCTCTTCTTGTCATATTGAAATGAAGAAGAAACCAATTTGCATTAATGTACACAACTAATAGATGGGAAATTGAATGACTCTGTCTGGGTAGCAACGGTGTTCCCATGACATTCAAGAGCAGAAGGTATTTTTTTAGTTTGGTCAGTTCAGTTCAGTCACTCAGTCGTGTCTGACTCTTTGTGACCCCATGGACCACAGCATGCCAGGCCTCCCTGTCCATCACCAACTCCCAGAGTTTACCCAAGCTCATGTCCGTTGAGTTTGTGATGCCATCCAACCATCTCACCTTCTGTCGCCCCCTTCTCCTCCTGCCCTCAATCTTTCCCAGCATCAGGGTCTTGTCAAATGAGTCAGCTCTTTGCATTAGGTGGCCAAAGTATTGGAGTTTCAATTTCAACATCAATGAACACTTGGGACTGATCTGTTTTAGGATGGACTGGTTGGATCTCCTTGCAGTCAATTCTTCGGCACTCAGTTTTCTTTGTAGTCCAACTCTCACATCCATACATGACCACTGGAAAAACCATAGCCTTGACTAGATGGACCTTTGTTGGCAAAGTAATGTCTCTGCTTTTTAATATCTATCTAGGTTACTCATAACTTTCCTTCCAAGGAGTGAGCGTCTTTTAATTTCATGGCTCCAATCACCATCTGCAGTGATTTTGGAGCCCCCAAAAATAAAGTCTGACACTGTTTCCACTGTTTCCTCATCTCCTTGCCATGAAGTGATGGGACCAGATGCCATGATCTTAGTTTTCTGAAAGTTGAGCTTTAAGCCAACTTTTTCACTCTCCTCTTTTACTTTCATCAAGAGGCTCTTTAGTTCTTCACTTTCTGCCATAAGGTTGGTGTCATCTGCATGTCTGAGGTTATTGATATTTCTCCCGGCAATCTTGATCCCAGCTTGTGCTTCATCGAGCCCATCATTTCTCATGATGTACTCTGCATACAAGTTAAATAAGCAGGGTGACAATATACAGCCTTGACATACTCCTTACCAGACTTTAATTCCTTCTGGACCATGTATTATTATGTGATTCCTGTTGCCTTGGAAAGCTCAGATGACTAAGAGTTTATATTTGCCACTTCCAAGAACTCCTCTTGCAATTTAAATGATTCATGCATCTAAGTTTTACAAAGAGGAAAACAATCTCATTGTTATTTGCTCTATTAAAGCCCTCAAGGGTTCATCTTATTATTTTGTTATCTGGTAAAAAGGGGGAGTTTAATTCTCTAATCTTTTCCATGGGAAATTCTTAACAGCATAATAAAAATCCCTTACTTAACTAGCAGAGAAATAGCTACTGCTCTCATCTTTTTTCCTTTTTTGGGGAGGGTGGAAGAGCGATACTGTTGGTTACATGCTAATATTCTCATGCCATGTGGCAAATTTCAGAAGAAGAGATGGGCAGAAGCGAGGTCAGAGTGATAGGAGTATTCCTCTATCTCTGGTCTTTGCACCAGAACACTAACAGTTATGGAGACTGCTTACTGTCCCCTGGCAATCGTCTCCTTCTTCCTTTTCACAGATGGAGTTTCACTTGTCCTCGTTGGTGGGCTTGTTATTTTATCACCTGTGTAGGTCTTTGTGGCCATCATCACAGTCAAGGTGGAGAGTGATTCTGTCATCACAGTGGTCCCTAGTGTTGCCTTTTTATAAACACATCTATCTTCCTTCTGTTTCTCCCCTCCTCACCTGACCAACCCCTGGCCCTCCACTTGTGTCTTTATCCCTGGAAACCATGATCTATTCCATTTCTATAATTTTGGCACTTCAAAGATGTGTAATGGAATCCTACAGTATACACCATGTTGGGATTGACTTTTTTTCCCCCAGCATAATTCCCTTGAGATTCATACAAGCTGTTTCATATTATCAGTAATTGGTTTTTAAAAGACATAGAGACACAGATGTAGAGAATAAATGTATAAACACCAAGGGGAAAAGGAGAAAGTGGGATAAATTGGGCAAGACACCTGATGCAAAGAGCTGACTCATTTGAAAAGACCCTGATGCTGGGAAAGATTGAAGGCAGGAAGAGAAGGGGATGACAGAGGATGAGATGGTTGGATGGCATCACCGACTCGATGGACATGGGTTTGGGTAAACTCCGGGAGTTGGTGATGGACAGGGAGGCCTGGCATGCTACAGTCCATGGGGTCGCAAAGAGTCAGACACAACTGAGCGACTGAACTGAACTGAACTGGACCTGAGCTATACAGTAGGCTCTCATTACTATCTATTTTTTACATAATATCAATAATGATACATACACAGGGAACTCTCCTCAGTGCTCTGTAGTGACCTAAATGGGACAGGGAAGCCTGGAGTGCTGCAGTCCGTAGAGTCACAAAGAGCTGGACACGACTGAGTGACTGAATAACAAATGGGAAGGGAATGCAAAAAAGAAAGGGGAGCTGATTCACTTTGCTATACAGTAGAGACTAACACAACATCGTAAAACAACTATACATAAATGAAAATTAGTTAAAAATTATTTTTCTATTGTCGAGTAATATTCAAGGTGTGGGTGCATCAGTTTTCTAACCATTCAGCCATTTAGGAATATGTAATTGTTTTCAGTTTTTGGCTATGAACATCTGATAACAGTTTTTTAATCAACAGTGTCACTCCTCTGGGATAAATGTCCAAGAGTGCAATTGTTAGGATGTATGGTAGTGGCATGTTTAGTTTTATAAGAAACTCCCAAGTGCCTTGTACCATTTTTACATTCCTACCAACTGTGTATGAATGATCCAGTTTCTCCACATCCTCACCAGCATTTGGTGTCACTATTTTTGTTTTAGTCATTTTGATAGATATGTAGTATCTCCTTGAGGTTTTAATTTGCATTTTTCTAAAGGTTAATGATGTGGAATGTTTTTGTGGGCTTGTTTGCCATCTGTATATCTTCTTCACTGAAATGTCTGTTCGTATCTTTGGCTCATTTTCTAATTAGATTGCTCATTTGAGAATAATTAAACATTATTTAAGTTTTGAGAGTCCTTTGTATGTTCCAGATACTGATCCTCTATTAGATATGTGGTTTGCAGTCCTTTCTCTTAGTACTAAACCTCTGGGGTTTAAGCTGGGCATCTGGCTACTTTTCCCAACCTCTCTTGCAGCTAGGTGTGGCCATCTGGCAAAGTTCAGAGCAATGAGCTAAAAGCAGAAATCCTACATGCTATGCCTGAATCATCTCCAAGGAAAACAAAAACTGTGTGTTCTGAATTTCCATCTTCTCCCTCTTCACGCAACACGCTCTTGCAACTACCCAGCTTCAGCCATGTATATGAAAACTGTGCCTTAGGGCAAGATGGGCAGACTTCTTGTCGAGGGACAGATAGTTTGGGCTTGTGGGCCTTACGGTCTCCACACATGCTCTTCAACTCTGCTGTTGTAAGAAAAGGGGAAAGCACGGAAGCAGCTGTGACAGTATGCAGTCAAGTAGGCATGGCTGTGTTTACATAAAATTCATTTTGAAAAACAGGTGGTCTGCTCATGAACTTCAGTTTGCTGACTCTCCTTTAGGAGTCTATATTAACACAAAAACACACACAGCAGGAATGGGATCTCTGAAGTCACATGGAACCATTCCATCAGCCTGGATTGCTACCCTCTAGATTAATTCCTGACAAAGAAATAAACTTGTCTTATTTAAGTCACTTTCTTTTACAGGCTCTTTGGTAGCATCTCAGCCTATGCCTATCTAAGAGCAATAAACTTGGCTTTCACAAGGCACTTGCTCTGCTTGATGTACAAAGATGAGTCAAAGGTGTATACCTATATTCATTGCCTAGAGAGAGTTTGCAGTGTGGTGTGAGAGCGTATCCCAGTACTGTAGATTGAGCTATAACCTAATTATAAAAAAAAAAAATGTGCTCTGTAAACAGCATGGGGATGACTGGGGAGAAGGGAAGAAACACTGAGTGCCTAACATATGGCAGGCATTTTAGTGTTATTATGTGGCTGAAGTTTCAGAGACATCTATGAAATATGTTGCATTTCCATTTTAGGGAGAAAAAAAATGAGTCTCCAAAAAATTGTTGAACTTTCCCTGTAGCAGAGATGAACCTTTGAAAAGTGTCCACTTCCATCATGGATTTACTCCTTGCTGACATTCACAGACTGACCTGAGTCCCCTCCTTGGGCAGCACAGCAAGCACCTTTCTCTCCAAGTCCTCTCTGGCAGGCAGAGCCTTCATCATCATATTCTGTTAAAGTTAGCTCAGCAAGCATTTACTATGCACCTTCTATCTGCCTGCAACCAAAACCAGGAAATATAAAGGAATGTAGTAAAAGGCCTGAAAACTGTTTCATTTTTTTTTTTTTTTTCTTCACTTTTTGGCTATGGGGTCTTTGTTGCTACTCGCGGGCTTTCTCTAGCTGTAGCGAGTTGGGGTTACCCTCTGGTTGTGGTCAGAGTGTTTCTCACTGCAGTGGCTTCTCTAGCCGTCGAGCACAGGCTCTGCAGCAGTTGTGACTTGCGGGCTCTAGAATGTGGGTTGAGTAGTTGTGGTGCAGGGGCTTTGTTGCCCCGCAGCATGTGGAATATTCTCTGACCAGGAATGGCATCTGTGTCCCCTGCATTGACAGGTGGATTCTCAACCACTGGACCACCAGGGAAGTCCAGGAGTTCATCTTTGAAAGAACAAATCTTTGGACAGTGTTGCATTTTATATGAGCCCTGCACTCCTGGAAGCTTTTGTGTTCCTGGACTTGCTAACAACAAAGGAGGTCCTTGTATATTCTGAGATAAGATCTGTCTCCATCCTTATCCAGGACTCCCATGAGACTCCTAATAAGTTGTTTGCTTACCTGCCTCTATAAATCCCAGGTCCCCTTATTTTTCTGTAAGACATTCCTCATTAATTACCATTTTCCTTATTGCAATAGTATAAGTAAAATCATATCCTTAATTGTCCAATGCATTTTGTCTTTCACAGTTTCGGTGCTGTGACTTAAATAAGATTGGACCTCACCTTTGAATCCACATTTACTCTATCTACATACTGGAGCTTCTCAGAGTCAGCTGTGCTCCCTCCTTGACTTCTAACTTGGGACCCCCATGGTGCCCCTGACTCCTGGCTGGTATTCTGGGCTCTTGTCTGTTAGTAGCTGAGTAAGGATTTGGTGCTGATTCTGCGTACTCACTTGACTTCCAGTCCTGGCTTTTCTTGGTTTTATTGTCTGACAAATTGGTGTTCTCTGTAAATAGACTAATGTAAATGTAACAGATGTCACATCATGAAAAAGTTCTTTTCTCTATTGGATGGAAGATAGCACAGAATCAGAATTGTTAGTCTTTCCTGTTTGTCTTTTGTTTGTTTTGAATTTGAATTAACTAAGAATTTGTAACCATGAGGAAGGGAAAAATTCCTTGATACAGACCAGCGAGTCTTGTGTTTCTGTTTTTATGCTTGACCCATAGCTGAAATTTTAAACTTGAAGCTATTTCTCTCTGTATGTGTTTGTGTGTTTATATATATATGATTCAGAAAGACCTTCACCTTTCCTTTGTGTGACTGTGTAATGTTTTCCTGTTTCTGAATTGTATTACTAAATTAGATTATAAATCTCTTTATAGGAGCTCTATTCTGATTATCTTAGAGGTAAATAAGTGCTTATGTAAATGGAATATTCCTAAAATTCCAAGAAATTAAGGAAATTAAACCCCAAATATTTTCAATGTGAAAAAGAGATATTCCTATGTAAATGAACTCAGAAATGATTTAAGAATTCAAGTTAACATAATTTAGGTAAATCTTTCACAAAGAAGACTTGTATGATTTTGGTTTAATAAAAACAGCTGTTTTTCTGAGTTATTGACAGTAAGTATAAAAATAGCATATATTTTGTTGTACTTTATGGGTTTTCTAAACATACACATGTTCACTTATTAGATAATTAACGTTACTTTTACTTAATGCTTAAGGTTATGAAAGACATACATTTATATTTTCCCAAATTGAATCACTATTCTGAAAACTTTATTTCAACAGTAATTATCTTTTGTAATCTGTAAGCTTGAAGGTAATTTCCCAGAATATTAGGTGATTTAAAACTTTAGACTTCTACTAAATTGAGTTTACATACATCACCTCCAAGTAAGATAGAGTATTAAAACATTAATTACTAATCATAATTTAAAGTTTGAATACACTTGCCTCTTATTTTTATACGCTGCCGAGAGGTTTTCTACTTTGGGTTGTTAATGAGCATGTTTAATTTTTGCCACTTTGAGACACTGTATTGTAAGGGACATGTATGGTTACAGGAAGTTGTGAGCTCTGCTAATCTGCTGCAAAATGCTGGTGTGTGGCAGATTGTTCAGTTATCAGCCTCTTAATTTTCCCTGTGGAATAGAAGTTGCTGTGGTTAAAAGTTATAATCAATATATGTGAAGGAGATGCCAGAGAGGGCTAACTCCATATGCAAGGTAGGTAGGATGTGCTTTTGTTAATGAAGCAAGAGAGTGGTTTGGTTCTAAGCTATCACTGGTTGCTGCAGAATGAGAAAGAGAAAAGAGGAAGGCCGAACCTAAATGGATGTAAAACCTAATAGAAAATTTGTGAAAAGGAAATTTTATTTGTTGTGGTCAGTGCTATCTCAAGTTTGATAGGTTTCATATAAGATTTCAAAAAGGGCTTTTAGTGTCAAATATTGGTGGTAGTGGTTTAGTTACTAAGTCATGTTTGACTCTTGCAACCCCAAGGACTGTAAACTGCCAGGCTCCTCTGTCCCTGGGATTTCCAGAATACTGGAGGCGGTTGCCATTTCCTTCTCCAGGATCAGGAGAAGGGATCCTGATCTTCCTGGATCAGGGTTCAAACCTCAGTATCCTGCATTGAAGGCAGATTCTATACCATCCAAGCCACCAGAGAAGCCCTAGTGTCAAATATTATGCTGACGCAAAATTGAGATTGTTTTTATCTCTGTTAAAATGGCAAAATTTTCTGTCCATTTAGCATGAAGTTTTAAAATATTATTCTTTGCCTTCTGCATAATGTTTTAGTTCACAAAGATTTTGTGTCTTAACAGAATAACCCTCTATGGTTTAATGTTGGTTTTAATGTATCTTTGAAGATTTAAGAAAATAAAAGCTTATCACTTAGGAAAAAGCACGTTACCTTCGGTGTTTATTTTTGGATGTTTCATTGTCACTTTGAAACAAGAAGCAAAATGTCTCAGGCACTCATTGATGCAATTCTATCTTAGATGTTCAAATTTCCTAACAACTTTTGAGTTTTGTATTTCCAAAATACAGTTATAAATGATATCTTTACACCTAAAACTGCTTTGAGATTTCCCAGAGGGCCCCTAGAAACTCACAGAGAATTTGTTCTTTCACCTTGTAAAACGAGAGGTGCTAGAAATAATAAAATTTATTTCCTATGTTACTATTGATGAAAAGCAAAGAGTTGTCAAATCAAAAGAGATGCTTAGCCTTCCCTAGGTAAATTTGTATGGGTGATATTATTAATACAAATATTTTAAATTGTATGTCATAGAGGAAGTTCCTAGAGATCTGTCGGTGCCCTTGCTTTCTACAGTATGTTTCTATTTATCAGATTCCTGGTTCTTCATTGCCTTATATTAGATAACATCAGTGTAGTATTAGTCATATTTTCAGTATTTAAAAAAAATTTAACTTTGTTGCAACTTTATTTCTTTACTTTAAATCTGATAACTTCTAGAACTGAAACCTGACTGCCTAGATCCCTATTAGGATACTAGATTGCCTTGTAGCTGGTGCTATTTCCCAAGATCTGAAGAGGCCCTGCAAGCTGAAGCCCAGCAACTTGCCATAAACTTCCAAGGGCTCACCACTGCAGCAGAATTCTCCCTGTACAAGCTGTGTTTGGATCACTAAGTGAGTGCAGTGAAAAGTTCAGGTCATACATGCTCTTTTACAAGATGTAACCAAGACAGTGGACAACATCACCAAGAACAACAATGTCCCAACTGGAGAACTTTAAGAAATAGAGTACTGCCGAACAACCTTCTCCAACCTCTTGGAGTCCATTGGACTAGCTGCCCTTAGAATTCAGCTTCTGGCTCTTTACCTTAATACAACATTCAGTGCTAATATTTACCTTTCTAACTTTAGGTATCCCTCTTTCAAGATGCCTGATCTCCAGAACCCTAAAATGACTGATCTTTGCTACCACTTCTCAACAGATGGTTCAACTGGTTTTACAGGAATAGCATTAACAAGAATCCTTGCATTGCAGGAAGAGGGACCCTGAGAGTGGATTCTTGTCTAACACTTGGAAATGAATTGGTACCTCCTTTTGACTTTCCCAAGTTCTTCTATTAATCATTGTTGGTGGCTTGTTAGTTTCATGTTCCTTACCAGGATCACTTGTCATCAAATAACTCACACAAATTGTTACTGTGGTGGCTGGCCAGGATAGGCAGTTTCAGTCAGTGTTTTCTCTAACAACTACCTTCCTGCAACACCTGGGAGACTATTTCTTAGATTCTACTTTGCCCTCTCAAGAGGCTTATAATTACCTCTGAGTTGTTCAGCAATGAATGATGCTTGTCTGGGAAAAAGGGGTTCTGACAATGTTGAATTATTTTCTGAAACTTGTGCTCTCAGAAAGTTGCAACAGTTAAGAAATCCCTACACTACTGTATATAAAATAAACAAGGTCCTACTGTGTAACATAGGGAACTATATTCAACACCTTGTGATAGCCTATAATGGAAAAGAATTTGAAAAGAAAATTAGTTGTGCATATGTGTGTGTGTGTATAACTTTGCTGTACACCAGAAAATAACACAGCACTGTAAACCAACTATACTTCAAAAAGTAAAGTAAAAATGAATGCCAAAAGTCAAAAATCCAAAACCAACCAACCAAACAAAAAAGAAACCTTCCCCCTAATCCTTCCTTTGTATACTCCAAGATCCATTCCCATCCTTTCTCCTGACTTCCATAAGACTTGTAGATTACTTCCTTATTTATCTGCTCTACAAAACCCAGGTTCTCTTCCTTTTTATGAGATGCTCTTCATTAATGAATGTTGTCCTTGTTGCAATAGCCTGAACGAAATCATATCCTTAATTATCTGACACAATCTGTCACACTCTCATTTCTACGGTTGAGTTCTCTCAATTTCTTCATTTCTCTGAGCCTCAATTTCCCCATCTATAAAGGACCATTATGTCCACCTCCAAAAGATGTGAAGGTTGAGGCAATACACAAGATAGAACAAGCTAGTCTAATAGCAAGTGGTCAATAAGTAATAGTCCTTCTCCCTAGAGGAAAACAATCTCAATGCAATTGGTAGCCAGAATGGGAACTGTGGTGACTCAAGATTGAAACAGCAGATGAAACCAAGGAGGGGCTTGGAATGCAGGAACAGAAAAGCCAGACCCTTATTGTCCTTCCCTCCTCCATGTTGTAACTATTAATGGATTTCAGGTCCTCCTGGGCAGTGTAACCTGTCTCCCCTCCTACCCCACAGGGAGAAGGTATTTGCCTTACTCTTCCCCCCACCCACTATATGTGCCTTATCCAATCAGCAAATGACCCGCAAGCCCCCTATCCCACTCCTTGTACCCTGGGTATAAAAGTGGACTAAGGACCCCTGTTCAACGTCCCTTCTCTCTTGAGCTGGCCAGCTGTTCTAACAGCGCCTCCCACTCTCATAAACTGTATTTCCCTCTCATTCTGTCTCACGTCTGGAAATTCTTTTCCTACTCGTGCTGGGACCACGACCTTTTTAGGGGCCTGTATGGGGACTTGGGGTGTCTCCCCCACCGCCTCAATTCTCCTTTCTCAAAGGGACCCTCTGCGAACACACAAGTGCTGTGGAGCAACTGAGGCACTCTGGCCAGGGTTATCCTCTGGTGTGTTCCGAAGGGCCCGCTGCCCGCTGCGCCCCAGTAGCTGCCGCCAGAACGGGTGAGGGTCTTTCCTTTGTCCTCTTTCCAGTTGAGGACTAGGCCAACCAATATCGTGTGAGCACAGGTTAGGCACTTAAAAGCCACATGGAGACTCCCGTGTGAGGATAAGGGGCACTCGGAACAGATCAGGCCACAAGGGCCTGCGCCCACAGCAAGACAACCTCCATGCACCATGTCAGGCTCACAGTGGTGAACGCAAAGCAGAGCCCACTGTCCCCTGGCCACCGCCTCCCCGGCAGGCTCGGAGGGCAGATTCCTCAGCCTTCTTCCCTGTCGCTCTCCCTTCTTTCCCTTTCAGTCCGGATTCGGTTACAGGAGCCTCGGTGTTGCCTCTGGGCCATGCCAAGAGCGCCCTCCGCGTCTCAGGGAATCTCCCAACCACGCGCCACCCTGTTGCTCCCGGGAAGCTGTCTTCCTCTGCCCGGTCACACGGTGCCCTAGCGGCACGGCTCTCAGGGGTCGCCTCTCACTGTCGGTCACGGCTGTGGGGAAGGGCAGCCATTTTCATGCCGTTAGTGGCACGGAGAGAGCCCTGGGACAAAGGGACGCCTTTCTGTCAGCCGGTGACTCTCAGGACCCCCGTTCTGTGGCCGGTAGGCTAAGAGTGGGTTCTGGGTGTCCTGGGAGCCCTCTCAGACTCACCCCCTGGCTACATTCTCAGAGACGGGAAAATTCTGACCTTGTGAAAGGTCTGGCCTCAATACAAACTGGGGGACGCCCCCAAAATGGCCTCCGAATGGCACACTAGCTCTTGCCAAGAGCAGGGAAACGACTCAGAATCTCCTCACGTTCAGGCCTTCACGGCCCTCAGTCAGAATCCGGATTTCAGGACTCACGCCTCACGTGTCTTTCTGTTGCTTCCTTATCTCCTGACCCCTCTGACTCTCTCCACCAGATTTCCGAGGCGACCCCTACTCGACCTTTCATATCCGCATGATTTCTAGGAAAGGATTCTGAGGTTCCCTTTGGTCCAAGTCTTTCTCCTATATTCAAAAGCCTGAAGGATTAAAACCTCTCCTAACATTCTAAAGAATGTTCTAACTACACTCATCTCACGGGTGTGGAGGGAGCCAAGCTTTCCCCACCCCTGAACATCCTAAAGAATTCCCTGCTGACTACTCCTGTTTCTCAGGGTAGAGAAAGACCAAGCTTCCCCCACTCCTGCAAACCCCCTAACCCTTCAGGTTCTGATGGGACAAAGACCTCCCTTCCCACCAGAGATTTTTATCAGCTGATATCGCCTGACATCAGAGTCAGTTTGAGCACTATTTGGTCTATATTTTAGTTATAGAACTATGACTACAGAAAGGAAAGATGACTTTTTGACACAGGATGGCCATGATATTCTTTAGACTCTGGAGAAATCTGGTTAAAATGAAATTTTTTTTTTCTTGGAAATTGCAAGACCAATTCTTTTTGCGTATGCAACTTAAAAAAAACTAGCTTGTCAAAAGGCCTGCCTAGGGAAAAGCTTGAAGTTAACCCCTTCCATGTCCTTGAAACACACAACCAACTTTGAGACCTCAACCTTGGCCAAATTAGAACTGCAAGCCAAAAAAGAGGGTGGGGGCCGGGGAGGTGGTGTCAAAGTGATATTTTAAAGCTCAAGCAGAAAACTATGAGATCTCGCAGAAAACTGAGATCTCTGTCTGTCTGTCTGTCTGTCTGGATTTATGCATGTCTCAGTGTGTCTTTTGTGTTTTGTTTTTTTGATAATATTGCTGAAGTTGTAAATGAGTTCTAAATTGACCTAAAGAAAAGTAAGCACTTACAAATGAGATAATTCTAAATATAAGAGAAATTAACCTAAATGAATTTAAGATTCACACGAACTGGGAAATATTCAGTATTAGATATCTAGTATTAATGTTTGCTTGTTAATCTAATATAGGCATGTCCAAGAGTTATTAACATTAAGCATACTATTTTCACTGTCCCTAGGTTTATTATAAGTTATATGTTATTATATTGTTATTATCTATTACAAGTTTATCCACAAGGAAAGAACCTCAAGAGAAGAAACTTCAAAAAAATATGTAAATGAGATATGAGCTTTTAGATAAACTCTGTTAAGAATAATCATACTTTAGAAATGTCTGTCTAAAACAGTCTCTCTAGATTTTGGTAACCTGAATTTCTAGGGTTGTGCTAAACTAAGTAACAGAAGTTTATTGAATAGCTAGGTCATTTCCAAATAAAATAAGATTCTGAAACATTCATTACTGAATACTAACTTCCTCTTACAGAGAAACTAGAGATTTTGGACTATTAATGAATAATGTTTGATGCCATCCTGAGATGTTCTATAGAATTTCTTTTTTAGAAATTGTCTATGTTCACCAATCTATAGAATGCTAATATAAAAGTCACTTCTTGGTTGCTTGAGGAAGGTAGGATGTGTGTTTTTAGTAAAGAAGGTATGAGGAATGAAATTATATTTTATAAATGGAAACATAAGTAGGTCTGACTTATAGGTGGCTGTTTCAGGATGGGTGAGGAAAGTAATGGGTACAGATAGTGATAAGAAGATTTTCTGGAAAGTGGACCCCAAGGGAAGAGTTTTTTGCATAAATACAAGTTTTCTTGAGATGTTGAACTGCCTTTGATAATAGATTTTAAGTTTCTTTACCTCTGAAGTGATATGTTCTATGTTTACCTTTGAAATCTTCCTTAATACTTTGGTTAAATGAATATATTGTTTCACAGTGATCTATATGATTCTATCTGACTGTTATAAGCCCTTTCGATATTTATCGACAAAACTTCTTAAATAACTTAACTTCTAGCTAACTTTGGGATGCTTCAGAGGGCCCCTGAGACATCCCAAGGAGCTATTAAACTACCTGGGTTCATTGGACATGTTAAAGTACATGGGAAGTACTATTGAAGGGGTGATAAATCTTTTCAGGTTATACTGAATGGTTGATGTTATTAATATAGATATCCTAAAGTTATGTGGAATTCATATAGATCTGATATACCCTGAGAAAATGTGGTTAACTATAATGCTAGTTATCATATTGAAGTGTTACATCTCACAGCAATGACCAGGCTATTTTGTCAATTGCAATTTAATCAGATTTTAAACATGCCTTCTATGGTTTCACTCTGATGACTGCAAGAATACTGCTACTTCAAGATTTATGGAAAAGACTTACCTAAGATTAACCAATAAACAAATTTTGTTTGTTTCTTATCTGGTAAACTGGTAACAGACTGGAATTTATTCTACTCTCTTTGTTAAGAGAACAAAGTTTTCTTAGAATGCAACTTTTGTTAATGGATTATGAATTTCTTTGCCTTTAAGTGATTTATATTTGTTTTTAAAATCTTTTGTTACTTTGATAAAGTAAATAAGTATTATTTAAGATTATGGTACATATAGGCAAAGCTCATTCTGCTTCTACAAAAAATAAGTCCTCACTGTTAGACCTTTGCTATCCTGATGTCCTTAAAACATGGCAACAGTCTACTCCTAAATCGGGGAATTAAAAATAGGTGAACAATAGCTGTAAATCAAAGAGTCAGGGCTGTGGGAAATCCAAGGTGGCGGCTTGGCTTTCCTTGCTCCCTGACAAACCTCATTTATATTTGATGAGTTAAAGCCTTCCCTGGCTACAGGGTTAATGTCCTCACAATGACAAAAAATTATATTTCACTTAATATTAAGTTCTAGTTTTGCTAATTAAGGCCTGGTTTAGTACGATTCATTTCTGAGATAGTTCCTTGTTGTTATGTTATATTGCTAAAAGGTTTAATTAATTAAGTTATTAGAAAGGACATTCTAAGTTTGTTTCTAAAGCTTATCTCAACGACTAATCTTTGGATAAAGGTCAGAGGCTCCATGATGTACACCAGGAGATTAACACATGGCTATAGTCATTTAACTAAGTCAGATGACCTGGGGTATACTGGGCTATACCTAATGAAAGTTCTTGACTTAAATTCTTGCTTAAAGTGAAGTCGCTCAGTCATGTCCGACTCTATGACCCCATGGACTGTAGCCTACCAGGCTTCTCCGTCCATGGGATTTTCCAGGCAAGAATACTGGAGTGGGTTGCCATTTCCTTCTCCAAAATTCTTGCTTATGACCTTACTAATACCTGCTAGCTATATTATTTTCTGTGTCACTTGTTTCAGAACTGTTTCTTATGTTACTAAATGTGTGTCTGAGCCTGTGATAAAATGCTGATATGCAGTTCCATATGAGATCAATGATTGTAATAATGTAACTCTAGAATTGGGAAGAAGCAACAAGAGGGAATACTTTCCTGGACCAAGTGGCTAGTAAGACAGGTATGGTCCAGAGACTTTTGCTACTCTCAAGGTCTGGTCCAATAACAGCACAACGAGTGGCCTCTCAATGGGATCTTCCCGAGACCTGGAAATGAGCCTTCCCAGCACCGTGGGACACAATGGCCATGAAATGCCCCCCAAACATGGTCAAATATGTGACTATGAAGGGATCCTGCTGACTGGAAATTGGTGCTTGCCAGCTATCTCTACAAAGATTACATCATGACCATTGCAAGCTGTTGACCTTCAACACCCCTTGGAAGAAATTCAGGGTGGAGATCAGAAATAAGGCACTCTGTGCTCTGGGAAAAACCCAAAAGAACTGGCCTTCAGAGGGTCAGATGCTTTCAGGTAAAGGTTTTTATGAGCCCAAATTCTTGCATCTTCTCTTACCTGGAAAAACACTAATGTCACAAACCAAAGTCTAGTCCTGGTTCTCCTGGTTAGCTCCTCAGAATCTTTTCTACTTCTATTAGTCTTTAGGCCATATATCTTTAAATTTCTCATTAAGCTGATTTCTTCTAGAAAACAAAAAATCTCCGAGTGATAGTTTGACAAGAATATTCCTGACCAACACCTAGACAATGCTGAAACAAGCCACTTTATTATTCCATGGACTCTCATCTCCCTCCATAAATGCACCCTGACAGAGAGCAGGCAAAGGGAACTGAAACCCAGAGCCCCAGTATGCCCCTACAGCCTGAAGAAACCAGAGTGGTCATCGCCCCTTTTCCTTTGAGACTGGGTTCCCAAATGCTTGAGAAGGAAAATAGGTAGATAGTTAGACGTGAGCAGAGTATCAACAGGGGCCAAAAATTTGGTCCTAAAAGTAAAGAGAGGGAGGAATGTGGTGACCCAAGGACGAATGAGCGGATGAAACTAAGGAGGGTCCTGGAATTCAGGAACAGAAAACCAGACCCTTATTGTCCTTCCTTCCCCCACATTGTAACTATTAATGGATTTCAGGTTCTCCTGAGAAGTATAACCTGTCTCCCTCCTACCCAATAGTGAGAAGGTATTTGCCTTACTCTTCCTCCCACACCATATATGTGCCTAGTCCAATCAGCAAGTGACCCGCAAGACCCCTATCACACTCATTGTACCCTGGGTATAAAAGTGAGCTAAGGACCCCTTTTCAACATCCCTTCTTTCTTGGGCTGGCCAGCTGTTCTAATAGCCTCTTCCACTCTAATAAACTTTATTTCCCTCTCATTCTGTCTCATGTCTGGAAATCCTTTTCCAACCCGCACACAGACCATGACATAGATGATATAGATGTAGAATAGACTTATTAATAGATGGTATAGATATAGTGCAACTGAGTAGGATTCTAGGGGGCTTTTTCAGACAAGCCTTCCTCGATGCCGTATGCTTCTCTCTAAAGTACCTAGATTTGATGCACATTTCCCGAGTTGTTTTGCAGATGTGAAAGTCCCTCCACAGATTCAGTGCAGTTCAGTTCAGTCGCTCAGTCGTGTCTGACTCTTTGTGACTCCATGAATCGCAGCACGCCAGGCCTCCCTGTCTATCACCGACTCCCAGAGTTTACTCAAACTCATGCCCGTTGAGTCGGTGATGCCATCCAGCCATCTCATCTTCTGTCGTCCCCTTCTCTTCCTGCCCCCGATCCCTCCCAGGATCAGGGTCTTTTCCAATGAGTCAACTTTTCGCATGAGGTGGCCAAAGTATTGGAGTTTCAGCTTCAGCATCAGTCCTTCCAATGAACACTCAGGACTGATTTCCTTTAGGATGGACTGGCTCAATCTCCTTACAGTCCAAGGGACTCTCAAGAGTCTTCTCCAGCACCACAGTTCAAAAGCAATTTTTCAGCACTCAGCTTTCTTCACAGTCCAATTCTCACATCCATACATGACCACTGGTAAAATCATAGCCTTGACTAGATGGACCTTTGTTGGCAAAGTAATGTCTCTGCTTTTTAATATGCTATTTAGGTTGGTCATAACTTTCCTTCTAAGGAGTAAACATGTTTTAATTTCTTGGCTCCACAGAATAGAAGACACTGATTACTTGACAACTAAAAGCACACAGCCTCAGGCCTCCTGGAGCCTAAGGATTGAGAATGTGACACCACCCTGTTCCCTCCCCAAATCAGAGAATTGTATACCAGCTCACCCCTCCCCCCTCACCTGGCTTTTAAAAAGTGCTTTGCTAAACTCTTAAGGGAGTTTGGGCTTTTAGGGTGTGAGCCACCTGTCTCCTTGCATAGCCCTGCAATAAACCTTTCTCTGCTTCAAACTCTGATGTTTCAGTTTGTTTGACCCCAGTGTGCATGCACAGGAATGTGTGCTAACAGTAGAATAAGTGTGGTTGATATAGATATAGAATAGATGGAAATAATAGAGACATAGAATAGATGTAGTTCATATAGATGTAGATGTAGAATAGATGGAGATGATACAGATATAGAATCTGTGAAGAGCACCCTGGGGTGACAGTGGGGATGATGCTGGGCTGGTGGAGGGACCAGATCCAGGGCTGGCTTACTAGCAGTGGCAGTGACACCAACAAACCCAAGGTGGGGGCCCGCACCATCATGGTGAGGCCGGCCGTTTCCTCCGACCTCAGCAGCCAAGAACACATGCCTCCCGCCAGCCCTGAAGTGTCCACGCTTATTCCCGACTGGCTTTGGGAGACCATTCAGCAGCAGGAGAACCAGGAGTCAAGGAGAAGACCAGAGAGCCTGCCACTCCCTACCCTGCCCGGAGGCGAGGACCGTCACCCCCAGCTCAGCCCCCTCCACTCGCAACACCCGTGAGGACAGCAGCGCGCGAGCCACCGATCACGCCGGTGACCGCCACGACACGTGCGGCGCCACGGCCGCGGGGGACTACGCCGAGGCAAGCGCTGCGCTCGCGGGCAGGGCCGGCCCCCCGGCCCCCCGGCCCCCCGGCCCCCCGGCCCCGCCGCCTACCACAAGCAGGTGTCGCACGCACGTGTAGGAGGAGGCGGCCAAGGGACCAGGAGCCGGCGGGAGTTGAGGGAGCTAGGTTGTTTTCCTTTGGTAGCTTTGCCAAGGTCACTTCCGTCTTACCTTAACGGTGCTGATGCCCCCTCCTGGGGCAACTTGGAGCGGAGGGGAAGGGGCTGCTTCCAGGGGGGCACCTGTCCCAGGACTTCTCAGAGGGGCTCAGCTGACGTCTGCTCTGTCTTCCTGCCTTGTTGAGGGGAACCATGTTTTTAATTTATATGTCGTTTTCTTAATTTTTAACTTTGTTGCATTTTGGCAACAAAACTTACCTTTGCTTTGGGGGGGCGGTTACAATCCTGAGGTTGGCATTATAATGAAGGTCCACTTGGTTCAGGGTTCTGTGAACTGTGTGGTCTCAATTGGGAAAATGTATTTCCTATACTTGTGTCTTTAAAAAGAATGTGAACAGTGAAAGTTTAGGTCGCTGTGAGCGGGAAGTTTCCCGTGGGCTTCTCCAGCTTACCTCTCCTTCCACTGCTTAAAGTGTCCCAGATGCTTTAAGATGAGCTGCTTGGCCCTTTCCCTAACTTTGGGGACACCCTAAGTCATACTGAGGAGGGGGAGCATAATGGGTTTACGCCTCCGGAAAGTGACAAGGTTAGGAAGTGTTGAGAGTTTCTGTGTGCGTCCTCGCTTTGTTTAGCAAGCTTGAGTTTCTTTTCTGTAGTCCTTGTAATCATCCTCATTCTTAACAGTGCCAGCTTTGCTTGAATGACTTAGAGGTAGCATTGTAAGTGTCCAGAATAAATGTTTGGAATAGTGCTAACCTAAGGGATGGCGATTGGTTGAACTTCAATTCCAGACTGTTAAGATGGCAGCTTTGTGCTGGAGGAGTGGGTGGTTCTTAATAGACTCTAGTGATCTTACTTAAAAAAAACAAACAAAAAACTTGTGTTATATTTTGGTAAAAATGAGCCCACTTTCTTCTTCTGAAAGTACTTAGTGATAGAGCTGAAGGGGTCTCCTTTTTACATTTAAGGACTAAACTGGATATACCTCCTGTAATTAAGTAAATTTCCAACACTTCTCTTATCTGCTCCTCCCCCATCCCACCTCCTTTATCATGTTAAACAGTCCTTTTGCTTTTCTTATTCCTCCTCTCCTGGAGAGCTGTGATTAGAAACCACACCCATCCTTGAATGAGGTGCTTGAAAGGGAGGCTGGCTACCTGTGAACAAACATTGTCAGCAATGAGGGAAAATGACTGTCCCTGGACATTGGACTAGATTACAGCCAAATATTTCAAAAGCAGCGAGACACTGCTCTCTGCAGCCTCTGACAACAAATGAGACCCATAACACACTTGCTTAAGCTTTTGAAACGTGAATCAGTGTAGCAAAAGGAAAGCTGTTTTCCCCACCCCACCTCAATATATTTTTCTTTTCCTCCTCTTCTGAGAAAGCCTGTATATTGGTGAGCACACCCTCACACACTTTACTGTTAGAGAATTCTGTTTGCTTTTCTAATCTGTTGAACCATTCCCTCATTCTTATATGAAAGCCTGCGTATTGTTGAATACACACGTACACACACTTTACTATTAAAAATGCTGTTTGCTTTTCTAATCTGTTTAACCATTCATTCAAGAAGAGTGTGAGGCTATAGTTGGGGAAGGGAATGACAGTGCATTTTCCGGTAAAATACTGGGGACTAGATTTAAGAAGCTAAAATGGCAAATGCAATTAAAATTTGGGAAGGCCTCTCTAGAAAAATGACAATTGTAACGATTTGCACTTCATTTATACCAAAGTTGGAAAAGTAAGATTTAAGCCCAGGTCAGCTTTTACTTTATGGATATTAAGTAAACAAGTGTGTATTTTCGACAATGGATTTAAGCACTATGCTGATGGAAAGAAGCATGATGTTAATAGTTTTCATTAACTTTCAAAGGCTGTTCATGTTTATAAAAATGCACTGCTCTTAAACACTCATCTAAATCAAAATTAAATTTCAGTATATTTGACAAAACCTGGTACACCGAGCTACAGAACGAGCTACAGAACTTTCTGCACATCTAATTCGTCTGCTTTTTCTGCAGCTGCTTAGAACCTTGAAATAGATCCCCTGCCTGAGGGCCAGTTCCTCTCCTGTTTTTCAAATGAGGACCTTTTCTGATCACCTTGACCTCTTCCCAGAAAGTACATAGATTATTCTGCTGCCTTCTGTCATTGTGACTAGTTTGGGTTGTTCCTTTTCCTTTTTTTTTTTTTTTTTGTGGAAGAGTGTAAAGATGATGCAGAATTTATCTAAAAGTTGTGAGAGGATGTGGTTGAAGTGATTTAATTCTTACTTTTAAAACAATTATTTTTTTATTTCGGCAACATACCAAACCTAAAAAGAACAACCAATTTACTTTAAAAACAATTTAAGACAGTTAAGAGAAAGGATACTAAGGCAAAGAGCAGTAATAGAGGTAATGCACTGGAGGTTTTTTAGGTTCATCCCAGTTGTTAGCGTTGCCTGTTTTCAGTCTATCTCTCTCTCTCACCCCTGCTCTCCCTTCCCTCAAAGATTAAGCCCACTGCTTCCTGAAGTCTTGCATCAACCACCCCTCCCCCTACCCAGGCAGAGAAACCCATCTATTTATGCTCACCCCGTTTCCATCTCATACTCAGTTCTCTCCTGATTTTTATTTTCATTAGGCAGACCATCCATACTCATGAAAGCAATTATAAAATGAAAGGTTGTGAGGTAGTTTAGCAACTTCTTTAGAGCTAGCTCTGATTTTAGTGAGGATTTAAGGCCCAGTTTAGTCTCCTACACAGCTTTTGGGCTGTCCCTTTCGTGGTTCAATTTTAAGCAATGTCTCTCAGCATAGACAGGAGGGTGAAGATTTAGAAGGAACTAATATGCGACCTATCAGTGAATCAGCTGACAAGAGCCTTAGGAAGTCTTTTTACTATGTATTATTAACCTCACATTCTGAAGCTGTCTAAATTGACTGGAAGAAAGTTCTCTTCGTGCCTTATTGGTTTATCCTTGCAAACCTTTGTCATACTTTCTTGCCGTCGCTTCTGAAGAAGGAATTCATAGGGCCTGGACTCCATCTCAGGCCTGTCCGTGCTGGCCGTGCTCGGCTGCCTCTCCAGCAGACTCTGAACTCTCTGCTTAGTGCCTGTGGGGACGACAATGGAAGGATAAGACCCCCTCTAGACAGGGGAATCTTGAAGATCACATCCAGGCTACTCATTGCCTAAGAGAAAACAGACACTAATCACCCCTGCCTCCGGACACTATCTATCAGAATGTAAGCACAGGCTTATCGGTTATTAACTATTTGGAATGTAACTGCAGGCTTATTGATTATTGACTGTTTGGACACGTACACATGGGGTAGGGGGTGGGTTTAGACACGTACACATGGGGTAGGTGTTGGGTCTGGACACGTACACATGGGGTATAAAAGATTTTCACAAATGCTGGACGGGGTCCTTGGCTAAGAGGAGACTCTGCCTTGGACCCGCCGGCGTAATAAACTGCACTCCACTATCTGCATTGTCCTTCTGAGTGAGTCTGTTTCCCGGAAAGCGTGGCTATAACACTTCCAACGACGGGCCCATGTGTGTGCTGTGTGTCACTGTGCGCATGTACAGGCTTAAATAATGTGCCAGCAGCCCTGTTTCCAAGTTGGTATTCATTAGGCCCTTTCCTCCTGGGCTAGGGCTGCACTAATCCTGACACCGGCTGCCAGGAGAAAACCTCATGGATCCCACACCAAACCTTAGTAACAGCATCCGTGACCTGCAGTCTCAAGTACAGAATGGGAACCCCAGAGCTAGGAGACGTAGTTGTATATTTTAATGAACTGCCACCCCTGCTAAAGAGGCTTCTTTCACTTTTGTGCTCTACAGAAAGACCAAGGGGGGTAGGAGGGACAAAGCTTTGAATCACTGCTTTCTAACACCGAATGGGGCCAACAGGACAGAGAACATCACAAATCTAGGCAGGTGTGAGGTACAGTGGCTGAGAATTGCCTGCTCCCTCTGCATGCCCTTTCTTGCCTCCAAAGTCCAATCAAGTGATCCTGGGAAAGAAATCTGCCTGGGTTGAGGAGGGTGGTTCTGAAAGAAAAAGCTACCAGGACATGAAAGCAGGGTGAAGGGTAGGCAGGATGAAAGTAACTAAGTAACCAGACTCAGAACTCTCAAAAGCTTCTAGCAGCTTGATGACAATTACAGGATTTATTTCAGCCAGGATAATGTCTGTGGTACATCATTTGAAGACAATATTACTTCATGTTCTTAAAAACTGTATGCATAGTATGTATGTGTTGTGGGTGTATATAAATAATTTTTATATATGGGAGATTTAGTGACTTTTGATACGGGTTTGGTGCAGGTGAATTTATTACTGAGCCAAATGAGGCACATACTGAGTCAGTACTTTGAGCCCAAGGCATTCACTACTTTTTCTGATTTCCACATATGTGTATTGCCTGTCCCATGAGGTATTGTCGATGTCATGTCAAATCCAGAACTCATAAAGCAATGCCAGTGGTATTTTATTTGTAGACAATCAACTCAAATCTATAAATTATTACTGGTAGATGATTATAATATTGAATCTCTTAACACTAACAAAAGGAAATCCAGAGCATCTTGATAAAGAGTTTTTTGTTTTGTTCCTGGAAGTCAGTAGAACAGCAGTTGTATGTGGTTATGTTAGTTTCAAGGTACTTAATTTGCTGACACTATTTCAGATAAAAAATCTGTATGTATTATATTTGTGGGAAGCTAAAATAATGGTTTGAGATTTTTATCAAATATGGAGAGTAGCTATTTATGAAAAACAAAGAAATGTCTGTTTTTGTTTCTTTGTTCCCAATTAACATAGATAAATTTTAAAGTGCATTAAAGCAACGGTAAAGTAAGTAAAAAGATGCTACACAAGTATTTTTCTCCTCATGCTTTTACAAAGAGACACACTGCTTTCTAAGTGATTCCCTGGAGTAGGAAATGGCAAACCACTCCAGTATTCTTGCCTGAAAAATTCCAAGGACAGAGGAGCCTGGTGGGCTACAGTTCACAGCATCTCACAGAGTTGGACATGAATGAGCATGTGCTGGCTGAAGGCCCTATGTGGATTCTAACTTAATTATCAGATTTTTCAGATATGAGTGGCAACCTTTTTATTGATAATGAAATTAAGCAAACTCCAATCACAGAAGCAGAACTAATGAAAACATGTTTTACTTGAATATACTTCTTAGGTTTCTCCTGCCAATCCTGTGATTGTTTTATGATTCACTGGAAGAAGGGAAATACACAAGAACAGAGGCACTGCCTGACATTGTGTTGTTTCGTCAGCTCTGTCTAGACTGCTGAAGCAATTCGGATGGAAGCGGTGCTGTTCTGTGTGTCTGCTTGGCAGTCATGAACTCCCCAAACTTGATCATTCAATTTACAACTTGGTATGAAGGCCTCCCAGGTGGCTCAGACGGTAAATTATGTGCCTGCAATGCTGGAGACCTGGGTTCAATCCCTGGGTCTGGAAGATCCCCTGGAGAAGGAAATGGCAACCTACTCCAGTATTCTTGCCTGGAGAATTCCATGGACAGAGGAGCCTGGCGGGCTATAGTCCATGGGGTCACAAAGAGTTGGACATGACTGAGCAACTAACACCTTCACTTTTCATTAAGGTCTAAACACCAGTCAAGGAGTCCAGATAAGGAGATATATATTCTCCCTCTATATTTGTGGAGAACTGGTTCCAGGAACATTCCCTCCTGCAAATACCAAAATCCACAGATGCTCAAGTCCTTTATGTAAAATGGTGCAATATTTCCATATAACCTACACACAGTCCTTCCGTCTTCCCCCTGCATCCTCCCATATACTTTAAATCATGTCTAGATTTCTTTAGACTAGACATTAGACTTCTAATGTCTAATACAAATCCTCAGTAAGGAGTTGTTTTAAGTATAATGCAAATGGTTGGTGGTAGGCAGCAAATTAAAGTTTTGTTTTTCTGAACTTTCTTAAATTTTTTCCCCAAGTATTTCCAACCCATGGTGATTGAATCCACTGATCAGAACCTGTGGATACAGAGGACCTATTGTAAGTTGATTTAAAGTTGCCACTTCCCTGACAATATGGACAGATGCTTAGCAAACCTGAGAGAATGTAGTGTCAAAGTAAGATGAGCATTGTTAGATTGGTACACATTAGGGCATTTGAGAGAATAGAAAATACAGCAGTTGAGCTGGATCCTGGTAGAAGAGCCACTGTGCCTTCCCCATACAGGTCTCCATAGTTGACACATCTTCCTGATGCTTTCTAAGACATTGCTTATTCCCCACCAGTAGAAAAGGGGCCTGTTAGACTTGGGTGGCTAGAGAAACAGGTTATAATGCATTTTTAGTGCTTAGTTGCAGAGCTCTTTAACTGGTCACGTCCAACAGAGGGAGAGGCAGTGTGATTGTTCTACGCAGAGATTTGGGGGCTAGACTGACTAGGGACTCAAACTCCAGCTCCATCAATCATGGGCTGCTTGACCCTAGACAAATTGTTTGACCTTTTAGTACTCTCATCTTAGTACTTTCTCATCTGTGAAAGGGCGATAATGATAGTATTTATATTTTAGAGTTGAGAGGATCTGAAGGATTAAACCAGGTTAAGGTAAGTATCAATAAAATGAGGAGGAAGCAGCCATTCAGGCATGGGATGGGAGAGAATTGAAAGACTAGTTTTCAAGTTTGTGTCTGTGTAAGAATCATTGGGGGTTCCTATTAGAAATGTAGATTTCCTGGCTTTGCTCCAGGAACTGAGATTCCTTTAGTCTAGGGTCCAGGAAATGGTTCTTTTTGTTTTGTTTGCTTGTTTCAACTTTTAGAATTATTTTAGGTTTACACAGAAGTTGCAAAAACATATACATCTTTCCCTAATATTAACATATTATTATAGCACTTTTGTTAAACTGAAGTCAAGATTATCATATTACTATTAACTCCAGACTTCATTTGGATCTCACCAGATTTTCTACTAATGTTTCTTTATCTGTTCCAGGATTCCACTCATTTCTTACAGGTTTTCAGCCCATGAGAGGCAGATGGTCTAGGGACCACATCTTGTGAAATACTGGGACACGTAAAGGACCAAGCAAGGTCAAACTGCCCTATCCTCATGTTGGGAAGATGAATGCAACTTTGAAGCAGAAGGCAATAAACTGATGAGGCTCTGGAGGGGATGGGGGTGGATATAGCAGTTTGATTTTAAGCCTTGGGATGGAATTGCCTCCGTTGGATGAGAGGGGTTACCTGAAGAGTGAGGCATCGGTTCCTAACGCCAGGTGAAACAAGTTGTGGAGTCTGGAACGTGGGGTTGCTGCTTAGCCTGAGGTGATACGTCTAGAATTGTGGGCAGGTCAGGGGACTGAGTGCAGCAGATGGGGAACAAGCACCTTGAGGAGGGCCCAAGTAGTTGATTAAAGGGGATCACAGGGACCAGTTTGCCTGTGAGCCATATAAATCCTGTACTTCCTGGAACCTGCTAAGGCTTTGGAAGTGGATCACAGTAGTAACCAGCATCAAGCACTGCCACATTTGGCACTAGCAGAAAGTCAGAGGGTGAAGCTGAGATGATCCTCTTGAGAGAGGCCAGTGGGAGGTGACCAAACACTCAACCTTTGCCCTTGGAAGAGTCAGTTCCCACAGGGAGGAAATACAGGGCCACCGTCTGGGGAGCCAGAAGTAAAGGTTGGAAATGAGAATGCTAGGATGAAGGAATAGATGTTTTAAGAAAAAGTTAGGAGAACAATCTGAGTAGATATGGACACATTCTTGAGTACCTTAGGTTCTGAGGCTGTCGCTGAATTTTTCTAACATTCAAATTACTAGCTCCCTTCACATTTACCTGGGCCTTTTTTAAAGAATGTTAACCACTTTTCATTTGACTCTGGATTCCTCTTAATTTCTATTTCACTTTCCTAGTTCTTTCTGCATCCTAGAGTTCCCTAAACCACAAACTGGTATTCTTAAAATTTGTTTCACATTAAGTAAATTGTTCTCTCATCTGCCAAACCCATTTAAAATAGACTAAATTGCCTCAGAAACCAGACTGCACCTGTGTACAAGGGACCAGACTTTGCTGAAGGGCTCCTGGATTTTATTTTTGCTGGCAGTGTCAGGCCGGCCAGGGTGGTAAGTGGCCAACAGTTGAGATCTTAGGTGATCTAATCCTTGGTAGATGCTAGGGATAATCAACAGATTCTGCACAGAAACTAGCGCTTGCCTGAGAGAGGCTCTGCCAGCCATCAGGTGCTTTACCTAGTAGCTCTGAACTCACAGACCACAGCTTCTGGGCGAGGAACAGTCCTAGTCACTCTACACGTGGTTAGAAGGCTTGTGTGATCAAAGAGTTCAGGTAACCTACATGCTGTATGGAAACATTTCCCAAAACATTGCATAACCTGAAATATAGAGTGAATGATTTTCCAGTAAATACTGACTTCATCAGCACTTTTAAAAAATCAAGTAATGGTATATCTTATAAAATGGGAAAACTAACAAATGAAACATGAGTTGTTATAAAACCAGGATTTAGTAATGTTGAATTTCAATAATGGGCATACAGGGTACTTTAGATGTGATAGAATAGGGTCATGATAGAATCTGATACAGAATGGAAAAAACTTCTCAGAAACACTGGGCCCTAAGTTGTCTTAGGGTGAACCACGTGAATTTAATGTAGAAAAATGACAATTTCATTTGGTTCAAACATAGATTTGAAACCTTTGT
Source organism: Dama dama (assembly GCF_033118175.1). Taxonomy (NCBI): domain Eukaryota; kingdom Metazoa; phylum Chordata; class Mammalia; order Artiodactyla; family Cervidae; genus Dama; species Dama dama. The sequence continues at coordinate 7,052,571 of NC_083711.1, forward strand.
CATGTCCTTATAAAGTTCAGTTCACAGTATTCCAGTTAAAATTGCACCGTCAGTATATTCCAAAAACTAAAAATGAAAATAAATTTGAATTGAGGTATTCTTTTATAGTCTTAGTACTTTAGGGAATAAACTCTTCCTAGGTATAAAATCTCAACACTACCCTATTGCCCCTACTAGGAACTAGTTTTCATGCCCTATAGTACTTATGAGAATCTTTAAGTTTTCCATTTATCAAAATGGCTGTAATTGTCTCTAGAATTAACACTGAAAGAGCAATTTTTAGTGATTCTAACTTGTCTTCAAACTACAGTCGTGTCCAAGCAGTGTTCCTACCCCCACTTTTTTTAACCTTTGACCACTCAAGATGTGACAGCATTTCTGCTTAGTAACTGGCATATTATTACATGGTACAAACTATCTTAGTGATTTGTCATAGTTTTTCTCTCCTTCTGCACTAATTCAGATTATTTCTCCTAATCAACAACTTACCAAGAACAAAGTTAAAAGATCTGACCCTAGGTAGTGAATGAAGGTGGATGAAGACACAACAGTACTATCAGGAGTGACGGAATACTTCGCGAGTACAGTGACTAGGGTCCTAGAGAAACCTGATGGTGGTCTGGTGTATCACATGGCTTGTTTAACATCACCCTCTTTATAACAACACAGTTCTGCTTCCTCTTATTCCATTTTCTCTCCTGTTCAGTGGCTTGAAATCCTCAAGTAACTCATGTTCTGATTCAACAGTATTTCTGTAACTCCTTTCTGTGTTTTACCTTTTATCTTCCAGTGTGCTTTTTTCCCCGGTTGGTACAATAACACACAATTCCAAAGTGCCATCTAACGCACCATGCCACTGAGCACCACAGCCAGTGATTTTAAGTGTACTAAATTATCTTCTGGTTGAAAAGAACATAAGCCGAAGAAATAAATGCCTCTTAACTAAAGGCAACGGTCAAAGAAACTTTTGAATGGGGAGTCGGAAAATGCTTTCAGGCCTGCCTATCAGAGTGGACTGAGAACATTTGCGCTAAGCAGAGCCGTGATGTTATGTGAGCAGTGAGAAGATGCACAACAGCCACGTATTTTAATTAAAATAGAGTTTATTAGCTTTTCTTTTAATATAAACATGAGGAAGAAAAACCACACAAGTTGTAGCATTCTTTTCAAAATAAAACTGCAATCGATACTTGAATCTCCAAGCTCCATAAACAATATTTTTTGAGGTGGTAGACTGTAATATTTTATATCCATTATTTATCATTTATGTCTCTGTCCTTTAAAAATGATGGAACCTGTGGCACTCAATATAATGTGAAGCCTTGCTATAAAGAGAGAAAGTATTTCTAGCCCAGAAATGCTTTGTTTACAGGCAAAATTCCTAGGATTATGTTTGAGAAGGTAGGAGAAAGATTTTACATAGTTGAGAACATGTTTTTTTTTTTTTTTAATGTTTCAAGTTTAGGTGACATCATTACCAATTTCCTAAAAGACTGATTACTGGACCTCCCTGTCTTTTAATGGGCTTCCTGGTGGCTAAGTGGTACCCTGTGTTTTAAAAAGCCTGAGGTAAGCGTTCCTAAGATTTATCTTTCCTCAAGTAACAACTTGAAGTGACACACCTACAGCCAGGTTAACACGCAGAACAGAAAAGCTGTTTCATGTCGCTTACTTTCCTGTCACTACTACTAGGGTCCAGTTCCTTTCAGTTTATTACCGAGAACTAATGCTATTGTTCATTATTCCTTTACCAAACCTAGAAAAAAGAAACTTCCGTGCTCAAGCAGATCAACAGCCCAGCCAGGCAAAGGACTATTTTAAAAAGAGGAGGCCAGGTCTATAAAGATACAAGATATCCTCCTGAAGTCTTTGTGCAATTTGAAGCTTTGATACTTGTAGAAATATAAATGCTACAAACTTACAAAACATCACCTGAGAGTTTACTTGAATTTCTTCTAAACTCATTTAGTTTTGTAAATTTTAAACATTAAGCTCTTAATTTTAATCTTTTGTTTCAGCCTATTGTTTGCCATCTTCAAGAGGGACTGAAACAAAAAATTCAAATTAAAAGCTTAACATCTAAGATTTACAAAACTAAATGAGTTTAGAAGAAATTCAAGCAAACTTTCAAGTGACATTTTGTGTCTGTAGCATCCAAGCACACTGTATTAAAGCTTAAATTTGCACCAAGACTTTTGGGACACCTTCTATTTCACTATCTGCTTATTCCTGGACTAACAGGTTGGCTAGAATTATGAAAATATCCTTTAATACAAGTATTTAACAAAGAGGAAAATCATCAGAAAATGAGAAGCACCATTAGAGTTAACAAGAAACGCAGCTCGGACCCAATAGAAGTAGGTAACAACATACTTTCTCTGCTTATGATCCCAAACATGCTAATATGCTAATAAGTAGTGCTTGCAAAAAAACTGAATGACAAGTGTTATTCAGCAGCTTTTTGGTTTAAACTGATTGCCAAAAATGACTAGCAGCTTCAATGAAATAGGGAGGAAGAATCCTTCAAACAGTCTGTTCCTAAGTGGCTTTATGAGTCGTCAGGACTCATTGTTTGAACAGCAATACTGCATTGATTCTAAAGGAATATGCAGCAATATGGGCGAGAAAAATAGGAAAAAGTAAAAGTTATATAGTGTCTTTAAAGTCTAAAAATTTAAACTATTAAAAAAAACCTCACATAGTTCACAGTTATCGGCCTACACAGTAAGCAAATATCTGTGGGTGGGTTGGGAGCTTTTAGCTTTGGAGTGGTTTTTGTAACTCTGTTTCCATTAAAAAGGACAGAAGAGTGTGTTGCCTTGACAAGGTCCAGTTTTTCCTATGACCATAACCTTTGCTGTCTGCAAGTCTCTTGAATTCAGTGTCTTTCTCCTAGGTGAAAATACTAACTTTGCTGGTTTCTGAGCAGGAGAGGTGGTATTTCTCCAGTCCTTGTTGCGAGGGGTTCATGATGTTACAGCCCCTCACCTCTCTCTGTTCATGAGAGGATGGCATTGGAGCGCTGAATACCAATGAAATTATCAGCGCTGAAAGACCTTCTCACAGCAACTCTGCCCAAGTCTTTGTATTTGTCTTCACACAGTCTGGAGATGGCCTAAGAAAGTCAATCAGATAGAACGTAAGTATAATTGGGGGAAAAAAGTTCCAACCTTAAAGAAAGCAGCATTGATAAGCCACACATCTGCATTCATTTAGGTTGACAGTTGCTGCTACTTTGGATAGCTCATATCTACACTGCTGTTTCCCTAAGATAATATTCTTCAAGGGCTATGATGAGATTGCTGGGGCAGGGAGGAACATATTTAACAACCGGGTTCCCAAAATAGGCCCCATCTAACAGCAATATGATGTTACCTACATACTAGGTCCTTAAGCATAATGAACACACCTGAGCAAAACCAGTGTTTACCCAGCTATTCAACTTCTATTCAGTCTTCATTATTTACTACACACTAAGAACATTTTAATGAGGTAGGTGTGTGTTGAAGGCAAGAAAGGTCTAGTGATGAAGCACTACAAGGTGCTATTTTACATGCATGTAAATTATTGTAGAAAAATGTCTTATTTCTAAAGTACCAAGGTACCAAAAGAGTGTCAACTTTATATGTATTCATTTCAGTGGCACATTCTGCTGTATACCCACCAGAAATCACAAACGACTTCAAATTACTCTGCAAACCACTACTACAAATGCCTTCATCCCATGTCTGTTACCACTTCCATTAAAAACCCACCTACTTTCTACATCCAGTTTCTGAACCCACATTATAATTTCCAAGTATAGGTCTCACAGGTTAGCCCCTGATGCTTCTGGTCTAATAAACTCATGGGGCTGAACTGTGATACACACAAACACACACTACAAGCTCAGGCAGTTAAGAGTGGTAAGTAATTATCAATGTACATATGATTAGGGATACAATTATAAGAAATTATTCCTGTATGGTTATATGTAAGTGTGGAGGTTCAAATGGAAAACCATTAAGAACAGTTAAATCTGATTTAAAATATTCTGAATTATGGTTACATAAGAGATATCTGTAATTTTTTTAAAAAAAATAATGGGATATCTCTATCTAACCCATAAAAGACACAGGGAATAAGATGCCAATGGGTTAATAAGCTCTTCAAACTGTTAGTCACGGCGTAGTGTAAGTCAGCCACAGATGCTGGCTTTGGTGGCTGACAGAAAACCCAGTTAGTGAATCCCCAGTCTTACCTCTAGGCTCTGTGCTCTTTCTTTGCTAAGAAGAGCAGTTAGAAAACTCAGGTTGTTGTCATCTGCTAAGGAGCAAAGGTCAAAGTAGTATTTGGCATAAACACTGGCGGAAACATTAATATTAAACTGAAGGAGCTCCAGAAAGTGCCTTTCCATCTCATTCCTGGGGGAGGAGAAGACAAAACCAACATAGGACAATTTTAGTCAACTGGGCTATCTTTAGAAACCCCATTCTGTGCCACAACAGCTCTAAATACAGTTTGGAAATAAATAATGGCTCCCCAGCTGGATTAATACACTCATGTTCAAACAAGGTGCAGCTCTTTGTGGTTCTTCCTGCGTCCTGGCACTTGGAGTTTGGGACAAGGTGGGGAGGTTACGGCCCTCTTATGCACCCATGCTGCTGACTCGGGGGCTCCTTCTTCAGAGTTCCATTAGTGCAGCTGTGCATTCATGCTCCACGCTCACTCACAAGGCCCCGCTATAGTCATCAGATGAAAGGAATGATGTATGCTGTTTATTAGCTCTGGAGAACTTGCAGACATTTTCACCGATAACAGGAAGGGGCTTACTGAAGTAGAGACACGCCAACAAAAGCAGTAGGCACATCACCACGGCAACAAATGGGGCCATGGAGAGCCACTGCTATTATCTCTGAGGGGAGAAGACTCTTGAGGCAACAAGGATTCATCTCAGATAAATAAATAAATAAGCTACACTCCATGTGAAAGGGAATCCCCTCCCCCCGCTCCAGTGCAGGGGACTGTGGCAAAGGGCAGAATGCAAGTTTCTGTTCCTCTTAATCCCAGTAGGACCAGAAGGTGTTCCTGGGACAGGATGGGATACACTTTTTAAGCTATGGGAGGCAGTAGGATTAAGGGGAGACGTCTTGGCTAGACTAAATGCACCTGAGCAATGACCCCAATGGAGCACTTCCCCCTGTGCTCCGTCCGCCGGCCCTGACTAGGACAGAAGGTGCATAGGCACGCAGGGGGCAAATTCAATGAAGTGGGAAAGTAGGGTCCTGGGAGCAGGTCTTTCCTGTGGGACCATACACAGTCATTAGCTTGTCTAATGTTTAAGTAAATAAAATCAGAGTAAGTCTTACCACTTTCACAGCAATCACTTTAAAGAGTTAATTATATAAAAATGATAAATACCCAGACAAATGAAAGTGACTTATTTTTCAAAATATTTGTTTCCTGGTTTTAAAGTGTTACTATTTTATCCATTGGTAAGTCATCAAATGTTTGATGTTCTCCTGCGTGGAGAGCAGAGTGTGAGCAGAAATGAGGTTTCTCATTTGCCGAACTTTAAACCTAACTGAACCTACCTCCAAAATTAATTTCCTGTTCATATGGCCATAAGTCTATAGAAATGTAAATCAGATAATGTTTTGATAATCAGCTAATCAGGACTTAATTTACTACGGGAATAAATGCACTTCACTATCCCTTTTATATTCTCTTCCACTAATACATTTTAATTGTGTGGAAACACAGTACTTCATAGGATTAACATGTCTATTAACAGAGCTTTACTTACTGAAGAAAAAAGCATTAGGACTACAGAATACGCTTCTGCGTTGTTTTTTTTTTTTAATGACTAGATGACTGAAGAGCATGCCATTGATAGGCGCAGCAAATTTTCTGAACAGCAGCTGCTCAATATATTCAAACAAGATACATGGATGTTAGAAAACTTTTAAGGAAAAGCTGATAGATGCCAATTTTTCAATTTAGACTCAAAATGAGACCATTACAAATAGCAGCCAACAGCAGGGGGATGAGACAAATGTGACTTGAACACTTGGCTGTAATGCTCTCCAGTTTCCAAAGATCATAAACAAAAGCAACCTATTACGAACATAGCTCCTGGTGATTCTGTTGTACACAGAAAAGTGCTGTTTACAATTAGCTTCTTCCTGTAGCTAGGCACTGCCATCAGTGCTACTGGGCTCACATCTATGAACATCCACACACTTCCCTGCATGTTCTCTGATGCTGTAACTGGACCCAGAGCCCCCATTAGCTTAGCTGCAGGTTCTGAGAAAATTTCAGCTGCCATGATGGCAGACCTGGTGTTTATGATTACACATTTTCCTTCCTTCAAGGAACCAGTTCAAAGATGGATGATAGTGGTGCTCAATGTCACCTTAGTTTCTACAAATTCCAAAAGTACTTCTACTTATCTCAAATTATCTGCCGTAACACTAAGGTGGCTACCAGCATTATCACCATGACACTTTTTATCATCAAAGTGGACATTTTCACCAAAAGCCACTTGGACAGCTACCAACAATCACTGGTCCCTTCTCTTAGTCACAAGCTTCTTTGCTTCAGTTGTAAATATGCACTTTGGTAAATCTGAATTAAGAGTCAGGGGCAAAGGTAACAAAAACAAACTCTTGCCACTGCCTGCCATGACCTTGATTGTCCTCTGCTGTTCATTATAATAAAGAGGTGCCCCTTTACGTTTTCCTAAATGCCACCCACAAGGACATTTTTGCTGTCAAGTGAGCACATCTAGAGTCTGCTGCAAATACCTCTCTGGTTCCTGCTGCCTCCCACCCTCGGGGCCCTTCCCTGCAGCCAGACAGCAAGCCTGATGTTTCACGCCCATGGGAGCATGCCATCTGTGAGGAACCCCCCAAGTTAACTCGAGGCCCCACCAAGTACCGCTGTGGTTGCTGAGTGCCCCGGGTGAGGCCCACTGACACTTCCTGGGCTACCCGAGACAAAGGAGTTTCCTAACTCAGCAGACCTACTTCTAAACATGGGGAACACTCCTGACAGTGGAGGAGACAGAACACAGAGATCTGAAACCTTTCTATTTGGTCATCTGTATATCACGGTTTCCGTAACAACAGAACCTTAGAGACAACCTCAGATTACAAAAGAAGAAAAGACCTGCAAAAACAAACGTACAATGTGTGACTCAAGTTGAAGTTATAACCTCAGCAGTCTGGAGGTGCTAAGACCTCAGCAGTGACCACTTAACTTCCAAGGCCAGACATGTGTCTCTTAAAAACAGACTGGACCTGGTAGACAGCTTTAAGAAAGACGTGAAGTTCTTTACTGCATCATGTTGTTCTGGTAGTGAGCTTGTAAAACGGCAAAAACCACCAGAAAAGTAATTTCAATTTATCAAGCAGAATATTACAACAGTAACACACCAAGATTTAACTAATTAATGATGGGAAATACAAATGGTTACACTACAGCTAGACAGAAAGAGGTCTAATTTTATATTTATACCTAGTTCAGCTCTCTGCGCAACGTAACCTTTCTTAAAATGTAACATTTCTTAGGCTGTAAACTTTATGGGAGCAAATAAGGTATTGGAAAATGGTTAGACAGTTCACCGTAACCTTACAAACTCACATGTCCTCAACTGTAATGTCCTTTAGGATCTGGGAGTAGTCCACATTCCAAATAGCCTGATCGTCCCAAACCTTGGAGGCAAGAAGAATGGCTCCCAAAACAATTCTTTTCCAGTTAGTGGGGCAAATGTCGATCTCAGCATAAGTTAAAAGCCTTTCTAAGTAAACCTGCAAAAGTAGAAGACTGACCTTTGATTTTAGTTCAGTTTAAGGGCCGTGATAGAATTGTTAGGAATGATAGGTTTCATCTGTTTTTAACATGTCTTTTATTTTTTGGTTCTACAGATACTTTTGCTCGGCCAGCCAAGGCCAAAGGCCAGTTGTAAGGCAAATGTTTCTCAGTCTGGTATTTCTACTCTGCCCATGTGAATTTCCAACCCAATTTTGGTCACAGGAATGAAAGGACATCTCAGCATTCTAAAGACAGGCATTGTGTTATTACCTTCCCACTTGTAAAAGGCAGCACGTATAGCCCAGCATCGATTCAACCGTTCAGTAAATGCTTGAGTGCCTACCGTGTGCAACGTACCTACCATACTGGTGGTGGGTACGTGGCAATTTTACATAAAGCTTGAGTATGTAAAACTCTGGTAAGACTGAGCATTTCTTTATCTTCTCTTCAGAGGGTGAACTTGAAGATAATAACTGGTGGTCAAGAGAGCCTCCCAGGTCAAGGAGCCTCCCTGCTGTGCCACGCAGGACAGGCAGCACAAAGCAGCTGTGCTTTCCATTTAGTGCCTTTTTAGGGAAGATTCATGCACAAAAGAGCTCTCTGTTCATATCCCCGATTTTTCACATCTCCATTATTTCATAACTCATTGGTCTTACATATTCTGCAACTTAGTCAATTTGTTTGGTTCTAAGGTGGTTAAGAGCTGCCGGTGTCTGAATCCCTGGGGCTCCTCTAAATCAGCCAGGTAGTTTGTGGGATGACTTCATGGCTTCTTTTATATGTGTCAAATGGCTATTCTATAAAGAACCAGACCAAGTTAACAGCTGAGTAAAGATTAAAGACATAAGTTGTGATGGTGTTACCTCTGCAGAAGAAAATATATGCCATTGGACAAAAAGAAAAATGTCCCGTTATCAGACTGACAGCTCCGATCTACCAAAGCTCTCCAAACTCAATTGTGTTTCAAACACGGTTACTGAGATTATATACCCTTAGTGAACTTCTGCCCCCCACTCCCCAGAGAACTCCGCATGCGGCAGTACTCTCTAAGAACGAGTCTCCCACAGGGTCCGCCCCTCTGCTGTATTATGGCACTGACAGAGGCAGTTCAGCCTCAGGGGCAGTCCCTCAGCTTCCTCTCAGCTTCACTAAAGGCAAACCTGGTCTCATTTACACCACTTGCCCTCCTGTCTCAGTGGAAGTGACATCTCTTTCTTTTCCCTGAAGCTAACTCTTCTATGAATGAAGTCAGTCCCACCTCTCATTTCTGCAGAACACTGTTCCCACAATTCATCTCTTCTTGAACAAACCCCCTTCTCTGTCAGAGATTTTCTCCAATGTTCTCTTACACGTTCTCAGCCCATCCGTCACCACCCCTTAGAACACTTCCTTCAGGAAATGTTCTGACACTGGCTCCTCACGACCCATCCTCTCCTTAGCCCATTTAGTCTGCCCCTGGCCGCCACTGCCCCGCTGAAACTACTGAGGCATGGTCACTGCTGCCTTCATGACAAACAGCCAGCACTCTTCATCACAGCGCCCCACTCCCCAGGCCTGCCCTCAGAGCTGAGAGACACTGCCACACGCCTGGCTGCCGGGACCAAAGACCTCCACTTGAGTTATCTCACTACCATCTGTTGGGAATTCTTATCTCCACTTTCACTGGTCACCTGCCGGCTCTGCTCTTCTGTCCGACACTTCTGGCTTCTATCACTGCCGTTGCCTCCTAACTTCTCTGCTTCCACTGACCGCCAACCACAGTCTGTTCTCCCCAGAGCAGCCAGGAGAGCCTCTCAGATTAAGTGCACTTCACGGGCCTGCCCAACATCTGCCAGGGCTCTCCCATCAAACAGGTCACTTCTGTGGCCTGCTAGCTACGAGGCCCTGTGTGAGATGCCATCGTCCTTCTGTGCCCTCATCGCCTGTGCCTTCCCTCATTCCCTACTCTGATCACAGCGGCGCCTTGCTGATCCCTCAGCACAGAACCGCTCCTGTCTGTGCCTCGTGATCTGCCCCCTGCCTGTGCTATCAGGCCCCTCATCTTCCTCAGTCCAGCCAGGTCCTGGTTCAGATCTCACCTCTGTAAAGAGGCTCTTCCTGGTCTTTCTAGCGTGCATGCCTTAAGTCGCTCAGTCGTGTCTGACTCTGTGACCCCATGGACCCGTCTGGCTCCTCTGTCCATGGGGAGTTCTCCAGGCAAGAATACTGCAGTGGGTTGCCACTCCCTTCTCCAGGGGATCTTCCCAAACCAGGGATGGAACCCAGGTCTCCTGCACTGCAGGCAGACTGCTTCCTGTCTGAGCCACCAGGGAAGCCCCTCTAATCTCTCCATCCCGTTACCTTGCTTTCTCTTTCTAGCTTTCACTACTACTTCAAACAGTCATCTTTTTAAAAATACTCATTTTAAAAAGTCTTACACTCTGTGGTACACCCGATACTTACACACACTGTAAATGAACCATACTCCATAAAAACTAGAGAAAAACAAAACCTTTATGTCTGCTATACTTACCCTCAGAAAGGCAAGAACTCTCCTCTATGCCCAGCACTGAGAACCGTGACACGGGCAGGCATTTGGTGCCTATGTATGCCCTAAGGAGCTCCTTGGCAGCACTCAGCACATGCACCATGCTCTCCTTCTTCAAGCTCTCCTGGCAGCTCTTCTGATTCTCTCCTGGGTTTCCTACCGCTCCGAGTGGCCACTCCTCTGGGGATGTGTCCTGTAAGTGCTGACAGTCCCCACAGATCTATCTTCTCCTCAACTTTTATTTAACGTACTTTCTCTGCATTTGAACAGCTACACGTAATTCCCTGCCTCTCGCTCAGCTTCGGGCTCCAATCCCGTACAGTCAAATGACTGCTAGACACGGTCACTCTGCTGTCGCACAGGTCCATCGGGCTTCACTTGTCCACAAAGAAATGCCCCTCTTCCAACCCACACACCCTCTCCTGCCTGCATTTCCCAGCTCTCCACGTGCCAGCGCCACTCCTGCCTCTCTCAAGCACATGCTAACTGAGCACTGTAACTGGCTCGCAGCTCCAAGAAGAGGCCTGCGTCTGACCCGGGGCCCACTGGGGGGAAGCCTCCTCTCCTACACTCTGTCTGCAGGGGCGCAGGCAGCGGTGGACGCAGGCCCTCCCTTCAGACCATGCAGCTGACCTTCCCCTATAGGTTTGCTATAGGGAGGAGTTAGGCAATCCCAACTACCTCTCAGCTGAATATGATGTATTATTCAAATAATAAAATCTTACCATAGGAATTCAGTATGGATGACAGAAAGGTCCTCACATAGCTGGAGCTCGGCAGGCTAACCTGAGTAAAGCCTTTCCAAGCACTGCTGACACCCCAGTCCTGGGTACCTTCACACGCAGGCACCAGGGGACAGCAGAGATGGTTAACACTGTCGTCCAAGGTCAGGGAGGTGAAGGCAGTCGGTCTCAATCAAGACACACATCACAACTGCCTAGGCAACACAGCCTGAGACTCAGAAACACACTGAATCTACACCTGCCGTGGGCCAGGAAGTTCAGTGATCGCCTCCATCCTACCACCCAGCACACTTTGCCGGTGTGTACCTGAGTGCACTGTGTGTGCATGCATCCTGAGGTGTGGAAGGAGAAACCAGAAGTCTCTCCTGCTGCCTTTAACATCAACTGTTTTGTGATGAGAAAAGCAATGGCAACATTGTAAATCATGATGATTACTAAAGCTCAAATCTGTATGTTTTAATTCTTTTTGATACATTTCTCTTTAATAAAGTTCTGATGATCATTTCAGGAACCTACTTTCATTTGAAAAACAGGCCCATACCTTCTGTACAAGAAAAAAATTTCTAGAGATGCTTCTATTAAGAGAAAAATATATTACCAAAGTCACTACTGCACATTCAGCAGTCAGCTGGGCGGCACTGAAAAGAGTATGAACAAATCTGTAAATGAATTTGTGTTCAGGATCATGCTTAAAGTACTCCTCCGGAACCCTTTCTCGCTGAAAGAAGAAAAAACACAATGTTAAGTATCCACTGAAGAAAAATACTTAAAAGTACCCTCAAGATAGCAATCTTCACACGTGGGCCCACGTGCTACTTAAAATAATTTTGACTAGGTGACATATCTTGTAGTCTTTTAAATATAAACAATTGGATCCTAAAGTACCATAGTGATTCAATACTCACTACCATTCATTAAAGAAAAATGCAAGCACAACCTCAGAAAATGTATTTTCACCTTCTTCCCCAAAGAATTCTAACCAAATGCAAACTCTTTTTAGGCTCAAAGTCTTGCTGATCATTGTACGTCATCAGACTTTTCTGCAGTCAACTATGAAAACACCTCTCCAGTGTCCTGTAACCAGAGGCTCTAAGAGTGTGCTCTCTTACACAGCGGTCACCAGCCACATGTGTCTACTGAGCACCTGAAGAAGTGAGTTTTTAAACCCTGTCATTTTAATTACTTTAAAATTTAAACAGTTTTTAAATTTTCTCCTTAGAGGTCTTACATATGTGTTAGGAAATGTTTCTATTGTGTGATGCTATGGAAAATCATCCTTTAAAAACCTACATTTTCTGTTACTTGGGTATGTTTACTTACCTGCTCATTCATCATACAAAGCGTAACTTGGTTCTTATCAGTCACACCCCTGACACAACATGCTTTTGGTAAAATTACTTGACATAATATGGGGTGGGGGAAGAAGACTTAAAGGAAGACAACCTTGGCTTTGAGCTGGAGGCAATAATTTTCTTCTAGTAATTAACTTCAAAGCAAATCAGCATGAAATAAACACAACTGTAATAAGAGAAAAATACACCTTCAAGAAAAGTGACACTTACTGTGAGTGGATGTGATCTCTCATCAAAAATGTCCAAGGACCTATTGGCATCTCTATAAAATAAGAATGTGTATTTTAAAAATTAATTCAGGAGTTACTAGCTTAGTAAAACATCTGCTAAAAGTAGAGAGAGGAGTAGAGGAAGCTTAACCTTAATGAAGCAAACAGTTTTACATATTCTCCTGGATTCTGCCCTTAGAAAGGTTTTCTGACCTATTTTATACTCAGCACACCAAGCTGCATGAAATCTCTTCTACAACCAGCCAGACCTGCCTTTACCCACACAGACCCCTTCTAACAGGCAATGTTCGTAGACCAATACATTTCCACTTCACTAACCTCACAATGGAATATACAAGGACATTTTATAAAGTGGTAGTAGTGGGCAATAAAGTCTTCTAACTTCAATGAATGTAAATATGAGATTCATGATTTTTTCTTGTCTCCACCCCCTTTTGTTCTTCATATTATAGTCTTATTGTTTATTTCTTCTTGTCTCTTTTAAATAGTTTGAGTTAAAAATTTTAATTGTCTTTTAAGAGAGACCAGGCTTTTTCTTTTAAATTCCACCACACTACTACACTGTGCCCATTTAAACAGCAGTTCTGCAAATGTGGTCTATAGGCCTCTGGGAATCTCCCCTGGCCCCTCTTCAGAAATCCTGTAAGTCCAAGAGGTCAAAACTTTTTTTATAAGAATACCAAGACATCACCTGCCTCTACACTGTTTGACACTTAACTATGATGGTATAAAAGCAAAAGTGGGTAAAATTGCTCATTTCTGAGTGTGAATCAAGGCAGTGGTATGAAACTAAATTAGAAGTCATTCACTTATTCCTGGCCAAATGAATGTAAAAAATCTGCTTCACTTAAGAACATCCATGATGAAAGAGTAAACATTAAGTGTTCTCAAACCTGTACTCTTCTTCCTCATACTCTGAGTAAGCGGAAAGGATGCATTAAGCACTTGCATGGACTGAAACATGGCCGTGCCAAGGAAGAGCACTTGTAACTCACCGGGAACCATGTCACTTTTCCCCTAGAACATATTTAAACCACTTTTTTCATGAAACACCAACTGACAGTCATTTTTTCAAAAATGAACAAAGTGAGCCTGTCACTTCAAAGAAAACTCTAAACTATTTGTTGCCAATGATAAAATTCAAACCATCAAGCTAAAAATATTAGGATTTTTGGAAAATTTGTACCTTCCAGTGTGTTATTTATGGTGAGCTTGATTTATCAATACTTAAAGACTTTTCCGATAAGACTGGTAGTGATACTAACAACAGTGAGTTTTTGACGCTGTCTGAAGACAAGTGAACCAATACTTGGCAAATGACAATGTATAATATTATAAAATCATGTACAGATAAAAAGGTCCACTCAGTATGCATGACAGATCAACGGGCATTAATTTAACATAGTATCTACCTCAAGTTCACTGATAATGACTTGGAACTCCATCTTAACTAATTTAATAAACTGGCACATGTGGATTTTGGGGACAGTATCAAAGAATATGCCCAATTATCTCAAGGCTTTAAAAATTCACCTTTTCCCAACTATATGTCTGCATGTAGCTGGATCTTCATATTGCTTCTTCAAAGCAAATGACTGAAGACAATGTTGACATGAGAATCAACTGTCTCCTATTAATGAGATACTATCCTCTCCACTATTTTGTTGTGGAAAATGGTTATTTTTCATTAAAAAAATGACTTATGTTAAACACTGGGGTCCCCAGTCAGATGGTGATCTCATCCCTCAGGAGACAGTTTTCCTGTCCTAATGTGGAGAGAAGCAGAACACCTTACTTGCACCTACAGAGCAGAGGCCGGGGTGCTGCTAAATACTCTGCGACACACAGGGTGGCACCCCACACCAAAGCCTCATCCAGCTCAAAACTTCAGCAGTGCTAAGGAAAGCCTGTTTTAACATACAGTGGATTTAATTTTTTAAATTTTAAATTTCAATTTCTAATACAGTAAATATCCATATAAACCACATAAAACTTAAAGAATTAAGAGTCCCAAAATAAAAATAAATGATTCACTTCAATACTGTAATGAAAGCACTCTAACAGTAAAAGCTTACTCTAATACTGTCTATTGTTATTAACACTAAACTTGATACTGTGTAAATTAATTAGCTGGAATAACAAGACAGGTTTTAAAAGAGCTCACCTGTTCTTTATGTGGTAATATATTGCTAAGATCACACTGTGGAGGGAAAAAAAATATTGTAACAAGTGGTTTTTATCACATTAGGCCTGAAGACATTTTAAAGGGTTGGCAGAGAGGTAAGACCATCCAGATGCCCAGTGGCCCCCACACACCCTAATTCAGAGCAGTACCCATAGGTGGTATCCCCCATGTTTTAGGTTCTTTGGCTTTTAGCAAAATTAGGAGACCCAAAATATAGATGTGCTCTTAGAAGACATGTTTGGGTTGATTATTATAATATATAAATTACTATATATGTCCCCGGTCATTTGTCCTTCTGTGCAAAGAATCTTTCATCCCATACAAGTTACATCATCTATCCACATGGTTAAATTTAAGCCATACAGATTTTGTGTGTGTGGCTTTTTGTTAGGCACTGCATTTCAGTTGATTCCGTTCGGTATTCCCCCTAAAACATCTATTTTCCATTATTTCTCTAAAAGTAAGTAATACGAATACTCCATATCAAATAAAACGGATTTAAAATCACTTTCACACATAATTATTAGAAAATTTAATAGCAAAATTTTATAGTCACAAAATTGATGATAGGCCTAGTTATCCTGAAATAAGCACTGCTAATAAGGCAGCACAATACAGCACAGTACACTATTAATGACAGGTATTTCCACATTATTTTAAATAAGGTATTAACTAACCAACAGGTACAAGTCCTCAGATAGTTTTTACATTACTATAGCCCTAAGTTATTCACAGATGCTGTGTATTAGGCAATTAAGGGGTTCTCTGATTAAGTTATTTGCTTCCCTTTGTTCTCAGTATCTAAAATGAAACTCAAAATAATAGAGAGAAGGCAAACCTGAATTTTGTAACTCGTCTATAGAATCTTAGCATTTGCAGAAAGGCCTGTAACACTGTTAGCATCAAAGATGGATACTTCTATAGTGCTTCAAAGTTTCTTCAAATTGATTTTAAAGTCACAGAATTAAAAGTTACATGATAAAAAGGGCAACTGGACCTAATATGATACTTAACCCATTTTACAAATAAGAGAATCAAGGCTTAAAATTGACTTACTCAAGGTCCCACCAATTATCAGAAGTAGTTCTCTTTCTCCTACCCTCAAAGCAGAGAGTGGTTCCCAAGGTCAGCTGCACACTGGATTACCCGGGACGCTTTAAACACTGCCTGGCTTCTGCTTCAAAATGTTCTGATTTAACTGCATTAGGTACGACCTGGGCAACAGGATTGTATTTAAAGCTCCCCAGGGGACTGCAACGTGCAGCCAAGTCTAGGAATGAATGAGTCAGGGTTAAGATCAGAATCTCTCAGGATGCTTTTGTCTATGAAATCATGCCTCACACATCATTCCTCAGCTCGTCAAAAGGGGTTTGTGTGTGAGAGAAAGAGACACAGGGACAGAGAGGCAGATAGACCCACAGACTGTGTCTTGAGGGCAGGGAGGAAAGGTGGGATTCATGTATGTGTTCAGAGACATACATCTTGAAAAAGTTGCGTAAGTGATTCTAGTAAGGCTCACCTACCCCAAATGAAAACTAATCCCATCGTATTTTTCAAAATCATTCCTAAAAGCCAATTTGCCCTATTAATTTTCTCAGTAAACCTTTATTTCATCAATAATGAATGTGAATGGTCATTTTTAAAACTTAATGAGAAAAAAATTTACTGTATTTCCAAACACTAAGACTAGGTTGAGAATAAAAAGCATGAAACCTACTTGTCTGAGCAAGGTTAATCTTTAAAACTACTTCTGAATTATATACTGGAACATCAGGCTCTTCTGAATTCAAAAGAAGCTGTGAGTCTAGCCACAGTGAGAGCAGTTTTTAACCCACAGATTTAGAGTCTTGGCTGAATAAAAACATTCAGTGATTATGAGAGAAGTGCCAAAACTCAGGACTTTAAAGAGCAATGGGGCTCAGTTTTTGTTGAAATACGATTTGACTGAAACTAATATTATAAGAAAGTTACATTATTATGATTGTGAACTGGTTGTTTTTAATTAAAGTTAGAAGTTACTGATCATTTAAATAGCTAACAAATAAAAAGCCTTGCACATTAAAAATTAAATTAAATTCATAAGCTAATTATATTTTTAAGACAGAAAAGTAAAATTAATGATAAGGATACTAATATTTTCAAGTAGCATTTCCCAAACTGTTCTGGAAAGTCAACATTCATATGCTAAGAAGACATTAGCTAATGTTCCATGGACAACCCCAAGGGAGGTAGGAAGCTCTGCATCCTGTCTGGTTTTTAATTCTCTCTCTTAAATAAACTTGAACATTCCCATGATTAGGGCGTTTTGGACTGTGCATCTCCAATTGTGGACTATGAGGGGCTTCCAGAAGTTGAGGAATAGTTTTCATCATCGTAACACTGTTCGTGTCTTCTTAAGTATAAGCCTGGCCACAGCCTTCTTTCTGAAACTTCATCTCTTTTTTTGTTCTCTGCTTTGATTGATACAGTGTGTTAGAGATACACATATATAAACAAAAATTAAAAAAAAAACAAAAACAAAAATTAAAAGTGTCTATTAAGTTAAAATCTCAGTTGAACAAATTTCATCTATGGAGAAATTAAGCTTGAGAGTATGCCCCTTAAAACGGTTTTGATATATTTTCCCCCTCTTTGGGGGAGAGGAAGGAGAAGTAAAATTTCCTACAGAAATACTACAGGAAAAAAATGCACAGTGGGATAAATCTGACCAAGTCCAGTTAAATTTAACTGCAGATTCACTTCGGTGCCAGTAGGGGACAAGCTGTTCCTTCTTCTAATGGTAGCTTCCAAACTAGTCTACATAGTTGTAGGACTCTCCCAACTCATAAAGAAATAATTTTTTTCTAGAAACATACAATAAACAGGTACCTCTGTTTCTCATTATGTTCAACATTGTCTTAACAATAGAAATGAATCAAATGAGGTTTACATTTTTCCTGGGATTTCTCACTTGCTAACTGACTTTCCCTTCTATCATGTACTCTAGGATTAACATGGAAACGGAAGACTCATATTGAGAGGTCCTTGAAACCAACATAGAGTTGACACCAGTTTCTTAACCTGATCACTGAAAAGGACAAACCAAAGGAATGAAATTATGTATGGCGAGGATGCTTTCAGCATGAACGGGGTCTGCCACTCAGCCTTGGCAACCTAGCTGTACTCACCATTTTATTGTGGTTCTAAGATTAGGCTGGCTGACTGTGCTGTCATCTAGAAATACGGTTGGGCATGAGCTATACTTTTTAGTAAGCTGCCCTGAAGGTACCTGAAGGGGAAGGGAGATAGGAGAAAATGTCACAGTAAGTTAAACCTATAAAAGTGTGTTTTTTCCCTGGTTAAAATGTCCAGCGATAAAGCATTAAGATTTTCCTTATACTCCATGAACTGCTGAGTGTTGCATCACGGGCAGCTCCATGGGAAACCTCTGTACTCTAACTTCCACAGGCAAGATCTGAGAAATGTGGTATCAACTGCTGCTCTTGAAAAAGGACCCACAAATGAACCTGGAAAGCACCTGTTATAAATTGCCTTTATAGTAATGAGAAAGCTTTTAGTAAGACTTCAGTGTTTCTTCCTTAAGCAATGAAATGCAGCGGAGATTTCTATTTCTATTCATTTACTACAATTAAATGCAATGCTTTATATAATATCGATGTGAGAGCATTTCATTGCAGTAAATGAACGCCAATCATAAATGTATTAGTTTGGGAGACAGTGTGAGGAAACAAGCGTTTTTGAATCAGAGGCTGGGCATGCCAGGGCTGCTCTATCACTAGTGACCTGAAGGCCATAGATCTCTTTGAGCCTCAGCTTCCTTATCTGGAGGATGAAAGGGTATAGCTTTAAGATTCTCTCACAGCCAAGAAACAGACAAAGCAGCTCTGAGAATTTCACGGTTAAGTAAGACTGCCACTATATTACACAAGGGAGAGCCTCAGAGAATACTTTCCACTCATCTCACAGTTTTATTAATTCTACTCTACATGTTATCTGCCACTCATCATGCCACTCTGCTGCCTTGCGCATGCTGCTCTCTGCCTGCAGTGGCTTCTTCCTCCTCCTTGTCCCAGCAAGCTTGACCCCATCGACCTCCAGCAAACCTCAGCCAGCAGCCACACCACCAAACTTCTACCTTTCTGCACACTTACACCTCGGTTTCACCACCTGTTACATGGTCTCAACTGCTTGCCTGGTATCCCCCTCCTAAGTAAGCAAGCAAGCTCCTCCAGGTGACAGATTCTTACTGCTCCTCCTCCAGCTGCTGAGGACAGAATCTGGGACAAATTAGGAATCAAGAAGCATTTGACCAATTATTTAAGATCGATTACAACTGGAAGGTAAATCATGCTAATGATACACATTCAAACTATCTGCAGTGGTGCTGGGTAGGTGACAAAGAGCTTTGTCAGACCCTCTAGAGAGTAAGCTATCTTTAAAACACTTTAGAGTATCCACTTATTTGTGAAGAGCCCAAAACACAGCCATAGTCAAATACTAAAACAGCCTGAACTATGTGAGGACAATTCTCTTCCTTTAAGTAAAGGCCAATAATCAAATCCCAGTCACTGTCAGTAGCTCTGAGTAATAGCATTCTTTAATACCACACAACACAAACAGTTTTAACACTTGGTTTTCTTGGTTTTTGTTTACTAATTCAGATGAGCCTTCCTTCCTTCTATTAAAATAAAGTAGTTTTCACCACGCTGTCACACTCTATCCGTGTCCTCCACAAACGCATCAAAGGTGAAACAAGGAGAAAATCTAGTCAATGTTTTTTTTAAATACAGAGCATTTAAATAAACATTGCCAGTAGCCAATAATAAGAACTATCCAAATGGGTGTATAAGCCACCGTTTTGCTTGTTTCAGGTATTTTATGGCAAGGCCACTTACTCCTTATTAACAAAAAGTTCTACACATAACATACCTGAAAAGTACCACTATTTGGAAGAATTTCTCCTTCAAGCTAGAAATGATTTCAACTGAAACTCATATATTCCTTAAGCCATCTGGTTAATGTGTAATTTTAGAATCTCAAAAGAGACATAGCATGAAAACTGTTCATTCAAACAGTTGCATTCTAAATGAAGTTATCTTTTAAAAGGTCACCACTATTAAGAGTATGACACATTACACACAGTAAAAGTCAGTTCTGACTATAAAATCTATCTATGAGGGGAATAAAAATAGTAAGAAAATGCACCAAAATATAGACTAGTTTGTAGAGCTTTGGCTTTGGGTAACATTTGTCCCGTTTTTCTCTATTAAAACTTTTTCTTTATTATGAATTATATCTGTTTATCTTTGGAAATATTAGTGCTGAAACGTTTAAGAAGTTTCATCAGACGTAGCCCTACAGACTATGGGTGCTCATTTAGTCTATCAGTAACCTACAGACTACTGGCTAGATCCTACCAAAGAAATAGTGAACACTTCTCCAGGCCTACTCCTGAAGCGATTCAAACTTCTGGCATCTACTATTCACTAAAGGATGGCAGAATTAAAGCCTCTGAGCAAAGCCTGGATGTGTTAGCTGCCAACAGGTTACTTTCCCCTCATCTCACTTTAAAATTTAAGGTAACTGTCCTTTATGATTAAAGCCTTATCATCACTGGCTCAAACCCTCAATAAACTACACTGACAAAGATTAATGATATAAAATGCAAATACAAAAATCAAACAGCAGAACCCACTCACTGATAGTTTAATGTTCAATGAAGAAGAGTATTTACCTTCATTCAGAGCTAAGGACAGAACAGATGGACTTCTACAATCTTTACAAGAAGGGAAAAGGCTTACTTAGTAGACTTCAGGTTTAATGGCAAAGACTAGAAAATCATCATACTGGAAGACTAATAAGTAACAATCTCCCCCAAAACTTATCATTAAAAGTCAAGCACCTTTTGAAATTCTGCCTCCACCCAAGTGAATCTTCCCATCCTGCCTACTGCCTGAGTTTAACCCATCAAAAAAATTAAGCAGAAATTCACTTTTTTCTTCCCCTTTCCACAAGCTTTAGATGTGTTTATTAATAATTATTAAGACTTTAACTTAAAATTTTGTAATATTCTATGCATTAGCCTGGGGCTTCCCTGGTGGCTCAGTGGGCGAAGAATCCACCTGCCAATGCAGGAGACGCAGGTTTGATCCCTCAATCAGGAAGATCCCCTGAAGAAGGAAATAGCAACCCACTCCAGTATTCTTGCCTGGAAAAGTCCATGAACAGGGGAGCCTGGTGGGATACAGTCCCTGGGGTCGCAGAAGAGTCATGTCTGACTTAGCAACAAAACAACAAGAAGTGCATTAGGGTAAACTACTCCATCCACATTACTGCACATTAATGGACAACGTGGCAGGATGAGTAGTTTGAACAGGATTCTTAATCAAGGCCCTAGTAGAAATGTACAGTATTTTAATTGTAGGTATAATAGAAAGTATTGTCTGAATCACTATCATTAACTATACTGAATCAAAACTTTTAAACTCAGAATTTACATTCAAAGTATAAATCCAACTTTGAGTGGACCAACCACAAATCTACTTCTTTTCCCACCTTCTTTCAGAGATATCATCTCATTAGAATTAAAAGTATTTTTTTAAAAAAGCTGTACCCAAGACAGGATAAACTGCAGATGATTTTTGATGTTTGAAAGATGAAAAATGAGATAAAGGAGTAGTAACTGACATGGCATAACAGAGGAAGCACAACCTTGGAACTACAGAGTGACTGGGCCAGGAACAACAAAACCAATCTGGCTTACAGAACCCAAGGCAGGTTCAAAATTCAGAGACGTGGTCGCCAAATCCGTGCAGTGAGGTCTATCAGTTAGCAAAGTGATGCTTCCAATTAGATCTTAACAGACAGCGAGGGACCATCACATGTTTGAGGGAAACCTCCAAGAAGTCACAGATCAAAGCAGGGAGAAGGAACTGATGGGAATGATAAAAATCCAGGAGCAAATAAAAACTTAAAAAAAAATCTTCAACATCTACAGAAAGATGAGAAATTGCATCAGTGAAAAAAAGAATGAAAGGATGGAAGAGAACTCTAAAAAATAAGGTAGACAAAACAATATATTCAATAGAAGGATTACAGCAGAGTCAAGGAAACCTCCATGAAGTAGGACAAGAAGACAAAATGGAAAACAGAAGGGGAAAAAAATCTGTGCAGAAATATTGCTCTAAAATTTTCAACATCTAACAGGAATCCAAAAGAAAAAAATAGAAAATACCAAAGCAGCACACAAAAAAATTCACTAGAAGAAAAGATGTTCTGCATGTTTAAATGCCCCAATAGCGTGACAAGGTCTATATCAAACCATGTTATGAAATTTCAAAACCCCACAAAGACAGAGGGTACTACAAGGTTCCACAGGAGGAAGGAATGGAGCAAAGACTAACTTGGTAATATACAATGTATCAAATTCAATAGATTTAAGAGCAGAACTGTAAATGAGAAGACAAGAGGGAAATGTCTCTAAAACTGCAAAAATTAGTTTCGACCTAGAATTCTACACTTTATCAAACAGAAGGAGTTTCACAGAGGCTAGGTCTTTATAAAATTTTTGCTCATGTGCCTTTTTCCAGGATAACGTGCTCCAGTAAAACAAGACAGAGGGAAACAGAATCTAGGACATAGGGGATCCAACACGAGAGAGCAGTGATGTGAGATCCCAGGTGACTTCACACAGATATCCCAGGAAAACAGGCACAGAGCCAGTCCAGGAATCATTAGTATGTAGGGGGTAGGAAGACAAAAGGTTGGCGAAGAGTGTCTCCAAGAAGAAATGGAACAGATATGGTTTTGTGGATGGTAAATATTTTTGATAGGCATGTGACAAATGTTACAACATTTGGGGGAAAAAAATAGCTGTTAGAAAACAGGCAAGTGAATATAGTCAGGAAATTAATTCCACAGAAAAAAAATGAAGAATGTGAAAACAGGGAGACTGGCCAGGGAGCTACTCAACTATGCTGGGCTGTGTGAGATCATGTTTGCTAGAAAAAGCAGAACTGGATTATCCTGAGAAGTGTGGAAGTGCTCAGATTTCATTAACATTGAAGAAGAAGAATGAAAGGTGCGTAAGGAGGTGGCACAGAGAACTACATGGCTCAGCAATGAACAACACTTGCTTAGTCATAATAATGTAAACAGGGATTCCGATTTAATAAAAACTGATGCGTGTAAAGGGAACAGAAGGAGGGAAATAAAATCACGGTGGACGAGGAAGTTACGCTTTCACCTGTTGTGCCAAGAAGTCAATGGACGGCGCTAAAAATTAAATTACCTATTACACTTTTATTACTTTGGTTAAAAACTAAGATAAAAAATTTAAGGCAAAAGAATTTAAGGTAGATCTTCATGCTATAACCATATTATTGAAATTTAACTTAAATGTCAGGACCCTTAAAAAAAAAAAGGGTACTACTAAGTCAAAAACCTTTCTGAATATACTTGATAATTAGGAACTAGAGATTCAGAAATTTTATAAATAAGAGGTTAATGCTAACAGTATTGGATCCATCATACTTTTTAGGAATCATGGCAGACATGCTTTTAATTAATCAAACTATTGATTTCTTAACTTTTCAACTATTTACTTACATGGTTTAAATGGTTGCTCTTCCTCTTTTCTCGCACTAAGAATAAAAAAAAAAATTAACTGATGAATTCTGATAAAACTGCCATAGAAAAATAAGTCACTAATTATCTGATGGATTACCAATATACACAATGAGTTAAAATTTCATTCTGTTTTTTAAAATAATTTCCAACAAAATATATAATTTAAACCACCCAGCAAAATGAATCCTATAAATAATATCTAAAAACTTAGTTTTACTATTTGACTAATACTAACAGATACTCTGTATTAGGTACAAATCAAAGACTCTCCATTTACAAAAGAAAAGGACAAAGCAAATTAGGCCAGGTGAGATATTTAGCTAATAAAATTTACCAGCTGCACAGTATGTAGTATTTTCTAGTTCTACATGTACTTTAGTCACCAGGATTAACAGATGACAACTCCAAGTTCCAGTTTCTGGTCAAGCACCCGTGTCTCTGGAAGCATCCTGAACCACTTATTGGTCACCTATTCAAACACCCAACTTAAAAAATACAGGTTCTTTACACACTGGAAAGTAATCTATGAATTTTAACATACGTGCTGACCTCACTGAACATACATCGACAGCACATAGAACTGTTTTGCTCCAACAAAGGCCAGAAGAATATAAGCTCAAAGAGGGTCTTAGGCCACACACTTTCCCATGGCATCACAAGCACGAATTCCTTTAGACTGAGGAGAGACAGGGGCATTGGAGAGTGTGTCTTTTACTCTCTCCACCGTCTCTCTACAGTGTGAGCAGCTCATGAGTCTGGAAAAGACTGAGAAATACAGTAATCCTAACTAAAAATAATTGCCTCAAGGCAAAGTACACACACTTTAAGAACATGCAAACTAGAAACCCCAGGCGCTCCCAGGTTGGAGAACATGTGGTACACTCCGGGCCCTGCCCCATGCCTGGCCCTCTTCCATCTGGCTGTTCCTGAGACAGACCCTTTGATAAAAACCAGTAATCTAATGAAAATAAAAGAGGAAAAGAACCCTCTATTTTTTACTGTGCTGCATTACTTCAAATATTATAGAACGTTCACTTCTGGTATTCCTGCTCTCATAAACAACCGAAAAACCTGATCATATATGGCTTTTTAGCAAATGAACTAGGATTTAACATATATTAAGGAAGACAAGCAGGCAAGACAAGCAGGAGTGCAAAAACTTCTGATTCTCATCTTAAAACAAGCAGGACACTAGAAATTTACACAAGGTTTCCCATACTGAGGATAACCTTCTGGAAAATCCCATATGGCAGGCACATTGGTCTGATTACCCTGACCCAGCACTACATCAGGATGAAAGAACTTTTAAAAGAACTTAAAAATTCACATGAATCTGGATGTGAGAGAGGTTCACCCGGTTGAGCACTGTGCAAAATGGTGCTGAAATCCCAAGCCTCGACTCCCATACATAAAAACTGATTATGCAAACCTAACTGTGACCTAAACCGTATCATTCATCTTTAACTCATGTGCTCTTGGAGCGAAAGGAAAAGGACAAAGTAGCATGGAAAAACAGACCACAACTAAACCATGTGGCAAGCTGACTGCGGATAAAGAAATAGCAAAGTGTATAAACAGATGGTCTAAGTGTTTCTCCTCATTAAAACAGTGACACCTAAATGAAAAATGTATCATCACATATTAAAATAAAACATCACATATTAAAGTATTATCACATATGAAAACAAAAAATTTCAACCATTCTAAGTGCTTTTCTGTATCTTCCTGTAATACACAAAACAAAAACAGTTTTCAATCTTTTTCTCAGGGGGGGAAAACACTGTCTTACCGTCCGTTTGAGATTTGCTCAGGAAAATTGTGCTTGCCCTTGGGTGGTCAGAAGGGTTTGATTCCAAAGCTAAGTCTGCAGAGGAAAAAGAGAAAAAGGTGTGACAATTTAGTTGAGTAGAAAAAGACATGACTTTTAAAACAGCTACACGCTGATTTTAATCAAGTTTAATAGTCTTAAGAAGAGCGTTTAGCAATGACAAGAAGGAAACTGTAGTAAAGGCAACAAGACAAAAATTCTATTGGGAAACAGAAAAATTGTAGAAATTCTCCATATATGTGGAATAAAACCAGGGCTATGTCTTAGGCTTTTTTTTTTTAACTTGCACCTAATCTATGCCACTTTTAGGCGAATCATGTATGTGATTCCCCTCCTACGTATTGATTAAAAATTCAGTCACCTCTCTTTAAGCTGATATTACTAGCACATTTCAGGAAGTCTCAAGAAGCAAGTTATGCTGTAGTCAATTACTATCAGATACCAGCTCAATCAATCAAATATGCTATAACCAAATGAGCTGCTTTTGGCAAACGTTCTTCAGACAATCTAATGGCTAATTCCAACTACACTCAACAAACAAACTCATTTAGTTGGCTGCCGTTTATCTAGGGGCTATTCATCATGGCAGATTTAAGAGGATTACATAAGAGTTCAATGTTCTGATCCATAGGAACACTTCCAGGATAGTGAGTTTTAACTTTGCCCTCTATTTCCAAAGCTAAACTCTCACTTCTTCCTTTCATGCTGCATGATTAATAGAGGGCTTCAGTAAGAGTACTTCCTGGAGCACATCAAAGGGCTGCTTGAAAAAAATTTTGCCCATACCTACATAAAAAAGGTGGGTCTGCTGGCAGTTCACCTTGCACCAAGGTGGGACAGTCTTCTATTTAGGCAGAAATATCAAGCAAGCACAAGCTGCCATGCTGGACAGTAAGGTTGTTGTTTAAAACAAACCTAAAAGCCCTGTGGGCAGTTACTTAGTGAAGTCCACCTCAAACCAATTAAACAATCTTTTAAGAAACTGGACCAAGAGTTTTAAAGAGCAACAGTTAAGGCAGCATTTCCCAAACCACATAATAATTGGCCTATTTTTAAAGGCGACTTTGGTGGTCAACGTGACTTACACATTATCGCTGAGAATCAAAAGAATATATACACTGAGATATTAAAAACTAACCAGGTGTTCCCCATCCCGTATGGCAAAAACTACTACAATATTGTAAAGTAATTAGCCTCCAACTAATAAAAATAAATGAAAAAATAAATAAATAAAAACTAACCAGTCCCACAGTGAATTCTGTCTGACCCAGCATTTCACAAATGTTATCTACCTAGAATCCTTTTCTTCCCCAAAGAAAGAATTTTGCATGAACAGTAATTTGGGACTTCCTGGTTTAATGGGAATTTAATTGTTACTGCCAGCACTAGAAATTTACATAGCTAAACCGACTGCTTTGTTCTTCGTGAAAATTCCTTCACTGCATTTGGAGTTTATTAAGCTGGTTTTGGAGAAAATATTCTACTCAACAGTTTTATGTAAAAGACCCATAAAATTATTTTAAAGTTTTCTCCCCCCTACAGATTTGAAAAGTGGGACACTGGGAAAATAAATTATTTCAGTTATACACAAAGTTGACAGGCACAGACTTTCAACCTAAGGCTTCTGAAAGGATTCATGACTACTTACCTGTACCAGAAAGTAAACAGACTACACTGGAATCTAAAAAATAAACAGAAATGCTTGCAAAGTAGCCATATTTTTCATCAGGGTTTATGGAATGGTAAAATTTAACAAGAGTCAATGGAAGTCCAGGAAAAATAAGTGTCAGGATCAAAGAGAAGCAAGCTTTAACACACACACACACACACACACACACACACACACAGGGTGTGTTACAGGTATGCTATGATGTGCTACTACGGATCTATATACAGAAAGCAAGAAGGCTGGGATAAAAGAAATGACAACACGCAGGAAAAAAGTAAACTTGCCCAAGTGATCAGAAAAGAGCTGGCACTCCCCCTACCCTACCCTAGAGGTTTCAAGGGTGGGCACATGACCCAGAACTGACTGATAGATCACAGCTTTCCTGGAACTTCCCAAGAAGCAGAAGAAGGCAGAGGGGTGCCCTAGGACCCTTAGCTAGTCTGGGGCTGCTGGACACTCCTCTTGCCATCATGAGGGGAAAGAAAGGCTTTTCAGGAGAGATCAACAGAGGACAGCAGAACTGAGATAGGCTGCGAGGTCATTGAACTCCTGGGTCAAGTACTGCTTAATTTACTCATTCAACTCCAGTTATATAAAAGTCAATATATATATACTTTTTAATTTAAGCTATTCTGAGACATTTTCTCAAACTTGCAACTGAAAGAGACCTGGTTAACCAGCAGTACTGATGATCACAATGAAGGTGGGGAAAGCTAAAAGTCACTTGTTCATTCCTTTAACAAATGTCATGAACAAAAATTTGCATGAGCCAAAATGACCCTATTTAAAAATTAACCCACAGACTTACAACCCTTACTTTTAGTTGTTTTCCTTATACATTAGAAAAAGCTCTAATTAGTGTATAATTTATGTCTTCTTGTTACTAACAACCCTTCTACATCTGACTGTTGCATATTTACTGTTTAATGAATACACAACAGCCCATCAAGCGTTATTCCTGTGCTGGACTTAGCCAATCCCCTATTGCTGGGGTTTAGGTACTTACAACATTCTATTCTTTGATGAGGAAACTTTTCATCTATTGTTATACAGCTTTTTAAATAAATAATGGTTTTATCTCCTTAGCAGAGATCTTCAAAAGTGGGATATCTAAGCCAAAAGGTTAGATCATTTTCATGGCTCAAGGTACAGGGCTAAACTGCTTCCTGAAGAAGGTGGGGCCACATTAATGTATAATACTACCAATCATGACAGTTTTAGTTCCGACCCCTACTCTGTACAGTTGGGCGGGGGGGGTGTCTTACTAATATAAATAAGGAACAGCACTGTAGATCTAATCTGTATTTCCTTCGATTACACAGTTTTTACTACTTTCCCATAATTATCAGCATCATTTCCACTTTGGTGAGCTGCCTATCATTCATACATACTAAACATACCAGGGCCTTACTGCTGTCAATTTGCATGAGGTTTTCAGAAAATATTAATCTTCTGTTTACAGCCCATATAACAATTTTCTATACAACTTGCACTTTTTGCCAGTGAAAACTACATCACTATTTTATAATAGACTTGACAGGTAAGCCATTAGACAGTAAACTCACACATACACACAATATTTCTGCACACTCCATTAACTGTTTTGCCAAGAGTCTAAGGAGACGATGAAAAAAATGTACCGTACTCTTCACTGTCACAAAGGAAAGACTGTCAACTCTGAACCAAAGCATTACCACCCACACCTCCCCTCATCCCCTCTCCCACAAGCACACACAGTAATGTTAGAGGTATTTTGAGAAATTACTGTGCATTTTATATGTGAATTCTTCCTAAAATTACTTCTCTAGCAATCTTTAAGAATGTTTTAACCCAGGAGAAATACTCTTGAGCTTATGATTAGGGGTTATCATTAAAGTTATATTTTAAGACCCATTACTTTTATATTACCAATTTAAATTGCAACTTATTTGACAGCATGATACTTATGTGGAAAAAGGATGACTAAAAAAATTTAAGTTCGGGTCTTAATATAAACACTCCCAGGAGGAAACCTGTAAAATACCAGGTCACTGAACATTACTTTTCCTCCAACCTAACATTCTATCAATCGTGAGATCCATCTCAATTGCAGATGTTAAAAATATGAAAATAAAGGCAACTTAGGACAAACAAGATGCATTACTGAAGCCTAAAAGTGTTAAAATTATGCTGTCAAACTGTCAATAAATGATTTTTCCCTGTCAAAATATCAGAGAGAGGGTAGTGACCAAGAAATCATCTGACAGGAGGAGACTAATGCCAACATACTGACTTCAGTTCAGTGCAGTTCAGGCGAGTCCGACTCTTTGCGACCCCATGAATCGCAGCATGCCAGGCCTCCCTGTCCATCACCAACTCCCGGAGTCCACCCAAACCCATGTCCATTGTGCCGGTGATTCCATCCAACCATCTCATCCTCTGTCGTCCCCTTCTCTGCCTGCCCTCAATCTTTCCCAGCATCAGGGTCTTTTCAAATGAGTCAGCTCTCTGCATCAGGTGGCCAGAGTATTAGAGTTTCACCTTCAACATCAGTCCTTCCAATGAACATCCAGGACTCATCTCCTTTAGGATGGACTGGTTGGGTCTCCTTGCAGTTCAAGGGACTCTCAGGAGTCTCCTCCAACACCACAGTTCAAAAGCATCAATTCTTTGGCACTCAGCTTTCTGTATAGTCCAACTCTCACATCCATACATGACCAGTGAAAAACCATGGCCTTGACTAGATGGACCTTTGTTGGCAAAGTAATGTCTCTGCTTTTTAGTATGCTGTCTAGGTTGGTCATAACTTTTCTTCTAAGGAGCAAGCGTCTTTTAATTTCATGGCTGCAGTCACCATCCGCAGTGATTTTGGAGCCCAGAAAAATAAAGTCAGCCACTGTTTCCACATCTATTTGCCATGAAGTGATGGGACTGTATGCAATGATCTTAGTTTTCTGAATGTTGAGCTTTAAGCCAACTTTTTCACTCTCCTCTTTCACTTTCACCTTCATCAAGAGGCTCTTTAGTTCTTCTTCACTTCATATATTGCAACTAAACAGGACTGTCAGCATTTTCTGGGCCAACTTCTGGGCTCCAGTTTACTTAAAGGTTTACTCCATTTACTGAACTGCCCTATCACCACTAGTACTACAGTACATTAGTTTTATGGCTAATAATACATTTCATGTCTTACAGTCAGCCGGTGATTTCATCTGAGTCCACACTTGACACCCTAGCCAAGCGGTTCCTGCCAGCAGATGCTGACCTGGGCTGTCTCACCGGAGGGCACACAGCATGCTCCTGCAACCCCCTCAACTGACCTGCTTCCCCAGTTTCTGACCAACCTGGCTTCCAAACTGCTTCTCAGCTTGCCTCTAACTTGGTTCTCAGTCCTGCCTTACCTTAATCCTCAATCAAATGCTGTAATGATGATGACCAAGAGATGATATCCAGGTAAGTATACCTGGCTTTATGTATTTCTAAAGAGTACTTAGCTCGGGCTTCTTGGACTTTTAAGAACCTTTCTGGGTTGCAAGCTACGGTGATTTCATTTCACATCATACAATGTTACTGTTTTAACTCTTCAAGTTTTATTACTTTAATATCCTAAAAATAAACAATTTTTCTAAAAGGGGCGAGAAAAAAGGTAGTATTTCAAAGCAGAGCACAAAATGACATCAATACATTCTATCCCTATATGTCATGTATATGGAATTTACAGTCCTGATCTATCAAGGTTTTAAAAATGAGTAAAACCTTGGACAATTCTATACCTCAGAGAAGAATCCCTACACTGCCTAACTCAGAACATGATAAGAATCAAATGAAATTCAAGAGCAATCCATACACTATAGCTTCACTGAGTTACACAAGCCCCTTCACCATGACAAGGCTGCAATCCATGAGGGGATATACTATATAAAGCATAATAAATGACACATCACAGCTTTCACAAATTAACTCAAAAGCCAAAAGTGAACATTTAGCATTTCATAGGAAAATTGATGTCCACTTATCACCCTCAGCCAAATAACATCTTAAATAGATAGTGCTTTGTTGTTGTTCAGTCACTAACTTGTGTCTGACTTTGCAACTCCATGGACTGCAGCACGCCAGGCTTCCCAGTCCTACACGATTCTGTTTGTGCAAACTCATGTCATTGAGTCAGGCCACCCACTAAAGGAAAGAGGATAAGAGTACCCAAGGGCAAGCATTTCTCCTAGTGTTCTTCCTTTTTCTTCTTTAATAAGCAAATACATATCCTTTCTCCTGCTTCTGTCATGGAGATTAGTGTATATTTTCTCCCCATTTTTTTTCAGGTTAACATCCCCTGCAGATGAAGTCATTAACAGTGGAGAGAGCTCCTTCACAGCTCCCTAATTCTTCAGTGTCTGGATGTGCTAGTTTACCAGTCCCTTACTGGACATCTGAATTATTTCCAGTATTTTGCTACTGAAGATAATGCAACATATGCAGCCTATACCTTCAGAATAAATTCCTTTAGTAGGATCTCTGGATTAAGTGAGACTGTGCAAACTTCCCCTTCAAGGGTTGACCAATTTCCCATTTTTACCAGCAATATATGAATGGAACTTTCTTCAGTATCACCAAAGAATTCAGTGCCAAGTTTCTGAATTTTCTCCCAACCCAAGCTACAGTCGTTGTATTTTCATTTCTCTTGTGTGTGAGGATATGCTTAAAAGCCATCTGCATTTCTTTTTCTGTGACTTATCCCATTCATATTGTTGTTAGCCTACTTTTAGATTCACTCAGTTTCTTCAAGTCAGCCTGTTTTAGGCCCTTATTAATGTTGCTTTTTTGTTCAAACCACTGTTGGCTCTCAGCTGAGTGACTACACCAGCCTCCTAACTTGTCTCCCTGCTTCATTCTGCCCCTGCCCACGTTAGAGTAGCTCGTCTGATCTCCCTCCCCTCTCCCCACGTCTCCTTCCCCTTCTTTAAGAATTATCACCATTCCCTTGCATATAACCTTTCAATGGTTTCCCATTACAATTAGACTAAAATCCGTATTTTTTCTTGTCAAGGTCTACTAGACACAAGGCCTTAACCCCCTGATATTCCTCCTGGCATTCTTTCACTCAGCTGCAGCCACCCTCTTTCTGTCCTCTGCCTACACCGAGCATATTTCCTTCTGAGGACCTCACAAGGCTCCCCCTCACTCCTAGGATGCTCACTGTCACTTAAGGAGACCACCCCCAGTAACACTGCCCCCTCCCCAGTCCGTGACCATCATTTTCTTTCTTCTCAGTGTC
The DNA here is from genome assembly GCF_033118175.1 of Dama dama. Lineage (NCBI taxonomy): Eukaryota > Metazoa > Chordata > Mammalia > Artiodactyla > Cervidae > Dama > Dama dama. Next base: position 7,084,778 of record NC_083711.1, read on the forward strand.
TCGCTACTTGACATTATTCCTGTGTCAACGGGCCCCAGGTACTTCTAGGAAGTAAAGACCAGAGTTAGGGTTTGGGTTTTGTCAGTATAACCTCTGTTTGTCCTGCCCCTAAATTGTGCCCAATAATCATCCATTTCAGTGTGCCCCAAATCATTTATGCTTCTCCCAATTTTCCTTCATCATCTAAGATTTCTTCTAATGCTGTCCTTTGATGTGTCTGTCACCCAACACCAGCATTAATTTCAGATCTCTTCGAGTGGTAGTTTAGTTACTCAGACTCAAAGACACCGACAGGTTACCAAGACCCACAAAAACCTAAGAGAGGAAATCTACTGTTCAGTGAAAAATCAATGGTAACTTCAATTTGGGGAAAGAACATTTAATGTTAAAATACCTTAACTACAAAATGACTCACCCTATGAATTTAATTAAGTCGTAAGACAAAGCCACAAGACCAGAATTCTACAGGGAAGTAGGATACATCACTTTTTATGTCTGTGCCCAGATTAAAGCAATATGATGAAATTATAAAAGACAACCATAAAGGGTGGGTAAATGAATGATGCTCCAACCATTAAACAGGTGGTAAAAAGCAGACTGCACAGCTACATGCAGCTGCGTGGAAATACATCCTGGAGCACGCTTCAGGTGTCAGCGCGGTTCCAGGAGCTTCCCGTCTTCACTTTACAAGAGAAAGTCACAACGTGGCACACAAAGAACAATCTCATACAATAAACACAACATTCTGTTTATTTGTATACAAAAGGTTCAGGAAGAACCAACACCAAAATATTAGTGAAAATTCTGGATATTCTGAGTATGAGTGAATGACTTTTTAGTATTTTGCAAATCTTTTACCTCAAATGTTTACTGTTATCAAAAAAGTAAAAAAAAAAAGTGTTTATAATAGCTACTGAAAGGAGGAAAAACCTGTTGCTCAGAGGTTTTCCCCCATTACGTTGTCAATTCCTTCCCTACCCACTCCTTGGAGGATGGAAGGAAGGAATCACCTGAGAGAGCAGCTTGCACCAGAGAATGAGCAAAGGTCCTGAGAGGAGAATATAAAGGCCGTTTGAAAAGCTGATGCATAGTAGTAAAATCAGGTAACAGGACCTCAGCACCTTATTTTCTATTATTGACACGAACATCAGCTACATTGGATACACTGCGAAAGGCAAGATAGCGACGAAATTCTTTTGAGTCTATCTGATATTTATACTAGGTTCTTAGGAGTTAACTGAAACAGCTTGAAGAAACCATGTTCTTCTCAAAGGTTTCCGAAAAAAACACACACAGCATCATTTATGTTTGGTTTTGTCTAAGTAACCAAATAATTCTTCATTGCAGAAAAGCCAAAATGTTTTATATCAATGCAGGTATTTCTCAGTTTCCAGGGAAACTGATATAAAATTGTCTGAAATAAAAACATTAAGAGCAAACTTCCAATGTGCTTGCACTTTACATTCGTGTTCTGACCTCCTATCTATGGAAACTTAACAATAGGCAAATGCTGAAATTGAGGTTTCTCTCATCACTTTATTGAATGCCAAAAAAGAGAGACAAATTTAAGTAAAATTTTAACAATCATGTCAAACATAAAAAGGTAAATTCTGTGCTCATGAACTCTCTTTTTCTAGTTCCCGACTCAGCACTCCCCCTCACTAAATGCTTCGTACCTTACCTGCCCGCTTACCAGTTTCTCCTAATGTCCCCTCTGTCCAGGGCATTCTCGGCTTCAATTCGAGTCAGAAGAACAAACTCTTTAAAATATACCAACACGTTTACCTGACTGGTAAATTGAGGCTATTTCACGACTTCTTTTATTCCTATCCATTGTAATAAATGTACAGACACAGAATGGAGAGGTATGTGTTGCTTCTGAGTTGTGAACAATAAACTCAAATGGAAATAACCAAACTGAAGTTGAGTTAGGCCTATCTTATGGATAAATTATAAAATAAAAAGTGCATTCCAAACTTTTTTTTAAGCACCCAACAACTGAATTTGGTGTATCTACCATTCTCAAGTCTGTCTCTTCTGTTCAGTAGCTATGTTACAGAGTTATTTCAGGGCTCTAAGTCTTGGCTTCTTCATTGGCATCACAGGGAGAATATTCACAGGCCTTATTTATAGATGGAAGGGTCAGCTGAAATACACCCGAAAATACGTTGTAAATCGTAAAAGAATCATACAGAAGTCCAACTTTGGTCTCCATACACTAGCCTACTACTGTTTTTTAACATCACTTAGAGGCTTACCTTATAGCAACAAGCTGAGCAGTTTTCACAGGTATGCACAAGCTTTGTTTTTAAAGCTACAGTTAATTCACATAATTTGTTCTTTCACAGTATCTGACTATTCTGAAAAGGGAGTACTTTCCACTTACAAAGCCATGTCCATCATATGGGTGAGTTCACAGGCTTACCTATCCTAACTTTGAAAGAAATTAAGTAAACCCAAATAAAATTTAAATAGAAGAGCTATAAGACATATCCTCTATGAAATAAAGAAATACTCTCTGGCATTTAAATGAAACAAGTGGGCCAGTGGGGCTTTAACATCTTCACGGCACAATGTTTTCTACTTTAAAGAACACAGTCTTTATTAATGAGCCACAGTGTTATCCAGAATCTTTTTTTTTAAAAACCTAGAGCCGTCCAGTTTCAAAATTCTAGAGGAAAAAAAAAAAATCAAACATTTCCTCTCCTCTCTCTCCTCTTCTCCATGACAACCCACCCCCACCCCCAGCCACTTCGTCTTCAGAATTTTCCCTGAACACTATAAAAGTTGAATAGGATTCCACCGGCAGGAGGGGGTTGGAAGGAGAGGTAGCCATGGAGACAACTTTCCTGCAGGATCTGCCATCTTAACTGCCAAATCTTTGTATTACAAATTAAAGTCTGAATTTCTTTTTTCTCCTTTGAAACTTTTGACCAACAGTCTCAGGAACCACCCCCAATCCTCCCTTAGAAGAGGCAACATGCAAGTGAAGTTGGTTAAAGCTGGGGAGCTGAAGACATTTTTGTGTCAAAGTGGGAATCTTAACCAGAGCTCCCTGGGATCGTCTTTGGGTAAAAACAACAACAACAACAAAACTATTCCCTGCAGCCGTTGCAGTAACGTTTCACACCGTTCAGTTATTTTAAGACCCCCTCTAACCTTTTTCTTTCTTATCGTTTTCAGATTATAGTTAGAATAAGGTCGCTTCAATCAGGACAACTCTAGACAGTATATTACTTAACGCCACACTAATTCTGTCGATATCAGTTTTGATTTTAAATAACAAACCCTAAAATCTGTCTTAATTGTCCCGAGTATCAACTATCCTAACGAGTGGAAGTGTATCTAGATCCTTACCTCGTTCCTTCTCTTAGGTACCATCTGAAGAGGTAAGGATAGGAAGATGGGATGGATATCGCCGAAGTTGGGAGTATTTAAGTTTTCATTGAGAAACGAGAGAATACATCAGAAAGTCTTTACAAAGTCCCACGAGATGTTAAATAGAATCACGAACAGGAGCCACAGACTTGAGGGTCTTGGGTCGGGTTGCGAAAAGGGAATGGGGAAGAATTGGCCGTTCGGGTAGAGAAGAGGGAGAAAGACTGGCCGGACGCGACGGAGAAAGAATAAGGGGTGGGGACGCCAGGCAGGGCCAGCCTCCGTCCTTGGTGCCCAGCCCCGAGAGAGCCAACTCCAGGCAGGAAGGAGCCCTAGGCGGCGGCTCCCTCCCGGGGGACCTGGGGGTCGGCGGAGGCCAGAGGTAAGCCCGAGAGCAGACGGCGCCGGCCGCTTCCTTACCTTCGGGCATCTCCCGGTCGCTGATGTGCTGCAGGTGGTGGCCTTCACCCGCTCGGAAATCCAACTCGGTGGGTTCCACGGCAGCCGGCGCCGGTGCTACGGCCACCGCGTCTCCGGCCGCCGCCTCGTAGACCTCAGACTCGTAGTCTGGCTCCGCCGGCCCCGCGCGCCGGCCCAGCTTGGGGCTGGCACTGGGGGACACGCAACAGGTCAGCGTGTTCCCCATGGGGCGCCTCCGCTCCTCGCCGCCGTCGCCTCCGCTCGGCCCCGGACTCCGCCAAGCTCAGACCGCCCCCTCCCCCAACAATGGCGCGGCGGGCACCGGCGGGCACCGGGCTATGCCGGGGCTGCGCCGCACATGCAGACGCGGCCTCGCCTGCCTCCCTCCTGTCCGCCCCGCCGCCGGGCCCGGGGCCGGCCGCAGCCGCGCTGTCTCGCCGCCGCCGCCTCCCCGGAGTCAACCAGTCTGTGAAGGCGGCGACCAGCGCGGCTTATTTAAAATGGGTGGGGACCCGACGAGCGCTGAGACGCGCAGCCACTGCCGGGAGAGAGCGCGGTCGGAGCTCCTCCTCCTTCCGCCGCCGCCTCCCGACTGAATGCCGCTCGCCTGGCTGGCCCTTGCCAACCGGAACGCGTCCTTCGGGCACCTGGTTACCGCGGACCAATCACACACAGAGTTTCCTCCCAGCGCCCGCTTCAGAGAGCAGGCACGTGACTCACGATGCCCCGCCCCCACCCCGCGACTGCTCCGCCCCTCGAGTGGCGCGCCCCGGACTCCTGTTTCCATTCCTCGTGCGGCGCTCGGAGCTTTCCGGTCCTTCGAGAAGCATTGCGGGAGTTTGTGAATCGAAGCTAGAGAGCCAGTGGACTCTGTAGAAGGCTTGTTAGTAAAGAGTCAGTTCCGTTAAGCAACTCGGTTTCACCGGGTCTGACAGCTGACTCATTTGATGCATTCCTCAACGAACTTGGTTACACCCGAATTGTTGACAGTTTTTTGTAACTAAATGCTCCTCTCGAACGGACTACGAAAGAGTGTTAGTTTCCGCCTTCAGTTTAACCATAGCAATGCCCCGGGTCCTCAATAAAGAGCTGTGTCCGTGTCTTGAATGAGACTCGAGGACGCGTCACCCCCCGCTTCCTCATCGGTAAATTAGGGACCGAACGCCTCCCTCCCAACTCTGAAACGCTGGGATTCAGCCACTCGATTTTCTCGCTGTTTCTCTCTTCCACGGCACGAGTCTCCAGGTTTCCCTACTTTCACCGGTCACATAAAGCATAAAGCACGATTTTCTCATACAAAACTGAAGAGTCGCAAAGTGAAGTACCACGGTTTTGATTTAATGAAGGTGATGGTAAAGAGATGTTCCCAAGGTCACATGATTGCTCAGGGGTATGGCCAGGATTTGGTCTCCGATTGTTTGGATCCGCAAAGGCACCTAATTGTGATCATAAGAAAATAAAGGTAGAAGTCAAGTTTGATTAGAAGTGGCATAGGATTTTCTCTAAGGGAGAACAATTTTTTGAAGTGGATTTTAAAATTCTTTCCCTTCGTTCAACATTGGTTAGTCCCTCCCACTTTCTAGGCACTGTGTTCCTGCAGTAGCCCTGCCCTCGATGAGCTCCGTCAGGCACAAGAGAAAACAAAGGCTTAGAAAGTCCAGTTGTCTGAGGTCACTCACACTGCTGCCAAGTACTTGAACCTGAAATTCAAACCTAGATCTGTCTAACCCCAAAGTAGGTTCTGGGGTAAAGAGCTTGATTTTTTTTTCCCCCCCAGAAACATGAAAGCCTTTGAATGTTGTGACGTTAAGGAGTCACAATCAGGTGGTTTCTAGTGAGGTCACTCAGGACAATAAGGAGGATTGATGGGAGAAACAAGAGCAATGAAGAGACTTTATATTCATCTAAGAGCGGAGTGAGAGTTTAAACTGAAGGCAGTGGCAGATACTGGTGTGGTGGGAAGGGATTTGAGGTCATTTGGTGACTAGATACGGAGCAAGAGGGGGAAAAGAGAGGTAAAAATGGCTGCTAGGGTTCTGACTTAGGGAACTAGGGAGAGCACAGTGACTTTTTCCTAGATAGTGCAGAAAGAGGAAGAGGTTTGAGGAGGAAGATCATTTGGGGCTCTGTTAAGGAGAGCATGGAATTAGAGCTCTCCAGTTGAAAGTTAGATGTAAACTTCTGTAGGCCAAGTCCATTTTGTGATAATCCCATCTTATGTTTTTGAAAATAACACATACTAAATCAATTTTAAAATGTAGTTGGGGAAATCCCCTAACACTGTGCTGACAGTTAAGACTATAATATTTTTCATGGAGCAAATTGGAATCTATGGTTTTAGTAAATGACATGTCCTATGTAAACTAAAGCTGTTAAATGAGAACAATATTAAAATTGTCACTGGAGTACATACAAAGTAGTTGAAGCCATGGGTGTAGAAGTAATTGCCTCGAGAAGACATGTATAATAAGGAAAGGAATGAAGGGAGGGAGAGAGGGAACTTCAAAAATAGGGACATTTAAATGGCATGTAAGTAAACCTGCCAAAGGGAGAAGTGGAAATCAAGGGACCTGTGTGTTAATCAGAAATGGCTGATCAGCTGAGTTCCATGAGGGTAGAAATCACATCTGCTCTTTTCTGGAACAGAGCACCTAGCACAGTACCTGGCCAGTAGAAGCTCTAATTTGTAATTCCCTAAACAGAGTCCAGTGTTGTCCAGAGGGCAGGAAAGTTACAAATACCACTGACCGTGGTACATGGGTAACTGAGGCTGGGTGCAAACTGGAAGGCAAGCAGTGAGTAAAAGAAATAAATAGGAGGTGAAAAAGTGGAGACAAGGATTTTCTTCCCAAACATTTGACTGAGAAGAGAGATGTACCAGTCATTAGAAGGAAATGTGCAGTTAATAATTTTTTAAGATGGAAAAAAAATGTGAGTATATTTATATGTTAAACGGTATGAGCCAATGGAGAAAAAAGGAGTTTGAGGTTAGAGGAGATGGGAAAATTGACAGAGCAAGGTCCTCAAGAAGGCAGAAGTGGATGTCCACCAGGGCAGACATAGATTAGGTTTGGATTGAGAGAAAAGCAAGGAAGGAAACAGGACCTGGGTGGCAGATGCCTGTTCTGGGTCTGTCAGAATAGAGACATTTCTGATAGAGAAGATGTTTAAGAAGAGCTCATCTGATGACCTCTATTTTTCTCTGTTATAATAGGCTTCTGTTTGGAAAGCTACTCCAGGAAAGTGAGGATAATGTGTAAAGAAGTTTAAACACTAGAAAAGCTTGATATACCTAATAAAAAGAAAATGATAGCTTCCCTCAAAATCAGAAAAGTTGAAAATAACTTTGAGCAAAAAACCAAGGAGCTAGGGTATAAAACAGGTATGTCACAAAAGTGAATGATGGGAACATTTGTTCCTCCAAATAGTAAAAAGAAATAGCAACAACTTTCAAGGGGGAAGAGTTTTTAAAAAATTAAGGAATTACATGTAATTGCCAAAAATGTGAACTTTTACAAACCCTTTCATCACACATAAGACCAAAAGGAAAGGAAAAAAACCCAGAGGGAGTATTCTCCTTTGTTAAAAGGATACCAGGATGGAAAGGTCACCTCAAAAATCAAGGAAGCAAAGATGATTAATATTTAATTGTTTAAAAGATATAAGTGAGGTTTGGATACAAAAACAGGCAATATATTGAAATGTGGGAAACCATGGTAGAATGGGAAAGGATTCAAGGAAGTTCAGTTTCAGTGAACAACTTCTCGTTAAATCCTTCGGACCTAGTGACTACATTCCATGACAATAGTAATATTGTCTGAAGTCCTAGGAATGTCATTAGCTACCATTTTGGATGATTCTTATAGACTTGGGACAATGCCTAAGATTAAGTTTCAACACACTGCCTGCATTTAACATCAGGCACATACAAAAATAGATAGGCATGACCTTGAAAATTAAAGAATTTTAAACTTGCTAAGCAGAAAAAATATTCAGAAGCACCATTATGAAAGTATTAATAGATTTGAAAATATTTTGTTTTAGAAGAACATTGGAGGGCAGTGAGAAAAAACCTTATCCTGTTATGACTGTGGCAAATCTGGGAGAGAAAAGGGAAGCAGAGCAGTAATGACGTTTGAATTAAGCTAGAGTCTGATTCTGTGATAGAACCTGATATTTGCATATGCCAACTGATGTATGAACATTCCCTGTTTTACATGGATCTGGAGTAAATGCATTCATTAATTCAACTTATTCATTTAATGGCTGTTCAATACCCTGATGACTCGGAAGGTAAAGAATCTGCCTGCAATGTGGGAGACCTAGGCTTGATCCCTGGGGTGGGGCAAAGAACCCATTCCAGTATTCTTGCCTGGAGAATCCTCATGGACAGAAGAGCCTGGCAAGCTATAGTCCATGGAGTGGCAGAGTCAGGCATGACAGAGCAATTAAGCACAGCATCTGAACTCTTGGGCTTCCCAGGTGGCGCTAGAGGTGAAAACCTGCCTGCCAATGCAGGAGATGCAGGTTCAATCCCTGGGTCAGGAAGATCCCCTGGAGGAGGGCATGACAACCCGCTCCAGTATTCTTGCCTGGAGAATCCCATGGACAGAGGAGCCTGGCAGGCTACAGTCCATATGGTCCCACAGAGTGGGATACAACTGAAGAGATAGCATGCACGCTCCCGAGCTCTTACTATAAGCCACACTTTTTAGGTTCAGGTTTAGGTTGCTTTGACCAAGAAAAGCAAGGTCCCTGTTCTCATGAAATTTATCTTCTGATAAGGGAGTCCACAAACCAGTCTTATCCATCACCCCTCAAGCTCATGGCCCAGGATGTCTATTTATCTCCAGCTATTGTGTCTTCATTCTAGACGGTAGGGTGGAGGAGTAGAAGGGAGATTTTTTCAGAAATCCTCAAAGCACAGTGCTTACATATCATTGGCTTAAAGCTTAGTCCCATGGGCATACATAGCTGCAAGGGAGGCTCAGAAAATGTAATTATATAGCTGAGTAACTAATGCAGAAGGGAGAACTAGACAGTGAAACTAGATATTGAAAGCACGCTTTGTAAGGAACAATCTGTAAGGAAAGATTAGAGAAATCTCAACTTAAAGCAAGAAAGATCATGATAAAATGTCATAGCCTTTTGCAAGCATATTTGAAAAAGTTATACAAGGAGTTCTATAATGATCTTTTCTTAAGTTAAAAGGACAAAAAAATGGAGAAAGACAAACTGTAGAATGAAACTAGGTCAGATGCAAGAAAGAGTCCACAATGGTCAAGTAAACAGGATTATATATTATATGTGTGTGTTGTGAGTAATTGGATTCTATCCTGAGTATTATAACTTGTTGGTCTTATAAAAGAGGATTTTGTGTGTAATAGGTACACTTTTTTTCTGGATGTAGAGTCTACCCTTATCATCATATTCTCAGTGGCATGTGTGAACAAAAAAGTTGAGAATTACTATTATACCTGATTTCATGTGGAACAACTTGACTTCTCTCATTCCCGACTTCAGAACATTATAATCCAGATTTTGGAGTAAGTGGGGGTATTAGACAATACTGGGAGTCATATTGTAATAAACTACCCCATGTCTGTTCCAGCTTTCTTCCTTCCCTACACCTTCTGAACCGTTCTCCCACCTTCTTTCTCTTCTCACACCATCTAGGTTTCCTTCTGCCAAGTGAGTCTGTTGAGATGCGAATGCAAATTTAGCTGAAATGATGCTCTAAAAAAATGAAAAAGTCGTTAGTTTACCATACCATCAGGGCAATGAATGCTCACTGGACAAGTCACTGTCCCAAATATTGAAGCATTTTCTCAGACAAGTTCTAGGAAAAGTCTGCACTTCTAGAAGAGTCAAGGGGTTTCCTTTTGCCTTCTTGGGGCCATTACTTTCCTCTGCCATTTAATGGTTTATTTACTTCTAGTTCCATTTGTCTTAAGTATGATAGGAAATCTCAAATCTTTCTCAGCCCACCAGTGCTTCCTCTGATCACCTCCAAGCGAAGGTAGAGGAGCCGTTCTCTTCTGGAAGTGCCTTGTTCAGGCTGCTGGTTTCCTAAAGCAGATGCCAGCTGCTCCTAGCTCCAAAGACTGTAACAGTATGTGGTCTGTACTTAACTGGTCTCATAAGAGAGCTCCTCCCCTCTATACTTACCCAGGAAATAATTCACTGCCAAATCCACTTAGAACAAGGCAGAGTGATTTTTAAAAACACTCACAGTAGATGCTTTCAGTTGTTTGTTCTTAATCATGCCAACGCTCTTTCCCCCCAGCATTTCCAAATTTCACTACTTCCACTTGTTTCCCTTGTGTGTTATCTTGGGATGTTTAAGACGTTTATTCTCTGCACTTCCATTTAATTTTATACACTTAAAACGGAATCCTTGGCCAAGTTGCCTTATTGAAGTTAGAACCATTTTCTCGCAGTGGTTCACCATGTTCCCCTCAGTTTCTCCTAGCCTTTTTGACAACGGCCTCCTGAAACAAAGTTGATGTTAGAAACACTGCAGAAAAAGGAGTTTCATCAAACTTGGCAGTAGGGAAAAGTCTGAAGATGTCTTTTTCACCAAGTTTGTCTCCTAGAAACAAAGCTCATGGCTTTTTAGGACATGAAATGTTTCTCGTATAAATCTATTGCCCTTTTCTGGAGACAAATCAATTTTTATCCTCATAGCATGGCATTCACCCTGAAATACTTCTAGAACTTTTCTATCAAAAGGGATTAAGACAGCAAACTGGAAGGAGGTAGGGGCCAGGGAACTTGTCTGAAGAGTCAGATTTGAATAGACAGCACACTTGGAAAAAAAACGAACAAACCAATAACACAGGTTACATTGGGGGTGGGGGTGTAGGGGGTGGGGAGGGCTAAGGCCTTGTGCCCTGTGTTGAGTAAGTTTAGCTTATGTAGGGCACTTGTTTGACAAGCCTAGGTTGAGTAAGGCCATACACCGCGTGACCTGTGTTTTTCCAGTCATACTTATCATGCAGATAAAACCAAATACTCATCTGAAAGTAATTCTCTGGTTATGCAATCAATGCTTTGCCCAGGAGACACAAGGAAAAATCCAGACCACAGGAGCAGCTGAAGCTACTGTCCCAAAAATGAATTGACTGTTCTTTGTAGTCATAGAATTTGCCCTGTCCCACCTTGGCCATCTGGTAAACCTCTACTCATTCTTTTGAGGCTTATCTCAAGCAGAACCTTCTCTGCAGTGCTCTCTGACTATTAAAGCTAGGAAACCTCTGCATCTTCAGGGCAATCAGTTCCTTCTCTAAAGCAGCCTTGTATCCCATTGTATGGTAATAGCTTGACATCCTCATTAAACTAGCCATTCCCCTGAGGACAGAGCTATTTTATTCAGCTTTTTGGTATCCCCAGCACAAAGTATAATGCCTGGCTTGCAGCAGGCTCAATATGTTTTTTCTTGAATGACTAAATGAATGATAAATGTTGGAAAAGTTAAAAAGTTGGACTAAGTGTACCAGCAATCACAGTTTGAGAACTGATACAATTATTCTTTACTTTTCAGCCTTCTCTATTTTTTTTTTTGTGTGTGTGTGTGCCTCTCCTTCTAGTTTCTGTTCCTCTAGAGCATTTTTTTAAAAACAATCGTCATTTTTTAACGGTATAGATGACTATATTTACAAGGCAAAAATAGAGACACAGACATAGAGAACAGATATGGGACGCCAAGGGGGAAGGGGAGGTGGTGGGATGGGTTGGGAGACTGGGGCTGATATATACACACTACTGTGTATAAAATGGATAACTAATGAGAACCGACTTTGTAGCACAGGGAAACCTACTCAGTGCTCTGTGGAGACCTAAATGGGGCAGCAGTCCAAAGGTGAGGGGACATATGTATGCATGTAACTGATTCACTTTGCTGTACAATAGAAACTAACATGGCTTTGTAAAGCAGCTGTACACCAATGAAAATCTATGTAAACAACAGTCGTTTTCTAATGCTCACAATTTTGTGGGTCCTCACGGGCAGGGCACGGTGGGGACCACCCCTCTCTGACCCAGAAGAGTTCGGGCCTCATTTGGAATGGATCTAGCTGCTGGACACGGTTCATGCAGGGCCACGCAGCTGGAGGGTCTGCTCTGGCTGTCAGCTGAGTTCCTCACTCTCCCGTCAGATGCCTCGTCTCTGAAGGCTGGGACATCTGGGACTAGCCAGACAGCCATCAGCGCGTGGTGGTCTCAGGAGAGTCAGACTCCTTACTGGATGCAGGTATGTAATCCCGCTGTATTTTGCTTCCCTAGTAAGTGTATCAATCTAAAAATACAGAGGAGGAAGGGAGAGGTATGGTGAGCAACATTCCTTAAATCAGAAAAAAAAACAAAAACCTCAAAGTTAACTTATTCACTGAAGTTCATCAACCTCTGAAGATCATCCAGGCCATCACCTTATAATGTATTATGCTAAACTTATACTGTAACCAAATCTAAGTCTTATGCACTATCTGCCATTCAAACAATTCCTTTCCCCGCTTGGTCTCTGAGTTTTTTGGTAGCTAGAAAAAAACACAGATTTGTGCAGAAACAAATTTGCCATAGGTTATGTTCATTTTGTGATGTCTCCACTTATGTGTTTGAAAACAACATGATGATAGTTGTTAGTTGCTCGGTCATGTCCAACTCTTGCAACCCCCATGGACTGTAGCCTGCCAGGCTCCTCTGTCCATGGGATTCTTCAGGCAAGAATGCTGGAGTGGGTGCCCATTTCCTTCTCCAGGGGATCTTTCCCTCTCAGGAATCGAATCTGGATCTCCTGCACTGCAGGCAGACTGTTTCTTGAAAACAACATATAATACATTAAATGGAGAAGAGTAGCAGGAGAAATTTCCTAAAGTTTATATGCTAAGAATAGCTTATTTTTCTAGCGATTACCTTGACAGAGCAACTTAGAATCTATGGTTTCAGCACAAAAAAAAAAAGTGTCCTGTAAAACAAAACCACTGATGAAAACAAAACTCCAAACATTATTATTGCTGCTACTTGTTTCCCCTTTATTTACTTCTGACTGTGCTGGATCTTTATTGCTGCACAGGCTATTCTATAATTGTGGCTAAGAGGGCTACTCTTCATTGTGGTGCATGGGCTTCTCCTTGTGGAGGCTTCTCTTGTCATGGAGCACAGCCTCCAGGCACACGGGCTTCAGTAGTTGCGGCTCCCCTGCTGTAGGGTACAGGCTCAATAGCTGGGGCACGCCGGCCTAGTTGCCCCATGGCATGTGATATCCTCTGGGGCCAGGGATCAAACTCCTGCCTCTTGCTTTGGCAGGTGGATTCTTTACCACTGAGCCACCGGGGAAGCTCTAGAGCTGCTACATTTAGCTAGCGATTTCCATGTGAATGTATACTGTGAAGTGTTTGATGTGCAGAAGAAATATCCACAAACCACCCCCATAATACAGTAATATGAAAGCCCTTCAGGGAAACTCTCCACTTGGGACCAATGGCCCATCTGATCCCATCTCACGAGGATCTTCCCTTCTCCAGGGAAGTAAGTGGAGTGAACACGCTGTTTGCTATTGCCTGTTTCTGAAACAAGTTATATGCCAAGGTGTGTGTGTCCTTCCCCAGAAGCATCAGGGTTTACTTGACACTAAGCAACACCCCACGCAGGCCCTGGGTGCCAACTCGCATGGTCACACCCACCCCCAGCATCCCTGTGCCAGGCCAGCATGTCCCGAGGGGCGACAGGGCGGCTACACCCTGTCCACACCCTGGCTCCTCAGAGTGGGGCCCAGGGCTCAAGCAGGTTTGTGAATGTTTGGCTTAACTGTTAAACATGCAATGGGATGCCACATGACACCCTTTAGGATGGCCAGAATCAAACAACAGATGCTAAGGGCTGGGCAGTAGGTGAGAGTGGACCCTCACACACAGCTGGTGGGGGCAGAAAATGATGCAGCCGCTTTGGGAAAGCCTGGTGAGTCCTCCGAAAGGTAAAGTGGGGTCACCACGTGACCAGCAGTGCCGCTCCGAGGTGTGTACCCAAGAGAAACGAACGCACACATCCACACAAACACGTGTACACGGATGTCCACAGCAGCCGCATCGCAGGAGACAAAGGTGCAAACGGCCCGAAGGCCTGTCACCTGGCGCTGGTGAAGACGCGTCCATCCACACGGCAGGCTGTGATTTGGCCTCAAAAAAAGGATGAAGCCCTGACCCAGGCTCCCACGTGGATGGGCCTTGACGACGAGAGGTTCAGTAAGAGGAGCATCCACAGGAGACCACGTGTGTGATTCCATTTGTAGGAAACGCCCAGAACAGGAAACGCTCAGAGCCGAGGGCAGACTCGTGGCTGCGAAGGGAATGGGGTGCGGACTGAGGGGTGGTGGTGTTGAGGTTTCTTTGTGAAGTGATGAAAATGTTCTAAAAATGACAGCACACCTGTGAATATACTTAAAACCATGAATTGTACATTGCAAGTGGACAGATTGTATCGTATGTGAATTATGAAAGTGAAAGTCACTCAGTCGTGTCCAACTCTTTGCAATCCCATGGACTATACAGTCCATGGAATTCTCCAGGCCAGAATACTGGAGTGGGTAGCTTTTCCCTTCTCCAGGGGATCTTCCCAACCCAGGAATCGAACCAGGGTCTCCCACATTGCAGATGGATTCTTTACCAGCTCAGCCACCAGGGAAGCCCATAAACTATATATCATTGTGAACTATATCTCCATAAATTATTTTGGGGCTAAAAGTTTTCTTCAGAGTTAACTGGTTTTCCTCACGGGGATCCCTCTGGCCATCTACGTGACCCACTGTGACTCTGAAGTGGCGACCCAGTGGGCCCCTCACATTTGACCTGCCCCTTCCACACCCAGGCATATATAGAACCACTTCCCGAAGCTCAGAAATGGGCTCCAGGCTCCTCAAACAACTCAGTGGGTCTGCCCCTGAGAACAGCCCCCTCAGGGAGGTACCAAGGCCCTCATGGGGTATGGGGTCAGCGTGCAAACAGCCACATCCCTGCCACAGCTTCCACCAAAAAGAAGAGAATTTCCAGATGCCCCGCGTGTCGACAAGGTCTTCTTGGAGACAGTGATGGGTGAGCTGCATTTGCTTTCACTTGCTCACAGGTGTCATTCAGTCTTTCCTGGTTGAAATAGTCCAAAAAATAAAATAGTATAATTTTAAAAGAGGAAAGAAAAAGAACTCTATGGCTCTGCCCCTTTAAGATATTTTTACCATTTTATGATGCTAGTGCTAAGCATGCTAAGTCGCTTCAGTTGTGTCCAACTCTTTGTGACCCCATGGACTGTAGCTCACCAGGCTCCTCTGTCCATGGGATCCTCTAGCAAGAATACTGGAGTGGGTTGCCATGCCCTCCTTCCGGGGATCTTCCCCACCCAGGGATCAAGCCCATGTCTCTGAGGTCTCCTGCTTTGGCAGTTGAGTTCTTCACCATTAGGGACACCTGGGAAACCCTTGTGAGGCTAGGAGGCAAAATTTGTAGAATTTTGGTTTTTGGCAGACCCTAGGTGGGGGATGAGAACCCCTGGGGCCCTCACTGGGGGCAGGGAGGGGCCAGGCCATCAGAGCCAGAACCACTTTGATGACAGCATCCCGGGGCCCGACCAGGAGGAGAAGGCAGAGCGGTGGTTGGGGGTAGGGGCACTTCCTAGCTGATCTCCTTTCCTTCCCCTTTCACGACTAATTTCTGCCTCAATTTGGGTAATTAGTCTCCACTCAGCATCATTTCTTTCCTTCATTCAAGGAGGGAAAAAAAACACACCCAAATCTCTCTGGGGGCAGGACGCTGTTTCAGACTCTGGCAGCTGCTCTCCACACCGGTGGGGGTGGTGGGGAGGGGGTTTCTTCAAAGTTAGGCTGACTTTCATGTCCCCTGAAAGAAGCCCTGTCCCTTCTCACCTGTCTGGAGCTCTTCAGAAGCCCCAGCCTCAGATCAGAGTGACGTCTGATGGGAGGGGATGGTCACGGTCAGGCCTCCCCCCGCCAGGCAGTAGATGATGGACAGGGAGGCCTGGCGTGCTGCAGTCCAGGGGGTCGCAGTCAGACACGACTGAGCAACTGAACTGAACTGACCTGGGATAGGGGACAGGCGCACGGCCCAGGCCCCACGGCTGCTCAGCGCTGCCCAAGGCCTCCCCACGGCCACGTCAGCCCTGAGGCACGTGAGGCCCTGGAGGGGAGGCGGATTCCGCAAAGCCCAGGGCTCAGACTTGGGGAGAGCCAGGCTGGCACCCAAGGGTTCCCTGGGCTCCCGCACCCCCCAGGTAGAGGGGCCCCGTCGGAGAGTCTCCAACCTTTGCCAGGCACTTGTGGGAGGGGGACAGGCAGGGGACAGGCAGGGGACACGGTGTGGAGTGAGGCCCCGAGGAGCTTCAGGTCTGGTGGGGGAAGGAAGCAGGAGCACCAGCCCCGGGGCTGGAGTGGGAGGCCGCTGAAGGGCAGAGCAGAGGGCTGGGTGCCCAGAGGGCCTCCCAGGACCAAGGCCAGGGCCACAGGCAGGGCCACGGGCGGGGTCCCCAGGTGGACTCGGACGTCCAAGGGGGGAATCAGTGGAAGTGCAGCCAGGTCACAGGGTGGCAGAGGCAGAGGTGTGGGGCTGGGGCACTGTGCAGAGACAGCCCGCCTGAGCCCCCAGCTGACTGCCAGCACCCAGCCTCAGCCCAGCCTCCCCTCCTCCAGGAAGCCCTCCTTGACCCCCGGGCTGGAGCAGGCAGCCTGCACTCCTCCGCCCACCCCAGGAGACTCCTGATGCTTCCGGGAGTATTGAGGATCTGTCTGTCTGTCTCCCGCTCCAGACAGGGAACTCTGCAGAGCTGTGTTGCTTTCCTAGGACAGTCTGGGTGAGTTCATGTAACAGAAACTCATCCCCACCAGGGCTGGAGACACAAATCTGGAAACTTGGTGTTAGAAGGTGGACCTCTGAAGCCCTGGGGTAGGGAGGGCCCGTTCCTTCTTCCAGCCTCCTTGGCATGAGGTCCTGGCTTGAGTCTCCGCCTCTTCCCACAGACTCTGTGTCTCCACGGGGCGCCGACCCTCCTCGGTGTCTATCTCCAGCCCTCCCTCTTCTGAGAGGACGCAGCCCATCAATCGGTGGTCACCCCACTCCGTTATGACCTCGTCTTGATTCCATCTGCCGAGACTAAAAAGTTCACACCCACAGGTCATATGGAGCAGGGGTCCCCAAACCCCGGGGCCACAGACCGATCCTTCAGTGGCCTGTTCGGAACCGGGCCACACAGCAGGAAGTGAGCTGCAAGCAAGCAAAGCTTCACCAGCCGCTCCCCATCGCTCCGCACCCTCACATTACCACCTTAACCATTCCCCGCCCCCCACCCCAGCCGTGAAAAGGTTGTCCTCCACAAAGCCAGTCCCTGGGGCCAAAACCACTGATCCAGAGCACAGTTCTCCAAGTGTCTGATGACTGACTGTCACACCAACTTCACAGCTCCCACCTAGGACAACGCGTAATATTTTATGCCAGTCTCCAGTCAACAGGCAGCCTGTTTGACCATCTGAGTCTCCGTTTCCTCAGGGTAAAGCGACAGTTGAGCGGGGTCCTCGACACAGCCCTGGAGGGACGAAATCTCCAGCCCAGGGGCCGGGACGTCCTGTCCCATGCATCTTGGCTGCTCCTCCCCTCGGGGGACCCCCAGACGTGGATCCTGCAGGGAGGCAACTGAAGGTGCAGTCACCAAACAGACTCAAACTTCCCCCCAAACCATGCCAAATGCCGAGCAGTTGCTGTGATTTATTAATCTGCCAGGATCTTTGCAAGATTTTAATGTGGTATTTGGAGTCTATTTAACTGGGTAACAAAAATACCCAACACCAGAAACCGTAAATAATTATCACATCCATCGGGCCTTTCATATGAAGACTGGTACTGGCTTCCCCTCCAAGCTGCTCAATTTTCAACTTTTTCCTCTTTCTGTTTGGAACAAGCTCCCACTCATCAAAGAAGGCACCAACCCGGGGGTTTCGGGGAGCACCAAAGAGGAACCCTGCAAATCTGTGATTAGAATGCAAGAGGGAGGATCAAGGTAATTAATTTTTTTAACTTAAAAAAAAAATGTTTTTAAGTTTCTCCATCAGCTTCTGCAAAGCCATGTGAATTATATCTGCTTATGTAAATAAAGCTAACGGGTGATAACATTAATTAGCAGAATAAAACTTTTGCTCATCCGGCTGGAGATAGCAGGTAGTTGGGGGAGAGGATTAATTTCTGTTTTAATTGGAAATTTACATGTGCGGCAGCTTGGCCTCCATCGGCGAACAATCAGATTCCAAGTCCCTTCTTCAAACGTGTTGTCTTCCAAAAGGGCAAGGGACCCATCCGCCTTTCAAGGGGGCTTCGCTTCAGTTCCCCAGCCAGCGTGGAGTCAGCTGATCAAAGCGTGAGAAGCGTCCTGGGTGGGGCTGGCTCCTTCAGGGCTCAGCACCCTGGCCTCCCACCTCCAGCAGGCGGGTCCCCGGGTCCAGGCCTGAGCTGCCACTGGGTGGGACGGTGAAGCGATTAGGCAAGACCCCGCCATGGGGAGGGTCACGTGGAGAGGACCCCACCCAGGTGCCCTGCCCCTCCAGGAAGGCGTCTGTCGGTGATGAACAAGGCGAGGAAGAAGGTATGCGGGGGGTGTTGGCCTGACCGCACCTGCATGGGGCGGGGGGCCCCCTCAGACTCTGCTCACAAAGAGGGCACCGCTCCGGGCCCACCTGGAGTCAGCCGGTGGGGCCCAGGGACCCTCCCATTCGCCACAGTTGAGAGCACAGAGGGTGAGACCTAGGCATCAGGGCTTGATCCCAGTGGCTCCGAGACCCCTTCCACCCTGACACGCTGCTCCTGACCTCCCAGGGGAAATGCTGTTTTCAGGTCACTTGGAAGCCCTAGGAGGGCAGTCTCCCTAGGGATGTTTGAGTGAGGGAGACTTTCTGGGGCTCCTGAAGGCACCTCACCCCACAAATGGGGATGGCCCGTCTCACCCAGTGGGGCAGCGGGTCCCCAGGGAGAGCGGCGGTTCGGGTGGTCCTCTCTGAGCTCCCCGTCCAACCACAAGCCTCCTGTGACGACAGTCAAGAGGGGCATCCTGCCTCCGCCCCTCCTCATCCTGCTCCGGGGAGACGGCGGCAGAGGCACCCGCAGTCCTCCCGTAATGGCTCCTTCCTCTCTTCCAAGGGGCGCCTCTCCACTCCCTGCCAGGCTGCTTCCAGCTTCTCCATCAACAGCTCGGCCGCCCGAAACAACTGGAAGAAGCTTTGTAGGAGCGCATGCAGCCCCCTCAGCTGGGCCAGGAGCCCTTCCCTGCGCTCCCCTGACCCTCCTGACTGCCGCCCTGAGGCTCCAAAGAGGAAGCTGACCGGAGCTGCAGCAGGTGGAAGCCGGGACACACACGAGGAAGGACTCCGGAACCCCAGGGTGACGATTCCAGGAGCGCCCCCAGCCCGGTGCGGTGTGCAGCCTTGTTCGGACCTCAGAGATATAGTCACATCCCTGACCACGGAGCCCTGTGGCCTCGGCCTCACATGGCGTTCCATCCGATCAGGGCCCACATCACACAGGAGGGGGCTGGGAGTACCAAGGAGGAGCCCGAATGGGGAGTGATGGAGGCAGACTCGGGACGACCGGAGGAGGGGACGAGCAGGCTGCTTGGACTGAGAGTCTGGAAGCACACTAGGGAGCTGAGTGGCCCTGGCAGCGGGCAGAGCTGGGGAGGTGACTTTCACTCTCAGCCTGAGAGTTGGGGACCTCAAGTGGGCCCCCTCTGTACCATAGGGGGAACTGAGACCCAGAGGGCTCCCTGCTACGGCCTAGGGTACAAGTGAGTGAGGACATTTTGAGGCTTCCCTGATGACTCAGTTGGTAAAGAATATGCCTGCAATGGGGGAGACCTGGGTTTGATCCCTGGGTTGGGAAGATTCCCTGGAGAAGGGACAGGCTACCCACTCCAGGATTCTTGGTCTTCCCTTGTGGCTCAGCTGGTAAAGAATCTGCCCGCAATGCGGGAGACCTGGGTTTGATTCCTGGGTTGGGAAGATCCCCTGGAGAAGGGAAAGGCTACCCACTCCAATATTCAAACCTAGAGAATTCCATGAACTATGTAGTCCATGGGTTTGCAAAGAGTCGGATACAACTGAGCGACTTTCACTATCACTTCAGTCTAGTGACTGATGGATGGGAAGATGGATGGATGGACAGAGGAGTGGATAAAGAAGACATGGTACATATAGGCAATGAAATACTACTCAGCCATTAGAAAAGAATAAAATGATGCCATATGCAACAATATGGATGCACCTAGAGATTATCATACTAAATGAAGTAAGTCAGAAAGAGAGATATCATATGATATCGCATACACGTGGAATCTAAAATATGACACAATGAACTTGTTTACAAAACAGACTCACAGACACAGGAAACAATGATTACCCAAGAGAAAAGGGAGTGGGGGAGGGATAAATTAGGGATTGGGGATTGGCAGGTACAAATTACTATATATAAAATAGATAAACAACAATGTCCTACCGTATAGTACAGTGAACTATATTTAACATCCTGTACTAAACCATAATGGAAAAGAATATGAAAAAGAATATGTGTGTGTGTATATATATAAGTACCTGAACCACTTTTCTGTACACCAGAAACTAACACAACACTGTAAATCAACAAGACTTGAAAAAAAAGAAAGAGAAAGGAAGAGAGAAGGATGGACGGGTGAATGGATGGATGGGTTAAGTGGGTGGGTGGGTGGGCGGATGTGTGGATGAATGAGGAAGTGGGTGGGTGGGTGTATGGGTGGGGAGTCTGTTCCACCCGCACCAACAGCAGCGCCCCCTCCCTCGAGGTCAGGCTGACAGCTCGGCTCTGCCCTTCCCCTGTGTGACCTCGCCGTCACTCGGCCGCTCTCCCTTCGGTCTCCTCTCCTGGAAGAAGGACAGCAGCACCACCTGCCCGCAGGCCCTCGGGAAGCCGCAGACCACAGACAGCAGTAACTGGCACACAGTAGGTGCCTCATAAGCCCGTCTGCCATGCCCAGTCGGTGCTGGCGACGCAGACGCCCTCCTGGGGAGTGGCGAAACCTCCAGCCTGAGCCTGTCAGGGGCCCTCGCCCCTCCCTGCCACCCCCCGGGAAGCAGCATATGTTCGTCGGCACCAGGCTGCTATTTCTGTGCAGCGTGTTCTTTCCAAGAGTGAACGTTCCAGCAGCTCTGACGCCCGGGGACAAGCCAGCCCTGCCCATCACTGGCAGGGGGGAGGGTCTTGGAATCCCAGGAGACAGAGGCTGGAGGGGCTGAGGGAATCCTCTGGCCCTTCACTAGCAAGTGGCCGCTCAGAGAAGGCAGTGAGGGTTCAAGGTCCCTCAAAAGTCAAGGACAAGGCCAGTCTGGGAACCCAGTGAATTCATGCCATGCAGTCTGCCCTCGAGCCCATGTCCCGGCCAGGCGGCCTCACTCCACAGCCACGCAGAACCTGGGCGTGCTGGGCCTGGGGCGGCGAGGAGGAGGACCCCCACCCTCCAACGAGTCTGGGGACAGGTGGGCTCACCAAGCTCTGAGAGCGGCCCAGGCCCCTGATGAGGGCAAAGGTGCCTGGGGCTCACAGGTTCCCCAGGGGTTGGGAGTGGGAGAGAGGGACCTCTCATGGGACAGCATGTGAGGAACCTGGGATCCAGGGCTCCCCTAGGACTGTGGGTTCGTTTCCACCCTGCTGTCCCCCGAGCCCCCTGCGGTGCCCCCCCCCCGGAGGCCTGCCCTCGCCTCCCAGTGAGCCCCCTCTCAACCGTCTGCCTGTCCACGGATCCTGATGCGTCCATCTGTCCATCCCAGTGGGTCCCACCGGGGCCAAGTCACCAGCAGGGCTGCTGGGAGAGGGCTGCAGCCTCCATGAAAAAAGCACCCGGCGGGCCCCCAGCTCGAGGCTGGGACTCTGTCCGACGCCTGTGCCGCACCTGCCCTGAGGGACCCTGGATGGGGCATCTGCCTCCCCCATGCCCTCCAGGGGCCCGGTCATTCCCTCTCAGGAGTGTCCTGTCGCAGGCCTGGGCCTCTTTGCCTCCACGCCTCCCTTTGCCCTGCTCTGTGGCCCACGAGAAGCCAGAAAAATCCTCTAAGAATATCCACCCGAAGTTACTGGGGCCCCCATCCTGCTCATGGGAAAACCTAGGTCCACAGCATGGCCAAGACCTCCCTTGATCTTCCCCCAAACCCCCACTCCTCAGTCCGGCCCTAAGATGCCTCCTCCCCCAGAACACACCAGATCGTTCCAACCCCAGGACCTTTGCACAGGCCGCTCCCTGACGGAAGGCTACTCCTGCACCTTCCCGAGACCGCCTCTGACACACAGCTTCCACCCCAGCACTCCCAGGCTTCCCAGCCATGCAGGGAAGGGCACTCTCTGTGCCCCCTGGGCTCATGTCCAAGCCTCCAGCCCCCACTCGGCCTTAACTGAAACCCTGCCTGGGCCCAGGCCACTCGGGCAGCTGCCGGCAGGCGGCCCCTTGGTCGTCACCCTGCTCTCATGTTTGCGTCCAGCTTGCCTGGTGCTGCGCTGCGTGCAGAGAGCAGGGGTGAGGAACTGCCAGGAGCACCGGCACGCCTGGCTCCCCGGCCGAAATCAAACAGCAGCACAATAGCCCCTAAGCCCCACTGTGATCCCGGGGCCTGCCGGTTCCCCAGTTTCCCTGCAGCCCCTCTGGCCCCCTACTCCTGCCTGGCACAGAGAAGACACACACCCATCCATGGGACAGAGGTTCTCAGCCACCCAGAAGCTGTCTCTTCTCGCCCCTGCCGCCCCTCACCCCCGCTCATTCAGCGCCCTTTTCCCTCCGTGCATCCAACCTGGCCCCCGTCAGCAGGACGTGGGGATGAGAGGGCAGTGCCCAGCACAGAGCCCAGGAAGCCAGCTCCGGACGGGAAGCCGCTCTGAGAAGTGGGCCCTGCAGGGCCTGAGCTACAAACCAGGGTTGGGTGCAGGCCTGGGAGGGCCCTGGGGGTCTGAGAGAGCAGGCAGGGAAGAGGCCCGTGTGGCCCCAAGGAGTTGGGTGGCCAGCCTGGGCACCCCCGGATAGGTCAGCTCCTGCTCTGAGCCTCAGATTCCTCCTCTTGAAAATAGACTACTGGGGCCCATCTCCTAACGTTTGCTGGAAGATTCTTCTTCCCAGTGATGACTGGGCCATTTTTAGAACTTCTACCTATGCTGGCACTTTACAAACACTTGGACTTGGGAGAAGACCTCGTGGAGGATGTAACTACCCCGTGTTCCCAATGAGAGGGCACATCCCGGGAGGTCACGACCCCCAGGGCCACTGGGCTTCGTGGGTGGAGTAGGGTCTGTGTCCGCAGCCCCTGATGCCGCAGCCTTGCCCCGGGCTGTTCCTATTCCCGGCGGGTCTGTCCTCTGCGGTCACCAGGACCCAGGCCCAGGAGGGCCCTCGGAGAGTCACAGAGCTGGGGCTGACACCGGGATGCTGAGGCCACACTTGGGGATGGCCATCGGGGCTGAGTTCTCCTGGGGAAAGGCAGCTGGCCGAGCTTGTAACTCAAAACAGAGGCCCGGGGCTCTTCCCGAGACCACCACGGTGGTGCCTCCCGCCGCTCACAGAGCGCTTGCACAGCTGGGTGCTTGCGCTGGAAGGAGAGCCCCGAGCCTCAGGGAAGCTGGCTTTGGCTGCCCGCGGCGGGGTGGGGCTCAGCTGTGCGGGCCCCGGAGACGCCCGACTCGGTAGCAGGCCTATCAGGCCTTGGCGCTGCTGCTCCGATCTGTGCCCGAGCATCAACCTCTTTGCCTGTCACTGCTTTTGCACCATCCGTGCAAACACCAACACAGAAGAGGCAAACAACAGCATCTGAGTGTTACCGTGAACGCGGCTTTGACCTGTGGCTCCCCTGACAGCATCTTGGGGACCCCTCTCAGGGTTCCACCGACCCCCACTTTCAGAACTGGGGCGCTAAGGTGGAAGCTCCCCAAAAGGGCAGGCAGACTGTCTGTTTGTCCTCCTGGAACAGCGCCCGGCTCACAGGCTGGGCTCGTGGAGTGAATTATCAGCCCACCACACACTCGAAGCCCGGAGATGGTGGCACAGGGCCCCGCTGCTCACCAGCCTGGGCCAGGTCTCCAGGCTCCCTCAGGCACTCACCCCATGAGGCCCTATGCCCCAGGGCCGCTTCCCCAGCGCCTCTCCTGCCCTCAGGCTCAGCGTCAACGTGGCATCACTGTGTCCTCAAAGAGTCGGAGCTGCCCCCTCACCCTGGCAGCCCCCATCACCACCCAGGAGCATCTGCCCGTGTGTCCCCCAGGGACCTGGGCTACTGGAAGGCGGGTCAGCCTCTCGTCCACGGTGTGTCGCCAGGACCCAGAACCCATCGGCTCACAGCAGGTCTCAGTGAACGCCCACGGAAGGCCCAAGCCCACCACCCTGCACCAGATTAGACTCTGGCCTGCCTGGACAGGACCCTCGGTATGACCCCCGGCTGACCTCCCCAATGCTCCTGGGTTTAGTTCTTCATTGGCCTGGCTGACCTGAGCAGGGACCCAGCCTTGAGACTCTGGACCAGCTTGCTCATACATTCAGAAAACTTGTGATAAAAGTCTCCTGCCTTCCAGACTCAGAGCCCAGAGCCAGAACTACAAATGGACAACAGCCACTGTCCCTTCTTCAGGGGTTCAGGGACCGATGAGGACAGACTGAAGCAAGCAGTGCACCCTGGATTCCCATCCCGTTAACCAGCAGGGCCGGTAGGAGAGCAGGCTTGGAGAAGGCAGAGGTGAGCAGGTGACGAGCTCAGTGTGGGATTCACAGACCCAAGAGGAGGAGGTCTTTGAGGTGGGAACAAGGTCCCCTGCCTGGCAGCGCTGAGGACATATCGAGGGACGGAGAAAGAGAAGGAGGGGACTTCCTGAAGCCTTAAGCCTTCCACTGGAGACACCAGCAAAGGGAGTGAGGTCGTTGGTGTCTAAGGGCTCAGTCTGTGAACACGCTCTGCGTTCCACTCATGTCTGGGATCAGGGCTCAGATCATGATCAAGGTCAAAGCTCAGTTAGTGCCCAGGATGTGGACTCAGCCTGAGATCACAGTGGGTGTTCAATGTGTGGCTAGGATCAGGGCTAAGCCTGTGGTCGGGGAGCAGGGTTCAGTGTGTGGCCAGGATTCAGCTCAGTGTTCAGCCAGGGATCAGCGCTCATTCTCTGCCCAGGTCAGGGCTTGGAAGTGAAGGTCAGCGAGGGCGGCCCTGTACCAAATCCCTGCCAAGCTCTGGCATCTGTCAGCCGAGCGTTGCAGGGCCCACTCGGGGCCGCCCACATCCTAGCACGTTGGCTGGAGGAGGAGCGGGGAGCCAGGTAAAACCAGCGCGGGGAGGAGCAGGGCCAGCTGCCCGCAGTCACAGCCGTGTCTGCAAAGGGGGGATCCACAGAGTCTGGCTGTCGCTTCTCACGGCAAACCACGCTTGTTTTGCCTGATTTTTTTTCTCCCTTCCCTTACCCTCAGCCCAGCCAGGCAGCAGAGAAGGTGTAATTAAAAATCAGGTTTGTTAACACGAACACGACGTACATAATATTTAAAACATCCAAGAGCCTTTAACTCGCTACCGACATGCATTTGCTCATTTAGCAAGAATTTTTTTTTATGGCGACAACACTGCAAATAGCTCTTATTAAAATGCTCAAAACACCATCTGGTCCTTCACTGAGACTCCAAAGCATTGTGGAGGTGGCCCCACACGCCTGGAGACCTGGAGATTCCCAGCAGGGATGGAGGCAGGACCAGTTCTGCCACCCAGCTCCAGGGAACTCATCCCTGGGGTCCCAGTCAGCAACCTCAGACTCCCCACCTGCAGGGAGCCGGCCTGAATGTACAGGCCCCTTACGGCCCTAAGAGAGATCAAAAGGTCTCTCTTTGTCCTGCCACCCCTTCTTGTTAAAGTATAGACTGGCATTTGTCTCCTTCAGGGAAAAAACACACCGGTGACCTTTTTGCCTGTTTTTCTGGTGCTGATAAGCTCATCATGCCTGAAACCTGTTTTCCATCTAATGTTCTATTGATGAAACCTGTTTTCATCTAATGTTCTATTGATGAAGCCTGTTTTCTATCTAATGTTCTAATGATCTTAATCATGTTGGGTGCTAGGGTAATTAATGCTTTACTGATCTTAAGTGTGGGAATTTAAAACATCTGTAGCTCTGCACGTATGCAAAACCCTCGATCTATTCTTAGTAACTCCTGTTAGAGTATATATAGGCGTGGTGTTCTTCAATAAAGTTGGCGGAGTCAGACGCAAGCGGGCGCCGTCCCTCCCAACCCCATCTTTCTCTTCTTTCTCAGTCTTCTTTCTCCTAGGTACTCTGGCAATTGTGTTCTTGACCAGTTCGTTTGCCAGCAGGCTCCGGCACCCTCCTCTCTTGGTGCTGCACCACCCTCGTCTCACAGAGGCTCGGCGGCCAGGAGACCCTCGTCCAGACGGCGCAGCTAGTAAGGGGCATGGCTGGGTGTGAGCCTGAGTCTCTCTGAGGCCAGGGCTCCGTGCGGGAGGCAGGAGGTGAGGAAGGAGTTGGCTGCCCCAGCAGCACGTGGACCCGGCGGGGGGGAGGCGAGCGGAGGGAGGATGGAGGCGGAGAAGCTGGGCCGTCATCGTCAGGCTGCGAGGCATTTAAGAAGGGACACGACCGCCTAGGGCCCGAGGCCACTTGCTCCTGAGCTGACTGTCCACACTGGGTACCCCAAGACTGAGAGGGCTGTCGGGCCTCCTGAGTGGCCCTCGGGGTCTGGGAGCTGCGCCATGCCTGGCAGGCTCTGCTGGGCACCCAGGCAGGAGGTTTTGCGCTCTCATCCTACCTGCTGGCTCTCTGGCTCCAGAATGGCTGGGGCCGGGGCACCGTTGCCAGGAGAGCCGAGCGTTGCAGGGCCCACTCGGGGCCGCCCACGTCCCAGCACATCGGCTAGAGGAGGAGCGGGGAGCCAGGTGAAACCAGCGCAGGGAGGAGCAGGGCCAGCTGCCCGCCCTCCTCACCCTTGGGGCCAGCCCCTGCGGCCCCTCCTCGGCCGGCTCCCTCCTCCCTCTGCCCTGCCCGCCCTGCCCCTCCAGCCTCCGTCAGCCACCAGGCAAGCTCCCGGCTCCAGGCCCCGTGCCACACTTACAGACGTGAGAGCCCCTCCCGACCTTGCCCCCCAGGACGTAGCCTTCAGGTGGTGTCCGGGGGGGTTCACCCACAGCAGACATCGCCAAGCCGCCAGGGAGCACGTCTGGCTGCGCTGAGCACTCGCTTCAGGATCTCGACACATCAGCAGAGCAGGCCTGGACCCATGGGCAGCATCAGCCGCAGTGAGGAACCTGCCTGCAATCCCCCCAGGGACGGGGCAGGGGTCAGCGTTGAGGGCAGAGCCGACCTGGGCCTGAGGTTCCAGTGCAACGCGGGAGACCTCAGAGCATTTGCTTTGGCCCCACGCACGCGGACACGCAGCACTCAGCCTTGCCAGGAGCAGACAGCACGTGGCGGAGCAGATCGCTCAGAGTGACAACAGTCCCGGGGATCCCAGCCCAGACTTCAGGAGGATCCGCGGAGGCTTCCTGGAGGAGGTGTGCAAAGTGAGCGAGTGTGACGGGGAGACCGCCTGTGCCAGAGAGGTGGACAGGACAGAGGTGCCGGGTGCCCAGTGGGGGGCGTGGGGGTGAGAGACGACTCACTGACCCCCCAGGGCCATCGGCAGACGGGGCCCAGGAGGACAGCAGCTGCCCTTCGCCTTTGAGCCTCGGTGGGCTCTGACTTGCTCACCCAGGGGCACAGGCTCAGAGGGGGAAAGACAGACAAGGCGGGGCTGGTGAGAGGGCCCGGGACCAGCCAGGAGGGAAGGGGGAGACGGCGGGGGGCGGGGGGGGGGGAGGACGCAGGAAGGGCCGCAGAGCCTGTGTCCTGGCCCCAGGCCCCAGCCCCCAGCCCCCAGCCCCCAGCCCCTCCAAGCAGCAACTTCCGTACCTGCCGGCAAAATGAACAGGTCGAGGACGCAATCACCAGAGCACCTGAGAAATAAAAGACTAGGAAAGATGGGGTTGAGAGGGACGGAGTCAGCTTGTGACTGATTCCGACGACTTTATTGAGGGGTAACATACATATATATACTAACAGGATTCACCAAATTTTAGATCAAAGACTTGCATACGTGCAGAACTGCAGACACTAGTTTTAGCTCAGGAGTTAAGATAAAACTCCAGCAGAGCATGGCACCAGCATCTTACAATCAGGTAAAGACTACCTAGACATAAGCCATTCACAGGAGCCCGATAATCTTATCAGAGTCAGGAAAATGGGCAAATGGTGGCTGCAGCGATTTCCTTGAGGGAGGTGAGAAAGGCCAATTTGCACTTTAACAAATCAGGGGTGGCGGGACAGAGAGGAACCTCTTGATCTCTCTCAGGGCCGAGAAGGGGCCTGAGCAGTCAGGCCGGCTACCCGCACGTACCTTTAAGGGGGCCTTGTGGACACAGTCCCAGCTGGGCTGGTTCTCCGCTTGGGAGCCTCAGGAGAGCCCTTTAAGCCCTCACAGCCTCAGTGTCCTCATCAATAAAATGGGCCTAAAATCACAGAGCTCAGAGAGTTGGGGGGAGAGGGAGGAGGGGGGGCTTCAGGAACTTTGAAGACCTTTGTGTTGTTTGTGTAAAATGACCACAGACACACTCAGACAAAAGCATACGCACGGATGCATGTGCACACACGCATACACGAGCACGCACACGGGCCCACATCTGCACACCCACACACGGGCACATGCGTGTTCGGCCTGTGCCCACCTGTTCTCATGCCCCGGTATTCGCAGGTGTGGCCTCGGGCAGGATTAACAGACATCAGACGCCGTACTCTGGTTATAAGAAAATACCGATCAAATATTCCAGTTAATAAGCTGAATTCAGACCCAAAAAAAATGAAAACACAGAAGCAACATTCAGCACGTGAGACGTGCAGAAAGCCCTCAGGGTCTCCTCTGGGTCCCGGAGCCCACAGCTGCGGCCCGCCCCTCACCTCGCAGGTACACCGCCCAGCCTGACCTCCCAGTAGCGAACCCGGAACAGACCGGTCCTGGCGGGCAAGCTCTGGGCTGGGCCTGGGTGTCGGCGAGCAGGGGTCTCTCTCCTCTGCTCCCTCCCCAAGCAAGAAGTGGCAGTTTTTAGCAAGTGTCAACTTATTCCCAGCTGTTGTTGCCAAAAAGGGGAAAAAAAAAAAAAAAAACTTTCCTTGGTTTCAAGGAAACTCACAACAACTTTAGAAGACCGCGTGAACATGATGGATGCGTTCATTCCCATGAATATGCATCAAGGCCAGAGGCCCACGTTTGTCACACGCGGTTTGGAACCGCTGGAAGTGGGCCGGGCAGGCCGGGCCCTCGTCCGGGCCTGGCATTGTTCCCCCGGAGCCAACACCAGGGTTCCTGAAAGGCAGCATCTTTTCTTCCTCTTTATTCCCAGGAATAATGGCTCTTGACATAAACGACTCCCGCTAGCAATTAGCGATGATTAACGTAGAACTTGCTGCAGAAGTGGAGGAAGTTCACTGGAGGGGGTGGGCAAAGATGGCATATTCATGGATTTGTGACAAACGCATGTGGAACGGAAGGAGCGTGTTCCTGGGGGCTTTCTCCAGCGCTCTCGGGCCTGGGAACCAGAGGCGGCCAGTGTGGCCAGGGACTGATGACCGGGCTGGGGTCAGAGGACACAGGCCCCTTCCAGGGAAGCTGGCCCATCACAGACCCAGGTGCCTCGGGCTCCAGGCGGGAGGCCTCAATGGCCAGGGGAGACCAGCCGTCCTGCGGCCGGAGCCCGGCTAAGCTCGGACGCACGTCCACCCTTTCCTACAGTTACAAGCTGACCCCACAAGGTGCACCCGTCCCTCTGTCCCACAGAAGAGGAGACCAGGGACCAGAGAGGCCAGCGAGCTTGGCCTCGGCTCAGGGCCATCAGCGGAAGCACAGACACTGAACCAGGAACCTGCTGGTCGCTCTGCCCGCCATGGTGGCAGATCTGAGTCTCTCCAGCTGGGAGAGTGGGGGACGATGAGACTGCCTGGTCTGGGGCTGGGATGCTCTGGGGCAGGCCCTGCCCTCTCTCCTTGGGCCACAGGAGCCAGCAGAATGACATGAGCCTGAACGTCAGAACACCCTGCAAACTTCCAGCCCCCCTGCCCTCATTAACACCACCCCCCGCCCCCCGCCCCAGCCTGTCCCCAGGATCCCCATTAACTCCGTCACGGCGGGGGAGAAGGGACGCTGGTGGTCAGCTCCTCTTCTTAATTTAATTTCAGGGCTCGTTAGCATTCAGTAATTAAAGGCCATGAGAGCACTCAACACCCCGGCAACAGCCCAGCACTGGGGCCTCAAACGGCCCTCAGCAGCTCCTGCTGGAGACAGTCCCTGCCCCACGGAGAAAAACCAGGCTCAGGCCAAGTGACAGAGTGCCAGTTTCACAGATGAGAAACCTGAGGGCCTACCAAGCCAAGGGACTCCAAATGCACCCTTCCTCGGCCATTCAAACATCTCAGCCAGCACCAGGCAGGTCCTCCTTCAGCACTGAGCCTGGGTCCCCAGCACACCCATCTGTCCAAGGCCTCCACTGAGCTGAGCCTGCCGCCGCCACTGGGGTCCGCCAGGCTCCTCAGGTGGCCTCCTCTCCAGCCTCCCCATCCCAGGGGATAGAAGTCCAGCTTTCCCGCTGCCCCTGCCCAAACCTCGGGCCTCCCTGACATCCCTCCTTCTCTAACCAGGAAGTTGCACTGGAGCCGCACCCCCTCCCAGGTTCCTCTTGCATTTCCAGCACGGCTCATCTGGATTATTGCAATTGCCTCTAGCTCTCCTGGGCTTCCCTGGTGCCTCAGATGATAAAGAATCCACTTGCAATCTCCACCTGTTGGAGACCTGGGTTCAGTCCCTGAGTCAGGAAGATCCCCTGGAGGAGGGCATGGCAACCCACTCCAGTATTCTTGTCTGGAGAATCCCATGGACAGAGGAGCCTGGCGGGCTCCAATCCATGGGATTGCAAAGAGTCAGACACGACTAGGCAACTGACACTTGCAATTTTTAGTGCCTCTGTGGAACCCGCACCCAAATCTATTTTCAACCCATAACAGCAAACTGATCCTTCTAGACCAGTGCTTCTCAACCTTTCTTTCATTTTCTGCCCCTCAGCACCTAAGGAGTCTTTTTAGACATGTCTTCCTAGTTTGCCCCCCTCGAAATTTTAAGACCACAGATGAACTGTGCATCTCTGTGTGTGTACTTTATGTGTAGCTGTGCTTCAAACATAACAAGTAAGATTTCTTCACTGAAATCTTAAGAACCAGACTTAAGAACCCCCCAAGAACCAGATTTTCCCCTTGGGGGTGAAATCAGCACCACCCCTATGAATGCAGGCTTTAAAGAATTATGAGACGCTGCCATTGCTCTGCTCCAAGCCCACCAAGGAACAAGCCAAAGTTCTGTTAGTTCGGTCCTACACAAGAAACGGGTGTCCTTCACCTCCTGGGCTCCCCTCTTCAGAGTCTGCCCCTCACCCCTTCCCTGGGGGCTCAGTTTAAACCCCTCTCTGGTGGCCTCCCTCCCCTACCTGCCTGACACCCCTCGAGCCTCTCTGCAGCCCTGGATGGGAGCACTCCTGGGGGCCTGTGACCCCCACGCCCAGGGCAGAGCAGAGAGCCCGTCTGAAAAGGAGCAACAACAGCTCAGCGACTCCATGGAAAGCAGCAGAAGGCGCCTGGGGCCGGGACGGGAGGGCGGCGGGCCCTGCAGGACAGAGGACGGGGAGGGCGGCCCACACCCTTCTCCTGTCACGGGTCCCACAGAACCTGCCTCCACGAGGCCTGCTCACAGCTCCCTCCTCTCATTCTACAGGGTCTGGGGCCGGGGACCTGGGCAGTCACACTCCAGGGCCGGTTTAATGCTCTGCTGTTGTCATCCTGCTATTTTCCTGATTTTGAACAAGGGCCCCTGGTCTCATCTGGCTCTGGGCCTGCACAGTCTCGCCTGCAGAGGCTGTATCAACCGGGAGGCGCTAGACCGAGCCACGGGAGGAAACAGCCTCCGAATCTTAGGAGCTGGGGCAACGATGGGCGATTCTCACTCTCGCTGCAGGTGCCTCCAGGATGCAGGACGGTGGAGGAGGCACTGTCTCCGGGGCCACGGGTCACGGGGCAGAGGAAGGAAAGCCTCCTGAGGGTCTTGTCCCAGCAGGAAGGCCTCTGGCCCAGAAGAGACGCATGTCACGGTCACCAGGACTTGCTGGCCAGCACTAGTCGCAGGCCCCACCTAAACACAGGGGGCCTAGAGAGCAGGCCCCACGCAGGGAAATTCCAGAAGCAGGAGCAGGAGACACTGGGTGAAGTGCACGCACCAGGGACTGCAGGGAGCCGCTCGGCCAGCCCACAGGCCGAGGCTGCGGCCCTGACCTGGGCTGGGAGCTCTTCATGAGGCTGGCTCCCGCCAGCCTCCACCGGCCCCCTCATCGTCATTCCAGGCTGTGCACAGGCCGCATCTAAGGGGCAGGGACGCAAAGTGGTCCTCGCAGCAACTCAATTAATCCTCCATCGGAAATGCTAACATGATCAATTTGGGGAGCCGGCCGACATCGCAACACAGTAATTAGGAACAAGTTTCAACTCCCGGCTTCCTTTGAAGATTGTAATTGCAATTAATTAAACAATCTCACTGTTCCTCAGAGTCTGTTCCCGAGGAAACTGGAGCAGAGGCAAGGGGTGGAGGGGCCCTGACCCCTGTTCCTAGCAGTGCAGGGATCAAATGGGAGCCGTCTCCTTGGAATATGGAAGGACATGGAGTCTCCAGTCTCCCTGGGAATGCTGTGCTGGCTGGAAGGCAGAGGGAACCTGCCTTGGGTTCCGAGCTGACACCCCGACTCCTGTCCTCCCCCGGGGACCCCCAGGATGCCCAGCTTCCCTGCTCAGCAAGCTGACAGCCCCCGGTCACATTCATAACATTGAGAGCAGCCCCCACAAGCAGGTTCTAGGGGCAGAGGTCCCACGTGACCACTGACGGGTCACACCCTGCCCCACATGATGCCGTACCAGCGGTGGTGTGGGTGTGAGTGCCCTGGCGAGGCTGCTGGTGCCCCGAGTGAGGGATGTGGAGAGGAGGCGTGTGCTGGGCTCCAGGGTAGAGAAGGACAGAGGAGGAGATCCCCCCTGGGTTAAGACAATGGGAGAAGGCTAGCTGCCAGAGACTGGACAGTCCCAGCGGGAACAGCTGGCCCTCTGCAGGCTCTCACTGCATGCCAGGCCGACCCAGGGGCCTGAACAATGAGCTCTCCCACCTCCCCCCTCAGTGTCCCACCCAGAGGCACCGTGACCGTGCTCCCACCTACCACTGAGGACCTGAGGCCCTAGATACGTGCTGACCGAGGGCTACAGGGCCGGTGCACAGAGGACCCAGCTTTCTGGCAGAGGTATGTTGTCTCCCGGAGCCTGGCAGGCAGCCACTGCCCACCCCAGCGAGTACCAGGGCCCAATGTCACAGCAGTCAGCCCCGACACAACACCCACAATATTCAGTGCAGACCACCAGGCTTGCCTCTGAGAATACAGCGGAATCTTCTGGCAAGTCAGAGGGGGTGAAACGGTCTGCAGCATTCAAAAAAAGGTGTTTCTCTCCAATTTCCAAAAATAATTGGAAGCATCATTTTTAAGATTTTATCCCCTTAGCTTAAGACTCGAAAGCCAGTCCAGGATAAAACAGCGAGGCCAGAAGTTAGAGGCGCCCTACCTGGGAGATCACGCCCGAGGAAAGCTAGGGCAGAGAGGCACAGGTGGGCTTTGAGCTCCCTAGCAGCCAGAGCAAAATGGCCAGGCCAGGGCTTCATGGCTCTGTCTGTGAGGAGGGCAGCAGGAGACCCTGCATCCCAGGAGGGGCTGCCCAGACACTCATCCAAGGGGCAATGAGCAGAGGTCCTGAGGTCTCCCAACACTCCCCGCCCCCACAGGTTTCTTGATGCAGGAAGTCTTCCACCCCTGAATGCCCCGCCCCCGCACTGAGTGGTTGGTCAGGAGACAACTTAGATGATCAACCTTGCTTCACATCAAAGAGTAGAGGTCCCACTGTGGCCATTTCTGACCCAAGCTTCTCTCCAGGAACAGCGTACTTAATTGGAAGAGAAAATGCATGATTTAGCAAAAAAAAGTCAACCCAGGGGCCACACCCCAGGGCTCACACCTCCTGGCTGTGATGGACATGGGAGTCACCTCCCCAACATCCCTTCCAGTCCCCTCAAGCTGATCCAGGATACTGTTCCTGGCCTTATTCTTAGAATCTAGTCAGGGTAACCCCACCCACTGGTCATAGGGATTGGTTCAGGAAATACATGCCTAGGTCAGTGAGTACAGGATACTGTCTGATTTAGGACTAGACACGTGACCCTACTGGACCAATGGGCCATTCAGGGAGGCTTCTTGGGGCTTGAGATGGATCCATTCTTCCATGAGAGCTCTGGGAATTCAGTGGCCAGGGAGAATGAAAAGTCAGGAGGCGCATCAGGCATGCTGTCATCATTAAGGAAGCTAGTCGGAGGGATAGACCCAATCTTGAGCTGCTGGATCAAACCTTACCTGAAGCTCAGCTTATTTCTGGATCTTCCAGTTACATGAACCATTCTTTTTAACTTTCTCCCATTTAAGCCTGTTGTAGCCAGGCCTTTCGTGGCTATAACGTGGAGTTCTAATAACATGCTGGCTTATGCTCTTGGGCACGTCCCTTCCCCTCTCTAGGCCCCAGGGCCCTCTTCCACCCACTGACCTCATGGAACTACAGGGCGGATGAAAAGATGCAGTAAGCATGAAAGGGCTTTGGGATCCTAGAGTCTTGTGGGGAAAGAGTCTTCCCCATAAATGGAAGGCTATTTATCAGACAATGAGAGTCTCTTCTTGCTCATTGTGCTCTGGCCTTGCACCCACTGCTTCCAGTCCTGTGACCTTTGAAACTTTATTTTTAATTGCTCAGCCTTTGCACAGTCTGTCCCCTCTGCCTGGAGCCCCCTCCCCAAAAGTTCAAGTGACGGGTCCTCTTCATTCTTCCAACCTCAGATGTCACCTCCTCCAAGAGGCCCTCATGACCACTTTGTTTGAAATAGGACCTGTCCTTACTCATTTTCTTCATAGTACTTACTGCTGTTTTTATTTTTTTAGTCATGTTTGTTTCTTTAGTAGGTTACTTATTTGGTTACTTATCTTTCTCCCCTTGGTCAGTACTTCTCAGACTAGAGGTGGTAAAGGGCCACGTTTTTATTTCCAACATGTCATAGACAGATACTTCCATGTGTGCATGCTAAGTCGCTCAGTGGTGTCCGACTCTTTGTGACCCCATGGACTGTAGCCCACCATGCTCTTCTGTCGATGGGATTCTCCAGGCAAGAATACTAGAGTGGGTTGCCTTGTTCTCCTCCAGGGGATCTTCTGGACCCAGGAATCAAACCCGCATCTCTTATGTCTCCTGCATTGGCAGGCAGGTTCTTTACCACTAGCGCCACCTGGGAAGCCCCAATACCTCCATGCTGCTGCTGCTAAGTCACTTCAGTCATGTCCGACCCTGTGCGGCCCCATAGATGGCAGCCTACCAGGCTCCTCCGTCCCTGGAATTCTCCAGGCAAGAACACTGGAGTGGGTTGCCATTTCCTTCCCCAATGCATGAAAGTGAAAAGTGAAAGGGAAGTTGCTCAGTCATGTCCAACTCTTTGTGACCCCATGAACTGCAGCCCACCAGGCTCCTCCGTCCATGGGATTTTCCAGGCAACAGTACTGGAGTGGGTTGCCATTGCCATAAACTACATTAAAAATACATTTCTAGAAAAATTTCTATTTAAGGAATATACTAAATATAAACTCCAAATTCTTATCACACTTTACAGTTATAAAGCTACTCTGGCACCTTATAAAAGTTTCTAAACAGTTCCTCCCGATGTATGCTGTTTTTGGGTGAATTGCAGGCTCAGTCCCCACAGCACAAGGGAGGCAGAGTTTAAACACTGGCTTCCCCGTCCTGGAGGTGGGCTGGCGTTGCGGCAGTCCCCATGCGGTCTCCCGGGGTTCCCAGAGGGGCTTCCATACACCTGCGGGCCTACCTAGCTGCACAGCCGCCCCCCACTGGCTTCCTTCCCTTCTCTCTCTCACCTCCTCACTCCCCTACCTATGTTTCCGAGGGTCACCTCCCGCATCAGTCACCTGCACTCAAATCCACGTTTAGGGCCTGCCTCTGGGGAAACCCGAACAATTAGTATTCAACACAGGGATATTGATAGAATCCTTTAACAGAATCATTTCTGTTACCCTGTCAGGATTCACACGCATGAGGATTGCAGTGTAACCACCGCACATGTCTATAAAATTGGAGAGATGGGACCACAAGTGGAAAGGAATCTGGAGCAGGGTCAGGGGTCTTGTGGGGTCCCCACCAGAGAAGGGGGAAGCTAAGGACCCCTCTTGCAGAGGCTGAGCCCCTGTCCTCCAGAGCTGAGCATTTCTTGTCACTGGTTCTCCTGCACACCAAGCAAGACTTTGGGAAAACCATCTCTGCCCACCACCAGGAAGCTATAAATAACTCCCGGATTAGAAGAAAGGGATTAAAAAAAAAAAGCTCCGATTCCATCTGTACTTGAGTAAGAATGCGCCCTCCAGCCCCCTGCCTCCTGCACGCCTCGGATCCAAGCCCCCAACAAGAGGAAAGCTGAGCCTTGGCCGGCAGGTGGGAGAAGAAGGTCACCCGGGCCCTGCGTCCAGCGGCTCTGCCGGCACCAGGAGTCCACGATAGACTGGCCTCTGCCAGGGCTTCTCACCTACAGAGGGAGACACCCAGGATGGAGGCCAGGTCACCAACGGCCTCAGCCGATCTCTCAGCCCCATAAGAGGGGTGGGGGTCGGAGTGGGGAGCAGGAGGACCCTCTTCTCTGCAGAGCCAGCACAGAGGGCTGGCAGGAAAGCAGCGGCCTGGGGACTGGGCTCCCCGTGTGATGCTTGTGTCCTGGCTCCTGTTTCCCCATCACATCCTCCCCGCCCCCTCCTGCCCTGTGCTCCTTCCCTCCCATCTCTCCATCCGCGCCCCTCACCCGACCCTGATGCCCCTCTGTCCTGGAAGACAGGACCCCTGCTGAACTTGCAGTCACAAGGGAATCAAATCGTAGGTGCTCCCGGGAGCGCTGGGACCCAGGGTCCTCACCTGCAGCATGGGGGCGCTAATGCCCACCAAGAGGCTGTGACCAGGGTCCCAGAGGGCCACCCCCCGCCCCACTATCCCAGGTCCTCTCCCCGCCGCGAGGGCCACCCACCCCACCCCCCACTATCCTAGGTCCTCTCCCCGCCACGAGGGCCACCCACCTCCCCACTATCCCAGGTCCTCTCCCCCTCACAGCTGCTCCAGGCCTAGCCAGCCCATCAAGGCTGCCACTCTGACTTCCCGCCTTGATTTATTAGCCACTTGGGACAAAGTGGACATCCCACAACACCGCGGACCCGGCCCCCGGGGCTCTGCTGGCACCAGACGCCCGCCCAGGTGTGTCTGGCAAAGAGCCTCGGGGCGGGAGAAGCAGAGGCACTGCACGCTTTATTGACAATCTCGGGACTGCGCTAGCCCAGCCAGGGGGCGCCCCCGCTGGGGGAAGCGGCCTCGGGCCCAGGGAAGGCGCCGCCCGCTGTGGCGGGCGCGGGCGCCAGCAGCACCAGGCCGGGCCGGGGGCCGGCGCCCGCGTGCGCGTAGCTCAGCGCCAGCTGCTCCAGGCGCCGCTTGCGCAGCGCCGCCTGCGCCGCGCTGTGCAGGGGCCGCAGCAGCGCGGGGGGCGGCGCGCCCGGGCCCCGCAGCAGGAAGTCGAAGCCCGTGCGGTCGTGCGGGTCGTAGAAGAGCGGCCCGCGAGCCGGGTCGGCCCCTGCGGCCAGGCGAACGGGAAGGGCAGCGTGAAGTCCTCCGTGAGCACGCGGATGGCGAAGTCGTTCTCCTTGCCCAGCGCGCGGTAGGCGCGCCCGATGCCGCGGAAGTGCGCCTCCCACAGCTGCGCGTCCCCGCCGTAGATGTCCGGGAACGGGGGCTCCTGGGGCGCGGCGGGGCCTGCGGGCAGGGATCGGAGCGGCCAGAGATAAGCGACTCCCGCAGCCACCCGCGCTGAGCCAGAGGGGCCAAGGGGGGCGACGTGGAGACAGCGAGGGGAGGGGTACCGGAGAGGGAGACTAATTTCCAGGGACAGCGCTAAGGAGCTGTGAGCGGCAGAAAGGCCCGGAGGGGTGTGTTAGAATATAGCCACTACATACTATTTGGGCGGAAAGTTTCAGAAGGGGAGGAGTCTGGATAGCTTTGCGGGGAGCTCGCAGAGCCTGCTGTGGACCTGGGGTCATCCCCAGAGAGCAGGGGTGACCTGATGACTCTCAGTGGAAAGTCGATCCTGGGCCTGGGCAGAGGATGGACTGCGGGGGAGGGGGACAGAGCCAGGTGAGGGTGAATTCGAAGGAGGACTCAGCAGGGCCAGCATGGGGGGGGCCAGAGCCGGCCTTGTGTCAACAGATGGGGGGAGCGGGGAGCCCTGCCTGGGCACGGGGATCTGGGACCCAGGGGTCTGACCAGCTTGACCAGCTTCACCAGGGAGAAGGATCCGGTTGGAAGCTGGGCTGGTGCTGTGTCCGTGGGACACCCCCTTCCCCCTCACTCCAGGAGCACATTCCAGGAGAAATGGGGACATGGCTGATCGCTGACTCACACATGGATTCCCAGGAGGTGGGGGGTCTGGTGAAATCCAGGGGTCCGCTCTCAGATATCACGTGTGTATGGACGCAGCACTGTGCCCCTGGGTGGGGGCCTCTGCACCCGTGAGGCCCATCCATCCATGGTCCCAGGCAGCAGCCCAAGCCGCCACTCCAAGCCCACACCTTCTATGAGCTGCTAGGAGAGACCCTTCCCCCTTGCCCCCTTCCTTCCTTCAGCAAAGTGCTTAGCTCTGGGGATACTGAACTCAACGATGCAACCATGGGCCCTCCCTGGGTATAGATAAGCCTCTGGGGACACAGGACCACCTGGGCAGCTCCTTGGAGACAAGGCAGGACTCAGGGGGAGGGCCTGGGAGGAGGTGATGGATGAACCCATACAAGGCTCTGAGTGTGAGTTCTTAGGTCCTCCCCCCACACCCCTGTGAGGGGCAACAGCACTCGGCCTGTTTTCCTGGTGAGAATGCAGACCCAGAGAGGCCCGCCCTGAACTGATGGCCGCAGGCGCGCCCCCATGCCCACCCTCCTGCTAGGGGCCCCTGGACGATGACTCTCCTCCCCTGCTAAGTACCCTGGGGCATCTGCTGTGTGCCAGGCTCTGCCACAGCTGTGTACCGCACACACTCGGCTTCTCCCAGGCCAGGGACAGGAGCCAGCAGACCTGGGTCAGAGGTGCTTCCGTCACCTGGGAGAGCGTGGTCTGGGTTCTGGATTCCCTGAGCCTCAGTTTCCCCATCTGAAAAATGGAAACAGTTGAGCCTGTTCTGCCATCCTTGTGGATAAGGAGGTCATGAACCTTTGTGAACCTCTTTGTCAGGTCCTCCTGTGAACCGCTTTGTCAGTGGGAAGTGCCTTCCTAGGTCAGCACCAAAGCGGTTGCTTCCAGAATCACAGACCCAGGTGGACTGGCTCTGAGCAGGGTGTGAGGCCAGAGGGGCTGGCTCGGGGGCCACTGCACTCAGCACCTTGGACAGGTCCGAGGCAGCCTTGCAGGAGCCTCAGATTTGGATGGCAGAATGGCTGTGCCCCCACCCCGGGCAGCCTGTCCTGTCCACCGGGACACCTCCTCCCTGAAGGCCTCCAGGGTGAGTGGCCGGAGGCACAGCACTGCACTGGTGTCCACAGCACTGGCCCGGCCTCACACTTAGTACCAGCAGGCGGTGGGCTGTGCAGAGGCGCTTTGGGGTGTTGCTGTGGGCCAGGGGTGAAAGTTGTGGAGAAGAGGGGAGGGCCCCCGGGGGGCAGGAGAGGACTGACCACCCCTGACTGGCAGTTAGCCGGGTGGGTCTGGTGGTTGCAGAGCAGACAGGTGAGGGCTAGGGGCCGCCACTCAGACCACAAGGCGGCCAGG
This sequence comes from Dama dama, assembly GCF_033118175.1. Classification (NCBI taxonomy): domain Eukaryota; kingdom Metazoa; phylum Chordata; class Mammalia; order Artiodactyla; family Cervidae; genus Dama; species Dama dama. The sequence goes on from NC_083711.1 coordinate 7,124,647, forward strand.
GCAGCAATCCAGGGCAGAGGGGCTGGGGGCTCAGCGGAGAGAAGTGCTGCTTCTACATGTGTCTTGAAGATGGAGCCCACAGGCTCTGCCGATGGAGGGGCTGGTGGGGGAAGGGGAGGGGAGCAAAGGGAAGACTCGCAGTTTCTGGCCTGAGCCACTGGAGGAAAGGAAGCCCCATATACTGAGAGGAGCAACTTGGGGCTAGGGGCTCAAGAGTCTAATTCTGGACCGGTGATGCCTTCAGATAGGCCGGGGAAGAGGTGCAGAGGAGAGTTAGCTGGAGTCTTGGCTTGAGGTGGGGGGCTCCAGGCTGAAGACAGACAGACTCCTGGGAGATGGTGGCATTTAAAGCCACAGGGGATCCCCCGGTGGTCCAGTAGTTAGGACCCATGCTCTCACTGCCGCAGAACTGGACGTGATCGTGAGACAGAGAGGGAAGAAGCCTGAGCAGCCGGCCTGGGCCCCCAGCTTCCCCAGGTCAGGGAGAGAAGGTGGAGCAGCAGTGATGGGAGAGGAGAAGGGCAGGCTGGGGCTCTGGGAGTCAGCGGGGAGGGGGCCCTGGGCCCGGAGCTGCCCCTTCAAATCCACTGCGTGTGTCTCTCAGTCGTGTCCGGCTCTGTGCCACCCCATGGACCATAGCCCGCCAGGTTCCTCCCTCCATGGGATTCTTCAGGCAAGAATACTGGAGTGGGTTGCCATGCCCTCCTCCAGGGGATCTTCACAATCCAGCGATCAAACCCGCGTCTCCTATGTCTCCTGCATTGGCAGGCGGGTTCTTTACCACTAGCACCACCTGGGAAGCCCCTGAGCTGCTGATGGGTCATGTCAAAGGGCACCTGAGAACTGACCTCAGGTTCAGCAGCGTGGAGGTCACCCCTGACCCTGACCAGAGCTGCTGTGGCCAAGTCCAGGAATGAAGGGCTGGGTCCACTGCATTCCAGAGCAAATGGGAGGGAAAGACTGGGAGGCAGCACGTACGTATAAATAACCTTTTCCAGGAGTTTTGCTAAAAATGGGGAGCAGAGAAATAGGGCAGTAGCTACAAGGGAAGTGGGGTCAGGAGACAGGATGTGTAGCTGCATGCTTTTATGTCGATGAGAAAGATCTCGTAAAGAGAAAATGTCAGAATGCGGGAGAGGAGGGTGGAGAGGTGCTGGAGTGACTGCCGTGGGCACGCGGCTGGGAGGGGGTGGTTCGTGCAGGAGCAGGAGGGGGAGCACGGGGCCTGCGGGCCCAGGTGCAGTGGGGGGACAGTTTTATGGAACTGTTAAGCCCATAATGGGCTTCCGTGGTGGTTCAGCGTTAAAGAATTTGCCTGCGATGTAGGATAAGAATATACAACCAGAAGCATTTCTCCCAGTGTTTTTTTTTTTGCTGCTGTTGTTGTTGTTCTTTAATAAGCACATACGTGGACTTCCTAGATAGAGCTAGTGGTGAAGGACCCGTCTGCCAATGCAGGAGATATCAGAGACGTGTAAGTTTGATCACTAGGTCAAGAAGATCCACTGGAGGAGGGAATGGCAACCCACTCCAGTATTCTTGCCTGGAGAATCCCAGGGCCAGAAGAGCCAGGGGGACTACAGTCCATGGGATCACACAGAGTCGGACAGGACTGAAGTGACTTAGTATGCATCCACACAAGCCTTTTATCATGGAACACTCCCTGATACATCCAAAATAGTGTCCTTATTAAGTGGCATACATTTATTGTCCTTTTTTTTTTAAAGGTCATCTTCTACCTCAGTGTCACCCCTAGAGGGCCAAATTCTTTGTTTTGTTAATCGATGTATCTCTAGTGCCTAGTTGGAAAGTAGCAGGCCCCCAATAAATATTCATGAAAGGATGAATGTATATTATGAAGACATTACAAATTACTCTGCCAAAAACAATGACAGAGAATGATGTTCAAGGTATGTTGTTAAATGAAGAAAGCACACTTTAGAAAGCTGCCTGCTTAGCATGGTTTCATTTTAAAATCATACACATGTAATTTATCTTTATTAAAAGAAAGCTTAGAGAATAAAAATAAATAAATCTTGGAAAGATATGCAACAAAATACTAATAGTGGGTGGCTCTGGAGGTGAGATTTTGATTTCTCATATATGTGTATTTTCTAATTTCTCTTTAGTGAATATGTATTACCTCTGTAAGAGAAAAAAGACAATACATTTATCAAAAGTTAATAGAACATATTTTCCTGTAACTTATAACTGACTGTTATGTTAAGAGAGAAAAAAACACATTATTTGTCCTTTTCACTGGGGAATGGTAGGAAATACAGTGAATGGGCAGTCTCTTGGAGCCCAGTGACTGAGAGCACAGCCCATGGAATCCGCCCAGCCTGGATTCAAGCCCTCATGTGTCACTTTCTAGATTTGTCATCTCAGGCGTACTTGCCAATTGTACTGAGTCTCAGCTTCTTGTCTGTACAATGGGCCAACGGTACACACAGGGCTTGGGGCTGCCTTCCATCGCTGGCCCAGGCTGGAATTTGGTTCTTTTGAGCTCAGTGATTAGACACCAAAGGTCAAGGACCAATCCAAGGATCTGACTCTTTAGTCTCTGGTTAAGAACAGGCCAGGCAACATCCAGAGTACCCCATGCATTGCTTCTCGGCCTGGGCAAGGACAGGCAGCCGGAAATAATGAGGCACTTCCTGCAAGTGCTGAAGTTTTAAGAGGACCTCAAAACACTCACTGATCAAGAGAAATAATATTTGGATGGAATATTTTTAATAAATATATGTTCAAAAATCTATAATGAACAACATGTTAACAACTTCAACAGAGACAGATAAGCATTGCTAATTCCTCCTTTGTTTCAGGCTCCATTATGGCTCAGCATGGCACTGCTCCCAGCCCACAGACTGAGGGTGGGGAAGCTTCAATTATTCAAATCATTATTAATTGCTACTTAATTATAATTAATTATCTAAATTGCCCTGAGTCTCAGAACGAGCATTGCTCTTTTTGTGATTGTTTGGCCCTCAGTCAAGGCCCTGTAAGGATACCTCTGTGTGTGTGTGTGTGTGTGTGTGTGTGTGTGTGTGTGTTTCAGTGACTCAGTTTTGTCTGACTCTTTGTGACTCTACGGTAGAGAATGTGTATTTTTCTGATCCTATTTATTTCTTTCTCCTCAGTAGATACCTCATCACAGTTGCTACCTAGACACAACCTTATCTTGTTGAAGACCCTGAGGGGCAAGTTTCTTCCTATTCTTTTATAGAAACATAAAATGCCAGCAAAGCAGTATTTCTACATAAAAGAGGGCTAAACAGAACTTACAGATGTTGCAAACTCCTCCGCTGATGCTTCTGGGGAAGGGCACACAGACCTTGGCATATACCTTGTTTCAGAAACAGGCAATAGCAAACAGCGTGTTCACTCCACCTACTTCCCTGGAGAAGGGAAGATCCTCGTGAGATGGGATCAGATGGGCCATTGGTCCCAAGTGGAGAGTTTCCCTGAAGGGCTTTCATATTACTGTATTATGGGGGTAGTTTGTGGATATTTCTTCTGCACATCAAACACTTCACAGTATACATTCACATGGAAATCGCTAGCTAAATGTAGCAGCTGTAGAGCTTCCCCGGTGGCTCAGTGGTAAAGAATCCACCTGCCAAAGCAAGAGACAGGAGTTTGATCCCTGGCCCCAGAGGATATCACATGCCATGGGGCAACTAGGCCGGCGTGCCCCAGCTATTGAGCCTGTACCCTACAGCAGGGGAGCCGCAACTACTGAAGCCCGTGTGCCTGGAGGCTGTGCTCCATGACAAGAGAAGCCTCCACAAGGAGAAGCCCATGCACCACAATGAAGAGTAGCCCTCTTAGCCACAATTATAGAATAGCCTGTGCAGCAATAAAGATCCAGCACAGTCAGAAGTAAATAAAGGGGAAACAAGTAGCAGCAATAATAATGTTTGGAGTTTTGTTTTCATCAGTGGTTTCGTTTTACAGGACACTTTTTTTTTTGTGCTGAAACCATAGATTCTAAGTTGCTCTGTCAAGGTAATCGCTAGAAAAATAAGCTATTCTTAGCATATAAACTTTAGGAAATTTCTCCTACTACTCTTCTCCATTTAATGTGTTATATGTTATTTTCAAGAAACAGTCTGCCTGCAGTGCAGGAGATCCAGATTCGATTCCTGGGAGGGAAAGATCCCCTGGAGAAGGAAATGGGTACCCACTCCAGCATTCTTGCCTGAAGAATCCCATGGACAGAGGAGCCTGGCAGGCTACAGTCCATGGGGGCTGCAAGAGTTGGACACGACCGAGCAACTAACAACTATCATCATGTTGTTTTCAAACACACAAGTGGAGACATCACAAAATGAACATAACCTATGGCAAATTTGTTTCTGCACAAATCTGTGTTTTTTTCTAGCTACCAAAAAACTCAGAGACCAAGCAGGGAAAGGAATTGTTTGAATGGCAGATAGTGCATAAGACTTAGATTTGGTTACAGTATAAGTTTAGCATAATACATTATAAGGTGATGGCCTGGATGATCTTCAGAGGTTGATGAACTTCGGTGAATAAGTTAACTTTGAGGTTTTTGTTTTTTTTTCTGATTTAAGGAATGTTGCTCACCATACCTCTCCCTTCCTCCTCTGTATTCTTAGATTGATACACTTACTAGGGAAGCAAAATACAGCGGGATTACATACCTGCATCCAGTAAGGAGTCTGACTCTCCTGAGACCACCACGCGCTGATGGCTGTCTGGCTAGTCCCAGGTGTCCCAGCCTTCAGAGACGAGGCATCTGACGGGAGAGTGAGGAACTCAGCTGACAGCCAGAGCAGACCCTCCAGCTGCGTGGCCCTGCATGAACCGTGTCCAGCAGCTAGATCCATTCCAAATGAGGCCCGAACTCTTCTGGGTCAGAGAGGGGTGGTCCCCACCGTGCCCTGCCCGTGAGGACCCACAAAATTGTGAGCATTAGAAAACGACTGTTGTTTACATAGATTTTCATTGGTGTACAGCTGCTTTACAAAGCCATGTTAGTTTCTATTGTACAGCAAAGTGAATCAGTTACATGCATACATATGTCCCCTCACCTTTGGACTGCTGCCCCATTTATGTCTCCACAGAGCACTGAGTAGGTTTCCCTGTGCTACAAAGTCGGTTCTCATTAGTTATCCATTTTATATACAGTAGTGTGTATATATCAGCCCCAGTCTCCCAACCCATCCCACCACCTCCCCTTCCCCCTTGGCGTCCCATATCTGTTCTCTATGTCTGTGTCTCTATTTTTGCCTTGTAAGTATAGTCATCTATACCGTTAAAAAATGACGATTGTTTTTAAAAAAATGCTCTAGAGGAACAGAAACTAGAAGGAGAGGCACACACACACAAAAAAAAAAAAATAGAGAAGGCTGAAAAGTAAAGAATAATTGTATCAGTTCTCAAACTGTGATTGCTGGTACACTTAGTCTAACTTTTTCACTTTTCCAACATTTATCATTCATTTAGTCATTCAAGAAAAAACATATTGAGCCTGCTGCAAGCCAGGCATTATACTTTGTGCTGGGGATACCAAAAAGCTGAATAAAATAGCTCTGTCCTCAGGGGAATGGCTAGTTTAATGAGGATGTCAAGCTATTACCATACAATGGGATACAAGGCTGCTTTAGAGAAGGAACTGATTGCCCTGAAGATGCAGAGGTTTCCTAGCTTTAATAGTCAGAGAGCACTGCAGAGAAGGTTCTGCTTGAGATAAGCCTCAAAAGAATGAGTAGAGGTTTACCAGATGGCCAAGGTGGGACAGGGCAAATTCTATGACTACAAAGAACAGTCAATTCATTTTTGGGACAGTAGCTTTAGCTGCTCCTGTGGTCTCGACTTTTCCTCGTGTCTCCTGGGCAAAGCATTGATTGCATAACCAGAGAATTACTTTCAGATGAGTATTTGGTTTTATCTGCATGATAAGTATGACTGGAAAAACACAGGTCATGCGGTGTATGGCCTTACTCAACCTAGGCTTGTCAAACAAGTGCCCTACATAAGCTAAACTTACTCAACACAGGGGACAAGGCCTTAGCCCTCCCCACCCCCTACACCCCCACCCCCAAGGTAACCTGTGTTATTGTTTGTTTGTTTTTTTTCCAAGTGTTCTGTCTATTCAAATCTGACTCTTCAGACAAGTTCCCTGGCCCCTACCTCCTTCCAGTTTGCTGTCTTAATCCCTTTTGATAGAAAAGTTCTAGAAGTATTTCAGGGTGAATGCCATGCTATGAGGATAAAAATTGATTTGTCTCCAGAAAAGGGCAATACATTCATACGAGAAACATTTCATGTCCTAAAAATCCATGAGCTTTGTTTCTAGGAGACAAACTTGGTGAAAAAGACATCTTCAGACTTTTCCCTACTGCCAAGTTTGATGAAACTCCTTTTTCTGCAGTGTTTCTAACATCAACTTTGTTTCAGGAGGCCGTTGTCAAAAAGGCTAGGAGAAACTGAGGGGAACATGGTGAACCACTGCGAGAAAATGGTTCTAACTTCAATAAGGCAACTTGGCCAAGGATTCCGTTTTAAGTGTATAAAATTAAATGGAAGTGCAGAGAATAAACGTCTTAAACATCCCAAGATAACACACAAGGGAAACAAGTGGAAGTAGTGAAATTTGGAAATGCTGGGGGGAAAGAGCGTTGGCGTGATTAAGAACAAACAACTGAAAGCATCTACTGTGAGTGTTTTTAAAAATCACTCTGCCTTGTTCTAAGTGGATTTGGCAGTGAATTATTTCCTGGGTAAGTATAGAGGGGAGGAGCTCTCTTATGAGACCAGTTAAGTACAGACCACATACTGTTACAGTCTTTGGAGCTAGGAGCAGCTGGCATCTGCTTTAGGAAACCAGCAGCCTGAACAAGGCACTTCCAGAAGAGAACGGCTCCTCTACCTTCGCTTGGAGGTGATCAGAGGAAGCACTGGTGGGCTGAGAAAGATTTGAGATTTCCTATCATACTTAAGACAAATGGAACTAGAAGTAAATAAACCATTAAATGGCAGAGGAAAGTAATGGCCCCAAGAAGGCAAAAGGAAACCCCTTGACTCTTCTAGAAGTGCAGACTTTTCCTAGAACTTGTCTGAGAAAATGCTTCAATATTTGGGACAGTGACTTGTCCAGTGAGCATTCATTGCCCTGATGGTATGGTAAACTAACGACTTTTTCATTTTTTTAGAGCATCATTTCAGCTAAATTTGCATTCTCATCTCAACAGATTCACTTGGCAGAAGGAAACCTAGATGGTGTGAGAAGAGAAAGAAGGTGGGAGAACGGTTCAGAAGGAGTAGGGAAGGAAGAAAGCTGAAACAGACATGGGGTAGTTTATTACAATATGACTCCCAGTATTGTCTAATACCCCCACTTACTCCAAAATCTGGATTATAATGTTCTGAAGTCGGGAATGAGAGAAGTCAAGTTGTTCCACATGAAATCAGGTATAATAGTGATTCTCAACTTTTTTGTTCACACATGCCACTGAGAATATGATGATAAGGGTAGACTCTACATCCAGAAAAAAAGTGTACCTATTACACACAAAATCCTCTTTTATAAGACCAACAAGTTATAATACTCAGGATAGAATCCAATTACTCACAACACACACATATAATATATAATCCTGTTTACTTGACCATTGTGGACTCTTTCTTGCATCTGACCTAGTTTCATTCTACAGTTTGTCTTTCTCCATTTTTTTGTCCTTTTAACTTAAGAAAAGATCATTATAGAACTCCTTGTATAACTTTTTCAAATATGCTTGCAAAAGGCTATGACATTTTATCATGATCTTTCTTGCTTTAAGTTGAGATTTCTCTAATCTTTCCTTACAGATTGTTCCTTACAAAGCGTGCTTTCAATATCTAGTTTCACTGTCTAGTTCTCCCTTCTGCATTAGTTACTCAGCTATATAATTACATTTTCTGAGCCTCCCTTGCAGCTATGTATGCCCATGGGACTAAGCTTTAAGCCAATGATATGTAAGCACTGTGCTTTGAGGATTTCTGAAAAAATCTCCCTTCTACTCCTCCACCCTACCGTCTAGAATGAAGACACAATAGCTGGAGATAAATAGACATCCTGGGCCATGAGCTTGAGGGGTGATGGATAAGACTGGTTTGTGGACTCCCTTATCAGAAGATAAATTTCATGAGAACAGGGACCTTGCTTTTCTTGGTCAAAGCAACCTAAACCTGAACCTAAAAAGTGTGGCTTATAGTAAGAGCTCGGGAGCGTGCATGCTATCTCTTCAGTTGTATCCCACTCTGTGGGACCATATGGACTGTAGCCTGCCAGGCTCCTCTGTCCATGGGATTCTCCAGGCAAGAATACTGGAGCGGGTTGTCATGCCCTCCTCCAGGGGATCTTCCTGACCCAGGGATTGAACCTGCATCTCCTGCATTGGCAGGCAGGTTTTCACCTCTAGCGCCACCTGGGAAGCCCAAGAGTTCAGATGCTGTGCTTAATTGCTCTGTCATGCCTGACTCTGCCACTCCATGGACTATAGCTTGCCAGGCTCTTCTGTCCATGAGGATTCTCCAGGCAAGAATACTGGAATGGGTTCTTTGCCCCACCCCAGGGATCAAGCCTAGGTCTCCCACATTGCAGGCAGATTCTTTACCTTCCGAGTCATCAGGGTATTGAACAGCCATTAAATGAATAAGTTGAATTAATGAATGCATTTACTCCAGATCCATGTAAAACAGGGAATGTTCATACATCAGTTGGCATATGCAAATATCAGGTTCTATCACAGAATCAGACTCTAGCTTAATTCAAACGTCATTACTGCTCTGCTTCCCTTTTCTCTCCCAGATTTGCCACAGTCATAACAGGATAAGGTTTTTTCTCACTGCCCTCCAATGTTCTTCTAAAACAAAATATTTTCAAATCTATTAATACTTTCATAATGGTGCTTCTGAATATTTTTTCTGCTTAGCAAGTTTAAAATTCTTTAATTTTCAAGGTCATGCCTATCTATTTTTGTATGTGCCTGATGTTAAATGCAGGCAGTGTGTTGAAACTTAATCTTAGGCATTGTCCCAAGTCTATAAGAATCATCCAAAATGGTAGCTAATGACATTCCTAGGACTTCAGACAATATTACTATTGTCATGGAATGTAGTCACTAGGTCCGAAGGATTTAACGAGAAGTTGTTCACTGAAACTGAACTTCCTTGAATCCTTTCCCATTCTACCATGGTTTCCCACATTTCAATATATTGCCTGTTTTTGTATCCAAACCTCACTTATATCTTTTAAACAATTAAATATTAATCATCTTTGCTTCCTTGATTTTTGAGGTGACCTTTCCATCCTGGTATCCTTTTAACAAAGGAGAATACTCCCTCTGGGTTTTTTTCCTTTCCTTTTGGTCTTATGTGTGATGAAAGGGTTTGTAAAAGTTCACATTTTTGGCAATTACATGTAATTCCTTAATTTTTTAAAAACTCTTCCCCCTTGAAAGTTGTTGCTATTTCTTTTTACTATTTGGAGGAACAAATGTTCCCATCATTCACTTTTGTGACATACCTGTTTTATACCCTAGCTCCTTGGTTTTTTGCTCAAAGTTATTTTCAACTTTTCTGATTTTGAGGGAAGCTATCATTTTCTTTTTATTAGGTATATCAAGCTTTTCTAGTGTTTAAACTTCTTTACACATTATCCTCACTTTCCTGGAGTAGCTTTCCAAACAGAAGCCTATTATAACAGAGAAAAATAGAGGTCATCAGATGAGCTCTTCTTAAACATCTTCTCTATCAGAAATGTCTCTATTCTGACAGACCCAGAACAGGCATCTGCCACCCAGGTCCTGTTTCCTTCCTTGCTTTTCTCTCAATCCAAACCTAATCTATGTCTGCCCTGGTGGACATCCACTTCTGCCTTCTTGAGGACCTTGCTCTGTCAATTTTCCCATCTCCTCTAACCTCAAACTCCTTTTTTCTCCATTGGCTCATACCGTTTAACATATAAATATACTCACATTTTTTTTCCATCTTAAAAAATTATTAACTGCACATTTCCTTCTAATGACTGGTACATCTCTCTTCTCAGTCAAATGTTTGGGAAGAAAATCCTTGTCTCCACTTTTTCACCTCCTATTTATTTCTTTTACTCACTGCTTGCCTTCCAGTTTGCACCCAGCCTCAGTTACCCATGTACCACGGTCAGTGGTATTTGTAACTTTCCTGCCCTCTGGACAACACTGGACTCTGTTTAGGGAATTACAAATTAGAGCTTCTACTGGCCAGGTACTGTGCTAGGTGCTCTGTTCCAGAAAAGAGCAGATGTGATTTCTACCCTCATGGAACTCAGCTGATCAGCCATTTCTGATTAACACACAGGTCCCTTGATTTCCACTTCTTCCTTTGGCAGGTTTACTTACATGCCATTTAAATGTCCCTATTTTTGAAGTTCCCTCTCTCCCTCCCTTCATTCCTTTCCTTATTATACATGTCTTCTCGAGGCAATTACTTCTACACCCATGGCTTCAACTACTTTGTATGTACTCCAGTGACAATTTTAATATTGTTCTCATTTAACAGCTTTAGTTTACATAGGACATGTCATTTACTAAAACCATAGATTCCAATTTGCTCCATGAAAAATATTATAGTCTTAACTGTCAGCACAGTGTTAGGGGATTTCCCCAACTACATTTTAAAATTGATTTAGTATGTGTTATTTTCAAAAACATAAGATGGGATTATCACAAAATGGACTTGGCCTACAGAAGTTTACATCTAACTTTCAACTGGAGAGCTCTAATTCCATGCTCTCCTTAACAGAGCCCCAAATGATCTTCCTCCTCAAACCTCTTCCTCTTTCTGCACTATCTAGGAAAAAGTCACTGTGCTCTCCCTAGTTCCCTAAGTCAGAACCCTAGCAGCCATTTTTACCTCTCTTTTCCCCCTCTTGCTCCGTATCTAGTCACCAAATGACCTCAAATCCCTTCCCACCACACCAGTCTCTGCCACTGCCTTCAGTTTAAACTCTCACTCCGCTCTTAGATGAATATAAAGTCTCTTCATTGCTCTTGTTTCTCCCATCAATCCTCCTTATTGTCCTGAGTGACCTCACTAGAAACCACCTGATTGTGACTCCTTAACGTCACAACATTCAAAGGCTTTCATGTTTCTGGGGGGAAAAAAGTCAAGCTCTTTACCCCAGAACCTACTTTGGGGTTAGACAGATCTAGGTTTGAATTTCAGGTTCAAGTACTTGGCAGCAGTGTGAGTGACCTCAGACAACTGGACTTTCTAAGCCTTTGTTTTCTCATGTGCCTGACGGAGCTCATCGAGGGCAGGGCTATTGCAGGAACACAGTGCCTAGAAAGTGGGAGGGACTAACCAATGTTGAACGAAGGGAAAGAATTTTAAAATCCACTTCAAAAAATTGTTCTCCCTTAGAGAAAATCCTATGCCACTTCCAATCAAACTTGACTTCTACCTTTATTTTCTTATGATCACAATTAGGTGCCTTTGCGGATCCAAACAATCGGAGACCAAATCCTGGCCATACCCCTGAGCAATCATGTGACCTTGGGAACATCTCTTTACCATCACCTTCATTAAATCAAAACCGTGGTACTTCACTTTGCGACTCTTCAGTTTTGTATGAGAAAATCGTGCTTTATGCTTTATGTGACCGGTGAAAGTAGGGAAACCTGGAGACTCGTGCCGTGGAAGAAACAGCGAGAAAATCGAGTGGCTGAATCCCAGCGTTTCAGAGTTGGGAGGGAGGCGTTCGGTCCCTAATTTACCGATGAGGAAGCGGGGGGTGACGCGTCCTCGAGTCTCATTCAAGACACGGACACAGCTCTTTATTGAGGACCCGGGGCATTGCTATGGTTAAACTGAAGGCGGAAACTAACACTCTTTCGTAGTCCGTTCGAGAGGAGCATTTAGTTACAAAAAACTGTCAACAATTCGGGTGTAACCAAGTTCGTTGAGGAATGCATCAAATGAGTCAGCTGTCAGACCCGGTGAAACCGAGTTGCTTAACGGAACTGACTCTTTACTAACAAGCCTTCTACAGAGTCCACTGGCTCTCTAGCTTCGATTCACAAACTCCCGCAATGCTTCCCGAAGGACCGGAAAGCTCCGAGCGCCGCACGAGGAATGGAAACAGGAGTCCGGGGCGCGCCACTCGAGGGGCGGAGCAGTCGCGGGGTGGGGGCGGGGCATCGTGAGTCACGTGCCTGCTCTCTGAGGCGGGCGCTGGGAGGAAACTCTGTGTGTGATTGGTCCGCGGTAACCAGGTGCCCGAAGGACGCGTTCCGGTTGGCAAGGGCCAGCCAGGCGAGCGGCCTTCAGTCGGGAGGCGGCGGCGGAAGGAGGAGGGGCTCCGACCGCGCTCTCTCCCGGCAGTGGCTGCGCGTCTCAGCGCTCGTCGGGTCCCCACCCATTTTAAATAAGCCGGGCTGGTCGCCGCCTTCACTGACTGGTTGACTCCGGGGAGGCGGCGGCGGCGAGACAGCGCGGGTGCGGCCGGGCCCGGAGCCCTGCCCCGGGCCCGGCGGCGGGGCGGACAGGAGAGAGGCAGGCGAGGCCGCGTCTCCATGTGCGGCGCAGCCCCGGCATAGCCCGGGTCGGCCGGTGCCCGCCGCGCCCTTGTTGGGGGAGGGGGCGGCCTCTGAGCTTGGCGGAGTCCGGGGCCGAGCGGAGGCGACGGCGGCGAGGAGCGGAGGCGCCCCATGGGGAACACGCTGACCTGTTGCGTGTCCCCCAGTGCCAGCCCCAAGCTGGGCCGGCGCGCGGGGCCGGCGGAGCCAGACTACGAGTCTGAGGTCTACGAGGCGGCGGCCGGAGACGCGGTGGCCGTAGCACCGGCGCCGGCTGCCGTGGAACCCACCGAGTTGGATTTCCGAGCGGGTGAAGGCCGCCACCTGCAGCACATCAGCGACCGGGAGATGCCCGAAGGTAAGGAAGCGGCCGGCGCCGTCTGCTCTCGGGCTTACCTCTGGCCTCCGCCGACCCCCAGGTCCCCCGGGAGGAAGCCGCCGCCTAGGGCTCCTTCCTGCCTGGAGTTGGCTCTCTCGGGGCTGGGCACCAAGGACGGAGGCTGGCCCTGCCTGGCGTCCCCACCCCTTATTCTTTCTCCGTCGCGTCCGGCCAGTCTTTCTCCCTCTTCTCTACCCGAACGGCCAATTCTTCCCCATTCCCTTTTCGCAACCCGACCCAAGACCCTCAAGTCTGTGGCTCCTGTTCGTGATTCTATTTAACATCTCGTGGGACTTTGTAAAGACTTTCTGATGTATTCTCTCGTTTCTCAATGAAAACTTAAATACTCCCAACTTCGGCGATATCCATCCCATCTTCCTATCCTTACCTCTTCAGATGGTACCTAAGAGAAGGAACGAGGTAAGGATCTAGATACACTTCCACTCGTTAGGATAGTTGATACTCGGGACAATTAAGACAGATTTTAGGGTTTGTTATTTAAAATCAAAACTGATATCGACAGAATTAGTGTGGCGTTAAGTAATATACTGTCTAGAGTTGTCCTGATTGAAGCGACCTTATTCTAACTATAATCTGAAAACGATAAGAAAGAAAAAGGTTAGAGGGGGTCTTAAAATAACTGAACGGTGTGAAACGTTACTGCAACGGCTGCAGGGAATAGTTTTGTTGTTGTTGTTGTTTTTACCCAAAGACGATCCCAGGGAGCTCTGGTTAAGATTCCCACTTTGACACAAAAATGTCTTCAGCTCCCCAGCTTTAACCAACTTCACTTGCATGTTGCCTCTTCTAAGGGAGGATTGGGGGTGGTTCCTGAGACTGTTGGTCAAAAGTTTCAAAGGAGAAAAAAGAAATTCAGACTTTAATTTGTAATACAAAGATTTGGCAGTTAAGATGGCAGATCCTGCAGGAAAGTTGTCTCCATGGCTACCTCTCCTTCCAACCCCCTCCTGCCGGTGGAATCCTATTCAACTTTTATAGTGTTCAGGGAAAATTCTGAAGACGAAGTGGCTGGGGGTGGGGGTGGGTTGTCATGGAGAAGAGGAGAGAGAGGAGAGGAAATGTTTGATTTTTTTTTTTTCCTCTAGAATTTTGAAACTGGACGGCTCTAGGTTTTTAAAAAAAAAGATTCTGGATAACACTGTGGCTCATTAATAAAGACTGTGTTCTTTAAAGTAGAAAACATTGTGCCGTGAAGATGTTAAAGCCCCACTGGCCCACTTGTTTCATTTAAATGCCAGAGAGTATTTCTTTATTTCATAGAGGATATGTCTTATAGCTCTTCTATTTAAATTTTATTTGGGTTTACTTAATTTCTTTCAAAGTTAGGATAGGTAAGCCTGTGAACTCACCCATATGATGGACATGGCTTTGTAAGTGGAAAGTACTCCCTTTTCAGAATAGTCAGATACTGTGAAAGAACAAATTATGTGAATTAACTGTAGCTTTAAAAACAAAGCTTGTGCATACCTGTGAAAACTGCTCAGCTTGTTGCTATAAGGTAAGCCTCTAAGTGATGTTAAAAAACAGTAGTAGGCTAGTGTATGGAGACCAAAGTTGGACTTCTGTATGATTCTTTTACGATTTACAACGTATTTTCGGGTGTATTTCAGCTGACCCTTCCATCTATAAATAAGGCCTGTGAATATTCTCCCTGTGAGGCCAATGAAGAAGCCAAGACTTAGAGCCCTGAAATAACTCTGTAACATAGCTACTGAACAGAAGAGACAGACTTGAGAATGGTAGATACACCAAATTCAGTTGTTGGGTGCTTAAAAAAAAGTTTGGAATGCACTTTTTATTTTATAATTTATCCATAAGATAGGCCTAACTCAACTTCAGTTTGGTTATTTCCATTTGAGTTTATTGTTCACAACTCAGAAGCAACACATACCTCTCCATTCTGTGTCTGTACATTTATTACAATGGATAGGAATAAAAGAAGTCGTGAAATAGCCTCAATTTACCAGTCAGGTAAACGTGTTGGTATATTTTAAAGAGTTTGTTCTTCTGACTCGAATTGAAGCCGAGAATGCCCTGGACAGAGGGGACATTAGGAGAAACTGGTAAGCGGGCAGGTAAGGTACGAAGCATTTAGTGAGGGGGAGTGCTGAGTCGGGAACTAGAAAAAGAGAGTTCATGAGCACAGAATTTACCTTTTTATGTTTGACATGATTGTTAAAATTTTACTTAAATTTGTCTCTCTTTTTTGGCATTCAATAAAGTGATGAGAGAAACCTCAATTTCAGCATTTGCCTATTGTTAAGTTTCCATAGATAGGAGGTCAGAACACGAATGTAAAGTGCAAGCACATTGGAAGTTTGCTCTTAATGTTTTTATTTCAGACAATTTTATATCAGTTTCCCTGGAAACTGAGAAATACCTGCATTGATATAAAACATTTTGGCTTTTCTGCAATGAAGAATTATTTGGTTACTTAGACAAAACCAAACATAAATGATGCTGTGTGTGTTTTTTTCGGAAACCTTTGAGAAGAACATGGTTTCTTCAAGCTGTTTCAGTTAACTCCTAAGAACCTAGTATAAATATCAGATAGACTCAAAAGAATTTCGTCGCTATCTTGCCTTTCGCAGTGTATCCAATGTAGCTGATGTTCGTGTCAATAATAGAAAATAAGGTGCTGAGGTCCTGTTACCTGATTTTACTACTATGCATCAGCTTTTCAAACGGCCTTTATATTCTCCTCTCAGGACCTTTGCTCATTCTCTGGTGCAAGCTGCTCTCTCAGGTGATTCCTTCCTTCCATCCTCCAAGGAGTGGGTAGGGAAGGAATTGACAACGTAATGGGGGAAAACCTCTGAGCAACAGGTTTTTCCTCCTTTCAGTAGCTATTATAAACACTTTTTTTTTTTACTTTTTTGATAACAGTAAACATTTGAGGTAAAAGATTTGCAAAATACTAAAAAGTCATTCACTCATACTCAGAATATCCAGAATTTTCACTAATATTTTGGTGTTGGTTCTTCCTGAACCTTTTGTATACGAATAAACAGAATGTTGTGTTTATTGTATGAGATTGTTCTTTGTGTGCCACGTTGTGACTTTCTCTTGTAAAGTGAAGACGGGAAGCTCCTGGAACCGCGCTGACACCTGAAGCGTGCTCCAGGATGTATTTCCACGCAGCTGCATGTAGCTGTGCAGTCTGCTTTTTACCACCTGTTTAATGGTTGGAGCATCATTCATTTACCCACCCTTTATGGTTGTCTTTTATAATTTCATCATATTGCTTTAATCTGGGCACAGACATAAAAAGTGATGTATCCTACTTCCCTGTAGAATTCTGGTCTTGTGGCTTTGTCTTACGACTTAATTAAATTCATAGGGTGAGTCATTTTGTAGTTAAGGTATTTTAACATTAAATGTTCTTTCCCCAAATTGAAGTTACCATTGATTTTTCACTGAACAGTAGATTTCCTCTCTTAGGTTTTTGTGGGTCTTGGTAACCTGTCGGTGTCTTTGAGTCTGAGTAACTAAACTACCACTCGAAGAGATCTGAAATTAATGCTGGTGTTGGGTGACAGACACATCAAAGGACAGCATTAGAAGAAATCTTAGATGATGAAGGAAAATTGGGAGAAGCATAAATGATTTGGGGCACACTGAAATGGATGATTATTGGGCACAATTTAGGGGCAGGACAAACAGAGGTTATACTGACAAAACCCAAACCCTAACTCTGGTCTTTACTTCCTAGAGGTACCTGGGGCCCGTTGACACAGGAATAATGTCAAGTAGCGAGACACTGAGAAGAAAGAAAATGATGGTCACGGACTGGGGAGGGGGCAGTGTTACTGGGGGTGGTCTCCTTAAGTGACAGTGAGCATCCTAGGAGTGAGGGGGAGCCTTGTGAGGTCCTCAGAAGGAAATATGCTCGGTGTAGGCAGAGGACAGAAAGAGGGTGGCTGCAGCTGAGTGAAAGAATGCCAGGAGGAATATCAGGGGGTTAAGGCCTTGTGTCTAGTAGACCTTGACAAGAAAAAATACGGATTTTAGTCTAATTGTAATGGGAAACCATTGAAAGGTTATATGCAAGGGAATGGTGATAATTCTTAAAGAAGGGGAAGGAGACGTGGGGAGAGGGGAGGGAGATCAGACGAGCTACTCTAACGTGGGCAGGGGCAGAATGAAGCAGGGAGACAAGTTAGGAGGCTGGTGTAGTCACTCAGCTGAGAGCCAACAGTGGTTTGAACAAAAAAGCAACATTAATAAGGGCCTAAAACAGGCTGACTTGAAGAAACTGAGTGAATCTAAAAGTAGGCTAACAACAATATGAATGGGATAAGTCACAGAAAAAGAAATGCAGATGGCTTTTAAGCATATCCTCACACACAAGAGAAATGAAAATACAACGACTGTAGCTTGGGTTGGGAGAAAATTCAGAAACTTGGCACTGAATTCTTTGGTGATACTGAAGAAAGTTCCATTCATATATTGCTGGTAAAAATGGGAAATTGGTCAACCCTTGAAGGGGAAGTTTGCACAGTCTCACTTAATCCAGAGATCCTACTAAAGGAATTTATTCTGAAGGTATAGGCTGCATATGTTGCATTATCTTCAGTAGCAAAATACTGGAAATAATTCAGATGTCCAGTAAGGGACTGGTAAACTAGCACATCCAGACACTGAAGAATTAGGGAGCTGTGAAGGAGCTCTCTCCACTGTTAATGACTTCATCTGCAGGGGATGTTAACCTGAAAAAAAATGGGGAGAAAATATACACTAATCTCCATGACAGAAGCAGGAGAAAGGATATGTATTTGCTTATTAAAGAAGAAAAAGGAAGAACACTAGGAGAAATGCTTGCCCTTGGGTACTCTTATCCTCTTTCCTTTAGTGGGTGGCCTGACTCAATGACATGAGTTTGCACAAACAGAATCATGTAGGACTGGGAAGCCTGGCGTGCTGCAGTCCATGGAGTTGCAAAGTCAGACACAAGTTAGTGACTGAACAACAACAAAGCACTATCTATTTAAGATGTTATTTGGCTGAGGGTGATAAGTGGACATCAATTTTCCTATGAAATGCTAAATGTTCACTTTTGGCTTTTGAGTTAATTTGTGAAAGCTGTGATGTGTCATTTATTATGCTTTATATAGTATATCCCCTCATGGATTGCAGCCTTGTCATGGTGAAGGGGCTTGTGTAACTCAGTGAAGCTATAGTGTATGGATTGCTCTTGAATTTCATTTGATTCTTATCATGTTCTGAGTTAGGCAGTGTAGGGATTCTTCTCTGAGGTATAGAATTGTCCAAGGTTTTACTCATTTTTAAAACCTTGATAGATCAGGACTGTAAATTCCATATACATGACATATAGGGATAGAATGTATTGATGTCATTTTGTGCTCTGCTTTGAAATACTACCTTTTTTCTCGCCCCTTTTAGAAAAATTGTTTATTTTTAGGATATTAAAGTAATAAAACTTGAAGAGTTAAAACAGTAACATTGTATGATGTGAAATGAAATCACCGTAGCTTGCAACCCAGAAAGGTTCTTAAAAGTCCAAGAAGCCCGAGCTAAGTACTCTTTAGAAATACATAAAGCCAGGTATACTTACCTGGATATCATCTCTTGGTCATCATCATTACAGCATTTGATTGAGGATTAAGGTAAGGCAGGACTGAGAACCAAGTTAGAGGCAAGCTGAGAAGCAGTTTGGAAGCCAGGTTGGTCAGAAACTGGGGAAGCAGGTCAGTTGAGGGGGTTGCAGGAGCATGCTGTGTGCCCTCCGGTGAGACAGCCCAGGTCAGCATCTGCTGGCAGGAACCGCTTGGCTAGGGTGTCAAGTGTGGACTCAGATGAAATCACCGGCTGACTGTAAGACATGAAATGTATTATTAGCCATAAAACTAATGTACTGTAGTACTAGTGGTGATAGGGCAGTTCAGTAAATGGAGTAAACCTTTAAGTAAACTGGAGCCCAGAAGTTGGCCCAGAAAATGCTGACAGTCCTGTTTAGTTGCAATATATGAAGTGAAGAAGAACTAAAGAGCCTCTTGATGAAGGTGAAAGTGAAAGAGGAGAGTGAAAAAGTTGGCTTAAAGCTCAACATTCAGAAAACTAAGATCATTGCATACAGTCCCATCACTTCATGGCAAATAGATGTGGAAACAGTGGCTGACTTTATTTTTCTGGGCTCCAAAATCACTGCGGATGGTGACTGCAGCCATGAAATTAAAAGACGCTTGCTCCTTAGAAGAAAAGTTATGACCAACCTAGACAGCATACTAAAAAGCAGAGACATTACTTTGCCAACAAAGGTCCATCTAGTCAAGGCCATGGTTTTTCACTGGTCATGTATGGATGTGAGAGTTGGACTATACAGAAAGCTGAGTGCCAAAGAATTGATGCTTTTGAACTGTGGTGTTGGAGGAGACTCCTGAGAGTCCCTTGAACTGCAAGGAGACCCAACCAGTCCATCCTAAAGGAGATGAGTCCTGGATGTTCATTGGAAGGACTGATGTTGAAGGTGAAACTCTAATACTCTGGCCACCTGATGCAGAGAGCTGACTCATTTGAAAAGACCCTGATGCTGGGAAAGATTGAGGGCAGGCAGAGAAGGGGACGACAGAGGATGAGATGGTTGGATGGAATCACCGGCACAATGGACATGGGTTTGGGTGGACTCCGGGAGTTGGTGATGGACAGGGAGGCCTGGCATGCTGCGATTCATGGGGTCGCAAAGAGTCGGACTCGCCTGAACTGCACTGAACTGAAGTCAGTATGTTGGCATTAGTCTCCTCCTGTCAGATGATTTCTTGGTCACTACCCTCTCTCTGATATTTTGACAGGGAAAAATCATTTATTGACAGTTTGACAGCATAATTTTAACACTTTTAGGCTTCAGTAATGCATCTTGTTTGTCCTAAGTTGCCTTTATTTTCATATTTTTAACATCTGCAATTGAGATGGATCTCACGATTGATAGAATGTTAGGTTGGAGGAAAAGTAATGTTCAGTGACCTGGTATTTTACAGGTTTCCTCCTGGGAGTGTTTATATTAAGACCCGAACTTAAATTTTTTTAGTCATCCTTTTTCCACATAAGTATCATGCTGTCAAATAAGTTGCAATTTAAATTGGTAATATAAAAGTAATGGGTCTTAAAATATAACTTTAATGATAACCCCTAATCATAAGCTCAAGAGTATTTCTCCTGGGTTAAAACATTCTTAAAGATTGCTAGAGAAGTAATTTTAGGAAGAATTCACATATAAAATGCACAGTAATTTCTCAAAATACCTCTAACATTACTGTGTGTGCTTGTGGGAGAGGGGATGAGGGGAGGTGTGGGTGGTAATGCTTTGGTTCAGAGTTGACAGTCTTTCCTTTGTGACAGTGAAGAGTACGGTACATTTTTTTCATCGTCTCCTTAGACTCTTGGCAAAACAGTTAATGGAGTGTGCAGAAATATTGTGTGTATGTGTGAGTTTACTGTCTAATGGCTTACCTGTCAAGTCTATTATAAAATAGTGATGTAGTTTTCACTGGCAAAAAGTGCAAGTTGTATAGAAAATTGTTATATGGGCTGTAAACAGAAGATTAATATTTTCTGAAAACCTCATGCAAATTGACAGCAGTAAGGCCCTGGTATGTTTAGTATGTATGAATGATAGGCAGCTCACCAAAGTGGAAATGATGCTGATAATTATGGGAAAGTAGTAAAAACTGTGTAATCGAAGGAAATACAGATTAGATCTACAGTGCTGTTCCTTATTTATATTAGTAAGACACCCCCCCCGCCCAACTGTACAGAGTAGGGGTCGGAACTAAAACTGTCATGATTGGTAGTATTATACATTAATGTGGCCCCACCTTCTTCAGGAAGCAGTTTAGCCCTGTACCTTGAGCCATGAAAATGATCTAACCTTTTGGCTTAGATATCCCACTTTTGAAGATCTCTGCTAAGGAGATAAAACCATTATTTATTTAAAAAGCTGTATAACAATAGATGAAAAGTTTCCTCATCAAAGAATAGAATGTTGTAAGTACCTAAACCCCAGCAATAGGGGATTGGCTAAGTCCAGCACAGGAATAACGCTTGATGGGCTGTTGTGTATTCATTAAACAGTAAATATGCAACAGTCAGATGTAGAAGGGTTGTTAGTAACAAGAAGACATAAATTATACACTAATTAGAGCTTTTTCTAATGTATAAGGAAAACAACTAAAAGTAAGGGTTGTAAGTCTGTGGGTTAATTTTTAAATAGGGTCATTTTGGCTCATGCAAATTTTTGTTCATGACATTTGTTAAAGGAATGAACAAGTGACTTTTAGCTTTCCCCACCTTCATTGTGATCATCAGTACTGCTGGTTAACCAGGTCTCTTTCAGTTGCAAGTTTGAGAAAATGTCTCAGAATAGCTTAAATTAAAAAGTATATATATATTGACTTTTATATAACTGGAGTTGAATGAGTAAATTAAGCAGTACTTGACCCAGGAGTTCAATGACCTCGCAGCCTATCTCAGTTCTGCTGTCCTCTGTTGATCTCTCCTGAAAAGCCTTTCTTTCCCCTCATGATGGCAAGAGGAGTGTCCAGCAGCCCCAGACTAGCTAAGGGTCCTAGGGCACCCCTCTGCCTTCTTCTGCTTCTTGGGAAGTTCCAGGAAAGCTGTGATCTATCAGTCAGTTCTGGGTCATGTGCCCACCCTTGAAACCTCTAGGGTAGGGTAGGGGGAGTGCCAGCTCTTTTCTGATCACTTGGGCAAGTTTACTTTTTTCCTGCGTGTTGTCATTTCTTTTATCCCAGCCTTCTTGCTTTCTGTATATAGATCCGTAGTAGCACATCATAGCATACCTGTAACACACCCTGTGTGTGTGTGTGTGTGTGCGTGTGTGTGTGTGTGTGTGTGTGTGTGTGTGTGTTAAAGCTTGCTTCTCTTTGATCCTGACACTTATTTTTCCTGGACTTCCATTGACTCTTGTTAAATTTTACCATTCCATAAACCCTGATGAAAAATATGGCTACTTTGCAAGCATTTCTGTTTATTTTTTAGATTCCAGTGTAGTCTGTTTACTTTCTGGTACAGGTAAGTAGTCATGAATCCTTTCAGAAGCCTTAGGTTGAAAGTCTGTGCCTGTCAACTTTGTGTATAACTGAAATAATTTATTTTCCCAGTGTCCCACTTTTCAAATCTGTAGGGGGGAGAAAACTTTAAAATAATTTTATGGGTCTTTTACATAAAACTGTTGAGTAGAATATTTTCTCCAAAACCAGCTTAATAAACTCCAAATGCAGTGAAGGAATTTTCACGAAGAACAAAGCAGTCGGTTTAGCTATGTAAATTTCTAGTGCTGGCAGTAACAATTAAATTCCCATTAAACCAGGAAGTCCCAAATTACTGTTCATGCAAAATTCTTTCTTTGGGGAAGAAAAGGATTCTAGGTAGATAACATTTGTGAAATGCTGGGTCAGACAGAATTCACTGTGGGACTGGTTAGTTTTTATTTATTTATTTTTTCATTTATTTTTATTAGTTGGAGGCTAATTACTTTACAATATTGTAGTAGTTTTTGCCATACGGGATGGGGAACACCTGGTTAGTTTTTAATATCTCAGTGTATATATTCTTTTGATTCTCAGCGATAATGTGTAAGTCACGTTGACCACCAAAGTCGCCTTTAAAAATAGGCCAATTATTATGTGGTTTGGGAAATGCTGCCTTAACTGTTGCTCTTTAAAACTCTTGGTCCAGTTTCTTAAAAGATTGTTTAATTGGTTTGAGGTGGACTTCACTAAGTAACTGCCCACAGGGCTTTTAGGTTTGTTTTAAACAACAACCTTACTGTCCAGCATGGCAGCTTGTGCTTGCTTGATATTTCTGCCTAAATAGAAGACTGTCCCACCTTGGTGCAAGGTGAACTGCCAGCAGACCCACCTTTTTTATGTAGGTATGGGCAAAATTTTTTTCAAGCAGCCCTTTGATGTGCTCCAGGAAGTACTCTTACTGAAGCCCTCTATTAATCATGCAGCATGAAAGGAAGAAGTGAGAGTTTAGCTTTGGAAATAGAGGGCAAAGTTAAAACTCACTATCCTGGAAGTGTTCCTATGGATCAGAACATTGAACTCTTATGTAATCCTCTTAAATCTGCCATGATGAATAGCCCCTAGATAAACGGCAGCCAACTAAATGAGTTTGTTTGTTGAGTGTAGTTGGAATTAGCCATTAGATTGTCTGAAGAACGTTTGCCAAAAGCAGCTCATTTGGTTATAGCATATTTGATTGATTGAGCTGGTATCTGATAGTAATTGACTACAGCATAACTTGCTTCTTGAGACTTCCTGAAATGTGCTAGTAATATCAGCTTAAAGAGAGGTGACTGAATTTTTAATCAATACGTAGGAGGGGAATCACATACATGATTCGCCTAAAAGTGGCATAGATTAGGTGCAAGTTAAAAAAAAAAAGCCTAAGACATAGCCCTGGTTTTATTCCACATATATGGAGAATTTCTACAATTTTTCTGTTTCCCAATAGAATTTTTGTATTGTTGCCTTTACTACAGTTTCCTTCTTGTCATTGCTAAACGCTCTTCTTAAGACTATTAAACTTGATTAAAATCAGCGTGTAGCTGTTTTAAAAGTCATGTCTTTTTCTACTCAACTAAATTGTCACACCTTTTTCTCTTTTTCCTCTGCAGACTTAGCTTTGGAATCAAACCCTTCTGACCACCCAAGGGCAAGCACAATTTTCCTGAGCAAATCTCAAACGGACGGTAAGACAGTGTTTTCCCCCCCTGAGAAAAAGATTGAAAACTGTTTTTGTTTTGTGTATTACAGGAAGATACAGAAAAGCACTTAGAATGGTTGAAATTTTTTGTTTTCATATGTGATAATACTTTAATATGTGATGTTTTATTTTAATATGTGATGATACATTTTTCATTTAGGTGTCACTGTTTTAATGAGGAGAAACACTTAGACCATCTGTTTATACACTTTGCTATTTCTTTATCCGCAGTCAGCTTGCCACATGGTTTAGTTGTGGTCTGTTTTTCCATGCTACTTTGTCCTTTTCCTTTCGCTCCAAGAGCACATGAGTTAAAGATGAATGATACGGTTTAGGTCACAGTTAGGTTTGCATAATCAGTTTTTATGTATGGGAGTCGAGGCTTGGGATTTCGGCACCATTTTGCACAGTGCTCAACCGGGTGAACCTCTCTCACATCCAGATTCATGTGAATTTTTAAGTTCTTTTAAAAGAAGTTCTTTCATCCTGATGTAGTGCTGGGTCAGGGTAATCAGACCAATGTGCCTGCCATATGGGATTTTCCAGAAGGTTATCCTCAGTATGGGAAACCTTGTGTAAATTTCTAGTGTCCTGCTTGTTTTAAGATGAGAATCAGAAGTTTTTGCACTCCTGCTTGTCTTGCCTGCTTGTCTTCCTTAATATATGTTAAATCCTAGTTCATTTGCTAAAAAGCCATATATGATCAGGTTTTTCGGTTGTTTATGAGAGCAGGAATACCAGAAGTGAACGTTCTATAATATTTGAAGTAATGCAGCACAGTAAAAAATAGAGGGTTCTTTTCCTCTTTTATTTTCATTAGATTACTGGTTTTTATCAAAGGGTCTGTCTCAGGAACAGCCAGACGGAAGAGGGCCAGGCATGGGGCAGGGCCCGGAGTGTACCACATGTTCTCCAACCTGGGAGCTCCTGGGGTTTCTAGTTTGCATGTTCTTAAAGTGTGTGTACTTTGCCTTGAGGCAATTATTTTTAGTTAGGATTACTGTATTTCTCAGTCTTTTCCAGACTCATGAGCTGCTCACACTGTAGAGAGACGGTGGAGAGAGTAAAAGAAACACTCTCCCATGCCCCTGTCTCTCCTCAGTCTAAAGGAATTCGTGCTTGTGATGCCATGGGAAAGTGTGTGGCCTAAGACCCTCTTTGAGCTTATATTCTTCTGGCCTTTGTTGGAGCAAAACAGTTCTATGTGCTGTCGATGTATGTTCAGTGAGGTCAGCACGTATGTTAAAATTCATAGATTACTTTCCAGTGTGTAAAGAACCTGTATTTTTTAAGTTGGGTGTTTGAGTAGGTGACCAATAAGTGGTTCAGGATGCTTCCAGAGACACGGGTGCTTGACCAGAAACTGGAACTTGGAGTTGTCATCTGTTAATCCTGGTGACTAAAGTACATGTAGAACTAGAAAATACTACATACTGTGCAGCTGGTAAATTTTATTAGCTAAATATCTCACCTGGCCTAATTTGCTTTGTCCTTTTCTTTTGTAAATGGAGAGTCTTTGATTTGTACCTAATACAGAGTATCTGTTAGTATTAGTCAAATAGTAAAACTAAGTTTTTAGATATTATTTATAGGATTCATTTTGCTGGGTGGTTTAAATTATATATTTTGTTGGAAATTATTTTAAAAAACAGAATGAAATTTTAACTCATTGTGTATATTGGTAATCCATCAGATAATTAGTGACTTATTTTTCTATGGCAGTTTTATCAGAATTCATCAGTTAATTTTTTTTTTATTCTTAGTGCGAGAAAAGAGGAAGAGCAACCATTTAAACCATGTAAGTAAATAGTTGAAAAGTTAAGAAATCAATAGTTTGATTAATTAAAAGCATGTCTGCCATGATTCCTAAAAAGTATGATGGATCCAATACTGTTAGCATTAACCTCTTATTTATAAAATTTCTGAATCTCTAGTTCCTAATTATCAAGTATATTCAGAAAGGTTTTTGACTTAGTAGTACCCTTTTTTTTTTTTAAGGGTCCTGACATTTAAGTTAAATTTCAATAATATGGTTATAGCATGAAGATCTACCTTAAATTCTTTTGCCTTAAATTTTTTATCTTAGTTTTTAACCAAAGTAATAAAAGTGTAATAGGTAATTTAATTTTTAGCGCCGTCCATTGACTTCTTGGCACAACAGGTGAAAGCGTAACTTCCTCGTCCACCGTGATTTTATTTCCCTCCTTCTGTTCCCTTTACACGCATCAGTTTTTATTAAATCGGAATCCCTGTTTACATTATTATGACTAAGCAAGTGTTGTTCATTGCTGAGCCATGTAGTTCTCTGTGCCACCTCCTTACGCACCTTTCATTCTTCTTCTTCAATGTTAATGAAATCTGAGCACTTCCACACTTCTCAGGATAATCCAGTTCTGCTTTTTCTAGCAAACATGATCTCACACAGCCCAGCATAGTTGAGTAGCTCCCTGGCCAGTCTCCCTGTTTTCACATTCTTCATTTTTTTTCTGTGGAATTAATTTCCTGACTATATTCACTTGCCTGTTTTCTAACAGCTATTTTTTTCCCCCAAATGTTGTAACATTTGTCACATGCCTATCAAAAATATTTACCATCCACAAAACCATATCTGTTCCATTTCTTCTTGGAGACACTCTTCGCCAACCTTTTGTCTTCCTACCCCCTACATACCAATGATTCCTGGACTGGCTCTGTGCCTGTTTTCCTGGGATATCTGTGTGAAGTCACCTGGGATCTCACATCACTGCTCTCTCGTGTTGGATCCCCTATGTCCTAGATTCTGTTTCCCTCTGTCTTGTTTTACTGGAGCACGTTATCCTGGAAAAAGGCACATGAGCAAAAATTTTATAAAGACCTAGCCTCTGTGAAACTCCTTCTGTTTGATAAAGTGTAGAATTCTAGGTCGAAACTAATTTTTGCAGTTTTAGAGACATTTCCCTCTTGTCTTCTCATTTACAGTTCTGCTCTTAAATCTATTGAATTTGATACATTGTATATTACCAAGTTAGTCTTTGCTCCATTCCTTCCTCCTATGGAACCTTGTAGTACCCTCTGTCTTTGTGGGGTTTTGAAATTTCATAACATGGTTTGATATAGACCTTGTCACGCTATTGGGGCATTTAAACATGCAGAACATCTTTTCTTCTAGTGAATTTTTTTGTGTGCTGCTTTGGTATTTTCTATTTTTTTCTTTTGGATTCCTGTTAGATGTTGAAAATTTTAGAGCAATATTTCTGCACAGATTTTTTTCCCCTTCTGTTTTCCATTTTGTCTTCTTGTCCTACTTCATGGAGGTTTCCTTGACTCTGCTGTAATCCTTCTATTGAATATATTGTTTTGTCTACCTTATTTTTTAGAGTTCTCTTCCATCCTTTCATTCTTTTTTTCACTGATGCAATTTCTCATCTTTCTGTAGATGTTGAAGATTTTTTTTTAAGTTTTTATTTGCTCCTGGATTTTTATCATTCCCATCAGTTCCTTCTCCCTGCTTTGATCTGTGACTTCTTGGAGGTTTCCCTCAAACATGTGATGGTCCCTCGCTGTCTGTTAAGATCTAATTGGAAGCATCACTTTGCTAACTGATAGACCTCACTGCACGGATTTGGCGACCACGTCTCTGAATTTTGAACCTGCCTTGGGTTCTGTAAGCCAGATTGGTTTTGTTGTTCCTGGCCCAGTCACTCTGTAGTTCCAAGGTTGTGCTTCCTCTGTTATGCCATGTCAGTTACTACTCCTTTATCTCATTTTTCATCTTTCAAACATCAAAAATCATCTGCAGTTTATCCTGTCTTGGGTACAGCTTTTTTAAAAAAATACTTTTAATTCTAATGAGATGATATCTCTGAAAGAAGGTGGGAAAAGAAGTAGATTTGTGGTTGGTCCACTCAAAGTTGGATTTATACTTTGAATGTAAATTCTGAGTTTAAAAGTTTTGATTCAGTATAGTTAATGATAGTGATTCAGACAATACTTTCTATTATACCTACAATTAAAATACTGTACATTTCTACTAGGGCCTTGATTAAGAATCCTGTTCAAACTACTCATCCTGCCACGTTGTCCATTAATGTGCAGTAATGTGGATGGAGTAGTTTACCCTAATGCACTTCTTGTTGTTTTGTTGCTAAGTCAGACATGACTCTTCTGCGACCCCAGGGACTGTATCCCACCAGGCTCCCCTGTTCATGGACTTTTCCAGGCAAGAATACTGGAGTGGGTTGCTATTTCCTTCTTCAGGGGATCTTCCTGATTGAGGGATCAAACCTGCGTCTCCTGCATTGGCAGGTGGATTCTTCGCCCACTGAGCCACCAGGGAAGCCCCAGGCTAATGCATAGAATATTACAAAATTTTAAGTTAAAGTCTTAATAATTATTAATAAACACATCTAAAGCTTGTGGAAAGGGGAAGAAAAAAGTGAATTTCTGCTTAATTTTTTTGATGGGTTAAACTCAGGCAGTAGGCAGGATGGGAAGATTCACTTGGGTGGAGGCAGAATTTCAAAAGGTGCTTGACTTTTAATGATAAGTTTTGGGGGAGATTGTTACTTATTAGTCTTCCAGTATGATGATTTTCTAGTCTTTGCCATTAAACCTGAAGTCTACTAAGTAAGCCTTTTCCCTTCTTGTAAAGATTGTAGAAGTCCATCTGTTCTGTCCTTAGCTCTGAATGAAGGTAAATACTCTTCTTCATTGAACATTAAACTATCAGTGAGTGGGTTCTGCTGTTTGATTTTTGTATTTGCATTTTATATCATTAATCTTTGTCAGTGTAGTTTATTGAGGGTTTGAGCCAGTGATGATAAGGCTTTAATCATAAAGGACAGTTACCTTAAATTTTAAAGTGAGATGAGGGGAAAGTAACCTGTTGGCAGCTAACACATCCAGGCTTTGCTCAGAGGCTTTAATTCTGCCATCCTTTAGTGAATAGTAGATGCCAGAAGTTTGAATCGCTTCAGGAGTAGGCCTGGAGAAGTGTTCACTATTTCTTTGGTAGGATCTAGCCAGTAGTCTGTAGGTTACTGATAGACTAAATGAGCACCCGTAGTCTGTAGGGCTACGTCTGATGAAACTTCTTAAACGTTTCAGCACTAATATTTCCAAAGATAAACAGATATAATTCATAATAAAGAAAAAGTTTTAATAGAGAAAAACGGGACAAATGTTACCCAAAGCCAAAGCTCTACAAACTAGTCTATATTTTGGTGCATTTTCTTACTATTTTTATTCCCCTCATAGATAGATTTTATAGTCAGAACTGACTTTTACTGTGTGTAATGTGTCATACTCTTAATAGTGGTGACCTTTTAAAAGATAACTTCATTTAGAATGCAACTGTTTGAATGAACAGTTTTCATGCTATGTCTCTTTTGAGATTCTAAAATTACACATTAACCAGATGGCTTAAGGAATATATGAGTTTCAGTTGAAATCATTTCTAGCTTGAAGGAGAAATTCTTCCAAATAGTGGTACTTTTCAGGTATGTTATGTGTAGAACTTTTTGTTAATAAGGAGTAAGTGGCCTTGCCATAAAATACCTGAAACAAGCAAAACGGTGGCTTATACACCCATTTGGATAGTTCTTATTATTGGCTACTGGCAATGTTTATTTAAATGCTCTGTATTTAAAAAAAACATTGACTAGATTTTCTCCTTGTTTCACCTTTGATGCGTTTGTGGAGGACACGGATAGAGTGTGACAGCGTGGTGAAAACTACTTTATTTTAATAGAAGGAAGGAAGGCTCATCTGAATTAGTAAACAAAAACCAAGAAAACCAAGTGTTAAAACTGTTTGTGTTGTGTGGTATTAAAGAATGCTATTACTCAGAGCTACTGACAGTGACTGGGATTTGATTATTGGCCTTTACTTAAAGGAAGAGAATTGTCCTCACATAGTTCAGGCTGTTTTAGTATTTGACTATGGCTGTGTTTTGGGCTCTTCACAAATAAGTGGATACTCTAAAGTGTTTTAAAGATAGCTTATTCTCTAGAGGGTCTGACAAAGCTCTTTGTCACCTACCCAGCACCACTGCAGATAGTTTGAATGTGTATCATTAGCATGATTTACCTTCCAGTTGTAATCGATCTTAAATAATTGGTCAAATGCTTCTTGATTCCTAATTTGTCCCAGATTCTGTCCTCAGCAGCTGGAGGAGGAGCAGTAAGAATCTGTCACCTGGAGGAGCTTGCTTGCTTACTTAGGAGGGGGATACCAGGCAAGCAGTTGAGACCATGTAACAGGTGGTGAAACCGAGGTGTAAGTGTGCAGAAAGGTAGAAGTTTGGTGGTGTGGCTGCTGGCTGAGGTTTGCTGGAGGTCGATGGGGTCAAGCTTGCTGGGACAAGGAGGAGGAAGAAGCCACTGCAGGCAGAGAGCAGCATGCGCAAGGCAGCAGAGTGGCATGATGAGTGGCAGATAACATGTAGAGTAGAATGAATAAAACTGTGAGATGAGTGGAAAGTATTCTCTGAGGCTCTCCCTTGTGTAATATAGTGGCAGTCTTACTTAACCGTGAAATTCTCAGAGCTGCTTTGTCTGTTTCTTGGCTGTGAGAGAATCTTAAAGCTATACCCTTTCATCCTCCAGATAAGGAAGCTGAGGCTCAAAGAGATCTATGGCCTTCAGGTCACTAGTGATAGAGCAGCCCTGGCATGCCCAGCCTCTGATTCAAAAACGCTTGTTTCCTCACACTGTCTCCCAAACTAATACATTTATGATTGGCGTTCATTTACTGCAATGAAATGCTCTCACATCGATATTATATAAAGCATTGCATTTAATTGTAGTAAATGAATAGAAATAGAAATCTCCGCTGCATTTCATTGCTTAAGGAAGAAACACTGAAGTCTTACTAAAAGCTTTCTCATTACTATAAAGGCAATTTATAACAGGTGCTTTCCAGGTTCATTTGTGGGTCCTTTTTCAAGAGCAGCAGTTGATACCACATTTCTCAGATCTTGCCTGTGGAAGTTAGAGTACAGAGGTTTCCCATGGAGCTGCCCGTGATGCAACACTCAGCAGTTCATGGAGTATAAGGAAAATCTTAATGCTTTATCGCTGGACATTTTAACCAAGGAAAAAACACACTTTTATAGGTTTAACTTACTGTGACATTTTCTCCTATCTCCCTTCCCCTTCAGGTACCTTCAGGGCAGCTTACTAAAAAGTATAGCTCATGCCCAACCGTATTTCTAGATGACAGCACAGTCAGCCAGCCTAATCTTAGAACCACAATAAAATGGTGAGTACAGCTAGGTTGCCAAGGCTGAGTGGCAGACCCCGTTCATGCTGAAAGCATCCTCGCCATACATAATTTCATTCCTTTGTTTTGTCCTTTTCAGTGATCAGGTTAAGAAACTGGTGTCAACTCTATGTTGGTTTCAAGGACCTCTCAATATGAGTCTTCCGTTTCCATGTTAATCCTAGAGTACATGATAGAAGGGAAAGTCAGTTAGCAAGTGAGAAATCCCAGGAAAAATGTAAACCTCATTTGATTCATTTCTATTGTTAAGACAATGTTGAACATAATGAGAAACAGAGGTACCTGTTTATTGTATGTTTCTAGAAAAAAATTATTTCTTTATGAGTTGGGAGAGTCCTACAACTATGTAGACTAGTTTGGAAGCTACCATTAGAAGAAGGAACAGCTTGTCCCCTACTGGCACTGAAGTGAATCTGCAGTTAAATTTAACTGGACTTGGTCAGATTTATCCCACTGTGCATTTTTTTCCTGTAGTATTTCTGTAGGAAATTTTACTTCTCCTTCCTCTCCCCCAAAGAGGGGGAAAATATATCAAAACCGTTTTAAGGGGCATACTCTCAAGCTTAATTTCTCCATAGATGAAATTTGTTCAACTGAGATTTTAACTTAATAGACACATTTAATTTTTGTTTTTGTTTGTTTTTAATTTTTGTTTATATATGTGTATCTCTAACACACTGTATCAATCAAAGCAGAGAACAAAAAAAGAGATGAAGTTTCAGAAAGAAGGCTGTGGCCAGGCTTATACTTAAGAAGACACGAACAGTGTTACGATGATGAAAACTATTCCTCAACTTCTGGAAGCCCCTCATAGTCCACAATTGGAGATGCACAGTCCAAAACGCCCTAATCATGGGAATGTTCAAGTTTATTTAAGAGAGAGAATTAAAAACCAGACAGGATGCAGAGCTTCCTACCTCCCTTGGGGTTGTCCATGGAACATTAGCTAATGTCTTCTTAGCATATGAATGTTGACTTTCCAGAACAGTTTGGGAAATGCTACTTGAAAATATTAGTATCCTTATCATTAATTTTACTTTTCTGTCTTAAAAATATAATTAGCTTATGAATTTAATTTAATTTTTAATGTGCAAGTCTTTTTATTTTTTAGCTATTTAAATGATCAGTAACTTCTAACTTTAATTAAAAACAACCAGTTCACAATCATAATAATGTAACTTTCTTATAATATTAGTTTCAGTCAAATCGTATTTCAACAAAAAGTGAGCCCCATTGCTCTTTAAAGTCCTGAGTTTTGGCACTTCTGTCATAATCACTGAATGTTTTTATTCAGCCAAGACTCTAAATCTGTGGGTTAAAAACTGCTCTCACTGTGGCTAGACTCACAGCTTCTTTTGAATTCAGAAGAGCCTGATGTTCCAGTATATAATTCAGAAGTAGTTTTAAAGATTAACCTTGCTCAGACAAGTAGGTTTCATGCTTTTTATTCTCAACCTAGTCTTAGTGTTTGGAAATACAGTAAATTTTTTTCTCATTAAGTTTTAAAAATGACCATTCACATTCATTATTGATGAAATAAAGGTTTACTGAGAAAATTAATAGGGCAAATTGGCTTTTAGGAATGATTTTGAAAAATACGATGGGATTAGTTTTCATTTGGGGTAGGTGAGCCTTACTAGAATCACTTATGCAACTTTTTCAAGATGTATGTCTCTGAACACATACATGAATTCCACCTTTCCTCCCTGCCCTCAAGACACAGTCTGTGGGTCTATCTGCCTCTCTGTCCCTGTGTCTCTTTCTCTCACACACAAACCCCTTTTGACGAGCTGAGGAATGATGTGTGAGGCATGATTTCATAGACAAAAGCATCCTGAGAGATTCTGATCTTAACCCTGACTCATTCATTCCTAGACGTGGCTGCACGTTGCAGTCCCCTGGGGAGCTTTAAATACAATCCTGTTGCCCAGGTCGTACCTAATGCAGTTAAATCAGAACATTTTGAAGCAGAAGCCAGGCAGTGTTTAAAGCGTCCCCGGTAATCCAGTGTGCAGCTGACCTTGGGAACCACTCTCTGCTTTGAGGGTAGGAGAAAGAGAACTACTTCTGATAATTGGTGGGACCTTGAGTAAGTCAATTTTAAGCCTTGATTCTCTTATTTGTAAAATGGGTTAAGTATCATATTAGGTCCAGTTGCCCTTTTTATCATGTAACTTTTAATTCTGTGACTTTAAAATCAATTTGAAGAAACTTTGAAGCACTATAGAAGTATCCATCTTTGATGCTAACAGTGTTACAGGCCTTTCTGCAAATGCTAAGATTCTATAGACAGAGTTACAAAATTCAGGTTTGCCTTCTCTCTATTATTTTGAGTTTCATTTTAGATACTGAGGACAAAGGGAAGCAAATAACTTAACCAGAGAACCCCTTAATTGCCTAATACACAGCATCTGTGAATAACTTAGGGCTATAGTAATGTAAAAACTATCTGAGGACTTGTACCTGTTGGTTAGTTAATACCTTATTTAAAATAATGTGGAAATACCTGTCATTAATAGTGTACTGTGCTGTATTGTGCTGCCTTATTAGCAGTGCTTATTTCAGGATAACTAGGCCTATCATCAATTTTGTGACTATAAAATTTTGCTATTAAATTTTCTAATAATTATGTGTGAAAGTGATTTTAAATCCATTTTATTTGATATGGAGTATTCGTATTACTTACTTTTAGAGAAATAATGGAAAATAGATGTTTTAGGGGGAATACCGAACGGAATCAACTGAAATGCAGTGCCTAACAAAAAGCCACACACACAAAATCTGTATGGCTTAAATGTAACCATGTGGATAGATGATGTAACTTGTATGGGATGAAAGATTCTTTGCACAGAAGGACAAATGACCGGGGACATATATAGTAATTTATATATTATAATAATCAACCCAAACATGTCTTCTAAGAGCACATCTATATTTTGGGTCTCCTAATTTTGCTAAAAGCCAAAGAACCTAAAACATGGGGGATACCACCTATGGGTACTGCTCTGAATTAGGGTGTGTGGGGGCCACTGGGCATCTGGATGGTCTTACCTCTCTGCCAACCCTTTAAAATGTCTTCAAGCCTAATGTGATAAAAACCAATTATTACAATATTTTTTTTCCCTCCACAGTGTGATCTTAGCAATATATTACCACATAAAGAACAGGTGAGCTCTTTTAAAACCTGTCTTGTTATTCCAGCTAATTAATTTACACAGTATCAAGTTTAGTGTTAATAACAATAGACAGTATTAGAGTAAGCTTTTACTGTTAGAGTGCTTTCATTACAGTATTGAAGTGAATCATTTATTTTTATTTTGGGACTCTTAATTCTTTAAGTTTTATGTGGTTTATATGGATATTTACTGTATTAGAAATTGAAATTTAAAATTTAAAAAATTAAATCCACTGTATGTTAAAACAGGCTTTCCTTAGCACTGCTGAAGTTTTGAGCTGGATGAGGCTTTGGTGTGGGGTGCCACCCTGTGTGTCGCAGAGTATTTAGCAGCACCCCGGCCTCTGCTCTGTAGGTGCAAGTAAGGTGTTCTGCTTCTCTCCACATTAGGACAGGAAAACTGTCTCCTGAGGGATGAGATCACCATCTGACTGGGGACCCCAGTGTTTAACATAAGTCATTTTTTTAATGAAAAATAACCATTTTCCACAACAAAATAGTGGAGAGGATAGTATCTCATTAATAGGAGACAGTTGATTCTCATGTCAACATTGTCTTCAGTCATTTGCTTTGAAGAAGCAATATGAAGATCCAGCTACATGCAGACATATAGTTGGGAAAAGGTGAATTTTTAAAGCCTTGAGATAATTGGGCATATTCTTTGATACTGTCCCCAAAATCCACATGTGCCAGTTTATTAAATTAGTTAAGATGGAGTTCCAAGTCATTATCAGTGAACTTGAGGTAGATACTATGTTAAATTAATGCCCGTTGATCTGTCATGCATACTGAGTGGACCTTTTTATCTGTACATGATTTTATAATATTATACATTGTCATTTGCCAAGTATTGGTTCACTTGTCTTCAGACAGCGTCAAAAACTCACTGTTGTTAGTATCACTACCAGTCTTATCAGAAAAGTCTTTAAGTATTGATAAATCAAGCTCACCATAAATAACACACTGGAAGGTACAAATTTTCCAAAAATCCTAATATTTTTAGCTTGATGGTTTGAATTTTATCATTGGCAACAAATAGTTTAGAGTTTTCTTTGAAGTGACAGGCTCACTTTGTTCATTTTTGAAAAAATGACTGTCAGTTGGTGTTTCATGAAAAAAGTGGTTTAAATATGTTCTAGGGGAAAAGTGACGTGGTTCCCGGTGAGTTACAAGTGCTCTTCCTTGGCACGGCCATGTTTCAGTCCATGCAAGTGCTTAATGCATCCTTTCCGCTTACTCAGAGTATGAGGAAGAAGAGTACAGGTTTGAGAACACTTAATGTTTACTCTTTCATCATGGATGTTCTTAAGTGAAGCAGATTTTTTACATTCATTTGGCCAGGAATAAGTGAATGACTTCTAATTTAGTTTCATACCACTGCCTTGATTCACACTCAGAAATGAGCAATTTTACCCACTTTTGCTTTTATACCATCATAGTTAAGTGTCAAACAGTGTAGAGGCAGGTGATGTCTTGGTATTCTTATAAAAAAAGTTTTGACCTCTTGGACTTACAGGATTTCTGAAGAGGGGCCAGGGGAGATTCCCAGAGGCCTATAGACCACATTTGCAGAACTGCTGTTTAAATGGGCACAGTGTAGTAGTGTGGTGGAATTTAAAAGAAAA
Source organism: Dama dama (assembly GCF_033118175.1). NCBI lineage: Eukaryota > Metazoa > Chordata > Mammalia > Artiodactyla > Cervidae > Dama > Dama dama. The sequence continues at coordinate 7,160,422 of NC_083711.1, forward strand.
AGCCTGGTCTCTCTTAAAAGACAATTAAAATTTTTAACTCAAACTATTTAAAAGAGACAAGAAGAAATAAACAATAAGACTATAATATGAAGAACAAAAGGGGGTGGAGACAAGAAAAAATCATGAATCTCATATTTACATTCATTGAAGTTAGAAGACTTTATTGCCCACTACTACCACTTTATAAAATGTCCTTGTATATTCCATTGTGAGGTTAGTGAAGTGGAAATGTATTGGTCTACGAACATTGCCTGTTAGAAGGGGTCTGTGTGGGTAAAGGCAGGTCTGGCTGGTTGTAGAAGAGATTTCATGCAGCTTGGTGTGCTGAGTATAAAATAGGTCAGAAAACCTTTCTAAGGGCAGAATCCAGGAGAATATGTAAAACTGTTTGCTTCATTAAGGTTAAGCTTCCTCTACTCCTCTCTCTACTTTTAGCAGATGTTTTACTAAGCTAGTAACTCCTGAATTAATTTTTAAAATACACATTCTTATTTTATAGAGATGCCAATAGGTCCTTGGACATTTTTGATGAGAGATCACATCCACTCACAGTAAGTGTCACTTTTCTTGAAGGTGTATTTTTCTCTTATTACAGTTGTGTTTATTTCATGCTGATTTGCTTTGAAGTTAATTACTAGAAGAAAATTATTGCCTCCAGCTCAAAGCCAAGGTTGTCTTCCTTTAAGTCTTCTTCCCCCACCCCATATTATGTCAAGTAATTTTACCAAAAGCATGTTGTGTCAGGGGTGTGACTGATAAGAACCAAGTTACGCTTTGTATGATGAATGAGCAGGTAAGTAAACATACCCAAGTAACAGAAAATGTAGGTTTTTAAAGGATGATTTTCCATAGCATCACACAATAGAAACATTTCCTAACACATATGTAAGACCTCTAAGGAGAAAATTTAAAAACTGTTTAAATTTTAAACTAATTAAAATGACAGGGTTTAAAAACTCACTTCTTCAGGTGCTCAGTAGACACATGTGGCTGGTGACCGCTGTGTAAGAGAGCACACTCTTAGAGCCTCTGGTTACAGGACACTGGAGAGGGGTTTTCATAGTTGACTGCAGAAAAGTCTGATGACGTACAATGATCAGCAAGACTTTGAGCCTAAAAAGAGTTTGCATTTGGTTAGAATTCTTTGGGGAAGAAGGTGAAAATACATTTTCTGAGGTTGTGCTTGCATTTTTCTTTAATGAATGGTAGTGAGTATTGAATCACTATGGTACTTTAGGATCCAATTGTTTATATTTAAAAGACTACAAGATATGTCACCTAGTCAAAATTATTTTAAGTAGCACGTGGGCCCACGTGTGAAGATTGCTATCTTGAGGGTACTTTTAAGTATTTTTCTTCAGTGGATACTTAACATTGTGTTTTTTCTTCTTTCAGCGAGAAAGGGTTCCGGAGGAGTACTTTAAGCATGATCCTGAACACAAATTCATTTACAGATTTGTTCATACTCTTTTCAGTGCCGCCCAGCTGACTGCTGAATGTGCAGTAGTGACTTTGGTAATATATTTTTCTCTTAATAGAAGCATCTCTAGAAATTTTTTTCTTGTACAGAAGGTATGGGCCTGTTTTTCAAATGAAAGTAGGTTCCTGAAATGATCATCAGAACTTTATTAAAGAGAAATGTATCAAAAAGAATTAAAACATACAGATTTGAGCTTTAGTAATCATCATGATTTACAATGTTGCCATTGCTTTTCTCATCACAAAACAGTTGATGTTAAAGGCAGCAGGAGAGACTTCTGGTTTCTCCTTCCACACCTCAGGATGCATGCACACACAGTGCACTCAGGTACACACCGGCAAAGTGTGCTGGGTGGTAGGATGGAGGCGATCACTGAACTTCCTGGCCCACGGCAGGTGTAGATTCAGTGTGTTTCTGAGTCTCAGGCTGTGTTGCCTAGGCAGTTGTGATGTGTGTCTTGATTGAGACCGACTGCCTTCACCTCCCTGACCTTGGACGACAGTGTTAACCATCTCTGCTGTCCCCTGGTGCCTGCGTGTGAAGGTACCCAGGACTGGGGTGTCAGCAGTGCTTGGAAAGGCTTTACTCAGGTTAGCCTGCCGAGCTCCAGCTATGTGAGGACCTTTCTGTCATCCATACTGAATTCCTATGGTAAGATTTTATTATTTGAATAATACATCATATTCAGCTGAGAGGTAGTTGGGATTGCCTAACTCCTCCCTATAGCAAACCTATAGGGGAAGGTCAGCTGCATGGTCTGAAGGGAGGGCCTGCGTCCACCGCTGCCTGCGCCCCTGCAGGCAGAGTGTAGGAGAGGAGGCTTCCCCCCAGTGGGCCCCGGGTCAGACGCAGGCCTCTTCTTGGAGCTGCGAGCCAGTTACAGTGCTCAGTTAGCATGTGCTTGAGAGAGGCAGGAGTGGCGCTGGCACGTGGAGAGCTGGGAAATGCAGGCAGGAGAGGGTGTGTGGGTTGGAAGAGGGGCATTTCTTTGTGGACAAGTGAAGCCCGATGGACCTGTGCGACAGCAGAGTGACCGTGTCTAGCAGTCATTTGACTGTACGGGATTGGAGCCCGAAGCTGAGCGAGAGGCAGGGAATTACGTGTAGCTGTTCAAATGCAGAGAAAGTACGTTAAATAAAAGTTGAGGAGAAGATAGATCTGTGGGGACTGTCAGCACTTACAGGACACATCCCCAGAGGAGTGGCCACTCGGAGCGGTAGGAAACCCAGGAGAGAATCAGAAGAGCTGCCAGGAGAGCTTGAAGAAGGAGAGCATGGTGCATGTGCTGAGTGCTGCCAAGGAGCTCCTTAGGGCATACATAGGCACCAAATGCCTGCCCGTGTCACGGTTCTCAGTGCTGGGCATAGAGGAGAGTTCTTGCCTTTCTGAGGTAAGTATAGCAGACATAAGGGTTTTGTTTTTCTCTAGTTTTTATGGAGTATGGTTCATTTACAGTGTGTGTAAGTATCGGGTGTACCACAGAGTGTAAGACTTTTTAAAATGAGTATTTTTAAAAAGATGACTGTTTGAAGTAGTAGTGAAAGCTAGAAAGAGAAAGCAAGGTAACGGGATGGAGAGATTAGAGGGGCTTCCCTGGTGGCTCAGACAGGAAGCAGTCTGCCTGCAGTGCAGGAGACCTGGGTTCCATCCCTGGTTTGGGAAGATCCCCTGGAGAAGGGAGTGGCAACCCACTGCAGTATTCTTGCCTGGAGAACTCCCCATGGACAGAGGAGCCAGACGGGTCCATGGGGTCACAGAGTCAGACACGACTGAGCGACTTAAGGCATGCACGCTAGAAAGACCAGGAAGAGCCTCTTTACAGAGGTGAGATCTGAACCAGGACCTGGCTGGACTGAGGAAGATGAGGGGCCTGATAGCACAGGCAGGGGGCAGATCACGAGGCACAGACAGGAGCGGTTCTGTGCTGAGGGATCAGCAAAGCGCCGCTGTGATCAGAGTAGGGAATGAGGGAAGGCACAGGCGATGAGGGCACAGAAGGACGATGGCATCTCACACAGGGCCTCGTAGCTAGCAGGCCACAGAAGTGACCTGTTTGATGGGAGAGCCCTGGCAGATGTTGGGCAGGCCCGTGAAGTGCACTTAATCTAAGAGGCTCTCCTGGCTGCTCTGGGGAGAACAGACTGTGGTTGGCGGTCAGTGGAAGCAGAGAAGTTAGGAGGCAACGGCAGTGATAGAAGCCAGAAGTGTCGGACAGAAGAGCAGAGCCGGCAGGTGACCAGTGAAAGTGGAGATAAGAATTCCCAACAGATGGTAGTGAGATAACTCAAGTGGAGGTCTTTGGTCCCGGCAGCCAGGCGTGTGGCAGTGTCTCTCAGCTCTGAGGGCAGGCCTGGGGAGTGGGGCGCTGTGATGAAGAGTGCTGGCTGTTTGTCATGAAGGCAGCAGTGACCATGCCTCAGTAGTTTCAGCGGGGCAGTGGCGGCCAGGGGCAGACTAAATGGGCTAAGGAGAGGATGGGTCGTGAGGAGCCAGTGTCAGAACATTTCCTGAAGGAAGTGTTCTAAGGGGTGGTGACGGATGGGCTGAGAACGTGTAAGAGAACATTGGAGAAAATCTCTGACAGAGAAGGGGGTTTGTTCAAGAAGAGATGAATTGTGGGAACAGTGTTCTGCAGAAATGAGAGGTGGGACTGACTTCATTCATAGAAGAGTTAGCTTCAGGGAAAAGAAAGAGATGTCACTTCCACTGAGACAGGAGGGCAAGTGGTGTAAATGAGACCAGGTTTGCCTTTAGTGAAGCTGAGAGGAAGCTGAGGGACTGCCCCTGAGGCTGAACTGCCTCTGTCAGTGCCATAATACAGCAGAGGGGCGGACCCTGTGGGAGACTCGTTCTTAGAGAGTACTGCCGCATGCGGAGTTCTCTGGGGAGTGGGGGGCAGAAGTTCACTAAGGGTATATAATCTCAGTAACCGTGTTTGAAACACAATTGAGTTTGGAGAGCTTTGGCAGATCGGAGCTGTCAGTCTGATAACGGGACATTTTTCTTTTTGTCCAATGGCATATATTTTCTTCTGCAGAGGTAACACCATCACAACTTATGTCTTTAATCTTTACTCAGCTGTTAACTTGGTCTGGTTCTTTATAGAATAGCCATTTGACACATATAAAAGAAGCCATGAAGTCATCCCACAAACTACCTGGCTGATTTAGAGGAGCCCCAGGGATTCAGACACCGGCAGCTCTTAACCACCTTAGAACCAAACAAATTGACTAAGTTGCAGAATATGTAAGACCAATGAGTTATGAAATAATGGAGATGTGAAAAATCGGGGATATGAACAAAGAGCTCTTCTGTGCATGAATCTTCCCTAAAAAGGCACTAAATGGAAAGCACAGCTGCTTTGTGCTGCCTGTCCTGCGTGGCACAGCAGGGAGGCTCCTTGACCTGGGAGGCTCTCTTGACCACCAGTTATTATCTTCAAGTTCACCCTCTGAAGAGAAGATAAAGAAATGCTCAGTCTTACCAGAGTTTTACATACTCAAGCTTTATGTAAAATTGCCATGTACCCACCACCAGTATGGTAGGTACATTGCACACGGTAGGCACTCAAGCATTTACTGAACGGTTGAATCGATGCTGGGCTATACGTGCTGCCTTTTACAAGTGGGAAGGTAATAACACAATGCCTGTCTTTAGAATGCTGAGATGTCCTTTCATTCCTGCGACCAAAATTGGGTTGGAAATTCACATGGGCAGAGTAGAAATACCAGACTGAGAAATATTTGCCTTACAACTGTGACCTGGCCTTTGGCCTTGGCTGGCCGAGCAAAAGTATCTGTAGAACCAAAAAATAAAAGACATGTTAAAAACAGATGAAACCTATCATTCCTAACAATTCTATCACGGCCCTTAAACTGAACTAAAATCAAAGGTCAGTCTTCTACTTTTGCAGGTTTACTTAGAAAGGCTTTTAACTTATGCTGAGATCGACATTTGCCCCACTAACTGGAAAAGAATTGTTTTGGGAGCCATTCTTCTTGCCTCCAAGGTTTGGGACGATCAGGCTATTTGGAATGTGGACTACTCCCAGATCCTAAAGGACATTACAGTTGAGGACATGTGAGTTTGTAAGGTTACGGTGAACTGTCTAACCATTTTCCAATACCTTATTTGCTCCCATAAAGTTTACAGCCTAAGAAATGTTACATTTTAAAAAGAAAGGTTACGTTGCGCAGAGAGCTGCATTAGGTATAAATATAAAATTAGACCTCTTTCTGTCTAGCTGTAGTGTAACCATTTGTATTTCCCATCATTAATTAGTTAAATCTTGGTGTGTTACTGTTGTAATATTCTGCTTGATAAATTGAAATTACTTTTCTGGTGGTTTTTGCCGTTTTACAAGCTCACTACCAGAACAACATGATGCAGTAAAGAACTTCACGTCTTTCTTAAAGCTGTCTACCAGGTCCAGTCTGTTTTTAAGAGACACATGTCTGGCCTTGGAAGTTAAGTGGTCACTGCTGAGGTCTTAGCACCTCCAGACTGCTGAGGTTATAACTTCAACTTGAGTCACACATTGTATATTTGTTTTTGCAGGTCTTTTCTTCTTTTGTAATCTGAGGTTGTCTCTAAGGTTCTGTTGTTACGGAAACCGTGATATACAGATGACCAAATAGAAAGGTTTCAGATCTCTGTGTTCTGTCTCCTCCACTGTCAGGAGTGTTCCCCATGTTTAGAAGTAGGTCTGCTGAGTTAGGAAACTCCTTTGTCTCCGGTAGCCCAGGAAGTGTCAGTGGGCCTCACCCGGGGCACTCAGCAACCACAGCGGTACTTGGTGGGGCCTCGAGTTAACTTGGGGGGTTCCTCACAGATGGCATGCTCCCATGGGCGTGAAACATCAGGCTTGCTGTCTGGCTGCAGGGAAGGGCCCCGAGGGTGGGAGGCAGCAGGAACCAGAGAGGTATTTGCAGCAGACTCTAGAAGTGCTCACTTGACAGCAAAAATGTCCTTGTGGGTGGCATTTAGGAAAACGTAAAGGGGCCCCTCTTTATTATAGTGAACAGCAGAGGACAATCAAGGTCATGGCAGGCAGTGGCAAGAGTTTGTTTTTGTTACCTTTGCCCCTGACTCTTAATTCAGATTTACCAAAGTGCATATTTACAACTGAAGCAAAGAACCTTGTGACTAAGAGAAGGGACCAGTGATTGTTGGTAGCTGTCCAAGTGGCTTTTGGTGAAAATGTCCACTTTGATGATAAAAAGTGTCATGGTGATAATGCTGGTAGCCACCTTAGTGTTACGGCAGATAATTCGAGATAAGTAGAAGTACTTTTGGAATTTGTAGAAACTAAGGTGACATTGAGCACCACTATCATCCATCTTTAAACTGGTTCCTTGAAGGAAGGAAAATGTGTAATCATAAACACCAGGTCTGCCATGATGGCAGCTGAAATTTTCTCAGAACCTGCAGCCAAGCTAATGGGGGCTCTGGGTCCAGTTACAGCATCAGAGAACATGCAGGGAAGTGTGTGGATGTTCATAGATGTGAGCCCAGTAGTACTGATGGCAGTGTCTAGCTACAGGAAGAAGCTAATTGTAAACAGCACTTTTCTGTGTACAACAGAATCACCAGGAGCTATGTTCGTAATAGGTTGCTTTTGTTTATGATCTTTGGAAACTGGAGAGCATTACAGCCAAGTGTTCAAGTCACATTTGTCTCATCCCCCTGCTGTTGGCTGCTATTTGTAATGGTCTCATTTTGAGTCTAAATTGAAAAATTGGCATCTATCAGCTTTTCCTTAAAAGTTTTCTAACATCCATGTATCTTGTTTGAATATATTGAGCAGCTGCTGTTCAGAAAATTTGCTGCGCCTATCAATGGCATGCTCTTCAGTCATCTAGTCATTTAAAAAAAAAAACAACGCAGAAGCGTATTCTGTAGTCCTAATGCTTTTTTCTTCAGTAAGTAAAGCTCTGTTAATAGACATGTTAATCCTATGAAGTACTGTGTTTCCACACAATTAAAATGTATTAGTGGAAGAGAATATAAAAGGGATAGTGAAGTGCATTTATTCCCGTAGTAAATTAAGTCCTGATTAGCTGATTATCAAAACATTATCTGATTTACATTTCTATAGACTTATGGCCATATGAACAGGAAATTAATTTTGGAGGTAGGTTCAGTTAGGTTTAAAGTTCGACAAATGAGAAACCTCATTTCTGCTCACACTCTGCTCTCCACGCAGGAGAACATCAAACATTTGATGACTTACCAATGGATAAAATAGTAACACTTTAAAACCAGGAAACAAATATTTTGAAAAATAAGTCACTTTCATTTGTCTGGGTATTTATCATTTTTATATAATTAACTCTTTAAAGTGATTGGTGTGAAAGTGGTAAGACTTACTCTGATTTTATTTACTTAAACATTAGACAAGCTAATGACTGTGTATGGTCCCACAGGAAAGACCTGCTCCCAGGACCCTACTTTCCCACTTCATTGAATTCGCCCCCTGCGTGCCTATGCACCTTCTGTCCTAGTCAGGGCCGGCGGACGGAGCACAGGGGGAAGTGCTCCATCGGGGTCATTGCTCAGGTGCATTTAGTCTAGCCAAGATGTCTCCCCTTAATCCTACTGCCTCCCATAGCTTAAAAAGTGTATCCCATCCTGTCCCAGGAACACCTTCTGGTCCTACTGGGATTAAGAGGAACAGAAACTTGCATTCTGCCCTTTGCCACAGTCCCCTGCACTGGAGCGGGGGGAGGGGATTCCCTTTCACATGGAGTGTAGCTTATTTATTTATTTATCTGAGATGAATCCTTGTTGCCTCAAGAGTCTTCTCCCCTCAGAGATAATAGCAGTGGCTCTCCATGGCCCCATTTGTTGCCGTGGTGATGTGCCTACTGCTTTTGTTGGCGTGTCTCTACTTCAGTAAGCCCCTTCCTGTTATCGGTGAAAATGTCTGCAAGTTCTCCAGAGCTAATAAATAGCATACATCATTCCTTTCATCTGATGACTATAGCGGGGCCTTGTGAGTGAGCGTGGAGCATGAATGCACAGCTGCACTAATGGAACTCTGAAGAATGAGCCCCCGAGTCAGCAGCATGGGTGCATAAGAGGGCCGTAACCTCCCCCCCTTGTCCCAAACTCCAAGTGCCAGGACGCAGGAAGAACCACAAAGAGCTGCACCTTGTTTGAACATTAGTGTATTAATCCAGCTGGGGAGCCATTATTTATTTCCAAACTGTATTTAGAGCTGTTGTGGCACAGAATGGGGTTTCTGAAGATAGCCCAGTTGACTAAAATTGTCCTATGTTGGTTTTGTCTTCTCCTCCCCCAGGAATGAGATGGAAAGGCACTTTCTGGAGCTCCTTCAGTTTAATATTAATGTTTCCGCCAGTGTTTATGCCAAATACTACTTTGACCTTTGCTCCTTAGCAGATGACAACAACCTGAGTTTTCTAACTGCTCCTCTTAGCAAAGAAAGAGCACAGAGCCTAGAGGTAAGACTGGGGATTCACTAACTGGGTTTTCTGTCAGCCACCAAAGCCAGCATCTGTGGCTGACTTACACTACGCCGTGACTAACAGTTTGAAGAGCTTATTAACCCATTGGCATCTTATTCCCTGTGTCTTTTATGGGTTAGACAGAGATATCCCATTATTTTTTTAAAAAAAATTACAGATATCTCTTATGTAACCATAATTCAGAATATTTTAAATCAGATTTAACTGTTCTTAATGGTTTTCCATTTGAACCTCCACACTTACATATAACCATACAGGAATAATTTCTTATAATTGTATCCCTAATCATATGTACATTGATAATTACTTACCACTCTTAACTGCCTGAGCTTGTAGTGTGTGTTTGTGTGTATCACAGTTCAGCCCCATGAGTTTATTAGACCAGAAGCATCAGGGGCTAACCTGTGAGACCTATACTTGGAAATTATAATGTGGGTTCAGAAACTGGATGTAGAAAGTAGGTGGGTTTTTAATGGAAGTGGTAACAGACATGGGATGAAGGCATTTGTAGTAGTGGTTTGCAGAGTAATTTGAAGTCGTTTGTGATTTCTGGTGGGTATACAGCAGAATGTGCCACTGAAATGAATACATATAAAGTTGACACTCTTTTGGTACCTTGGTACTTTAGAAATAAGACATTTTTCTACAATAATTTACATGCATGTGAAATAGCACCTTGTAGTGCTTCATCACTAGACCTTTCTTGCCTTCAACACACACCTACCTCATTAAAATGTTCTTAGTGTGTAGTAAATAATGAAGACTGAATAGAAGTTGAATAGCTGGGTAAACACTGGTTTTGCTCAGGTGTGTTCATTATGCTTAAGGACCTAGTATGTAGGTAACATCATATTGCTGTTAGATGGGGCCTATTTTGGGAACCCGGTTGTTAAATATGTTCCTCCCTGCCCCAGCAATCTCATCATAGCCCTTGAAGAATATTATCTTAGGGAAACAGCAGTGTAGATATGAGCTATCCAAAGTAGCAGCAACTGTCAACCTAAATGAATGCAGATGTGTGGCTTATCAATGCTGCTTTCTTTAAGGTTGGAACTTTTTTCCCCCAATTATACTTACGTTCTATCTGATTGACTTTCTTAGGCCATCTCCAGACTGTGTGAAGACAAATACAAAGACTTGGGCAGAGTTGCTGTGAGAAGGTCTTTCAGCACTGATAATTTCATTGGTATTCAGCGCTCCAATGCCATCCTCTCATGAACAGAGAGAGGTGAGGGGTTGCAGCATCATGAACCCCTGGTAACAAGGACTGGAGAAATACCACCTCTCCTGCTCAGAAACCAGCAAAGTTAGTATTTTCACCTAGAAGAAAGACACTGAATTCAAGAGACTTGCAGACAGCAAAGGTTATGGTCATAGGAAAAACTGGACCTTGTCAAGGCAACACACTCTTCTGTCCTTTTTAATGGAAACAGAGTTACAAAAACCACTCCAAAGCTAAAAGCTTCCAACCCACCCACAGATATTTGCTTACTGTGTAGGCCGATAACTGTGAACTATGTGAGGTTTTTTTAATAGTTTAAATTTTTAGACTTTAAAGACACTAACTGTATAACTTTTACTTTTTCCTATTTTTCTCGCCCATATTGCTGCATATTCCTTTAGAATCACTGCAGTATTGCCGTTCAAACACGGGACTCCTGACGACTCATAAAGCCACTTAGGAACAGACTGCTGTAGCACTGTTAGGTTTTGAAGGATTCTTCCTCCCTATTTCATTGAAGCTGCTAGTCATTTTTGGCAATCAGTTTAAACCAAAAAGCTGCTGAATAACACTTGTCATTCAGTTTTTTTGCAAGCACTACTTATTAGCATATTAGCATGTTTGGGATCATAAGCAGAGAAAGTATGTTGTTACCTACTTCTATTGGGTCCGAGCTGCGTTTCTTGTTAACGCTAATGGTGCTTCTCATTTTCTGATGATTTTCCTCTTTGTTAAATACTTGTATTAAAGGATATTTTCATAATTCTAGCCAACCTGTTAGTCCAGAAATAAGCAGATAGTGAAATAGAAGGTGTCCCAGAAGTCTTGGTGCAATTTTAAGCTTTAATACAGTGTGCTTGGACACTCCAGGACACTGCCGCAGAAGTATAAATGCTACAGACGCAAAATGTGACTTGAAAGTTTACTTGAATTTCTTCTAAACTCATTTAGTTTTGTAAATCTTAGATGTTAAGCTTTTAATTTGAATTTTTTGTTTCAGTCCCTCTTGAAGATGGCAAACAATAGGCTGAAACAAAAGGTTAAAATTAAGAGCTTAATGTTTAAAATTTACAAAACTAAATGAGTTTAGAAGAAATTCAAGTAAACTCTCAGGTGATGTTTTCTAAGTTTGTAGCATTTATATTTCTACAAGTATCAAAGCTTCAAATTGCACAAAGACTTCAGGAGGATATCTTGTATCTTTATAGACCTGGCCTCCTCTTTTTAAAATAGTCCTTTGCCTGGCTGGGCTGTTGATCAGCTTGAACAGGGAAGTTTCTTTTTTCTAGGTTTGGTAAAGGAATAATGAACAATAGCAATAGTTCTCGGTAATAAACTGAAAGGAACTGGACCCTAGCAGTAGTGACAGGAAAGTAAGCGACATGAAACAGCTTTTCTGTTCTGCGTGTTAACCTGGCTGTAGGTGTGTCACTTCAAGTTGTTACTTGAGGAAAGATAAATCTTAGGAACCCTTACCTCAGGCTTTTTAAAACACAGGGTACCGCTTAGCCACCAGGAAGCCCATTAAAAGACAGGGAGGTCCAGTAATCAGTCTTTTAGGAAATTGGTAATGATGTCACCTAAACTTGAAACATTAAAAAAAAAAAAGTGTTCTCAACTATGTAAAATCTTTCTCCTACCTTCTCAAACATAATCCTAGGAATTTTGCCTGTAAACAAAGCATTTCTGGGCTAGAAATACTTTCTCTCTTTATAGCAAGGCTTCACATTATATTGAGTGCCACAGGTTCCATCATTTTTAAAGGACAGAGACATAAATGATAAATAATGGATATAAAATATTACAGTCTACCACCTCAAAAAATGTTGTTTATGGAGCTTGGAGATTCAAGTATCGATTGCAGTTTTATTTTGAAAAGGATGCTACAACTTGTGTGGTTTTTCTTCCTCGTGTTTATATTAAAAGAAAAGCTAATAAACTCTATTTTAATTAAAATACATGGCTGTTGTGCACCTTCTCACTGCTCCCGTAACATCACGGCTCTGCTTAGCGCAAATGTTCTCAGTCCGCTCTGATAGGCAGGCCTAAAAGCATTTTCCGACTCCCCATTCAAAAGTTTCTTTGACCGTTGCCTTTAGTTAAGAGGCATTTATTTCTTCGGCTTATGTTCTTTTCAACCAGAAGATAATTTAGTACACTTAAAATCACTGGCTGTGGTGCTCAGTGGCATGGTGCGTTAGATGGCACTTTGGAATTGTGTGTTATTGTACCAACGGGAAAAAAGCACACTGGAAGATAAAAGGTAAAACACAGAAAGGAGTTACAGAAATACTGTTGAATCAGAACATGAGTTACTTGAGGATTTCAAGCCACTGAACAGGAGAGAAAATGGAATAAGAGGAAGTAGAACTGTGTTGTTATAAAGAGGGTGATGTTAAACAAGCCATGTGATGTACCAGGTCACCGTCAGGTTTCTCTAAGGCCCTGGTCACTGCACTCACACAATACTCCATCACTCCTGATAGTACTGTTGTGTCTTCATCCACCTTCATTCACTACCTAAGGTCAGATCTTTTAACTTTGCTCTTGGTAAGTTGTTGATTAGGAGAAATAATCTGAATTAGTGCAGAAGGAGAGAAAAACTATGACAAATCACTAAGATAGTTTGTACCATGTAATAATATGCCAGTTACTAAGCAGAAATGCTGTCACATCTCGAGTGGTCAAAGGTTAAAAAAAAGTGGGGGTAGGAACACTGCTTGGACACGACTGTAGTTTGAAGACAAGTTAGAATCACCAAAAACTGCTCTTTCAGTGTTAATTCTAGAGACAATTACAGCCATTTTGATAAATGGAAAACTTAAAGGTTCTCATAAGTACTATAGGGCATGAAAACTAGCTCCTAGTAGGGGCAATAGGGTATTGTTGAGATTTTATACCTAGGAAGAGTTTATTCCCTAAAGTACTAAGACTATAAAAGAATACCTCAACTCAAATTTATTTTCATTTTTAGTTTTTGGAATATACTGACGGTGCAATTTTAACTGGAATACTGTGAACTGAACTTTATAAGGACAAGACAAAGGTTTCAAATCTATGTTTGAACCAAATGAAATTGTCATTTTTCTACATTAAATTCACGTGGTTCACCCTAAGACAACTTAGGGCCCAGTGTTTCTGAGAAGTTTTTTCCATTCTGTATCAGATTCTATCATGACCCTATTCTATCACATCTAAAGTACCCTGTATGCCCATTATTGAAATTCAACATTACTAAATCCTGGTTTTATAACAACTCATGTTTCATTTGTTAGTTTTCCCATTTTATAAGATATCCCATTACTTGATTTTTTTAAAGTGCTGATGAAGTCAGTATTTACTGGAAAATCATTCCCTCTATATTTCAGGTTATGCAATGTTTTGGGAAGTGTTTCCATACAGCATGTAGGTTACCTGAACTCTTTGATCACACAAGCCTTCTAACCACGTGTAGAGTGACTAGGACTGTTCCTCGCCCAGAAGCTGTGGTCTGTGAGTTCAGAGCTACTAGGTAAAGCACCTGATGGCTGGCAGAGCCTCTCTCAGGCAAGCGCTAGTTTCTGTGCAGAATCTGTTGATTATCCCTAGCATCTACCAAGGATTAGATCACCTAAGATCTCAACTGTTGGCCACTTACCACCCTGGCCGGCCTGACACTGCCAGCAAAAATAAAATCCAGGAGCCCTTCAGCAAAGTCTGGTCCCTTGTACACAGGTGCAGTCTGGTTTCTGAGGCAATTTAGTCTATTTTAAATGGGTTTGGCAGATGAGAGAACAATTTACTTAGTGTGAAACAAATTTTAAGAATACCAGTTTGTGGTTTAGGGAACTCTGGGATGCAGAAAGAACTAGGAAAGTGAAATAGAAATTAAGAGGAATCCAGAGGCAAATGAAAAGTGGTTAACATTCTTTAAAAAAGGCCCAGGTAAATGTGAAGGGAGCTAGTGATTTGAATATTAGAAAAATTCAGCGACAGCCTCAGAACCTAAGGTACTCAAGAATGTGTCCATATCTACTCAGATTGTTCTCCTAACTTTTTCTTAAAACATCTATTCCTTCATCCTGGCATTCTCATTTCCAACCTTTACTTCTGGCTCCCCAGACGGTGGCCCTGTATTTCCTCCCTGTGGGAGCTGACTCTTCCAAGGGCAAAGTTTCAGTGTTTGGTCACCTCCCACTGGCCTCTCTCAAGAGGATCATCTCAGCTTCACCCTCTGACTTTCTGCTGGTGCCAAATGTGGCAGTGCTTGATGCTGGTTACTACTGTGATCCACTTCCAAAGCCTTAGCAGGTTCCAGGAAGTACAGGATTTATATGGCTCACAGGCTAACTGGTCCCTGTGATCCCCTTTAATCAACTACTTGGGCCCTCCTCAAGGTGCTTGTTCCCCATCTGCTGCACTCAGTCCCCTGACCTGCCCACAATTCTAGACGTATCACCTCAGGCTAAGCAGCAACCCCACGTTCCAGACTCCACAACTTGTCTCACCTGGCGTTAGGAACCGATGCCTCACTCTTCAGGTAACCCCTCTCATCCAACGGAGGCAATTCCATCCCAAGGCTTAAAATCAAACTGCTATATCCACCCCCATCCCCTCCAGAGCCTCACCAGTTTATTCCCTTCTGCTTCAAAATTGCATTCATCTTCCCAACATGAGGATAGGGCAGTTTGACCTTGCTTGGTCTTTTACGTGTCCCAGTATTTCACAAGATGTGGTCCCTAGACCATCTGCCTCTCATGGGCTGAAAACCTGTAAGAAATGAGTGGAATCCTGGAACAGATAAAGAAACATTGGTAGAAAATCTGGTGAGATCCAAATGAAGTCTGGAGTTAATAGTAATATGATAATCTTGACTTCAGTTTAACAAAAGTGCTATGATAAGATGTTAGGGCAAGATGTATATATTTTTGCAACTTCTGTGTAAACCTAAAATAATTCTAAAAGTTTAAACAAGCAAACAAAACAAAAAGAACCACTTCTTGGACCCTAGACTAAAGGAATCTCAGTTCCTGGAGCGAAGCCAGGAAATCTACATTTCTAATAGGAACCCCCAATGATTCTTACACAGACACAAACTTGAAAACTAGTCTTTCAATTCTCTCCCATCCCATGCCTGAATGGCTGCTTCCTCCTCATTTTATTGATACTTACCTTAACCTGGTTTAATCCTTCAGATCCTCTCAACTCTAAAATATAAATACTATCATTATCGCCCTTTCACAGATGAGAAAGTACTAAGATGAGAGTACTAAAAGGTCAAACAATCTGTCTAGGATCAAGCAGCCCGTGACTGATGGAGCTGGAGTTTGAGTCCCTAGTCAGTCTAGCTCCCAAATCTCTGCATAGAACAATCACACTGCCTCTCCTGCTGGATGTGACCAGTTAAAGAGCTGTGCAACTAAGCACTAAAAATGCAGTATGACCTGTTTCTCTAGCCACCCAAGTCTAACAGGCCCCTTTTCTACTGGTGGGGAATAAGCAATGAGAAAGCATCAGGAAGATGTGTCAACTATGGCGACCTGTATGGGGAAGGCACAGTGGCTCTTCTACCAGGATCCAGCTCAACTGCTGTATTTCCTATTCTCTCAAATGCCCTAATGTGTACCAGTCTAACAATGCTCATCTTACTTTGACACTACATTCTCTCAGGTTTGCTAAGCATCTGTCCATATTGTCAGGGAAGTGGCAACTTTAAATCAACTTACAATAGGTCCTCTGTACCCACAGGTTCTGATCAGTGGATTCAATCACCATGGGTTGGAAATACTTGGGGAAAAAATTTAAGAAAGTTCCGAAAAACAAAACTTTAATTTGCTGCATACCACCAACCATTTGCATTATACTTAAAACAACTCCTTACTGAGGATTTGTTTTAGACATTAGAAGTAATCTAGTCATGATTTAAAGTATATGGGAGGATGCAGGGGGAAGACGGAAGGACTGTGTGTAGGTTATATGGAAATATTGCACCATTTTACATAAAGGACTTGAGCATCTGTGGATTTTGGTATTTGCAGGAGGGAAAGTTCCTGGAACCAGTTCTCCACAAATATAGAGGGAGAATATATATCTCCTTATCTGGGCTCCTTGACTGGTGTTTAGACCTTAATGAAAGTGAAGGTGTTAGTTGCTCAGTCATGTCCAACTCTTTGTGACCCCATGGACTATAGCCCGCCAGGCTCCTCTGTCCATGGAATTCTCCAGGCAAGAATACTGGAGTAGGTTGCCATTTCCTTCTCCAGGGGATCTTCCAGACCCAGGGATTGAACCCAGGTCTCCAGCATTGCAGGCACATAATTTACCGTCTGAGCCACCTGGGAGGCCTTCATACCAAGTTGTAAATTGAATGATCAAGTTTGGGGAGTTCATGACTGCCAAGCAGACACACAGAACAGCACCGCTTCCATCCGAATTGCTTCAGCAGTCTAGACAGAGCTGACGAAACAACACAATGTCAGGCAGTGCCTCTGTTCTTGTGTATTTCCCTTCTTCCAGTGAATCATAAAACAATCACAGGATTGGCAGGAGAAACCTAAGAAGTATATTCAAGTAAAACATGTTTTCATTAGTTCTGCTTCTGTGATTGGAGTTTGCTTAATTTCATTATCAATAAAAAGGTTGCCACTCATATCTGAAAAATCTGATAATTAAGTTAGAATCCACATAGGGCCTTCAGCCAGCGCATGCTCATTCATGTCCAACTCTGTGAGATGCCGTGAACTGTAGCCCACCAGGCTCCTCTGTCCTTGGAATTTTTCAGGCAAGAATACTGGAGTGGTTTGCCATTTCCTACTCCAGGGAATCACTTAGAAAGCAGTGTGTCTCTTTGTAAAAGCATGAGGAGAAAAATACTTGTGTAGCATCTTTTTACTTACTTTACCATTGCTTTAATGCACTTTAAAATTTATCTATGTTAATTGGGAACAAAGAAACAAAAACAGACATTTCTTTGTTTTTCATAAATAGCTACTCTCCATATTTGATAAAAATCTCAAACCATTATTTTAGCTTGCCACAAATATAATACATACAGATTTTTTATCTGAAATAGTGTCAGCAAATTAAGTACCTTGAAACTAACATAACCACATACAACTGCTGTTCTACTGACTTCCAGGAACAAAACAAAAAACTCTTTATCAAGATGCTCTGGATTTCCTTTTGTTAGTGTTAAGAGATTCAATATTGTAATCATCTGCCAGTAATAATTTATAGATTTGAGTTAATTGTCTACAAATAAAATACCACTGGCATTGCTTTATGAGTTCTGGATTTGACATGACATCGACAATACCTCATGGGACAGGCAATACACATATGTGGAAATCAGAAAAAGTAGTGAATGCCCTGGGCTCAAACTACTGACTCGGTATGTGCCTCATTTGGCTCAGTAATAAATTCACCTGCACCAAACCCGTATCAAAAGTCACTAAATCTCCCATATATATAAATTATTTATATACACCCACAACACATACATACTATGGATACAGTTTTTAAGAACATGAAGTAATATTGTCTTCAAATGATGTACCACAGACATTATCCTGGCTGAAATAAATCCTGTAATGGTCATCAAGCTGCTAGAAGGTTCTGGGAGTTCTGAGTCGGGTTACTTAGTTACTTTCATCCTGCCTACCCTTCACCCTGCTTTCATGTCCTGGTAGCTTTTTCTTTCAGAACCACCCTCCTCAACCCAGGCAGATTTCTTTCCCAGGATCACTTGATTGGACTTTGGAGGCAAGAAAGGGCACGCAGAGGGAGCAGGCAATTCTCAGCCACTGTACCTCACACCTGCCTAGATTTGTGATGTTCTCTGTCCTGTTGGCCCCATTCGGTGTTAGAAAGCAGTGATTCAAAGCTTTGTCCCTCCTACCCCCCTTGGTCTTTCTGTAGAGCACAAAAGTGAAAGAAGCCTCTTTAGCAGGGGTGGCAGTTCATTAAAATATACAATTTCGTCTCCTAGCTCTGGGGTTCCCATTCTGTACTTGAGACTGCAGGTCACGGATGCTGTTACTAAGGTTCGGTGTGGGATCCATGAGGTTTTCTCCTGGCAGCCGGTGTCAGGATTAGTGCAGCCCTAGCCCAGGAGGAAAGGGCCTAATGAATACCAACTTGGAAACAGGGCTGCTGGCACATTATTTAAGCCTGTACATGCGCACAGTGACACACAGCACACACATGGGCCTGTCGTTGAAAGCGACGGCAAGAAAGTATGACAAAGGTTTGCAAGGATAAACCAATAAGGCACCAAGAGAACTTTCTTCCAGTCAATTTAGACAGCTTCAGAATGTGAGGTTAATAATACACAGTAAAAAGACTTCCTAAGGCTCTTGTCAGCTGATTCACTGATAGGTCGCATATTAGTTCCTTCTAAATCTTCACCCTCCTGTCTATGCTGAGAGACATTGCTTAAAATTGAACCACGAAAGGGACAGCCCAAAAGCTGGGCCTTAAATCCTCACTAAAATCAGAGCTAGCTGTAAAGAAGCTGCTAAACTACCTCACAACCTTTCATTTTATAATTGCTTTCATGAGTATGGATGGTCTGCCTAATGAAAATAAAAATCAGCAGAGAACTGAGTATGAGATGGAAGCAGGGGGTGAGCATAAATAGATGGGTTTCTCTGCCTGGGTAGGGGGAGGGGTGGTTGATGCAAGACTTCAGGAAGCAGTGGGCTTAATCTTTGAGGGAAGGGAGAGCAGGGGTGAGAGAGAGAGATAGACTGAAAACAGGCAACGCTAAGAACTGGGATGAACCTAAAAAACCTCCAGTGCATTACCTCTATTACTGCTCTTTGCCTTAGTATCCTTTCTCTTAACTGTCTTAAATTGTTTTTAAAGTAAATTGGTTGTTCTTTTTAGGTTTGGTATGTTGCCGAAATAAAAAAATAATTGTTTTAAAAGTAGGAATTAAATCACTTCAACCACATCCTCTCACAACTTGTAGATAAATTCTGCATCATCTTTACACTCTTCCACAAAAAAAAAAAGGAAAAGGAACAACCCAAATTAGACACAATGACTGAAGGCAGCAGAATAATCTATGTACTTTCTGGGAAGAGGTCAAGGTGATCAGAAAAGGTCCTCATTTGAAAAACAGGAGAGGAACTGGCCCTCAGGCAGGGGATCTATTTCAAGGTTCTAAGCAGCTGCAGAAAAAGCAGACGAATTAGATGTGCAGAAAGTTCTGTAGCTCGGTGTACCAGGTTTTGTCAAATATACTGAAATTTAATTTTGATTTAGATGAGTGTTTAAGAGCAGTGCATTTTTATAAACATGAACAGCCTTTGAAAGTTCATGAAAACTATTAACATCATGCTTCTTTCCATCAGCATAGTGCTTAAATCCATTGTGGAAAATACACACTTGTTTACTTAATATCCATAAAGTAAAAGCTGACCTGGGCTTAAATCTTACTTTTCCAACTTTGGTATAAATGAAGTGCAAATCGTTATACTTGTCATTTTTCTAGAGAGGCCTTCCCAAATTTTAATTGCATTTGCCATTTTAGCTTCTTAAATCTAGTCCCCAGTATTTTACCGGAAAATGCACTGTCACTCCCTTCCCCAACTATAGCCTCACACTCTTCTTGAATGAATGGTTAAACAGATTAGAAAAGCAAACAGCATTTTTAATAGTAAAGTGTGTGTGTGTAGTGTGTGTATGTGTGTATTCAACAATACGCAGGCTTTCATATAAGAATGAGGGAATGGTTCAACAGATTAGAAAAGCAAACAGAATTCTCTAACAGTAAAGTGTGAAGGAGTCTTTTGGGCCTAGAAAAGAGAACAACAGTCTCAAGGGCCCCTTGCTGAATCATCTAACTTCGGAGAAAACAAAGCATAACTTTAGTTCCATCCTGATGCTCCAGGCCAGCTGCATCTATCTGGAACTTATCACCCCCTGTCCGGAAACCTACCACCCCCTACACCCGCCCAGAAGACTTATCACCCCCTGCCCAACTACAAGTGTCATCTCAACAAAAGAATACTCAAAATATCCCGCCTGATTGACGTTTCCCTTATCGCTTCCACAAACCTCCCTATAAGCATGAAGCCTGCCTGATCCCTTTCTGCGCTCAGCCTGGTCGTTAGGCCGACTGTCGCCCCTCCTTGCCTGAATGAAGGTAACCTACTTCTGTTGAGGTCGCCTTTCCTTTTCTGCCTCGCCGCAACTGTACCTTACATTTTTGGTGCCGAAACCCGGGAGGGGGCGAGGCAGTCGTCTCACTCTCTCTCACTCTCCCTCCCTCTCACTGTTTTCCCCTTTTCCCCGGAGTCTGGGAGCGCAAACTTCCTCCGAGCTCACTTCTCTGCCAGGGCTCTTAAGTTCCCCTCGGGGATGCCTTGTGCTGTCGTGAGCGGTGCAAGCCTTGTGCTAAGGCTTTATTGATGATTTGCGTACCCCCAGGCCTCGGCTTTACCCCCTTTTCTCTCTCTCTCTGACGACCTCCAGAATAGGGACCTCTTGCCATTCGACCACTCCACATGCAACACTCCACTCCAGCCGGCCCCTAGATTAAGGTAAGATCCGATCCGGACAGAGTTCTAGAGGCACCCTAGAATTCAGTCCTCTCCGGGTCCCGGGACCCCCGGCCCAGGGCCACTCTGTGGGCGACGGTGGGGGACGCTCCACCTCGACACAGAGCTCTCTTCTCATAACTCCTATTGCGACTGCGGGTGACGACTCGAGTTCCCAATAGGAGCCTCTGCTTGCCTTTCAATTATGGGGTCTGGCCACTCTGGCCTGTGTTCTCAAAAAGCTCAAACCACTCTCACTCACTGAACTCAAAGCTAACCGCTTAAAGCAACTCTGTACACAGATTTGGCCTCAATATCCATTAGACAATCAAGACCGCTGGCCTGAGGTCGGCACATTTGACTTTAACATTCTCCAAAATCTCACTGACTTCCTTAAACGGAATGGCAAGTGGTCGGAGATCCCCTATGCCCAAGCCTTTTGGGCCCTTCGGAGCAGGCCCTCCCTATGCCAGGCCTGCTCCACCCACGAAGTCCTTCTATGCACCTTGCCTCCCAAGCAAAAGGGCTCTTCTTCCTCAACTAACCGCAGACTGCAACCTTCTGCACCCCCAGAGTTCGACCCCGCGGACGAGCCCCCTCCCTACCCGCCACCCCGCCGCCCCTCTCCTTCCCCTTCATCCAACTCACCTACTGGCACCGAAACCTCTCCTGACTCCCCCTCAGCCCCACTACCCCATCTCCCCGACTCCCCCTCCCCCCTTCCTTCCCCCCCTGCCACACGGTCACGTACCCAGCACAAGTTTCCCCTAAGAGAGGTCGCAGGACCAGAGGGCCCCACCCGAGTCCATGTGCCATTTTCATTGTCAGATATGAGCCAGATAGAAGAAAAGTTAGGATCATTTTCTGAAAATCCTACCAGATACAGAAAAGAATTCCTGAGACTCTCCCAGGCCTATAACCTCACATGGAGTGACGTATATTATATCCTAAATGCCACTCTCACCCCAGATGAAAAAGACCCTATCTGGCAAGCGGCAAAAGCCCACGCTGATCATTTACATAACCAAGACCGGGACAGCCCAGTTGCAGATGAGGCGGTGCCTCAGTTAGATCCCCACTGGACTTACCAGCCCGGTGACCCAGGTATCAGGAGACTCAATCATATGATCACCTGCATTCTAAAAGGAATGCAGAAAAATACTCATATCCATGTCAATTATGATAGAGTCAGGGAAGTCACCTAAGGGGCAGATGAAAATCCAGCCTTATTCTTGGCACGCCTCACAGAGGCAGTCCAGAAACATACCAACCTAGATATCACTACCCCTGCTGGATTACTGTACCTTCACGTTCAGTTCATCAGTCAATCTGCCCCTGACATCAGACGCAAGCTTCGACAACTAGAAAAGGGCCCTGAGACCCCCCAGAGAGACCTTTTAGAAGTAGCCTTCAAGGTGTTCAATAATAGAGAAGAGGAGGCTAAGAGAGAAAAAAAACGTGAGAGAAAAGCTAAATATGCTCTTTTGGCAGCAGCAATTAAAGAAAGAGATCAGCCTGGCCCAAGTCATCCCAGAACGGGTCTTAAGACTCCCCCCGGACCCTGCTTCCGATGCAACCAGTCAGGACACTGGGCAAAGACATGCCCAAACCCGCGGCCCCCCACAAAAGCATGCCCAACCTGTGGCCAATGGGGACACTGGAAGATAGACTGTCCCCGGGAGTGCCCTGGCACCCCTGGGGAGGTCCCCACCTCCCAGACCTGGAGAGTGGAATGTCCACAGGGATGCCCTGGCGCATCTGAGGAGATCCCCACTTCTCCCGGGAACCCCAGCCCAACTCTACAAGAATTGTTCCAATGATGGGGCCCAGGTTCCAGCCCCCCGGCCCGTGTCTTGAACACGAGCTCAGAACTTAGGGTAGACGGGGTAGTGGCTGGAAAAGAGACCTCTTTTATAATAGACACTGGAGCCACTTTCTCTCTCTTAACTTCCTACTCTGGCCCAACTCAAGACTCAGAAATCACAATCAAGGGCGTCTCTGGAGTTCCCCTAAGGCCAAAAATCAGCCCTCCATTACTCTGTCAATTTGGAAAATCAACCGTTATACACTCATTCCTCATAATGCCTCAGTGCCCAATGGCACTTCTAGGGAGAGATTTGTTATCCAAATTGGGGGTCTTTATTACCATACCCCCCCTCGATACAGTCTCTATATTCTGCATGCAAATGGCACCTGGACAGTCCCTATCCCTCACCCCTGACCTTCCCTTAGATCTACCTGCCTTAGACCCCCAAGTCTGGGACACTGATCACCCATCAATAGCCAAACATCATCCCCCAGTCCACATTACCCTAAAAGACCCCTCGACTATAATCACCCAACAACAGTATTCTCTCACCCCAGAGGCCCACAAGGGACTTAAGCCTATCATAGACCGTCTTCTTCAAGCCTCTATCCTAATTCCTACCCATTCACCACACAACACCCCTATTCTGGCAGTAAGAAAGGGACCAAACTCTTGGAGACTGGTCCAGGACCTGAAAAAAATCAATGAGGCTATTATGCCGACATTCCCAGTAGTCCCTAACCCTTACACCCTTCTGTCTACCATACCCCCGACTGCAACCCAGTTCACAGTATTAGATCTCAAAGACGCTTTTTTCACCATCCCCCTCCACCCCCTCTCCCAACCTCTTTTCGCCTTCACCTGGCAAGACCCCGAGATTCACGTTTCCCAACAGCTAACATGGACAGTTCTCCCCCAGGGGTTTAGAGACAGTCCCCACTTTTTTGGACAGGCTTTACAAAAGGACCTACAGACTCTCAACCTAGCCCCGAGTCATCTCCTCCAATACGTAGATGACCTCCTCCTTGGTAGCTCAACCCGAAAACTCTGCCTCCAACATCCTGCCAAACTCCTTGGGGCCCTGGGATCCTGGGGTTATCGGGTATCCCAATCTAAGGCCCAAATAGTCCAGACAAAAGTCACCTACCTGGGACTTTCCATATCCCATCAACAAAGAACTATTCCCCCAGATAGAATCCAGGCCTTAACTAACTGTCCACTTCCAAAAACAAAAAGGGAACTCCTATCTATCCTCGGCCTCCTAAATTTTTTCCGTATCTGGATCCCCAACTTCTCCCTCATTGCAAAGCCGCTCTATGAGGCAACTAAAGGATGTCTAGATGAGCCCCTCTTTAATCGTTCCTCGCTGGCCAATCCTCTTCACCAACTCACCCAGAGCCTCCTCCGAGTGCCAACTCTCCACCTGCCAGATCACACCAGACCATTCTTTCTCTTTGCACATTCCAACCAAGGACAGGCCCTGGGGCTTCTATGTCAGCGGGCTGGAGACACCTGGGCTCCCATAGCCTATCTATCAAAACAGCTGGACATGGTGACCAAGGGGTGGCCTCCCTGCATACTACTACATACTGCATACATGGCTACTATCGCAGCCCTCGTACCCGAAGCAAATAAACTCTCTAGACATGCCCCTTTAACAGTCTGTTCTCCACACACCTTCCGAGACTTGCTGTCACATCGGGCTTTCCTCTCCCTTCCCCCTTCCAGGGTACAGGTCCTACATGCCTTTCTCCTCAACCCTCAGCTCTCATTCTCCCCCTGCTCTCCCCTTAACCCGGCCAGCTTATTACCCACGTCCTCTACAATAGACTCCCTCTTACATAGCTGCAGCCTAACAGTAGATCTTACCCAAAACCCCTTCCAACATGTAACAGATCATCCCATCCTAGACCCAGACACCCCACACTGGTTCGTTGATGGCAGCTCTCAAAAATCCCCACCGTTTGCAGCAGGATATGCCATCATCCAGGGGGACCTTCGTCACAATCATAAAACCCAGACAATTGAAGCTTCACCACTGCCACCTCACACCACCTCCCAACAGGCAGAACTGATAGCTCTCACCAGAGCTTTAACTCTGGCTAAAAATCTAAGGGTTAACATCCACACAGACTCCAAATATGCCTATAACATACTTCACTCAAACATCCTAATATGGAGAAAAAGAGGTTTCCTAACCCAAAAGAGATCCCCTATTATTAATTCAGACCTGATTCACAAACTTCTAGAGGCAGCACTCTTACCAAACAAAGTCGCAGTCCTCCACTGTAGGGGACATCAAAAGGGAAGTCTCATATCAGCCTACAACAATGCTGCAGACCAGAAGGCAAAAGAGATAGCACTGTCCCATCCTTCCCTCCAGTCCCCTGTTATCTTATCTTTGACTCCACCCGACCCTCCCACCACCAGAGAAATCCTCTCTTATCTACACTCACTTTTTCATCCCTCATCCAAGACACTCCAGCAGTTCCTCCGTAACCACTTCCCCATATCCACTGCTGACCAACAATATTTAGATAACCTTACCCGCTCCTGTCAAACATGTCAACGTACTAACCCCAATTCCAACCTTAAACCGACATCCTTTCCAATCCATCAAATGCGAGGCAGCCTCCCAGCACAGGATTGGCAGATAGACTTTACTCATATGCCCCGGGTCCGGAGAGTCAGATACCTACTAGTCCTTGTAGACACCTTTTCGGGATGGGTAGAAGCATTTCCCACTACAAACAAAAGAGCCCACACAGTGGCCCAAATCCTCCTCACAGAAATTATCCCCAGGTTTGGGCTGCCTTCATCCCTACAGTCTGATAATGGCCCAGAATTTACATCCAAAGTCACCCAGCAACTTGTCCAATTCTTACAGATACCCTGGAAATTTCACATTCCATACCGTCCCCAGTCCTCAGGAAAGGTAAAAAGGATGAATAGAATAATCAAAGAAACCCTTACCAAATTAACCCTCAAGGTACATCTGGATTGGACTAAACTTTTACCAATTGTTCTCCTCAGAATACGGGCTTTGCCCAGAAAGCCCCTGGGGCTGAGCCCCTTTGAGGTGATGTGTGGAAGGCCCGTGCTCCCTCCTGGACTCCCCCCTGAACCTCCTCCCATACCAAGCTTCCTACACTCCCCTCTGCTGGCGCAACTCCGCAATGCCCTCTGGAGATACGTCAACCACAATCTGCCTGCCCCTGACCCCCAAGCCTCCCTGCCCCCTTTACAAACTGGGGACATGGTCTATCTGTCTGATAATCCCCAGGGTGACCTAACCCCAAAGTGGCAGGGACCATTCAAAGTCATCCTCCTTACCCCAACTGCAGCTAAACTCGAAAAGGTCACCTCCTGGGTACACCTCTCTTGTCTAAAACAGGTCACCTCTAATCCTGCGCTGCCCTCCTTAAATGACACCTATCAGGTCTCCCTCACAGGACCCACCTCCTTAAAGTTCACCAGGCGACCACCCCTGTCAACCATCCGAGAGGAAACTGAATGACCTGGACTCTCTTCAACCTACTACTGTTCCTGACCCAACTACTACAAGACCTCTAGATCAGCGCCCCAACAGAAACCTCCTCCAAAGACCTGACTACACTGGTGTCTCAACTGTGGCTCCAGGGAACCTTCTACAACCTGACTCCAGACGAAATTGATTTCTTTACTCTCATTCTCTACATCATTCTACATCCTAATGAGCACTGTTCCTCCTCAGATTCAAACGACCACCAACTTGGGGCCTTCTGCCCCTCACCGCGACTGGCCTCTCCCTGTCTCTCTAACTATAACTGCACTCCTAATCTTAATCCTTGCCATAGGCCTAGTAACTGTCTCCCCTCAGGACCTTCTCACCGCAGAAAAGGGAAAAACCTGCCTTTTCCTAGGGAGAACTGCTGCTATTTTGTTAATGAAACGGGCATAGTCCAGGGCCGAGTCAAAGAACTTAGAGACAGAATTGAACGCCGCAGAAAAGAGTTACAAAACCTTTACATTCCCCAAAACCTGTTCCAACAGATACTCCCTTGGTTGCTCCCTTTCCTGGGACCATTGGTGCTTATCATTCTATTCCTCTTATTTGGACCCTGTCTCTTTAATCTCTTTCAAAGGTTTCTCCAAGAACAGATTCGGGCCATCTCTCGAGATCAGGTCAAGACCATTCTTCTTCTCGAGAGCCTCACCTCAAGCTCAGAAAAAGGAGACTGTGGGCCCTAGGACGATCCTCCATTCCAGACCCAAAACCGGCGCCCCTATCCAGCAGGAAGTAGCCAGAGAGATACGGCGCCCTTTTCCCCTTTTTCTTACGATTTCAGGGTCTGGAATGAAGGAGTCTTCTGGGCCTAGAAAAGAGAACAACAGTCTTAAAGGCCCCTTGCTGAATCATCTAACTTCGGAGAAAACAAAGTATAACTTTAGTTCCACCCTGATGCTCCAGGCTGGTTACATCTATCGGGGACTTATCACCCCCTGTCCAAAAACCTACCACCCCTTACACCCGCCCAGAAGACTTATCACCCCCTGCCCAACTACAAGTGTCATCTCAACAAAAGAATATTCAAAATATCCCGCCTGATTGACGTTTCCCTTATCGCTTCCACAAACCTCCCTATAAGTATGAAGCCTCCCTGATCCCTTTCTGCGCTCAGCCTGGTCGTTAGGCCGACTGTCGCCCCTCCTTGCCTGAATAAAGGTAACCTACTTCTGTTGAGGTCGCCTTTCCTTTTCTGCCTCGCCGGAACTATGCCTTACAAAGTGTGTGAGGGTGTGCTCACCAATATACAGGCTTTCTCAGAAGAGTAGGAAAAGAAAAATATATTGAGGTGGGGTGGGGAAAACGGCTTTCCTTTTGCTACACTGATTCACGTTTCAAAAGCTTAAGCAAGTGTGTTATGGGTCTCATTTGTTGTCAGAGGCTGCAGAGAGCAGTGTCTCGCTGCTTTTGAAATATCTGGCTGTAATCTAGTCCAATGTCCAGGGACAGTCATTTTCCCTCATTGCTGCCAATGTTTGTTCACAGGTAGCCAGCCTCCCTTTCAAGCACCTCATTCAAGGATGGGTGTGGTTTCTAATCACAGCTCTCCAGGAGAGGAGGAATAAGAAAAGCAAAAGGACTGTTTAACATGATAAAGGACGTGGGATGGGGGAGGAGCAGATAAGAGAAGTGTTGGAAACTTACTTAATTACAGGAGGTATATCCAGTTTAGTCCTTAAATGTAAAAAGGAGACCCCTTCAGCTCTATTGATTGAAACCGCCCACCCTGGCCAGGCACCATAGTAACCATTTGCATGAGTTGTTTTATGGCAGGAGATCCTGATAAGGAATACGGAACTAATAGGCCACCACCAGCCGGAAGAGTTCGGGAAAGATCGAGAGGAGACACTACCTGTCCGTCCACTTCCCAGAATCCCTCTTGCTAGCATCCATCTTGGCTGAGCGATGCGTGCGCCACCAGGAAAGACTCTGAATTAGGATGATTGGCCAAAGACTACCTGGAAACGAATCCCATCACCATAAAACCCAAGACTGCGAGCCACGCGGCAGAGCAGTTCTCCTGGGTTCCCTTACCTACTGCTCTCCACCCGGGTGCCCTTTCCCAATAAAATCTCTTGCTTTGTCAGCATGTGTCTCCTCGGACAATTCATTTCCGAGTGTTAGACAAGAGCCCAGTTTCGGGCCCTGGAAGGGGTCCCCCTTCCTGCAACACTATCACTAAGTACTTTCAGAAGAAGGAAGTGGGCTCATTTTTACCAAAATATAACACAAGTTGTTTTTTTTTTTTTTTTAAGTAAGATCACTAGAGTCTGTTAAGAACCACCCACTCCTCCAGCACAAAGCTGCCATCTTAACAGTCTGGAATTGAAGTTCAACCAAGCGCCATCCCTCAGGTTAGCACTATTCCAAACATTTATTCTGGACACTTACAATGCTACCTCTAAGTCATTCAAGCAAAGCTGGCACCGTTAGGAATGAGAATGATTACAAGGACTACAGAAAAGAAACTCAACCTTGCTAAACAAAGCTAGGACGCACACAGAAACTCTCAACACTTCCTAACCTTGTCACTTTCCGGAGGCGTAAACCCATTATGCTCCCCCTCCTCAGTATGACTTAGGGTGTCCCCAAAGTTAGGGAAAGGGCCAAGCAGCTCATCTTAAAGCATCTGGGACACTTTAAGCAGTGGAAGGAGAGGTAAGCTGGAGAAGCCCACGGGAAACTTCCCGCTCACAGCGACCTAAACTTTCACTGTTCACATTATTTTTAAAGACACAAGTATAGGAAATACATTTTCCCAATTGAGACCACACAGTTCACAGAACTCTGAACCAAGTGGACCTTCATTATAATGCCAACCTCAGGATTGTAACCGCCCCCCCAAAGCAAAGGTAAGTTTTGTTGCCAAAATGCAACAAAGTTAAAAATTAAGAAAACGACATATAAATTAAAAACATGGTTCCCCTCAACAAGGCAGGAAGACAGAGCAGACGTCAGCTGAGCCCCTCTGAGAAGTCCTGGGACAGGTGCCCCCCTGGAAGCAGCCCCTTCCCCTCCGCTCCAAGTTGCCCCAGGAGGGGGCATCAGCACCGTTAAGGTAAGACGGAAGTGACCTTGGCAAAGCTACCAAAGGAAAACAACCTAGCTCCCTCAACTCCCGCCGGCTCCTGGTCCCTTGGCCGCCCCCTCCTACACGTGCGACAGCGACACCTGCTTGTGGTAGGCGGCGGGGCCGGGGGGCCGGGGGGCCGGGGCCGGTCCTGCCCGCGAGCGCAGCGCTTGCCTCAGCGTAGTCCCCGCGGCCGTGGTCCCGCACGTGTCGTGGGGGTCACCGCCGTGATCGGTGGCTCGGGTGCTGCTGTCCTCACGGGTGTTGCGAGTGGAGGGGGCTGAGCTGGGGGTGACGGTCCTCGCCTCCGGGCAGGGTAGGGAGTGGCAGGCTCTCTGGTCTTCTCCTTGACTCCTGGTTCTCCTGCTCCATGGTCTCCCAAAGCCAGTCGGGAATAAGCATGGACACTTCAGGGCTGGCGGGAGGCATGTGTTCTTGGCTGCTGAGGTCGGAGGAAACGGCCGGCCTCACAATGATGGTGCGGGCCCCCACCTTGGGTTCGTTCGTGTCACTGCCACTGCTAGTAAGCCCGCCCTGGATCTGGTCCCTCCACCAGCCCAGCATCATCCCCACTGTCACCCCAGGGTTCTCTCCACAGGCTGGCGGGAGTGGCTCCTCCTGGCCCATGTTCACCCACGGATGCTGCCAAACCTCATCTAAAGTCGCTCTGTTGGTAGGGTTGAGCGTTAACATCCTCTGTATTAAACCTGTTATTTCCCTTGATAGGCGTTTGGGCACACGGCACTGCCCTGTGCGGACGCACTCCCGCAGCTCCCAGAGATCTCGTCCCCTGAGGGGAGGGATCCAGTCAGCATGGTGTACAGGCCGACGCCGAGGCTCACACATCCACCTCTGGGCCTGTGTAGGGCAGCCCCAGGAAGAGTTCTGGGGCCGTGAACGCAGGGCTGCCGCAGAAAGCGTCGAGCTTCTTTCTTGGGTGCCAAGGGTTGCGAAGGCCGAAGTCCGAGCTCTTGCTGTTGTTGTTGGCGTCGAGGAGCAGGCTGCTCAGCTCCACGTCCCGGTGCACCACGCCCCGCAGCGGGCAGTGCCGCAGGGCCGAGACCAGCTGGCGGGACGCGCCTCGGGCCGCCCCTCCGCCAGGCGGCCTTGGGCCTCCAAGCAGCTGGGTAAGTCTCCCCCGCTGAGGTACTCCATTACTGCAAACAGAGTCTCCGGTGTATCGATAACCTCCAGGAGTTTCACGATATTCGGGTGGTTCACGATTCCCGTACACTTAGCCTCTGGAAATCCTTCCTGGAGGCTGGGGAACCTCTGGTGTGTCTTCTCAATGACCTTGACGGCTACCTTCGTCAGAACATGCCGGGCCAACTTCACTTTGGCGAAGTGGCCTTCACCAATTGTGTGAAGGATCTCATAATTTTTGATACGAGCCATCTTGTTAGCAGAGATGGCTACGAAGTCCTGCATCCCTAACTATACTAACCACCACTAAGCTATATTAATGACCTAACTATACTAACTCTACCACTAACTCTACTACCACGAAGCCCTCACTAAGAACGCTAACTGTTCTAACAATACTGCGCATGCTAACAGTGCTACACAAGTGTTCCTGCTAACAGCTGTGGTAACAGCGCTAACACCGCCTGTGCCAGGAGACGGTAACTGTGCCTACCGCACTAACCGCGCTGAGGACACTCACAGCGCTAACACCGCCTGTGCCAGGAGACGGTAACTGTGCCTACCGCACTAACCGCGCTGAGGACACTCACAGCGCTAACACCGACTGTGCCAGGAGACGGTAACTGTGCCTACTGCACTAACTACGCCGAGGACACTCACAGCGCTAACACCGACTGTGCCAGGAGACTGGTTACTCTGCCTACTGCGCTAACCACACCGAGGACACTCACAGAGCTAACACCGCCTGTGCCAGGAGACTGGTAACTGTGCCTACTGCACTAACCACGCCGAGGACACTCACAGCGCTAACACCGAATGTGCCAGGAGACTGGTAACTGTGCCTACTGCACTAACCACGCCGAGGACACTCACAGCGCTAACACCGACTGTGCCAGGAGACTGGTTACTCTGCCTACTGCACTAACCACGCCGAGGACACTCACAGCGCTAACACCGACTGTGCCAGGAGACTGGTAACTGTGCCTACTGCACTAAGTACGCCGAGGACACTCACAGCGCTAACACCGACTGCGCCAGGAGACTGGTAACTGTGCCTACTGCGCTAACCGCGCCGAGGACACTCACAGCGCTAACACCGACTGTGCCAGGAGACTGGTAACTGTGCCTACTGCACTAACCACGCTGAGGACACGCACAGCACTAACACCGACTGTGCCAGGAGACTGGTAACTGTGCCTACTGCGCTAACCACGCCGAGGACACTCACAGCACTAACACCGACTGTGCAGGAGACTGGTAACTGTGCCTACTGCGCTAACTACGCCGAGGACACTCACAGAGCTAACACCGCCTGTGCCAGGAGACTGGTAACTGTGCCTACCGCACTAACTACGCCGAGGACACTCACAGCGCTAACACCGACTGCGCCAGGAGACTGGTACCTGTGCCTACTGTGCTAACTACGCCGAGGACACTGACAGCGCTAATACTGACTGTGCCAGGAGACTGGTAATTGTGCCTACTGCACTAACCACGCCGAGGACACTCACAGCGCTAACACCGACTGTGCCAGGAGACTGGTTACTCTGCCTACTGCACTAACCACGCCGAGGACACTCACAGCGCTAACACCGACTGTGCCAGGAGACTGGTTACTCTGCCTACTGCACTAACCATGCCGAGGACACTCACAGCGCTAACACCGACTGTGCCAGGAGACTGGTAACTGTGCCTACTGCACTAAGTACACCGAGGACACTCACAGCGCTAACACCGCCTGTGCCAGGAGACTGGTACCTGTGCCTACCGCGCTAACCACGCCGAGGACACTCACAGCGCTAACACCGACTGTGCCAGGAGACTGGTAACTGTGCCCACCGCACTAACCACGCCGAGGACACTCACAGCGCTAACACCGCCTGTGCCAGGAGACTGGTAACTGTGCCTACCGCGCTAACCACACCGAGGACACTCACAGCACTAACACAGACTGTGCCAGGAGACTGGTAACTGTGCCCACCGCACTAACCACGCCGAGGACACTCACAGCGCTAACACTGACTGTGCCAGGAGACTGGTAACTGTGCCCACTGCACTAACGACGCCGAGGACACTCACAGTGCTAATACCGACTGTGCCAGGAGACTGGTAACTGTGCCCACCGCACTATCCACGCCGAGGACACTCACAGCGCTAACACCGCCTGTGCCAGGAGACTGGTAACTGTGCCTACCGCACTAACTACGCCGAGGACACTCACAGCGCTAACACCGACTGTGCCAGGAGACTGGTAACTGTGACCACTGCACTAACCACGCTGAGGACACGCACAGCACTAACACCGACTGTGCCAGGAGACTGGTAACTGTGCCTACTGCGCTAACCACGCCGAGGACACTCACAGCACTAACACCGACTGTGCAGGAGACTGGTAACTGTGCCT
This sequence comes from Dama dama, assembly GCF_033118175.1. Taxonomy (NCBI): domain Eukaryota; kingdom Metazoa; phylum Chordata; class Mammalia; order Artiodactyla; family Cervidae; genus Dama; species Dama dama. The sequence goes on from NC_083711.1 coordinate 7,193,108, forward strand.
ACTGCGCTAACTACGCCGAGGACACTCACAGAGCTAACACCGCCTGTGCCAGGAGACTGGTAACTGTGCCTACCGCACTAACTACGCCGAGGACACTCACAGCGCTAACACCGACTGTGCCAGGAGACTGGTAACTGTGCCTACCGCGCAAACCACACCGAGGACCCTCACAGCGCTAACACTGACTGTGCCAGGAGACTGGTAACTGTGCCTACTGCACTAACCGCGCCGAGGACATGGACAGCACTAACACCGCCTGTGCCAGAAGACTGGTAACTGTGCCTACCGCACTAACCACGCCAAGGACACGCACAGCGCTAACACCGACTGTGCCAGGAGACTGGTAACTGTGCCTACTGCACTAAGTACGCCGAGGACACTCACAGCGCTAACACCGCCTGTGCCAGGAGACTGGTAACTGTGCCTACTGCGCTAACCGCGCCGAGGACACTCACAGCGCTAACACCAACTGTGCCAGGAGACTGGTAACTGTGCCTACTGCACTAACCACGCCGAGTACACGCACAGCACTAACACCGACTGTGCCAGGAGACTGGTAACTATGCCTACCGCACTAACCACGCCGAGGACACTCACAGCGCTAACACCGCCTGTGCCAGGAGACTGGTAACTGTGCCTACTGCGCTAACCACGCCGAGGACACTCACAGCGCTAACACCAACTGTGCCAGGAGACTGGTAACTGTGCCTACTGCACTAACCACGCCGAGTACACGCACAGCACTAACACCGACTGTGCCAGGAGACTGGTAACTGTGCCTACCGCACTAACCACGCCGAGGACACTCACAGCGCTAACACCGCCTGTGCCAGGAGACTGGTAACTGTGCCTACTGCGCTAACCACGCCGAGGACACTCACAGCGCAAACACCGACTGTGCCAGGAGACTGGTAACTGTGCCCACTGCACTAACCACGCCGAGGACACTCACAGCACTAACACCGACTGTGCCAGGAGACTGGTAACTGTGCCTACTGCGCTAACCGCGCCGAGGACACTCACAGCGCTAACACCGACTCTGCCAGGAGACTGGTAACTGCCTACCGCACTAACCACGCCGAGGACACGCACAGCACTAACACCGACTGTGCCAGGAGACTGGTAACTGCCTACTGCACTAACCACGTCGAGGACACGCACAGCACTAACACCGACTGTGCCAGGAGACTGGTAACTGCCTACCGCACTAACCACGCTGAGGACACGCACAGCACTAACACCGACTGTGCCAGGAGACTGGTAACTGTTCCTACTGCGCTAACTACGCCGAGGACACTCACAGCGCTAACACCAACTGTGCCAGAAGACTGGTAACTGTGCCTACTGCACTAACCACGCCGAGGATACCCACAGCGCTAACACCGACTGTGCCAGGAGACTGGTAACTGTGCCTACTGCACTAACTATGCCGAGGATACCCACAGCGCTAACACCGACTGTGCCAGGAGACTGGTAACTGTGCCTACTGCACTAACCATGCTGAGGACACTCACAGCGCTAACACCGACTGTGCCAGGAGACTGGTAACTGTGCCTACTGCACTAACCACGCCGAGGACACTCACAGCGCTAACACCGACTGTGCCAGGAGACTGGTTACTCTGCCTACTGCACTAACCACACCAAGGACAGTCACAGCGCTAACACCGACTGTGCCAGGAGACTGGTAACTGTGCCTACTGCACTAACTATGCCGAGGACACTCACAGTGCTAACACCGACAGTGCCAGGAGACTGGTAACTGTGCCTACTGCACTAACCACGCCGAGGACACTCACAGCGCTAACACCGACTGTGCCAGGAGACTGGTAACTGTGCCTATCGCACTAACCACGCCAAGGACACTCACAGCGCTAGCACCGACTGTGCCAGGAGACTGGTAACTGTGCCTACTGCACTAACCATGCCGAGGATACCCACAGCGCTAACACCGACTGTGCCAGGAGACTGGTAACTGTGCCTACCACACTAACCACGCCGAGGACACTCACAGCGCTCACACCGACTGTACTATCTGTGCTAGCAAACTGTTAGCCGTACCAACTCTTCTAACTATATCAATGGTGCTCTCTATACAATACTAGCAACACTAATTAAAAAAAATAATAAGATAAAATGAGAAGAAGAAGGGGAAAATGGGAGAAAACAAAAAATGAGGAGGAGAAACTAAAACTGAAAGAGTTCTAAAAGAAAACTGAAGCTGGCAGGCTGGCTTGGAAAATTTGCCTCAGGTCAGATTTTGATTCCTGGCTTATAAGCTCAAAACCAAATTCAACAGAGAGGTGTTTGAACCCAAGAAAAGGGCCTCTTGGCAACTAAATACACGAGAGAATAGTGGACCAACTCATGCAGGAGTTGATTAATTTGTAAAGCAGAGAGGGAGCCTCTCTCCTAGACATCCAGGTGCTGGTCACCCTCTCTCCCGTGCCAGTGTCCTTCGGAAGCTGAATAAGGTACTGGGAGGCTGTGCGTGGGCTTGGACTCACCATTGGCAGGTGGAGGGGTTTCTAGGAGCGCGCCTGGGGCTGGCTTCCCTGTGCCTGGTCTTCAACTGACATCAGCTCTTCAGAGGCTAGAATCCCCCTTTACACAGGCCTCTGTGTTCCCCTACACTGAGCACTCAGATACTGTCCCCAACTTCCATCATGACTCTGCATTTCCTAAGCTCCCACGTGCTGAATGCCCGCACCCCGCCATCCTGCCCCCGCCCACAACTCGGTCCTTCTTTGACAGAAGACCACATGGCAGCCACAATCAAATCACCTTCGCTGGCCCAAGACCCATCCTGTGCTCATGTTTACTGCAAACTCCCACGTTTTTCAATCCCCTTGTCCTCTCGCACAGCCAGTGTCTCTAATCTTGGCATTCTGAGTTCTAGAAATTTCTATCAAATTAGACTCTTGGCATCCAAAAACTTACTCTGGTTATGAGTTCACCAATCCTCCCAATGCACTTTTCTCTCTAAATAGGAAATGCTTGGCTGCGTTTCCTAAAGGCTTTGTAATGTGTGGTTCTCAGGTGATGCCAACCCATGAAGGCATACTCTCATGAAAACCACTCTTTGTAATTTATAAGTGACGGCAACAATGACGCATGGTAGTGACTCTATAAGAATTATCAGTTTTTTAAAAAATATTTTATGATGTGACTATTTTTAAACTGAATTTGTTACAATATCACTTCTGTTGTATGTTTTGGTTTTTTGGCCCTGAGTCATGTGGGGTCTTAGCTCCCCAACCAGGAGATCAAACCTTCAACCCCTGCACTGGAAAATGAAGTCTTAACCACTGAACCACCAGGGTAGTCCCAAGAATTATCAGTTTTTAAACTTTATCTTTGGGAAATCATTCTTTGGACTTAAGTGTTGAAAAGCAGCGTTCAGTCTGTCACAAGGTCAGGTTGGACCTTATGCCTTTCAAGTATGTGTTTTCAACCACAGGCTTGTTTTATAATTTTACTAGTTGGGTTTTGTAAGTAGTGGATCACAGTACAAAACTGAAAATTATTTTTACAACAAATATGATAAATGTAAGATATTTGTATTTTTATGAATAACTCTCCAGATTTGCTAGAATGGTGTGTGGTCACATGGGTGGAGCCAGTTTGAGACACTTTTCATGAACAGATTGCCATGTAAGTCAGTATGTAAGAATATGTTTTAAGGGATTATCAAGTCCTCTCTGTGGCAGAGACCCCGGTGCTCACCGAGGATTCTGCTAGTGGTCCTGTTATCTCTCAGTTGCTTCCTGAGTAGCAGCGTCATTGACCAGGACTGGCCAGCACACGGTAGGTCAAATGACTCGTGTGTCTCCTTCGTACTGAACATAGAAGAGGGTGTGAGTCTTCACGCGTTCTTTCTCTCGCCTACCGACCATCACAGCCTCGTGCTGTGATGACAGACCTAAGGGTGAAGGTCGGAGCAGCCTGAATCTCTGAGTCACTGCATGGCAATCTATGGTCTTGAGGAGTTACCCCGTTCCTCCATGAAATTTGTGTAAATGATAAACACACCTTTGTTTTGTGAAACCTCTGCGATCTGGGGGCTGTTTTACTATAGTAGAACTTGTCTAGTTGGCGAATATATTCTAGAAGAGTGTTCTGAAAGATCTTTGATGATGACTCCAGTAAGAAATGTATTACACGTCGTGAGCCAACACACTCAGACACGTATACACACACATTTCTGGAAAAAAAAAAAAAAATTGGGAAACAATTGTTATCATTAATATGCATGATTTCTTGTTTTGCTCTCCTATTCTACTCCAAAATGCTGGTTTTAACTTCCTAAATTTATATGACAACTGCCAATAGGGTATGACCTGAGTCTGAAAAATGCTGCTGTAGATCATAATTTGTGTATGATTTATTTGCTAATTCTAAATCTCTCATGCATATTTATGAAGGCAAGCTTTTTAGCTCTTCCTCTGGCAACTTTTAATTTTCTCTCCCAGAATGGATGGAAGTGTTTTTATGTAATACATATCACATCCCACATAATTTCTGGAAGTTAATGTTTTATTGTTGAATCTCCTAATTTACATCATGTATTTTTAAATTTACTTATAAAATGTTGTCACATGGAATAACAATGTTAACGTGATTATTATTCACTTATTTTCTTTTTTTAAAAATGAATGTCTATAAATAACTATCTCTTGCATTAGAATCAGGATATCACAAAAACCTCACTAGCTGAACATATTTTAGTGTTAATACTGGTGCAAAAAATGAAATAGAGACCAAATATTTTTAAATAGCACTATATATATTTGATGTACTGTATACTCATATCAAAACTTGCTATTTCTATTAAGAAGCTGATAAGTTACTCTCTAATTTCATAAATTAGACTACAACTGTGAAAATATGGACGACTATTTTGTATCTGTGCTGCTATATAAGATGCTTAAAGTTTATACAGAAAGGTGCAAAATTACAGAGATGAAGTAATGACAACTCATGAACATTTCACCTGAATTTCCACTGGCCTTTTTCTTCAGCCAGAATCATTTTGATATCCTCTGAATATGCTTTTAGAAATGAATGTGGTATCTATTTCTTCAGTAAATACACACACACACATTTTAGGTATATGTGTGTATATACAGTTATACAGGTGTATATACAGATATATACACACGTGTATTAGTCTACATATGTATATATATTTCTGCGTGCACTTAAACACACATGCACACTTAATGTCTTTTGGTTTATTTTCAGACTGTTAATGAGAAATGAAATTTTGATGATTTCCATTTATTTTTGCTTTAAGTCTAAACTGGCTTAAAAAGGCCTTTGCAACATGTAATAAATTTCTTTTAAAAATCATAAATATATCACATCATAAAGCATTCTATAGAGAAGATCATATGGAGTTAGAGAAGGTAGAAATCCATGCCAACATGGGAGAAAAGAGAAAGAACACGGGTTTTCCAGGCTTTTCTGCCTTCAAGAAAGGGCCCTCTGGCTCTGTGTTGCCAACTTAGAGGCGAGGAACTCCAGGCTGCTCCCACGGGAAGGGAGAAATGTAGTCAGAAGGGATGGATCAGTTCTTGGGAATCAAATCAAACCAGCACATCAGTTTTGGGGGGTCGGGTGGGCACTGGTGAGATATTCCTTGGGTAGGAGAACAAAGTGACAGCCTCTTGGAACACCTTTCTACTTGGTGATGAGATGCTGTCTCTGGGGGTGACCGGGGGAAGGGGGCATGTCACCTTTGGGTTGCAGGTTAAAGCTCCTCCTGGACTGCTTGGCTGCCACACCTGTAGCTGACTGTAGCGCTTTCTGTGCGAAGGGCTTCTGCCTCCTTTGGGTCTCAAGTTACAGGGAGACGAGCTAGCTTTTCCCCCTTCAGTGGGAAGGGCTCCATACAAATGGGGGTTCCGGTGAAGTGGCTGCCCACCTCTCCAAACCTGACCCCTCACCCTCACACACCTCTTCCAGAAGAGAGGCCATTTCCCCAACTCATCAACTGCAGAAGCTGTTTTCCTCCAATCGTGTATGGAAAGCTCTCGAAATGCTCACCTTCTCTCCCCTCCATCAGATTAAGCAGCCCCAGAGCAGCGTCGGAAAGGAACATCCCTGTGCTAAGAACTACTAAACTACTCTTTCCTAGATGTGTCTCCATCCTGCCTTCCTTTCTTTTTTCCTCTGCCTAACTATGGGAGGAGTCCCAGAAAAATGGGGTTGGAGAAAGGCTAGGCACATGGAGAGTGACAGGGGCATCTCCCAGAGTTTATCATAACTCAGAGCAGCGGCTGATGAAAAGGCAGCCAGGCCACTGAGATCTTACGCCTATTACGAGCCAGACAAGCTACAACGCTGACCATGGTGGTAAGATTTCCTGCGATCATGCTTTTGGACTCTCTCCTACCCATCTGGTAACTAGGGGACCTTTCGATTAGCACCACCTTCATTTACATCCCTGGAAAAGCTTCCTAAAAGTCAACACATCTTTCCCCAAAGGATTTACAGCATCTGGGCTTGAAGAGACTCAGAGCTCACCTCTGTCATAAACCTGGCTCCTCCTTTTACATAACGGGTCCTCCCTTGAGATCATGAATAAAACGTCCTTGGAGTCCCCAGGCCTGACTTATTTAAATGTATTCTCTTAAGAGAATGCATAGCTCTTTTATGAAAGAAATGGAGGGGTTGGCATGATATCACCTATCTGAAGGACAGAAATGAAGGGCTTAAAGTCACAAACAGGACAGAGGTGTGGGTGGGAGCACTGTATTTAGGGCACAGAATAGAAAAGGTTGCCTCCATAGGAATGAAAAGAATCACTGACAGTGAGCGAAGCTTCAGATCTAGACATGGGCATGGCTGGTGTGGGGGGAGGGTCACTGCTACTCTCCTGGAAGAGGCGGTGGGGACAGCGGAGGGGGCTGGGTGCTAGTCCTTGCCAAGGATGCTCTTCAGGCTTCTCTGCATGGCCTTGTCCAGCTCTTCCTCCAGCTCCTCCTTCTTGGACATGGCCAGCTTGGACTGGTGATCCCGCATCACCTGGTCAATGTAGGGGGCACTCTGTGTGCAATACAGCATCAGCGTCCACTCCTTCAGCACCCCCTTCTGGGGCACGCTCCCCACGAAGCCCAGCTCCAGGGTCCAGGTGCCCTGGGAGTCCTCCCCCCAAGTGTGGGTGGTCATGAAAGGCCACTTGTCTAAGCCCACATTGGCGTCGTAGTCTCAGGTGCGGTGGCTCAGCAGGATGGACTTGGTGCCCATGGGGGATGTCATGTTGATGTCCAGGTCCCCTCTCCTGGTCATGTTGACCGTGATGACCACTTGGACGTGCTCCAGGTAGGGGACAAAGTTTTCCTTCCCCTCACATGCGTCAGTCATGAATGTCAGCACCAGCTTGCCAGTGGTCGGAATTTTCCTGAGGGCAGAGTAGCGAGCAGACACAGTGAGGGGTGGGGACACTATCCCAGGGTTTTTTGTTTTTTGTTTTTTTTTAATTTTTGGCTGCATCCAGGGGCATGTGGGACCTTAGTTCCCCACCAGGGATAGAACTCATGCCCCCTACATTGGAAGTCAGAGTCTTGATCACAGGACTGCTGCGGGATTCCTATCCCAGGGGTTTTGAAGGCCATTCTGTGAAGTGGGGAGACCATGGACTCTGGGGTTTTCTATTATACCAGCTGTGTGATCCTAAGCAAGTCACCTGCAGTCTCTGACCTGTTTGGACGGGGGATGCAGCCAATACAGTTGACCCCCTTCCCACTTCTCCTAGGTTTCTGCTGGGTTCTCTTGCACCTGAGGGCCCTGTGGACCCTGATGGCAGAATGTCAGGAATTTGATCCGGAAGTAAAAACCCTAACCAGTGATTGACAGGAGGAGGTGAGTCAATATAGCCCACGTTCCTCACTGCTGGTGGGGACAACTCAGTGTCCCTGGTGGGGTTGAGCCTAGTCGCCCAGGGCAGCGAGGTGCCAGTCAGCGCATCCTCTGTGTCTTCTCTATTGGGTTGCTCTCTCTCCCTGTCTACATTGCCTCCTCCTCACCTGTGTCTCCTGAGATCATCTTTCAGAAAAAAAAAAACTGTCAGCACCCAAGTCCCACTAGGGCAACTGAGAGTGGGACTGGAGCTCAGATGTCTTTCTTTTACATCACTCAGTACTTTGATAAAGAGAAATTATTGCTGAAATGATTGTTATGACTATCATAACAATATGACTGCAGCTCAGAAGTGACTGGTCATGGCCACACCTGACCGGCATGCAGTTGAGCACACCCTCCCCTCTCTACTGAGCTTCTGCTATTCAGGTCAAGTGTTAATGTTTATTTCCAAATTCACTTAAAATTCAGAGCTTGCCACAGCCTCAGGGGCTTCCCTGGTTGTTCAGATGATAAAGAATCTGCCTGCAATGCGGGAGACCTGGGTTCGATCCCTGAGTGGGGAAGACCCTTTGGAGCAGAGAATGGCAACCCACTCCAGTAGTCTTGCCTGGAGAATCCCCATGGACAGAGGAACCTGGCAGGCTACAGTCCATGGGGTTGCAAAGAGTCCAACATGACTGAGCAACTAACACTTCGCTCAAGGAGCTGAGTGAGCAAGGGAGGGTGGGGGCTGAACCAGACAGGGTGCTCTGGGAAACACTGGCGGCGGGGTGGGCCAGGCTGCCTCTGCTCACTGACTTGGATGGTCCAGCACAGATGCCTCACAGCCAGTTCTATTCTTCCCTTTTATTTTAGTCAAGCACCCTTCACGGACTCTCCTGTCTAAAGTCTCTTTAGAGAATTGCTTTTCAAGCTGCCTGCTTCTCTGGGAAGATGAGCACTGAGGAGACTCATAAACCTGACAGTCACCACTCAGTGGTTCCCAGCCTGTTTCCGTGCAGCCCAGCATAGACTTGGCCGCTGCCAGGGGGCTATGGAGCCCTGCAGCCTGCCCTTGAGAAGCTGGATTCCTGGCAGTGAGGGCTGCTTCTGCCAGAGGCCCAGCCGGTCTGGGCGCTGCCCTTGGAGACTCCCTGCCCAGCCTCTGAGTTCTTCCAGCATGGCATCTGCCCCAGACCTCGCTCATCAGCACCTGAGATCAAGTTTAGGTGGGCGGTGGGCAAGGGGGCAGAGGGCACCCAGGAGACCAGAGCCCTTCCAACAAGGCCTGGCCTCCCCCACCCCAAATTTCCCTGACTGGTCTGACCACCCTATCACCTGTCGCCACTGTTTAGATGCCTTCCTTGTGCCCAGGTGAAGCTGGCTGAATAGTCATTCATTCATTCACTCATTCATTCATTCCACAAATATTGATCCCATGACTGCTAAGCTCTAGCCCCGAGGACACACCAGCAGATGGGACAGGCTAGGTTCCTGTCCTCGGGGAGCCCAGCTGAGTTAGTTCTGAAAGTGCTCTCGAGGGAGGGTCTATATACGTATGGTTATGACTGCCTCGGGGCTTCCCTGCTGGCTCAGATGGTAAAGAACCTGCCTGCAATGCAGGAAACGTGGGTTTGATCCCTTGGTGAAGGGAATGGCAACCCACTCTAGTGTTCTTGCCTGGAGAATTCCATGGAGAGAGGAGCCTGGCAGACTACAGTCCATGGGATCTCAAAGAGTCAGACTGGACTGAGTGACTAACACTTTCACTTTTCATGACTGACTTGCCTTGTCGTACGGCAGAAACCTACATGATGTTGTACAGGATATATTCTCCAATTAAATAAATTTTAAAAAAAAGAGCTCTCATCTTTCCTTTCATTAAAATAATGCTTCTGAGACCACCCACAAAATTTAGTCTTCTGGATCTTATCCAAAATCTCATAAATCAGAACCTTTGAGGAGTGGGGCCTTGAGAACACAAACTGACACATTTCTATATACTTTCTTTTTCTATTATTTGGTCACACTGTGTGGCTTGTGGGATCTCAGTTCCCCAGCCAGGGATCAAAACTGGGTTCCCTGCAGTGGAAGCACCAAGTTCTAACCACTGGATCACCAGAGAAATCCTTTTTTTTTTCTCTCAAGAAATGCCTATATATTTTAAAGTTTAACATTGCTGTCATAGTATATGTGTACATGTGTATTGTTCTAAGAATAAAACTGTTGCAACAGAAGATCATTTGGGAAATGTAAATTCTTGATGAATTTGTATAAAACCCTATAAGAAACATATAAGCCAAAACATCTATATATATAGTGAAATGAATTTAACCTGATAAACTGAAACATAATAAAAGACTTTTCCAGATTAAAAAAAAATAATAATGCTGCTAACACTGGGTAAGCTCCCAGCTGGTTGTGAGCTACTGCGATGGTCATATTTCAGGGCCTCGGATTCATTAACTAACATGAGGGCATCAGACGACCTATTTCCAGTGTTGCCTTTGGCTCCAAATTCCAGCAAGTATCTGGATTAGCACAGAGTGCTCAGTGCACTTGGAACTGGGAGGGAAATGGTCATTCATCCCAGCATACGTTCTCCATCTCCCTCCCCCTTCCCTCCACAAGCACAGAGCATGAGGATCAACAGAAACCCAGTCTTCCTGTCCAGGGCCATTGCAGAGAACAAGGTCTGATGTCAACACAAACCATGACTAAGCAGAGTCCCAGTGCTCCTTCTCCTCAATACTGCAGTTGTACCACCTTTCTGCTAATTGGGAACGTAAGCCAAGATGCAGCTAACTACATCCTGCCCTTGTCACACTGCCCATGGCCCCCACCTGCTGTGGCCCAGAGCCTGCAAAGGCACAGCTGTAGGGCTTCCCTTAGCAAAGTTCCTCTTTGTAAATCTCTCCCTCTTGTCAATAAGGGATGGAAGTTCCAGGCCCCAGGGCTCTGGATACTGGATACTCTGCAACTGACTAATGCTACAGCTCTGCCTGGAAGCTGGTTATCCCCGAATCAAATCCAGTGCATCTCAGGAGGACACAGAGAGGGCATCTGATACGGTTGCCAGTGCAGTGGTGGCATCTCCAGGGTATTTTCCACAACTAGCAGCAGAGCTTACTGCCCCCACTTACTCTGGGTCCTGCATGGAGCTGCCCACGCAGTGGAACCTCTCAGGCATCGTCTTGGAGTCTTTGGCCATCTTCACAATGGCACCTGCATCTAGGACCCTGTAGCCAAAGAGGTGATCAAACTCCAGGCCAACCCAGTCCTCCGCCACTGATGGACCTTGTCGTGAAGCTGGTTCTGTTTGGGGGTGAGCACAGTCAGATGCTGCGTGTCTCTCCAGGTCAGACCCAGGCTGTGGACCAGAGGCAGCGCATTTGAGAACAAGGGCATGGGACAGGGGTGAAGGGAAGGAAAAAGAGGCACAATGTCTAAGATAGCACGTAGACCTCCAGTAAGATTTGGGAACATCTATGAACCCCCGAGTCAAGGGAGGATTATCCATGCATTATTTATAATATAGGTATAGCTGTACATCAATTAAAAGTCTTGCCTTTCTTACTTAAATATATTTCAAATGCAAAAACTGACACACACACTGGGATGGCTAAAATGAAAAAGGCTGACAATACCAAATGTTGACAAAGATGAGGGACAAGTGAGTACTTTGCAGATGGGAGTATAAATTACCACAAACACTTTGGAAAACAGTTTGACTCATCTTCTAATGTAGCCCAAGTGCTTAAGCTGTAGCCCAGAAGTTCCATTTCTAGGCGTGTAGCGAACAAAAATGTGTGTATATATTCACCAGACATACAGGTACTGGAATGTCCATAAGCCCAAACTATGAAGCTCCCAAATGCCCATCCGCAGTAAAGTGGATAAGCCAACTGAGATGTATTTATTGAACGTGGAACACTGCACTGCAGTGAGAAGGAAATATAGCTACTCAGAATAGCTGGGATGAAGAGAATGCTGACCCAAAGAAGTCAGACACAGAGGGGAACAAACTGTATGATTCCAGTCACTTAAAGTGGAAACACAGGCACAGCCACTGCATGCTGTCGGAAGCCAGGCGGGTGGTGGGTCTCGGGCAGGCGGTGCTGGAGGGACGCGGAGGCTGCCGGGCGCGCGCCGAGCTCTGTTTCCGGGTCCGAGTGTTGGCCGCGTGGAACCGTTCCGTTTGGGAACACCGCACAGCCACTGCGTGCTGTCGGAAGCCAGGCTGCTAGTGGGTCTTGCGCAGGCGGTGCTGGAGGGACGCGGAGGCTGCCGGGCGCGCGCCGAGCTCTGTTTCCGGGTCCGAGTGTTGGCCGCGTGGAACCGTTCCGTTTGGGAACACCGCACAGCCACTGCCTGCTGTCGGAAGCCAGGCTGGTGGTGGGTCTCGGGCAGGCGGTGCTGGAGGGACAACAGAGGCTGCCGGGTGAGCGCCAAGCTCTGTTTCCGGGTCTGAGTGTTGGCCGCGTGGAACCGTTCCGTTTGGGAACACCGCACAGCCACTGCCTGCTGTCGGAAGCCAGGCTGGTGGTGGGTCTTGGGCAGGCGGTGCTGGAGGGACGCGGAGGCTGCCGGGCGCGCGCCGAGCTCTGTTTCCGGGTCCGAGTGTTGGCCGCGTGGAACCGTTCCGTTTGGGAACACCGCACAGCCACTGCGTGCTGTCGGAAGCCAGGCTGCTAGTGGGTCTTGCGCAGGCGGTGCTGGAGGGACGCGGAGGCTGCCGGGCGCGCGCCGAGCTCTGTTTCCGGGTCCGAGTGTTGGCCGCGTGGAACCGTTCCGTTTGGGAACACCGCACAGCCACTGCGTGCTGTCGGAAGCCAGGCTGCTAGTGGGTCTTGCGCAGGCGGTGCTGGAGGGACGCGGAGGCTGCCGGGCGCGCGCCGAGCTCTGTTTCCGGGTCCGAGTGTTGGCCGCGTGGAACCGTTCCGTTTGGGAACATGGGCTGTCAGTTCTTCAAGAGCAGAGACAACAGCCACAGTAGCTGTCTCCCCAGGGCCCAGGACGGCCCTCCTCGGCACTCTCTTCATTCAGCAAATAAACAAGTTGGTTTGCAGAGGTGTCTCTGGAAGTTAGTGTCTACTATTACTCAATGTCTGTGTTTTTCAAAGTGTCAGCCATGACCCGTTTGTGGGATAGAAGGTCGGCTGACTGCATGGGCTATGTATCTGGGTTGCACAGTAAAATCATTTGTGGGACATTTAAGACCAAACTGCTCCGGCCACATCTCAGACTAAGTAAATCAGAATCTCTGGGAGGGGGACCCAGGCTTGGGAAATTGTTAATACTTCTCAGGTCATTCCAGGAGACAGCTGAGGTTGAGAAGCAGGTTCTTTATGAATGAAGCTGTCACGAGTGGAAGAGAACAGAAAAGAAAACCAGTGTGACTGTAATATGGGGAAAGTATGTGTGTGTTATGTGTTGGGTTGGAATGCAAAATGTGTTTCTCACTGACAGTCATGGTCAGAAAAGTTGGAAAAACCTTGCACTACAGTTCTCCTCAGAATTAAATGATTCAAAGAACATCACTCACTTGATAAAATCTCATCACGGGCAGGTTTCATTGGTTCAAAGCTTTGAATGAGAGTCAGAAGATGCTAGTGATTCACATGCTCTTGAAATATAGACTTTCAGTTTTTAAGGAGAAAGTTTCAAGGAAAGTCAGTGCTTATTTGAGAAATTTAAGAACATATTTATTTTGGACATATGGTCCCCTGGACATACAGACAAGGTGAACAGTGTGAAATTGCCTGACAGTGACTGTGGCTGGAAGTTCAGTGCTTTGGTAGAACAGGATTCTGAATCATTTAACCCAAAAGTGTTGATAAACGAAGATCTGCTAACTTCAGGGTGATCAGAAGGCTAGCTGGCAGGTGGAGTAGCTCTCACCTTTGCAAGGGGTTCTGCCACAATAATATGCTATGCTTCCTGAAGGACCCCATTAGACCTTTCTACATGGATTTACTCTTATGGGGCCCATGAGAGAGAAAGAATGTGTCAGAATGAGGATGTTCTCATTTCTAAACTAAATCAGAGCAAGGTCTATATGCCAGCATCAAAATTTGTGACACTGGTTGAACAACCATTTGCTTATGCCTGAAAAGTAACACCGAGTCCCTCCTAGTTTTACATTCTGAGCAACTTCTGAATTGATCGAAGGCATGCATATGTGCTAAGTCGCTTCAGTCGTGTCTGACTCTTTGTGACCTCAGGCTCCTCTGGACAGAGGGATTCTCCAGGCAAAAATACAGGAGTGTATTGCCATGCCTTTCTCCAGGGGATCTTCCCAACCCAGGGATAGAACCCACATCTCTTATGATTCCCGCATTGGCAGGCGGGTTCTTTATCACTAGCACCACCTGGGAAGGCCTAACAGAAGAGAGTGTGTTAGTGTTAGTAGTTCAGTTGTGTCTAGCTGTTTGCGACCCCATGGCCTGAAGCTTGCCAGGCTCCTCTGTCCATGGAATTCTTCAGGCAAGAATACTGGAGTGGTCTTCTATTCCCTTCTCCAGGGGATCTTCCCAACCCAAGGATCGAACCTGGGTCTCCTGCCTTGCAGGCAGACCCTTTTCTGTCTGAGCCACCAGGGAAGCCCCATTGTGTAAAGCAGGGATCTCACAACCTGCTTCAAGCTTTAATCCTACTATGGCAGCTCAAGGGTTGTAGGTGACACCTATTAACTAACACAAAATAAATGTACAGAATATCTACAGTATGGAAGTCACTGTGTTCAGTGTTATAGGCAAGGAATAGGTCATGTTTTTAAATAGTTTATATAAGAGTTGGAAAAGTAAGACGGATCTACGGAAAAGCACTACCCAGTGAAGTGATTCTATGAGCATCTATTGAGTGTGTGTCATGTCTAGGCCCTGCACTAGTTCTGAGCAGGCTGTGGAAAGGTCTCAGAGCCTATAGTCTGGGGGGCAGACAGACAGACAGCTCAATATTTAAACAGGGGGGAGCCGAGCTCCCTGTCATGCCGAGGGAGCCAGCAATGGGGCCCTGGAATTATCCCAAGGAGAGCATCTCACAGAACGTGGACCAGCATCAGAACCACGTGGGAACCCATGACAAACATGGATTCCTGGTCTCAACCTTAGGTCTCTGGCATCGGACCTCCTGGGCCTGAGGACGCACACTTAGGACTGTACCCAGGTGATGCTTCTGTACATGGGGTTTGAGAACACGGGTCTGAGATGGCAGTTCACAGCCTCAGCTGCACGTGTGGACAGCATGAACACAATATGTCAGACAGGACCCAGAATTATTGCTTCCATGGACCTGTCCATACCTCTGCCAAAGGCTTGAAGAATCCAGAGGCGGGAGAAGGCAAGTATTACGCAGGTGATAAACTTTAAAAAGCACAGGAGATCCAGAGCCCCGGGTGTCAGGGAGGGAGAGCCAGGGACTGAGGCAGGAGAGAACCACATGTTAGGACATCGGAACTTTATCTGAGGAAGGCAGAGGTGCTTGAGCTGACCTTTAGAAACATCATCCAGAGAAGGAATTAGGACGTGTGGGATTGGAAGGCAGTAATATTTAACAGCAGTATGGAGGAATCTCTCAGACATAATGTTGAACCAAAATGCCCATACTGATACTTAGGTGATGGTCTGTTTCCTGATTTGGGTGCTGGTTACTTTGATGTGTAAGGCTTCCCTGGTGGCCCAGATGGTAAAGAATCTGCCTGCAATGCAGGAGGTCTGGGTTCGATCCCTGGGTGGGCAAGATCCCCTGGAGAAGGAAATGGCTACCCACTCCAGTATTCTTGCCTGGAGAATCCCATGGACAGGGGAGCCTAGTGGGCTACAGTCCATGGGGTCTCAAAGAGTCAGACGAGACTGAGTGACTGACACCGATTCTTCATGGCTGTGTCATGCGAGTGTATGCTCCTCGGTTCTTTGTCTCATCACAACAAAAATTTGGAGTGACGGACATTGAAGCCCCTTGGCGGGTCACAGCTCTTGGAGGACAGACCGTGTTATAGCTCTCAGGTCTGGAACGGACCGTGTTATAGCTCTTAAATAAATCAATGTTACAGCTCAGTGTTACAGCTCTATTTATTTAGATAATAGCAGGAAAATCCATCTTCGAGGCATGACGACACGTCGATCCAAAGACACGAAGAGAAGATCGCCCCATCGCGCAGGGGAGAGAGGGAGCAAAAAGGAGAGAAGAGAGCTTTGGCTCCTCTTTTTATATGTTTCTCTGTCCCTGGGCCTGTCTTATGTAAATTGGGCCAGTCAGGAGTGTTGTTTGTTTTACCTGAGGTTCTCAAACCGGTCCTCAGACCTTCCTTTGTTCTATTTTCATGGGCTTTCCCTTCCAGGTCTTTTAGCCACCGCCATTTTGGACTCTTTTTCCCTATTCTAACTACCTAACATTCCCCCCTCAAGAGATGGGAGGCCCAATTCTTTGGGAATAGGGGCGTCAAGGTCTCTCTGGCTACTTCCTGCTGAACTGGGACGCCGAGGGACATTGGGCCTCCCCCTCTTGCTAGTCTCAGGCCTCAGAGTCCTTATAGTGGTGTCCATCTAAGGGTGACTGATGTTTTCCGTGGTTGGCTGTAGTTTTATCTTTGTTGAACTGGCGCTGCATGTCGTAGCTTGACCTGGACAGACACAAGACAGGTGAGACAGTTGACAGTACATGGAACAATCATTAGCAGCGTCAGTATGGCATGACAAGGACTAGTGGGGGGTGGGGGGCATTAGCCAATTTTAAACGCACATCTCCAGGATGGCTCAAGTCCCTCCTTGTTCAGAGATCAGAAGAACTATCTCCTGTCTGTTTTGGAGTATTATTTTTGCCAAGCTGTGTTGGCCCTTTAGAGCTGTCTTGAGAAATCTTATCCCCAGAGACCAGATTTTGGGGTTGTTTATTAGAAGGGCACTCATTTGTAGTTCTGAATAGGTATCTGAGAGCTCCCAGGGGCTCACAGGTGTACTGAGTGTCCTCTTCTGTTTTCTTCCATGGCTTGACTCATGAGTAGTGAATCCAGGAGTCATGTCCTAGCACCTTGACCGCTGTGGGAGTAGAAAGTATTACAGGGTAGGGGCCCTTCCATGTGGGCTGGAGTTGAGCCTTTGGGGACCCATCTTTCCAGACTTTAATTAGGACTGGAGTCCCTGGAGCATATAGTGGCGAGTCTTTAGAGTCTTTTGGGTCCTGGTTCATACCCCACAAGCGTATATCCTGTTGGAATTGCCCAACGGCCATGGTATAAGACTGGAGGGTCTGAACCTCTGGATCTAGGAAGAGGTCATTGACATAAACAAAAGGTCTCCCATATAGCATCTCATAAGGACTAAAACCAACCTGTTCCTTAGGGGCAATACGGGTACGGAGGAGAGCTATTGGTAAAGCCAATAACCAGGGAGGTCACTTGGGTTATCTTTTTTATCGCTGATTTTAAGAATTGGTTGGCTCTTTCTACTTTTCCTGAAGACTGAGGCCTCCAAGCACAATGGAGATAATAAGTAATGCCCAGTGCTTTAGAGATTCCTTGGGTGATCTCAGAAGTAAATGATGTCCCATTGTCACTTTGCAATGACCTGGGCAGACCAAACCTTGGAATGATTTCATGGAGCATTCATCAATCAAAGGCTGAGTGATTACTAAGCATTACAGCAGATACTGGAGATAAAAATATATATACTGGGCTTCAAGTTCAAGGAAAATCCCACCACACAACATTCTGTGCTGCTCATAACACCATTCTTATTTGCTCAACCCTGCTACAGTAATCTTCCACTGCTTTTAAAACTGTAGGTAACTCTTTCCACATATGAAGGAGGTGCTAGTGAGCTCACTATCATTCCAGAGTTTCTGCTGAAATAGGTTCTTATGGCCAAACATAGGGACAATGCAACTACACATTCACATATCAATTAACCACATAAAAGAATTTCCAAGTTCCAAACATTCAGATAACAAACCCTCCGCCTTCCAGTCTCACGAGACCAAATCGTTTCAGTCTCCAGCACAGGGACTGTGTACCCCTTCCCACTCCCACCCCAAGTATCTGCAGGTTTGTACCAGAATTTCCTTTTCCCATGATTTCCCGTCTGCCTAAAAATGAAATAGACCTATTGCTGCTAAGTTAGAGGCTTTCACTAATCACTCACTAGTTTTCACTTCGTTACTCACTAAGACTCCTGGCATCTAACACCCCAGACACAACTCTCACCCAACCGCTGGCCAGAATAGATGGAATTCCTGGCTGCCAGGAATCACCAAGTATTTGGACCTCCACGGTCCTAAACCAACATACCCTGCAACTGATGGCTGCTCTTCCAACTCCTGAGAGAAACTGTAGCTCCCAGAGAGAGGCTTGGGAGCAGGTACGCAGAGGGAGGGGAGACTGTCGAGAGAGACCACGTGCTTTTCTGTGGCCAAGTCTATTGACAGTGTTTCTCAAGTGGGGTTCCAGGGGACACTGACTTGGGTCCTGAGATTCATTAAGAACTGCTGGGTGGTACATCCTGTAGTAATAAGTGGGTTTCCCAGGTGGCTCAGTAGTAAAGAATCCGCCTATCATGCAGGAGACACGGGTTCAGTCCCTGGGTTGGGAGGATCCCCTGGAGAAGAAAATGGCAGCTCGCCCCAGTATCCTTGCCTGGTGAATCCCAAGGATAGAGGAGCCTGGCAGGTGGGGTAGCAAAAGAGTCAGACATGACTTAGTGACTAAACAACAACATGCTAAATAAATACTTTCAGAAGTTATGTTTTTGAAAGAGCTATTTCACTTTAACAGCAATCCTCATAATTAATTGATTATAAAACAAGTGTGTGTGTCAGAAAGAGACAGAGAGGATGTGATAGAAATGCTCCTGAAGAGCCAGGGTTCCGAGGGACACAGGTGGAAACACTGTGCACGCCAGACTTTCACCAGCTCCCTCACTCAGCCTCCACCGTTTCCTCAGTATTTTACACTCAATCTCATCTGCAAACCTTTGCCTTGATCCTCAAAGGGCGTCAACTCTCGCCCTCGTGTCTGCCGCCTGGTATTGCTTCCTTCCATCACAGCATCACGCCCTCTGTCCCTGGACTTCCCCTCACCCCCAGTGACCCCCTCCAACCCCCCTCACCAGACCTGCACCCACCCAACCATCCAGGACAAATGTCTTCAGCCTATGTTTCAGTGATCAGCTCTGGTTTTCCCTCCACATCCACATAGGCAACTACTTCCTAGACATTTTCATCTGGACATTGCAGAAGCATCTTGAACCAAAAAAGTCTAAAAATAAGCTCCTGTCTTCTTCAGTGGTCCTGATGACAGTAAAGCAGGAACGAGTCACCCAGCTGGAAGCTGATGACCTGCCAAGTCTCAGAGCTGCTCACTGTCCTCCACTCCCCCTGCTCTGCCCTCTCCACACCCACAGCCTGTGTCCACCCACGATGAGAGGGTCCACCTGGCCCCCCATCATACCCAAGACTCTGATAGCCTCCGTCCACCCACGACGTGAGGGTCCACCTGGTCCCCCATCACATCCAAGGCTCTGATAGCCTCTGTCTGCCCACGATGCAAGGGTCCACCTGGTCCATCACATCCAAGGCTCTGATAGCCTCTGTCTGCCCACGACGCGAGAGTCCACCTGGTCCATCACATCCAAGGCTCTGATAGCCTCTATCTGCCCACGACGCGAGGGTCACCTGGCCCCCCATCATATCCAAGGCTCTGATAGCCTCTGTCTGCCCACGACGCGAGAGTCCACCTGGTCCATCACATCCAAGGCTCTGATAGCCTCTATCTGCCCACGACGCGAGGGTCCACCTGTTCCCCCATCACATCCAAGGCTCTGATAGCCTCTGTCTGCCCTCGACGCGAGGGTCCACCTGGTCCCCCATCACATCCAAGGCTCTGATAGCCTCCGTCCACCCATGACGTGAGGGTCCGCCTGGTCCCCCATCATATCCAAGGCTCTGATAGCCTCTGTCTGCCCACGACGCGAGGGTCACCTGGCCCCCCATCATATCCAAGGCTCTAATAGCCTCCGTCCACCCATGACGTGAGGGTCCGCCTGGTCCCACATCACATCCAAGGGTCTGACACCTGTCCTAAATGGTGGGCAGCTTGGCTGTAAAGATGCGGATCTGAGCCTGTGCTCCCCATCGTCCCCACTCATACCTGTATCAGAGTATCCTGTGGAGGATATTACTATCCTCACTCTTGAATCCACACAGAGAACCTGGCCCCTGCTAAGCTCCCAGGGCCTGCCCCTTTCCCCGCCCCCTTGTCCGTGTCCTGCCCCCACCTGCTGAGCATGTCTGTCCTCACCAGCTTTCCTTCAGCTCCTCATCCACAAACCCCGCATCCTTTATCTAGAACATACCCCACACCTCTCACCCTGGCAGCACCCATAGCCACTTGGCTTCAACTCTAGCCTCTCTGCTCTGGGGAGGCCTCCTTCACCCTCCACCAGCCGCATCCCCCTGTATCATGGCAGCACTGGAGGAATGCACATCACAGCCGTGAACAGATACATGAGGTCCAGTGCCCAGAGCAGAAAGAAACCGACACAAGCCCATGGATATCGTCAATTTTCTCCTCACTGCGACCAGAGCCAATGCCTGAAATAAAGCAGATGGTTAATAAACACAAGATTAAGTAATAATAAAAGAATGGAGCTTATGACAAATGTAAATCACTATAAACTCACTCTTTTGTTTCTAATCTCCTGTCTCCCCATTCAGTCTCTTTTCTCTTCTTTATGCAGTGGAAACAGTGACCACCAGGGGTGGAGACAGTGGGTGTCTGATTCTGGAGAAGCAGAGGTCACAGTCAGGGGACGTCAGTCAGGAATGCAGTCCTTCGCTGGATGCGGGCTGAGGGGAGCCTGCCCTGGCCTCCAGGGCAGTGTTCCCATCTCTGACCCTGTGCTCCTCTGCCAGCACCAGCGGCACGGCCCTCTCCCTGTGATTTACCTGCACGCCTCCCCTCTCTCCGCTCCCCTCAGCTCCTCCTCCTGTCCTGCCCGAGCTCCAGACTTCCTTCTCCCTCCTTCACAGGCCTCTCTCTCCTTCTCCAGCTCAGAATCTCAGAGGCAAACTGACTTCCATCACCGAGTGCTTATTGTTTTAATCCCCATCATCTGGCTGTTGTTCTTCCACTAAGCTCAAAAATGATCTTCCTGGATCCAAGAGTCTCACCTATAGGAGAACAAGAGCTCCTGCTTGCTGAGCCCTGAGTAACAGGCAGGCGCCTGCAAGGTGTCCTGTGTGTACAAGTGTCATGGAGCCCTGACAGACAGGCGTCATCACCAAGAGGCTCACCCCCAGTGTATGAAGAAACTGCAGTCTCGGGCCTCGTCCAGTGAGGTCCAGGCCCTCACCCATCACCTCCTGACGTCAAGGACCAACACCAGTGTCTCTCCACAGGAGCTCTACTGAGCCCCAGGCTAACTAACGAAGGGGTCTGGGGCCTTAGACACCAACAAATATAGGAAAGCTATGAAAAATGCCGGGAAGGTGGCCAGGCGGGAACGTCACAACCTGAGGAATGATGCAAGCTCCTGGGTTTTCTTTCCTACTTCATCCCTGATGGGGTGCTAGAGAGGCCTGGACCCAGGACCAGATCTATACAAAGGACTGGGGAAAGGATGTCTGGTAGGAAAAAACCTCATTTTTGATACTTGTTGACCAATCTAAAATGGAAATAAAAACTGACCCCTCTTGGAATCAGTGTGGCCAAGTGGAGAACCGAATTTTCACCCTGATCTGCAGGGATGCAGTAAGGCTGGTTGGCAGGAGGCAGTGCTATCCAGCAACCCACTGCCCCAACCTCCTCCCTGGTGTCTGAGGAGGGGGCAGATGGCACTCCTACCCACCCCCCCAGCAGCAACGAGGCAGAATGAGGTGACTCAGAGGGCTGGCAGTGAGCCTACAATCTAACAAGAAAATAGGCAAAAGACAGAGACTTCACTGAGAGAACACACAGAAGATAAACACATGCTAAGATGGTCATTTTTTCCAGTAGTCATGTATGGATGTGAGAGTTGGACTATAAAGAAAGCTGAGCGCAGAAGAATTGATGCTTTTGAACTGTGGTGTTGGAGAAGACTCATGAGAGTCCCTTGGATTGCAAGGAGATCCAACCAGTCCATCTTAAAGGAGATCAGTCCTGGGTATTCATTGGAAGGACTGATGTTGAAGCTGAAACTCCAATACTTTGGCCACCTGATGCAAACAGCTGACTCGTTGGAAAAGACCCTGATGCTGGGAAAGACTGAAGGCAAGAGGAGAAGGGGACGACAGAGGATGAGATGGTTGGATGGCATCACCGACTCAGTAGACATAGGTTTGGGTGGACTCCGGGCATTGGTAACGGACAGGGAGGCCTGGTGTGCTGCGGTTCGTGGGCTTACAAAGAGTTGGACATGACTGAGCAACTGAACTGAACTGAACTGAAGATGGTCATTTACCGTTAGAAAATTGCCCATTAAAGTCACAAAGAGATACTGCCATAATTTTTTAAATGGTGACAGTAGCAAGGATGTAGCAAAATTAGATCTTTCACATATTGCCTCTGAGAATATTAAAATGGTACAGCCATTCTGTGGTTTTCAGTCTGTTTGCCCTCTGATGGAGAAAGATAAGAGGCTTATGAAAGCTTCCTGATGGGATAGACTGACTGTGAGGGATACTGGGTCTTGTTCTGATGGGCGGAGCCATGTTCAGTAAATCTTTAATCTGATTTTTCTGTTGATGGGTGTAGCTGTGTTCCCTCCCTGCTATTTACCTGGGGCCAAACTATGGTGGAGTTAATGAATGGATGGATGGCACCACCAACTTAATGGACATGAATCTGAATAAACTCCGGGAGTTGGTGATGGACAGGGAGGCCTGGCATGCTGCACTCCATGGGGTTGCAAAGAGTCAGACAGGACTGAGCGACTGAACAGAACTGAACTGAATGAAGATAATGGTGACCTCCCTCAAAAGATCCCATGCATGTACTGCTACAGTCTGTGCCCCCAACTCACGCTTTCCCCGGAGACTCCAGACATCCACAGGCAAGTCTTCTGTGGGCTTCTGTTTCTTTCTGTTTCTTTCTCCTGGGTCCTGGTGCTGACATCACCAAGTGAACTGAACTGAACAGTCATTATGTAAAATAGTTTGGCACCATCTTAAAAATACATTCTAAATATACATTTAACATATGCTGGGCATTTCTCTCAAAATGAGGAAACTGATTAGTTTAGTTCACTTCAATCGCTTAGTCATGGCTGACTCTTTATGACCCCATGGACTGCAGCACACCAGGCTTCCCTGTCCGTCACCAACACCAGAGCCTGCTCAGACTCATGTCCATCGAGTCAGTGATGCCATCCAACCATCTCATCCACTGTTATCCCCTTCTCCTCTTGTCTTCAATCTTTCCCAGCATCAGGGTCTTTTCCAATGAGTCAGTTTTTCGCACCAGGTGGCCAAAGTAGTGGAGCTTCAGTTTAAGCATCAGTCTTTCCAATGAATATTCAGGACTGATTTCCTTTAGGATTGACTGGTTGGATCTCCTTGCAATCAAAGGGACTCTCAAGAGTCTTCTCTAACACCACATTTCAAAAGCATCAACTCTCCAGTGCTCAGCTTTCTTTATGGTCCAACTCTCACATCCATACATGACTACCAGAAAAACCATAGCCCTGACTAGATGGAACTTTGTCAGCAAAGTAATGTCTCTGCTTTTTAATATGCTGTCTAGGTTTGTCATAGATTTTCTTCCAAGGAGCAAGCGTCTTTTAATATCATGGCTGCAGGCACCATATGCAGTGATTTTGGAGCCAAAGAAAATAAAGTCTGTCACTGTTTCCATTGTTTCTCCATCTATTTGCCATGAAGTGATGGGACCGGATGCCTTGATTTTCGTTTTTTGAATGTTGAGTTTTAAGCCAGCTTTTTCACTCTCCTCTTTTACCTCCATCAAGAGGCTCTTTAGTTCTTCACTTTCTGCCATAAGAGTGGTATCATCTGCATATCTGAGGTTATCGATATTTCTTCAGGCAACCTTGATTCCAGCTGTGCTTCATCCAGCTTGGCATTTTGCATAATGTACTCTGCATATAAGTTAAATAAGCAGGGTGACAATATACAGCCTTGACATACTCCTTTCCCAATTTGGAAAGGAGTCCATTGTCCCATGTCCAGTTCTAACTATTGCTTCTTGACCTGTATACAGATTTCTCAGGAGGCAGGTAAGGTGGTCTTGTATTTCCATCTCTTTAAGAATTTTCCACAGTTTGTTGTGATCCATACAGTCAAAGGCTTTGGCATAGTCATTAAAGTAGATGTTTTTCTGGAACTCTCTTGTTTTTTCTATGATTCAACGGATGTTGACAATTTGATTTCTTGTTCCTCTGCCTTTTCTAAATACAGCTTGAACATCTGGAAGTTCATGGTTCATTTATTGCTGAAGCCTGGCTTGGAGAATTTTGAGCATTATTTTGCTAGCATGTGAGAAGAGTGCAATCGTCCAGTAGTTTGTATATTCTTTGGCATTGCTTTTCTTTGGGATTGGAATGAAAACTGACCTTTTCCAGTCCTGTGGCCACTGCTGAGTTTTCCAAATTTGCTGGCATATTGAGTGCAGCACTTTCACAGCATCATCTTTCAGGATTTGAAATAGCTCAACTGGAATTCCATCACCTCCACTAGCTTTGTTCGTAGTGATGGTTTCTAAGGCCCACTTGACTTCACATTCCAGGATGTCTGGCTCTAGGTGAGTGATCACACCATTGTGATTATCTGGGTCATGAAGATCTTTGTTATACAGTTCTGTGTATTCTTGCCACCTCTTCTTAATATCTTCTGCTTCTGTTAGGTCCATACCATTTCTGTCCTTTATCGAACCCATCTTTGTGTGAAATGTTCCCTTGACATCTCTAATTACCTTGAAGAGATCTCTAGTCTTTTCCATTCTGTTGTTTTCATCTATTTCTTTGCATTGTTCGCTGAGGAAGGCTTTCTTATCTCTCCTTGCTATTCTTTGGAACTCTGTATTCAGATGGGTATATCTTGGCTTTTCTCCTTTGCCTTTAGCTTCAACTTCTTTTTCAACTATTTGTAAGGCCTCCTTAGACAGCCATTTTGCCTTTTTGCATTTCTTTTTCTTGGGGATGGTCTTGATCACTGCCTCCTGTACAATGCCATGAACCTACATCCATAGTTCTTCAGGCACTCTGTCTATAAGATCTACTTGCTTGAATCTGTTTGTCACTTCCACTGTATAATGATAAAGGATTTGATTTAGGTCATAGCTGAATGGTCTCCAACTCTTTGCAACCCCATGAATGGTCATCTGCCAGGATCCTCTATCCATGGTATTCTCCAGGCAAGAATACTGCAGTGGGTTGCCATTCCCCTCTCCAGGGCATTTTCCTGACCCAGGAATCGGAGCCAGGTCTCCTGAGTTGTAGGCAGATTCAGTGGTTTTCCCTACTTTCTTCAATTTAAGTCTGAATTTTGCAATGAGTTCATGATCTGAACCATAGTCAGCTCCTGGTCTTGTTTTTGCTGACCGTATAGAGCTTCTCCATCTTTGACTGCAAATAATATGATCAATCTGATTCAGTATTGAGCATCTGATGATGTCCATGTATACAGTCATCCCTTGTGTTGTTGGAAGAGGGTGTTTGCTATGACCAGTGCATTCTCTTGGCAAAACTCTGTTAGCCTTTGCCCTGTTTCATTTTGTAGTCCAAGGCCTATTACTATTCCGGTTTCCATCTCTTTAATTTTGTCATTTTGAAAGTGTTATATAAATGGAATCATATAGTATGTAACCCATAACCTTTGGATACTGGCTTATTTTCACTCAGTATTAATTCTGTTGCGATCCGGCCAAGTGTTGAGTGTATTGAAAGCTCATTTCTTTCCACTGCTGAATAATATTCCATGGTATGAATGCTCTAACATTTGCTTTATACATTGAGGGACATTTGGGTTGCTTTCAGGTTTGGGCTATTTACTGCCCAATTCTGTAATTTGATTATGGAACTTCAATGGGGAAAGGGATCTTTGCACAGGTAGAACAATTGTGTATCTTTTTTTTTTTTTTTTTTTTTTGGTTGGCTTCATGACTTGCAGCATCTGTCCCTATCAGGGATTGAACCTGAGCCCTGGAAGTGAAAGTTCTGAGTCCTAACTACTGGACCACCAGAGAATTTCCAACAGTTCTGTCTCTTGATTGTAGTGACGGTTACACAAACCAGCACATGTGATAAAACTGTACACACACAAACATGCATGCACTTACACTCATTCACATACACACACAAGGGCATGTGAAACCGGCAAAACTGAAGAAAGGTCTACAAAAAATGCCAATATCAGTTTTCAGGTTTTAACATTGTACTATACTTCTGTAAGATGGTATCATTGGGGAAAACTGGAGAAAGGCTACACAGGACCTTTGTGCACTATGTATGCTGTTTCTTGTGAATCTGTAATTATTTCAAAATAAAAATTTAAAAAACAAATCAACAGGGCCCATTGGTCATCTGTTCCTTAATTTCCCCAAACATGTACCTCCTTTGAATACCCAACATTGACATATAGCCATCTGATCCAGACACCCAGGAAAGAAGCTGATTTCAGTCTCTCCCCTCCCATATCCAGTTAGGTACCACTTCCTAGCTCAGTCAGCCCTGATAAAAATCTCAGGAGCAGATTTCTCCCTCTCTTATCACCACCACTCCAGAGCCATCTGACCACATCCATCCCTGTCAGTCTCCGCCTCACCCAAATCCAATTTCAACTCTCCTGTGGATCAACTTCACCAACACAGAATTCCTCACCCCAAATATTGTAATGTTTTCCACATCTGTGCCTTTCAGCAAACTTCCTCCCACCTGCTGGGGAAGTCCTCATATCCTCTCTCAAGCTTATAAGAACTTTTACGAATGGCCTCAAATCTTGCCTCATAATGAAGATTATTCCAAGTCGCTCAAGACCAAGTAATTGTCACCTCTTCAGCAACTACCCTGATCTTCCCACAGAATTCTATCCTAGCACTTGTCACCTTAACCTATAATTGTTTAGTCGTGTGATTGAAACCCACCTCCTAATTTTGCAATCACCCATCTGGTGGTTAGTTTCTCTCATCTTATTTGAATAAAAAATATGCATGTTGGACTTCCTGAAGGTCTAAGGGTTAAGAATCCACCTGCCAATGAAGGAGACACAGGTGGAATCCCTGGTCTGGGAAGACTGCATATGCCATGGGGCAACTAAATGCATGAGCCACAACTACTGAAGCCCATGCACCTTGGTGCCTGTACTCCGCAACAAGAGAAGCTCAAGCACTGAAACTAGAGAGTAGCCCTTGCCTGCTGCAGTTAGAAAAAGCCCATACAAAGCAACAAAGACTCAGCACAGCCAAAATTTTAAAAATAATAAAAAATTTAGAACTATGCATGTTATGTACATCATGAATGGAAAACAGCACTTTTTGTGTTGGACTGAGGACTTCTCAGCAATTTCAAGCAAAAATCCTTCTGTATTATTAAATGACTACTTAAATAGACCTTTAATACAGCATACATTCCAGAGTTTGTGGGTGGTCTCTACACTACTTGTTGGCCTGTATTTCCTTTAAACTTGAAAACTAGCTTTTCAAGAGGTATATTCTTCATAGTCCACAGACTAAGATACCACAGTCCCACAAATCTTTCTTCCCCAGGTAAAACAAACAACTGGAATGTTGTTAAATGCCAAGGGCTGAGGGGAATTTGCAAAACGGTAGTCATGTACACACAGCAATGGTGAACAGACACACAGCAATGGAGACACAGACAATAGCTATGGTGGACATATGCACACAGCAATAGCGGACAGACCCATAGTGATGGTGGACACTGACACACAGCAATCTCAAACTGAATGGCTATTCAGAGCCCCTGAAAATATCACAATCACATATTGGCAAATCACTGTATATTGGTGAGTAAACAAAAAGTTCAGAACCAAATACAGATCTAGAATCATTCAATTTCCTAAATAAGTTATCAACTGGAAAAAAAAAAAAAAGCACAACCTAAAAGTTGAGAATTATGTTTTATTTGGGGACCTTACTGAGAACTATAGCCTGGGAGACAGCATCTCAGAGAGCTATGAGGGAGAGAGCTCAAAGAGGTAAGGGAAGAGCCGGGATGTATAGAAGTTTTTGCTGAAAAAACAAAACAAAAAACATGTAGTCAAAGATCAAGATAACTGCTAATCACAAATAAGCTGACATCTCAAGTTAATGATGATAGTTGCCTTTCTGTGAATGGGAAGATATAAGAGTCTGGGCTCACTGAAACCATTCCTTTGATGTGCATGTTAAAAGGTTCCTGTCTGGGGCCCGCATCCTGCTTCTCTCTACCACAATCCCTTCAGGTACACCATTAGGGGCAGCTGCAGTGGCCAAGAGCTTAATGGCAAGCAACATTGTTTGTTTACTAAAATGGCAGACAATGTTTTTTGTCCAACATCCAGTGAAGGAAAATATAGGAATTTTATATCCTTATAAAGACATTTGACTATTCCTTTAATTGACTAATTGCCCAGTTAAACATTAGTTGTTGCAATCATGGGCAACAAGGAGGAGAGGGGAGGATGATGCATCCCTCAAGAAGAATGTTAAAACCATCAAATGCCATTCCTGTTCATGAATAATTACCTGTCAGGACTTCGCTTTGGTAGTAGCTAAAGCCCTTAGCAGGTACCCATAACCATCAACACTTGATACCACTGCCTTATTCACAAGAAAAACCAGATGATCTTCCACATAAACTGTTACTCTCCTGTATCATCAGCAGAATGGTGGTGGTGGCCGTGTAGCCACTAAGTCACATCTGACTCTTGCAACCCCATGAACTATAGCCCGCCAGGTTCCTCTGTCCATGGAATTTCTCAGGCAGGAATACTGGAGTGGGTTGCCATTTCCTTCTCCAGGGGATATTCCTAATCCAAGATTTAACCCGAGCCTCCTGTAATGCAGGTAGATTCTTTACAAACTGAGCCACTGGGAAAGCTTTAAAGGGATTTAAAGAAGGTGTAGTGAACGTTTGTGGCATAAGTTTGGAAGCACTCATCTTACCTGCTAGCACCATTCCTCTAATGTCTGCCTGCCACCATGGACAGTCACTGGGAAAGGTTCAGTACACGTACGTCAGGAGAGACTGTCTGCCCAGGAGAGCTGCAGATAGTTATTAAATAGGGGGAGGACAGAAGGCACTTCCTGTACTCCACCATTTGTGAATGTTCCCAAAGAGAGAAACTAGAGGTAGATCACACAGCAGAATTTGTATAAAAACAGTCACTGGTAGAAACAGACAAGTATTCTAAACAACTCAACACTACACACGAGAATGTGCAATTTGTGTTCCTGCAAGTTGAGACTTCCAGATGGACAGAAATAAATGTAAAGAAAAGCAGAAGCAAATAAGTGCTCCCATCATCAAATACAGTTTAGGTTTAAAACTAAACCATGAAGAAAAAGAACAGTAAGGATCAAAGCCAGTGTGAAACCAACATAAAAATCATTCCAAATTTTAAAAAATTTATTAAGGATTCATTCTCCATGGACTTTTAAAAATTTACGATTACAGTGCTCATTTTATTTATTCTCTATTTTGAGAAAAGCAATTGTAATTTCCCCAAATCTTCCTTTATTCTAATTGAAGTATAGTTGATTTATAATGTTGTGTTAGTTTCATGTGTAGAGCAAAGTGATTTAGTTACACACATGTATATATATATCTATTCTTTTTCAGATTCTTTTCCCATATAGGTTATTACAGAATATTGAGAAGAGTTCCTTGTGCTATACAGTAGGTCCTTGAAGATATTTTATATATGAAAAGATATTTTATATATGAAAAGAAAGTGAAGTCACTCAGTTGTGTCTGACTCTTTGCGACCCCATGGACTGTCACCTACCAGGTTCCTCTGTAAATGGGATTTTCCCGTATATAGTAGTGTATACACTACAGAGCAGAGGGGACGGAAGTGATGTGTGGAGGTGGCTCTGCCTTTCCCAGTGAGTGTGGGGCTACTCCCTATGGCCCCAAGCTCAGGGATAACTGCCCCTCAGAAAGGAATTCCAAGAAGCATATTAAAAAGCAGAGACATTATTTTGCCAACAAAGGTCCCTCTAGTCAAGGCTATGGTTTTTCCAGTGGTCAGGTATGGATGTGAGAGTCGGACTGTGAAGAAAGCTGAGCACCAAAGAATTGATGCTTTTGAACTGTGGTGTTGGAGAAGACTCTTGAGAGTCCCTGGACTGCAAGGAGATCCAACCAGTCCATCCTAAAGGAGATCAGTCCTGGGTGTTCATTGGAAGGACTGATGCTGAAGCTGAAACTCCAGTACTTTGGCCACCTCATTCGAAGAGTTGACTCATTGGAAAAGACCCTGATGCTGGGAGGGATTGGGGGCAGGAGGAGAAGGGGACGACAGAGGATGAGATGGCTGGATGGCATCACCAACTCGATGGACATGAGTTTAAGTAAACTCCAGGAGTTGGTGATGGACAGGGAGGCCTGTCATGCTGCGATTCATGGGGTTGCAAAGTCGGACATGACTCAGTGACTGAACCGAAATGAAATGAACTGAAATGGAGGAGAGAGAGAGAAAGGCCAGGAAACATATTTGGTGAAAATAATGGTGATAAACTCCCCTAACTTGAAGAAGGAAACAGATATCCTGGTCAGGAAACAGAGTCCCAAACAAGATGAAACCAATGAGACCTGCACCAATATATATCATAATTTAAATGGCAAAAGTTAAAGATATGGAAATTTAAAGATAACAAGATGAGAAATGAAAACAGAGAGTCACGTACAAGAGAATCCTCACGAGACAGGATTCTGAAGCTGATATTTCAGCAGAAGCTTTGCAGGCCCAAAGGGAGTGGCATGATATATTAACAGTACTGAAAGTAAAAAAAAAAAAAAAAACTAAAATAAAAACCACTTCTCAGCAGGGAATTATTCACAATTGAAGAAGAGATAAAGATTTTTTCAGACAAACGGAAACTAAGATTTCATCACCACTGAACTAGCCTACAAGATATATTAAAATGTCTTTAAAGAAATTTTTTTAAAGACCATAAAAATAAGAAAATATGTTAAGGAAAAAATTTCACTGGTAAAGGCAAATACATAGTATAGGTAGTGGACACACTGCAAAAACTAGTACAAAGGATAAAAGACAAAAATTATAAAAATAAACTATTACTACAATAAATAGTTAAAAGTTACAGATAAAGATTCAATACATTACATCAAAAACATAAAAGTGGGGTAGGTTATGTTATGATAAACATATAGAGCTTTTAGAATGTGTTTGAACTTAATTTCAATCACTGTAAAAACAAATATAGTTAAAGATTAGATGTATCTGTATGGAGCTTTAAGGGGACTCAAGTGGTAAAGAATCTGCCTGCAAAGCAGAAGACCCAGGTTCCATCCCTGGTTCAGGAAGAGCCCCTGGAGAAGGAAATGGCAACCTACTCCAGTGTTCTTGCCTTGAGAATCCCAGGGACAGAGGAGCCTGGCAGGTCCATGGGGGTCACAAAGAGTCAGACAGGACTAAGCAACTAATACACACACACACAGACACACACACAGACACACACACACACACTACGGTAACTTTAAAAAATGATGCACTATAGAACCAAAAAAAAAAAAAAAAAAAAAAGGAGCACAAATGTAACACCAAAGAAAATCATCAAGCCACAGTGGAAGAGACTCAAAGGAGAAGAAAAAGAATAGAAAACAACTATAGTAACAAGTAAAAAGCAAGTAACAAAATAGCAATAAGTGCATAGCTATCAATAATCACTTTAAATGTAGATGGACTAAATACTCAATCAAAAGACCTATAGTGGCTGATTGGATAAAGATCAAGACCCACCCATATGCTGCCTATGAGAGCTCACTTAACTAAAGAAACACACAAGCTGAAAATGAAGGGATACAAAAAGGTATTCTATGCAAATGAAAATAAAGTTGGGATAGCAATGTTCCTATCAGACAAAATGGACTTTAAAACAAAGTCCATAACAAAAGACAAGAAGGACATTATGTAATGAAAATGGGTTCAATCCAAGAGGATTAGGTTCAACTCAAATGGAATAGAAGGGCAGCACAGAGATAGAGAGGAAGGGAAGAAAGAAAAATATAGGTAGACCTTCACACAGCCCTGGGATATGGCTACCTCGTGTGGGTGAGGTGTAAATAAAGTGGTATGGGGACCCAGGAAATGCCGAGGAGGTGAAAGTTGATCAAGTAGAAGAAGAAGCAAACCTGTTCTCCGTTTCTCCAAAGAACAAAACTTGGACCAGTAGATAAGAAAGTACAATGAAGCAGACTTTGGGCTCAATACAAAGGGATTTTTTAACAGCTACAGTTATCCCAAAATAGACTAAACCAGATGTCTGGAAAAAGTAGCAGGGTCTGAATCACAGACCCTGTGGTTTATTTAGAGGCTGCACAATGGAGATCTGTCAGAGTACGTCACAATAAGTGGTATGAAAAATGAAAAATACATGATTTCCAGGGTCTCTTCCGTCCCCCAAATTCTGCTCTCTACTTCTAAGTTCTTTGTGCTTGTCCAAATCTATCTTGTTACTTTATTTTCATACTTTATAGAAGGCTAAAATTCAGAGTATAGAATCCGCTGATGTCGACCAATTTTGGCTTCTCTGTAGAAGTAAATGAGAAGATGAATGTAAAAATGTCTGATAGAGCACTCAACAACTGCTGGTTGAGTTTTGTAGTACTCATTTATTTACTTGGTTGCATCAGGTCAGTCTCAGCATGCGGGCTCTTTCGCTGCGGCGCGCGGACTCTCTTGCTGCGGTGCGCAGGCTCAGTGTCCGCGGCACGTGGACTTAGTTGCTCTGAGGCTGGTGCGTGTGGGATCTTAGTTCCCCAACCAGGGATCAGACCCATGTCCGGGTACTGCAAGGTGAATTCTTAAACACTGGACCAACAGGGAAGTCCCACCAGTTGTTAATTGAATTTGAATCAATTAAAAATAAGCAAGTTTAAAAAAAAAGCTTTGATGCCATTTGGAAAGGCAGGGCATAGCAAATATCCAGCCATCCAAATCTCATCCCTGTTTCCAGTCTTAATGGAGGGCTGAGAAATGAACTTAAATTTGTTTGCAAGAGATAATGTTTGAGGTAACTACCACCAAGCTTTCCATATCCTGGACAGAGAAAATCCACAGTCCACCAATAAAGTTACAATGTCTCCCTTAAAGAGTGATTGCAGGCTCATTCAGAGAAATATGGGTAATTCAAGGAGGCCTGTGGAACGTGGAAGTTAATTTATAGACTTCCCTTGCATTAGTTAGCAATTTGACCAAGACGGAAAGAAGATGATTCTGTTATTGACCAATTTAAGTTTTGATACTGGCTTTGATTAAAGAATCCACTGGAAATCTAGGTAGAGATATTATTATTTTTTTTTTGAGATATTATTTTAAATGATAGTTTTACTTATTACTCAGATGTTTCATGATCCTTGCCAGCAGTCCCGGCATTATTTATTGGTTAATAAAGACTTTGCTTTATAAAAGAAGCATAAGTGCTAATAAGGAATAAAACTAAGGAATAATAGTTATTTTAATTAAGCATCTTCTATGTAATTTACTTATATTGTCTTTTACATGATAGATTCTAACATTTCCACTGCATAGATTGTCACCAAGGGTCCATAGCTTGTAAATAACTCAAAACACATTTAAATCCAGGTAAGTTGGTAGGTTCAGAACTGGCCTAGAGATTCTCAGTGAGCTCTGAGGGGAGGTGGCTGGCTCTGACTGCAGGTGGCAACACGGTCTTAGACCATGGGGTACTTATCATCCTTTATCATCAGTTTTGTGTTTATCAGCAATTCTAGGACAAAAAGAAAAATCTTGTTTGACATAAGATTACATGTTGTCTGGCATCCTTCCTTATATGAAAGTTTTAAACTGTCTTAATATGGTTAGCTTCATCAACCTTTTCCTTATGGCTTATCCTTTTAACTTATCTGAAAGGATGATCCATTGTCCCAGAGCTATTTGTTGAGTAGTCTTTTCTTTCCCACTGATTTGTATTACTGCCTTTCAAACTGCTTTTAACTGATAAACATTTGTTTCTTTTTATAAGAATATGCCTACATTGTCCCCTAAACTTAATTACATACCTGATATGTTGACGTGTCCTAGTGAATTGTTCTGGTGAAATTTCACTGGAGCAGTGATTGTCTTCAGTGTTGCATCTGCAGTGTTTAGTATGGTACCTGGCACAAAGCTAAATATTTGGTGAATGAATGAATGAGTCCTGGTTAAGATCTACCCAGCTATGAATCTGTCCTGAAGTACCAATTCCACACAACTCAACACATTTTTTATATATTTTATTATGACTGATAATATGGGCTTTTCTTTCTTGATAGCATGGACTCCCTCTCGACTTATCATTATTCTCTGAGGCAGACATTTCGAATTATCCTGCATCTCTCCTTTTTACCTGACCTTGGCATCTAGTGCATCACCTCAGGTCCTAATTTTTACTTTCTTTAGTATATTTTCCATCCTCACTCTATCTGCATTTCAGTTCAGACTCTTTTACTTCATTATCTTTTTAATGTGATGTATGGTATATGCACAAGAACGTGTGCAACACATGATCAATTATGACGTGATCAATTACACACATACCTAGGAATCCACCACCTCCCGATGAGATAAAACCGAGTCTGTCCGTTGCCTCTGCTTGGCTGTTTCTCCCAAGGATACACTCTTGCCGCCACCTAAGGGGTAATCACTATCCTGAAATTTGGGTTTTTCACCCTCTTGCTTTGGTTTTCTTTGCAAATATAGGCTTATTACATATATGTTGTTGAGTTACTAAGTTGTGTCTGATTCTTTGCGACCCATGGACTGTAGCCCGCCAGGCTCCTCTGTCCTTGGGTTTCTCCAGGCAAGAACACTGGCGTGGGTTGCCATTTCCTTCTCCAGGGGATCTTCGCAACCCAGGGATTGAACCCTAGTCTCTGGCATTAGCAGGTGGATTCTTTACCTCTTTAACACTGAGTCGCCAGGGAAACCCTAATACATATATATATACAATCTGAAAAACGCACTATGTAAATTTACTTGTTATTGAGTAAGCTTTATGAGAATATAATTTCATACTTAATGAAGTCTGCAATTTGAATTTTTTTATTCAACAGTTATGCTTCTAAGATTCATCCATACTGTTGTGTGTGGCTCTGGTTCATTAAGTTCACTAATTAATTTCATTGGTGAGCACAATGACATTACATTGTGTAATATACTATGATTTGTCTATTTGGTATTTGTTTGGATTGTTTCCAGGTTTTTTGTGCCTCAGACAAGGTTTCTATAAACCTTGTCTCTGTCTGTTTCTTGGTCCACACGTGCAGTTTCTCTAGGCCTTGTACCAAGGAGTGGACTTTCTGGGTGAAAGGATATGCAAGTGTTTCACTTTAAAAGATAATGTCAAATTACTAAGGGATTAAGAGGTGCAAACTACTATGTATAAAATAAGCTTCAAATATATATTGTATGGCACAGGGAAAGATAGCCATTTCTTAATAACCAATATTAAATCACTGTATTGTACACCTGAAGCTAGTAGAATATTGTAAATCAACTGTATTTCAGGAAAAAAGATAATGCTGAATTGCTTTTCAAAATGATCTTACACCCATGCCAGTAAAGTACAAAATTTCCATTGACCCACATCCTTTCCAACATTTGGCATTGTAAGATCTATTAATTTTTCCATTTTTAGATATAAAATTGTATCACTTTTTGTCTTTTTTCCAGTTTTATTGATATATAATTGACTGTATAGCACTGTATAAAGTTAAGGTATACAGCATAATGATTTGACTTATGTACATCATAAAATGATTATCATAGTGAGTTCAATGAACATCCATGATCTCATATGGATATAAAATTAAAGAAATAGAAAAAAATTTTTTTGGGGGGATGAGAACTCCAGATTTATTCCTTTACCAACTTTCACATATAACGTACTGGAGCATTAATCATATTTATTATGTTGTATATCACGTCTCTAGTACTTACTTATCTTATAACTGGAAATTTGTACCATTTGACTCCCTTCATCCAAGTCTTCTTTCCACCACCCCTCTTTATCTCTTTTAATTGTAATTTGCATTTCCCCAAGAAAGCATTTTGAAATTGTTTCATATGCTTGTTGACCATTCACAATTCCATTTCAGTGAAGTGCCTGTTTTTCACCCATTTTCCTGTTGGATAATTTGAGTTTTTCTCAATAAAGCTCTTTGCATATCTGGGATCCAAATTCTTTACAGGTTGTAAGTATCATCAATATTTTCTCCCAGTGTGTAGCTTGCTTTCTTTCTGGTATCTTTATAAACAGAAGTTTTAATTGTAATGAAGTTGTGTTTATCAATCTTTTCTACTGTATTAGAATTTTTAATATTGTTTGAAAAACATCCAGTTGTATACTGACTTTATATTATTCTATACTTTCTTTAAATGACTTAAAAGCTCTGTCTTTCATATTTAAGATGCGCATGGGATTCACTTTTGTGTGCTTCTGTGAAGTAGGGCTCCAAGTTAGTATTTTCCATATGGATAAACAATTACCTTGTAACAGCATTTATTTAATTTGAAATATATTCACAGTATATATTGCTGTAAGAGGAAAACATGATATAACAACATGTGGTATTTAGAAAACATAATACATATAGTAATTAGTATATATACAAAATTTTAAAAAGATGTCGGAAAAACATACACTAAAATAACAACAATGATTATCTTTGGCTGGTGGAATAATTGATGAGTTTTGTTTATTTTTTATTCTCTTTACTCTCCAAATTCTCTGTATTGAGCATAAGTTCACAGATTTTTTAAACAGTGAGAAATATAGCAGTGTCTATAGATGATAAGTGTCTATAAATGACCTAACAGAAGCATAAGATATTAAGAACAGGTGGCAAGAATACACAGAAGAACTGTACAAAAAAGATCTTCACCACCCAGATAATCACTATGGTGTGATCTCTCACCTAGAGCCAGACATCCTGGAATGTGAAGTCAAGTGGGCCTTAGGAAGCTTCACTACAAACAAAGCTAGTGGAGGTGATGGAATTCCAGTTGAGCTATTTCAATCCTAAAAGATGATGCTGTGAAAGTGCTACACTCAATATGCAAGCAAATTGGGAAAACTCAGCAGTGGTCACAGGACTGGAAAAGGTCAGTTTTCATTCCAATCCCAAAGAATGCTCAAACTACCAGACAATTGCAGTCACCTCACATGCTAACAAAGTAATGTGCAAAATTCTCCAAGCCAGGCTTTGGCAATATGTGAACTGTGAACTTCCAGATGTTCAAGCTGGTTTTAGAAAAGGCAGAGGAACCAGAGATCAAATTTCAAACATTCGCTGGATCACCATAAAAGCAAGAGAGTTCCAGAAAAACATCTATTTCTCCCTTATTGGCCATACCAAAGCCTTTGTGTGGATCACAATAAACAGTGGAAAATTCTGAAAGAGATGGGAATACCAGACCACCTGACCTGCCTCTTGAGAAACCTGTATGCAGGTCAGGAAGCAACAGTTAGAACTGGACATGGAACAACAGACTGGTTCCAAATAGGAAAAGGAGTACATCAAGGCTGTATGTTGGCACCCTGTTTATTTAACTTATATGCAGAGCCCATCATGAGAAATGCTAGTCTTTATTTCTATCACCTTGGCTCAGTTTTCATGTTCTCAAACTTCATATAAGTGGGATCAGATAGAATCTTTCTTTTATTTTGCCTCTTTTTCTTTTGTTCAACACATATTTGAGAGTGTTCCCTGTTGCTGTGTTCTTTTTTACTGCTGAATACCATCCCATATATGAATTTATTTATCTGTTCTCATTTTGATGATCATTTCAGTTGTTCCTACACACTAATTTTTAAAATGTAAACTAACCCTATAGAAAATGAGTTTCACGCCTCAACTCGAGATGAGGCCATATGCCCCTGCAGTGACTCGAGGGAAATCCCGAGTTTCCCCCTCGCAACTCAAAATGTGGCCTGGCTTTCTTGGAGCAACATGAGAAATTCCCAGAGCACCACGTCGCAACCTGAGAGGAAGCCAAAGCTTCCCGCCGCCACTCGAGAAACCAAGAGATCCCACCGTTAGCACGAGATGAGGCCCTTTTCCCCTGCAGCGCTTCGAGAGCAATCCTGTGTTCCCTCTCGAAACTCAAAAGGAGGCTTGACTCCCATTATGCAACTCAAGAGGTTCTCAGATATAACCATCGCCACTCGAGAGGAACATAGAGTTTCCCGCCACAACTCGAGAAGAGACCCGTGTTCCCCACCTCATTCGAGATGTGGGCCAATTCCCCTGCTTCGTCTCCAGAAGAATCCCAGTGTTCCCCTCGCACCTCAAGAGGAGGCCTCTGTCACCTATTGAAACTTGAGAAGAACCCCAGTTCCTGCTGCAAATTGAAAGGACAGCAAGTTCTCTCTCAACTCGAGATAAGGCCTGATTCCCCTGCATCGACTCAAATGGAACCCTGAATATGCCTTCACAACATGAAGGGAGGTCTACTCCCCTGTTGCACCTCTAGAAAAAGCCCCAGTTCCCAACTTCAACTCGACAGGAGGCCTGACAGCCCTTTTACAACTCGAGAGGAAATTGGAGTTCCATGCCTCAACACGAGCTGAGGCCTGACTCCCTGTTGAAACTCGATAGGTACCCTGAGATCCCTGCTGCAACTGGAGAGGAACCCTGAGATTCCCGCCTCAACTCAAAATGAGGCCATATTCCCCTGCAGCAACTCGAGAGGAATCCCGAGGTAGCCCTCGAAACTTGAAAGGAGGCCTGACTTCCCTGAGGCAACATGAAAGACTCCCTGAGGTCCCCATCGCAACTCGAGAGGAACCCAAAACTTACCACCGCAACTCGAGAAACACCACAAGAATCCCTCCTCAATGCGAGATAAGGCCCGATTCCCCTGCAGTGATTCAAGAGCAATCCTGTGCTCCTCCCTCATAACTCGAAAAGAGACTTGACTTCCCTGAGGCAAGACGAGAGGTTCCCTGAGGTCCCCATCGCAACTTGAGAGGAACCCCAAGCATCAGGCCGCAACTCGAGAAAAACCATGAGATTCCCCCCTCAACGAGAGATGAGGCCCTTTTCCCCTGCAGCACCTCAAAAGCAATCCTGAGTTCCCAGTCGAAATGCGAAAGGAGGCTCGACTCCCTTTATGCAACTCAAGAGGTTCCCTGAAATACCCATCGCAACTCGAGAGGAACCCCTCGTTTCCCACCACAACTCAAGAAGAGGCCCGTGTTCTCCACCTCATCTCGAGATGAGGGCCAATTCCCCTGCTTCAACTAGAGAGGACTCCCAACTTTCCCCTTGCACCTCAAGAGGAGGCCTGTCTCACTTATTGAAACTTGAGAGGAACCCCACGGTCCCTGCTCAAGTTGAAAGGACAGCGAGGTCCCTCTCAACTCAAGATAAGGCCTGATTCCCCTGCACCAACTCGAATGGAGCCCCGAGTATCCCCTCACAACACAAAGGGAGGTCTGACTCCCCTGTTGCCCCTCTAGAAAAATTCCAAGTTCCATGGCTAAACTGGACAGGAGACCTGACACCCCTTATACAACTCAAGAGGAGAGCAGAGTTCCATGTCTCAACAGGAGACAAGGCCTGACTCACCTGTTGAACCTTGATAGGAACCCCGAGATCCCTGTCGCAACGGGAGAGGGACCCTGAGTTTCCCTTCAACTCCAGATAAGGCCTGATTCCCCTGCACTGACTCGCATGGAACACCGAGTATCCCCTCACAACAGGAAAGGAGGTCTGACCCCCCTGATGCACCACCAAAAAAGCCCAAGTTCCCCACCGGAACTCAACAGGAGGCCTGACACCCCTCTTACAACTCGAGAGGAAAGTGGAGTTCCATGCCTCAACATGAGATGAGGCCCGACTCACCTGTTGAAACTCGATAAGAACCCAGAGATCCCTCTCGTAACTGGAGGGGAACCCTGAGTTACACACCTCAACTCAAGATGAGGCCCTATTCCCCTGCAGCGACTCCAGAGGAATCCTGAGGTGCCCCTCGCAACTTGAAAGGAGGCCTGACTTCCCTGAGGCAACATGAGGGGTTCCCTGAGGTTCCCATCGCTACTCGAGAGGAACCCAAAGCTTCCCATGGCAACTCGAGAATCACCCCGACATTTCCCGCTCATTGCGAGATGAGGGCCGATTCCCCTCCAGTGACTCGAGAGCAATCCCACGCTCCCCCTCGCAACTTGAAAAGAGACTTGACTTCCCTGAGGCAACACGAGAGGTTCCCTGAAATCCGTCACAAGTCAAGAGGAACACCAGGCTTCACGAGGCAACTCGAGTAAAACCACAAGATTCCCTCAACATGAGATGACCCCCATATTCCCCACCTCATCTTGAAGAGGAACCCTGAGTTACCTGTCTCAAGTGGAGATGAGAACCTATTCCCCTGCAGCAACTCGAGAGGAATCCCGAGGTGCCCCCTCGCAACTTGAAAGGAGGGCTGACTTCCCTGAGGCAACACGAGAGGTTCCCTGAGGCCCCCATCACAAGTCAAGAGGAACCCCAGGCTTCACACTGCAACTTGAGGTAAACCATGAAATTCCCCCCTCAACACGAGATGAGGCCCTCTTTCCCTGCAGTACCTCGAGAGCAATCCCGAGTTCCCTCTTGAAACTCGAAATAGGCTTGATTACCTTTATGCAACTCAAGAGGATCTGCCAGATACCCGTCACAACTCGAGAGGAACCCCGAGTTTCCCGCCACAAGTTGAGAACAGCCCCGTGTTTCCCAACTCATCTTGAGAGGGCAGATTCCCCTGCTTCCGCATCAGAGGAATCCAGACATTCCCCTCTCACATCAAGAGGAGACCTGTCTCACCTATTGAAACTCGAGAGGAACCCCACGGATCCTGCCGCAAGTCAAAAGACCACCGATTTCCCCCTCAACTCTAGCTAAGGCCTGATCCCCCTGCACCATCTCGAATGGAACCCTGAGTATCCTCTCACAACATGAAGGGAGGTCTGACTCACCTTTTTCACTCTAGAAAAAAGCCAAGTTCCCCACCTGAACTCAACAGGAGACCTGACACCCCTTTTGTAACTTGAGAGGCAAACGGATTCCCTGCCTCAACATGAGTCGAGGCCTGACTCACCTTCGGAAACTCGATAGGATCACCGAGATCCCTGTCACAACTGGAGAGGAACCCTGAGTTACCCGCCTCATCTCAAGATGAGGCATTATTCTCCTGCAGCGATTGAGAGGAATCCTTAGGTGTCCCTCGCAACATGAAAGTAGGCCTGACTTCCTTGAGGCAACAAGAGAAGTTGTCTGAGGTCCCCATCGCACCTTGAGAGGAACTCAAAGCTTCCCATCGCAACTCAAGAAATACCCCAAGATTCCACAGAGATGAGGCCCGATTCCCCTGCTGTGACACGAGAGCAATACAGCACTCGCCATCGCAACTTGAAAAGAGATTGCCTTCCCTGAGGCAACACGTGAGGTTCCCTGAAATCCCCATCGCAAGTTGAGATGAACCCCAGGCTTCCCACCGCAACTCGAGAAAAACCACAAGATTCCCCCCTCAACGCGAGATGAGGCCCATTTCCACTGCAGCACCTTGAGAGCAATCCTGAATTCCATCTCAAAACTCGAGAGGAGGCTTGACTCCTTTTATGAAACTCAAGAGGTTCCCCGAGATGCCTGTCACCACTCAAGAGGAAGAACGAGTATCACACAACAACTTGAGAAGAGCCCCGTGTTCCCCACCTCATCTCGAGAAGAGGGCTGATTCCCCTGTTTCGACTCAAGAGGAATTCCGACTTTCCACTCACACCCCAAGAGGAGGGCTGTCTCATCTATTGAATCTCGAGAGGAACCCCGCAGTTCCTGATGAAAGGACACCAAATTGCCCCTCAAATCGAGATAAGGCCTGATTCTCCTGCACCAACTTGAATGGAACCACGAGTATCCCCTCACAACACGAAAGGAGGTCTGACTCCACTGGTTCACCTCTAGAAAAAGCCCAAGTTCCCCACCTGAACTCGACAGGAGGCATAATACCACTTTTACAACTCAGGAGGAAAGCAAAAGTTTCTTGCCTCAACACGAGACGAGGCCTGACTCCACTGTTGAAACTCGATAGGAACCCCAAGATCCCTGTCGCAACTGGAGAGGAACCCTGAGTTACCTGCTTCAACTTGAGATGAGGCCATATTCCTCAGCAGCGAATCAAGAGGAATCCTGAGGTGCACCTCGCAACTTGAAAGGAAGCCTGACTTCCCTGAAGCAACATGAGAGGTTCCCTGATGTCCCTGTCGCAACTCGAGAGGATCCCAAAGCTTCCTGCCACAATTCAAGAAACACGCCGAGATTTCCCGCTCACTTAGAGATGAGGCGCGATTCTCCTGCAGTGACTGGAGAGCAATCCCGCGCTCACCCTCGCAACTAGAAAGGAGACTCGACTTCCCTGAGGCAACAAGACAGGTTCCATGAAGTTTCCATCACAATTCGAGAGGAACCCCAGGATTCCCATTCCAACTCGAGAAAAACCACGAGATTCCATACTCAACACAAGAAGAGGCACTTTTCCCCTGCAGCACCTCAAGAGCAATCCCGACTTCCCTCTCGAAACTTGAAAGGAAGCTTGATTCCCTTAATGCAACTCAAGAGGTTCCCTTAGATACTCGTCGCCACTCGAGAGGAGCCCTGAGTTTCCCGCCACAACTTGAGAAGGGCCCTATGTTCCCCACGTCAACTCGAGATGAGCGCCAATTCCACTGCTTCGATTCGAGAGGAATCCTAACTTTTCCCTCTCACCTTAAGAGTAAGCTTGTCTCACCAATTGAAACTCGAGAGGAAACCCACGGTTCCTGCCTCAAGTTGAAAGGACACCGAGTTCCCCCTCAACTCGAGATAAGGCTTGATTCCCCTGCATCAACTCGCATGAAACCCCGAGTAACTCCTCACAATGAAGGGAGGTCTGACTCCCCTGTTGCACCTCTATAAAAAGCCCAAGTTCCCCGCCTGAACTCAATAGGAGGCCTGACACCTCTTTTACAACTAGAGAGGAAACTGGAATTCCTTGCCTCAACACGAGACGAGGTCTGACTCCCCTGTAGAAACTTGATAGGAACCTCGAGATCCCTGTCACAACAGGAGAGGAACCCTGAGTTACACGCCTCAACT
This sequence comes from Dama dama, assembly GCF_033118175.1. Taxonomy (NCBI): domain Eukaryota; kingdom Metazoa; phylum Chordata; class Mammalia; order Artiodactyla; family Cervidae; genus Dama; species Dama dama. The sequence goes on from NC_083711.1 coordinate 7,236,234, forward strand.
CGAGATGAGGCCCTATTCCCCTGCAGTGACTTGAGAGGTATCGCAAGGTGCCCCTCGCAAATTGAAATGAGGCCTGACTTCCCTGGGGCAACATAAGAGGTTCCCTGAGGTCCCCAAAACAACTTGAGAGGAAACCAAATTTCCAGTTGCATCTCGAGAAACACCCTGGGTTTCCCCGCTCATTGTGAGATGAGGCCTGATTCCCCTGCAGTGACTCAAGAGCAATCACGTGCTCACCCTTGCAACTCGAAAGGAGACTTGACTTCCCTGATGCAACACGAGAGGTTTCCTGAAGTCCCCATTGCAACTTGAGAGGAACCAGTATCTTCCCACCACACATCAAGAAACACCATGAGATTCCCCCGTCAATGCGAGATGAGGCCCTATTCTCCTGAAGCGACTGGAGAGGAATCCCAAGGTGCCCCTCGCAGACTGAAAGGAGGACTGACTTCCCTGAGGAAACATGAGAGATTCCCTGAGGTCCCCATCACAACTCGAGAGGAACCAGTATCTTCCTGCCGCACATCAAGAAACACCATGAGATTCCCCCCTCAATGCGAGATGAGGTCCGATTCCCCTGCACTGACTGGAGAGCAATCCTGCTCTCCCCAATGCAACTCAAAAGAAGACTTGACTTCCCTGAGGCAACATGTGAGGTACCCTGAGGTCGCAGCTGCAACTGGAGAGGAACATAGAGCTTCCAGCCGCAACTCGATAAAATCCACGAGATTTCCCCCTCAACGCGAGATGAGGCCTTTTTCTCCTGCAGTGCCTCGAGAGCAATCCCAAGTCTCCTCTCTAAACTCGAAAGGAGAATTGACTCCCTTTATTCAACTCAAGAGGTTCCTGAGATACCCACTGCAGGAACCCCAAGCTTCCTTCTGCAAATCAAAAGGACACCGAGTTCCCCCTCAACTCGAGATAAAGCCTGATTGCCCTGCAGGGACCTGAATGGAACTCCGAGTTTTCCCTCACAACAGGAAGGGAGGTCTGACTCCCCTGTTGCACCTCTAGAAAAAGCCCAAGTTCCCCACCTCAACTCAGCAGGACGTCTGACACCCCTTTCACAACTCGAGAGGTAAGCAGAGCTCCATGCCTCAACACAAGACGAGGGCTGACTCCCCTCCTGAAACTCTATTGTCGAGGCTAGAACCCCTAAGATCCTCAAAGGAGAGAAGTTCAGTCTAGAAATTTCCCAGCACAAGCTGTCTCTCTTAATCTGGCCAGCCTCCATTATGGTTGCTGTTTCTAGAATTCACCAGGCCCAATTCTGGGCTTCCCTGGTGGCTCAGGTGGTAAAGAGTCCGCCTGCAATGCAGGAAACTCTGGTTCAATCTCTGATTAAGGAAGATCCCCTGGAGAAGGGAATGGCCACCCACTCCAGTATTGTTACCTGGCAGATTCCATGGACAGAGGATCCTGGCGGTCTACAGTCCATGGAGTTGCAGAGTTGAACACGACTGAGTGACTGACACTTTTCACTTTCAGGCTCAATTCTGCCATCTGACTAATAATCATCTCTCCCCTCGGACATGTCCAACCTCACTTCTGCAGTCCAAGTTGTTCCCAAACTCACACTGCCTTTGATGTCTGTATCATTCAAGGATTTAATCATATTCTTCCTTACATCTTAATATAAAAGTTCTATCAATGCCATGTTCCCATCAGCTAATTGAAGGAAGGACCTTTATCCAATGTCTTTCTGATTCATGTGTTGCCTAATACTGGAATGGGTACTCAAGAATTAATGTATGAGGACTTCCTTGGTGGTTCAGTGTTTAAGACTCTGGCTTCCAATGCAAGGGGCACAGATTCCTGGTCAGGAAACTAAGATCCCATGTGCAGAACAGTACAGCCAAAAAAAAAAAAAAAAAAAAAGAATGTACAGATGAATTTAAAAAAGCATTATACAAATCAATGTTTACCACAACTTTTCTACAAATAATAAAAAATATTGAATTGACCTCCTTAAGCTTACCCAATCATAGAATAGTGCTTCTCCGGCTTTGTATCATTCAGCCAGTAAGTCGTGTCCAAATCTGTGACCCCCATGGACTGCAGCACGCTAGGCATACATGTCCTTCACTATCTCCTGGGGTTTGTTCAAACTCATGTCCATTGAGCTGGTGATGCCATCCAACCATCTCATCCTCTGTCGCTCCCTTCTCTGCCTGCCTTCAATCTTTCCTAGCATTGGGGTCTTCTTCCAATGAGTCGGTTCGTTGCATCAGGTGGCCGAAGTATTGGAGCTTCACTTCAACATCGGTCCTTCCAAAGACTATTCAAGGTTGATTTCCTTTAGGATTGACTTGTTTGATCTCCTTGCTGTCCAAGGGACTCTCAAGAGTCTTCTCCAGCACCACAGTTTGAAAGCATCAGAAGTCCTTAGAGGCCTTATTAAAATACAGACCCCAGATCTTCTAATGCATAAGGTCCAGAGTGGGACCCAAGAGCATGCATTCCCGGCAAGTCCCCAGTGATGTGGCTGCTGCTGGCCTGAGTACCACACTTGAGGAGCACCTTCTTGGTTCTCGGTCCTTAGCTATGAATCAAGATGTTTGGATATTAATTCCAACTCTGCCCTAGGTGGCTGGAGGTATGTTGCAAGTAATTTAAACTCTCTGGGATTCCTCACCTGAAATTTTCCCCATATGACTGTAATGTTACTTTCAGCTTTAATATAATCTGAGTACAAAAGGTATAAATTACCCTTCCTTGTGTCATTGACAATGCTACAATTTTCACAAAATTTTACTCATAAAGGTGTTAGTCAGAACAATGACTGTTTATCAGATCTTGGACCCACAAGAGTTCAACCCCAAGTGATGCTGGTTCCACTGAGAAGCCTTAAAGAGGGGGAACTACGACCAGGCACCGCAGAGACTTATGAACCTGACAGGGACACGAGCACCCCCCAAAAAGGCAGAAACCCTTGCCTGAGTTGGGTTGCTCTCCACAAGCTCCAGCATCAGCTTTGGGTAAATTGGCCTAAGGATGCTGGCTTTTTGAGTGGTAGGTTCCACGGAGCCCAACATTAACTCAATGGCCAATGTCCAGAGAGAGGATGACCTGCTGTCAGAGCCACCAGGCTCTTTCCTGCCTTTAGGATGGGTCAGAACTTTCCCAGATAGGTGGTGTCTATTTCATTTTTTGTCATTACTAACTAAGAACTCTCTCTCAAAAATGGGACTTCCACCCATGGCTATGTGAAGAGGTATCAGTCCTTGGGTGTCATCAAGGGGACAGAATTACTGAAATTGGTTTCATATCCTCAAAGGGAAGGGCAAGTATAGAATATTGACCTGCAGAGATGTAGGTCAATTGATGAAAAGTCATTTCCCCCGTGATTATATTCAGGAGATAATGATGTAAAAATCTGAAAAATTTTACAATTGACCCTGACATTCAATGCATTTCTTGCAAGATGCATTCTTAACTTTAGTGTTGAGTTAGTATCTCCAGAGTTTCAGTCATTGCCTGCCCTCCCATCCCCCCATCTCAGACTGTGAATCTCAGCCATTCACGGGACATTGGCCAACAAGGATCTGGCCACTCTTGCTTCATAAGTAAAGTCAACTTCCTTCAGGCATATCTTTGAAAAGACCATCCCTGGGAGGTGAACATGGTATCATTCTAAACCAGCAAGTTAAAAGTAGAATGTTTGGTCTTTGGCCTTCAACATTTTCTCTTAGACACTGTTCATCTTGTCTCTGGCTCTTCAAAAATTTTCTTAATTAAAGTAATGTAAAAAGTTAATGGTGCGATTTCCCTGACAGTCTAGTGGTTAGGACTCTATACGTCCAATGTAGGGGACCCGGGATTGATCCCTGTTCAGGGAATTAAGACCCTACATGCCACACAGTACAGCCAAAAAGTAAAAAATAATAATAATAATAAAGTTAGTAGTTATGCATGCATGCTAAGTGGCTTCAGTTGTGTCTGACTCTTTGCAACCCTATGGACCATAGCCCACCAGATTCCTCTGTCCATGGGATTCTCCAGCAAAGAATATTGGTGTGGGTTGCCATTTCCTCCTCCAGAGGATCTTCCCAGCCCAGGGATCCAGCCCCTGTCTCTTGTGTCTCCTGCATTGGCAGGCAGGGATTCTTTACCACTCGTGCCACCTGGAAAGCCCCTATGCAAAATAGGAACATCTAAAAGAAAAAGACAGAAATATGGTCAATACTTTGCAAGGCCCTTCACCTGCCTCTTTGACCACAGGAAGTAATCAGACTGGATGAGGAGGCACTGGGTTTATTATGGTTTCAAAAGTGACCTGGACCCAGAGGGGACCCTACTTGCAGGTTCCCAGGTCAAGGGGTCTTTTGGAGGAGGTTCTTCAGGGACAATGGGCTCCTGAAACAGAACTAGATAGTTCACATTCAACATGTTTTGGAGTGATATAGCTCCCCCACCAGGGCTTCCCTTGTGGCTCGGATGGTTAAGAATCCACCTGCAATGCAGGAGACCTGGGTTCAATCCCTGGGTTGAGAAGATCCCCTGGAGGGTGGATGGCAACACACTGCAGTATTACTGCCTGGTGAATCCCATGGACAGAGGAGCCTGGCAGGCTACAGTCCATGGGGTCAGAAAGAGTCAGACATGACTGAGTGACTAACACTAACACTGCCAAAATGATTTAATTTGCATTTCTTCTTGTAATCTTAAAAGGATGTGTGTGATCCCTATTGGCCTTAAAGAGAAAAAGTGGCTTGTTCCAGGCTTCCCAATCAGTGGAGAGACTTGACTCCCATTTCAGCTCCCTGCTGGTGAGGTCACCCTACCTTGCGAGGCCTTGCCCATTAACCAGGTAAAAAAGCATGTCAATCTTTGCCTTTACCCAACTTTTCATAGTTTTGTGCTTTTTCCTATACTTTCTCATAACATTTCCAAGAGCTGGGTAGAAAATCTTTCCCAGATGAGCAAACTGTGATTCAGCAAAATTAAATGACTTGCCCAGGGCCAGATCACCTTAGATAGCCTTTGCCCAGTTACTGTAAGACCAGTTAAAGAAGGCAGAGGGACCAGGATAGAAATTATAGACTGAGGATATGCTGATGGGGAAATGAAAAAGGTATGAGACCTGTCTTCAGGAAACGTCTACCAGGACTTCCCTGGTGGTCCAGTGGCTAAGACTCCGGGTTGCCAGTGCAGGGGGCCTGGGGTTCAATCTCTGGTCAGGAAACTAGGTTCCACATGCTGCAACTAAGAAGCTTGCATGCACAACTAGAAAAAAAAGATTCTGCTTGCCACAATTTAAAAATTCCGTGTACCACAACTGAAGATTTCACATGCAGAAACTAAAGATCGAAGATCCAGTGTGCCAAAACTAAGACCTAATGCAGACAAATAAATAAATATATAAATAATTAAAAAAAAAAAAAAAAACATCTACCATTGGTTGATGGTCTCAGTACCTATCCTGGACACATTTATGCTCCTCACCCAAGTAAACTGAGTCCCTTCTGAAAGCATCTTAGAAAGGGAGAATGCTATGCCCCTGCAGCCACAAAAATGAAAATAACAGACCCTTGCCCCTTGGGAGAAAAGCTATGACAAACTTAGACAGCCTATTAAAAAGTAGAAACATCACTTTACTGACAAATGTTCATATAGTCAACGCTATGGTTTTTCCAGTAGTCATGTATGGAAGTGAGAGCTGGATCATAAAGAAGGCTGAGTGTGGAAGAATTTGATGCTTTCAAACTGTGGTGCTGGAGGAGACTTCTTGAGAGTCCCTTGGACTGTAAGGAGATCAAACCAGCCAATCCTAAAGGAAATCAAGACTGAATATTCATTTGAAGGACTGATGCTGAAGCTGAAGCTCCAATACTTTGGCCACCTGATGCAAAGAGTCAACTCATTGGAAAGATTTCCCTGAAGCTGGAAAAGATTGAGGGCAGGAAGAGAAGAGGGCGACAGAGGATGAGATGGTTGGATGGCATCACCGACTCAATGAACATGAGTTTGAGCATGCTGCAGGAAATGGGGAAGGACAGGGAAGCCTGGCGTGCTGCAGTCCTTGAAGTAGCAAAGACTTGGACATGACCGAGAGACTGAAGAACAGCAGCAATGTCCCTGTATAATCTTTCGATTATCTTGAAAGTTCACTGAATTCGTTAAATATTTGGGCCTACTGCTTATGATACTTAGTGTTCAATCTAACCCAAAGCTTCCTGCATTGGCTTCTGGAGCAACTCTATGATCCTGCCAGAGGAGATGAATATTGACCATGGCACCACAGCTCACCTCTGCAGAGCTAGAGCTGTCACTGAGACAAGGTTCTCCTGGAAGTGCCCTGTTGATCACTCTGTTTACTAAATCTCTACTGGCTTCTGTTTTGCAATTGTATTTTCTGCACAACAAAGAATATATTGTTCTTTCCTAAGATCCCTTGATTAAGAACCCAAGTGTTGAGTAATCTTTCTGCTCCCACCCATTCTAAACCCTTTTCCTGGTCCTTGACTCTCATCTACTCCAACTACCCTTTCCATACCACTTAAGAAGATGGGAATCTGAAATCCACATCTTAGTGATCTTGTGGTGCACACATGAATCTGTATCAATGTGTGTGTGTATGCTAAGTCACTCCAGTGGTGTCCAACTCTTTGTGACCCCATGGACGGTAGCCTGCCAGGCTCCTCTGTCCATGGAATTCTCCAGGCAAGAGTACTGGAGTGGGTTGCCATCTTTTCCTCCAGGGGTTCTTCCTAACCCGGGGATCAAACTTGCATCTCTTATGTCTCCTGCATTGGCAGGCAAGTTCTTTACCACTAGTGCCACCTGGGAAGCCCAAAGACCTCTACATCAGTACTGTTAAGTTAGCAGTCCCTGCAAGGTAGCACTTCAAATTATACCTGTAAGTGTCATCATATTTCCAAAACTCTCCTCTTTAAAAATGAAAATGGAGCTTTAAACTTCTCAGAAATACCAAGTAGAACCTCTTGAATAGAAAAGTTGTATCCCTGAAATTTGGGGTGACTTTGATAGGTGATCTAACCCATCCACACTGTCAGACAGGGCCACCTAAGATGTCTTTGAGAGATGAGATGTTTCCTTTGTCAAGATCACCTGGGCAAGCTCTCACACCCCCTCCATTGCAATCACTGCCACTTCTAGAGATTGTTACTCTTGGAAGCCTTTGACACAGTGGAGGCAAATCTCTGCTGTGTTCACACAGAGCATTTCTGGGGTCTGGTCCTGAGGACACAATGGGAAGATGGTTCTCCCGAAAGACCATATTATCAGGGAAGCCCAGAGCCCTCAAATGATGTGTTTATTAGTAAAGATAGAAATCATTTTGTCCATGCAGGCACACTGTGGTTGAAACCATATATTCATCTCTTACCAGGGAAACAGCTTTTATCTCATTTGACACAATTGAATCAGATAACTGCTGAGAACAGAATCAACATGCCTTGATGGTTTGTACTGAATCTTTCTCCAAAGGAGAAAAAAATAATCATTTTGTTCCCAGAACGTGAAAATACAAGAATGAATAGTTTAAAAACTTTTAAATTAGTTATTTTTTAAATTTTGACTCTGTGTTATTTGACACCTCTCATGAGGAGATGATCCCCCAGGGCAAACAAACAAACTAACCCAAACTTGGGAACTGTCACCTTCCAGCTCTTCCCACAGTGAGATAGTCATGATTCATTTGGAGGTGGCTTCTTATGAATGCAGAAGACCCAAGGTCGATCCCTGGGTCAGGAAGACCCTCTGTAGGAGGCCATGGCAACCCACTCCAGTGCTCTTGCCTGGAAAATTCCATGGACAGAGGAGCCTGGTGGGCTATAGTCCACGGGGTCGCAGAGTCGGACACAACTGAGTGACTAATACTTTCAGTTTTCTTTGTTATGAAAGTCGGAGAGTCATGTCATAGCTACATAGGCTGAATGAAGAGTGCATGCTGTAGAGAATCTGAGCATTTTACTGCTAAAAGCCCCTGGAGATGACAGAGGCCAGGTTCCTCTCTAGACCTGAGGACCAGGGTTCCGGCCCCACGAGCTCTGGTCCGTGACCTTCCAGTGGGCGAGGAGAGCTCCTTTAATTGTGTGCACACAAGCCCAGAGTTACACTTCTACATCACTGCCCAACTCAGCATCCCTATCTTGTCAGAGATTTCACTTTCCTGGGGCTTCAAGTCCATGGGCCCATGACCCCCAAATATCTTACAAAACGCGTGAGAGAAAGCAAACCATTTCCCTACATCTCTTGTCACTGGAACATTAGCCTGTCTTGGAGAATCCCTGAGACATACAGACAATAACACCTGTATCAAGAGGCAAAACCATCCAGCAGTCACCAACAAACAATACAGAATGAAACTCCAGGAGAACAGAGAAGTGGCATCTTCTGTTCTGATTTTCCAAACTCTGTGCAACTTCTCTCAGATCCTTTGCTTCTTTCTAAAAGATACCTTTTCCTACCACAGGAGAAACACAGGCCTTCTTTCCCCCCCTCCTTATTTTTCATCTTTACAACTGGCTTTTGGGCTGAATGCAGGGACGGCCAGGGTGGGGGTGGGGAGGGAAGCTATCTACTTTGTATATGGGGTGCTTGGTCACCTGTACACCATGGAGCAAAACCATAACAAAGCCCTGCATTGACCAGCAGCAAAGGACTCATTTCCTTCTGCTCCGCCCTATCTCCCTACCCTTTGGCGAAAGCCTCAGTAAATACGTACATTTGCTGCCAGGACTGAAAGTCAACAAACTCCTGCTTTGTCAGAGGAACCTGGGAATCAAGTCAGACCACTTCACAGAAATGCCAAACCTCCTCGTTCCCCGGGTGCCGAAGACTAACAATTAGAAGTGAAAGTGTATCAGGGCAGCCTGCCAAGAACACAGGCAGCAGACGCTTGGTACTATGGTGTGACACCCATACCGGGCATCTCAGCTGACCTCAGCCCATGGGTTTTGTATGGTGAGGCAGACTTCCTATGGAATGGCCATTACAGATGGCCCCAAACTCATCTGGGACTGGAGAGTTCAAAGATGGCCCCGAGGATCCCCAGACCTTGGTGCCCCTGCCCAGTGTAACCCCCCTAGTCCCCAGGGCTGGACAGAACCTGTGATATGATGGAATATCACCCCTGTAGCTGGATTACATTATAAGCCATGACAAAAGGATTTTGCATATTTCATTGGAGCTTCTGGTCATTTTAACTAGGGACATATCCTCTGTGGGCCTGACCTCATCAGTCAATTGTAATTCCAAAGGAGAGTATTCTGGGTGGGCCTGACTTAATCAGATGAGTCTTTTAAAAGAGGGACTGGAGGCCAGGGATGGAAAACATCAGAAAGACATGAAGCAGCAGAAACATTCTTCTGTTGGTGGTGAAGCAAACTGGCATCTTAAGGAGAGGGCATTGGGGCTGAAGGACTCACTCTTGTGACTGCAAGGAACCAAATTCTGCCAACAGCCAGTAGCTTAGACATGAACCCTGAGCCTCAGAGAAGAATCATAGCCCCAGCTGACTCCTGGATTCCAACCTGTGAGACCCTGAGCCAAGAATCCAGCTCTGCCTTGCCTGGACCCTTGACCCATGGAACCAGTGAGACGATAAACGTGTGCCGTGTTAACCCCTGTGTGCGCTTAGTGCTCGGTTGTGTCCAACTCTCTACAACCCTCTGGGCTGCAGCCCACCAGACTCCTCTGTCCATGGGATTTTTCAAGCAAGAATGCTGGAGAGGGTGGCCATTTTCCTTCTCTAGGGGATCTTCCCAGTCCAAGGATTGAACCCACATCTCCTGTCTCCTGCCTTGCAGGCAGATTCTTTATCCACTGAGCCATCAGTTAGGCCCCTAAGACTGTGCTAAATTGTTAGGTTGCCAAAAGACTAATACAGTAGGCCATTCACATCTGTGGGTTCAATCCATGGTTGGTTGAATCTACAGATGAGGAACCTCCAGATATGTAGGGACAACTCTACAATGCCATTTTATATAAGGAACTTGAACACCTGAGATTTCCATACCTGTGGGGGTTCTGGAACCCATTCCCTGCCCCACCCATAGATACCAAAAGATGGGTATACATCATCCTAGGAATGGCAGAGAAAACATGTGCTCATGTTTTCACCATCATTTCTCCATTTCCACATTTCCTGTTCCCACTTTTCCCTGTCAAGGTGAGTGTTCAAAGTCAGGGCTTGTTTTACACACGAGCAAAGCAGAGTGATGCATGTTGGGGGCTGGGTGGGGGCTGGAGAGTGCTCCTTCTGTCTCTACACATGGCTGTCTGGGTTATTGAAGGTCTGCTGGACCATGAGAAAGGCATTCTGAGAAAAGGAAGCTTATCAAATTCCTTGTGGGGATTAATCTTTCCCTCATATTATAGGAGCATATGATTGCTACTAAAAAAAAAGTGAAGTCGCTCAGTCGTGCCCAACTCTTTGCGACCCTATGAACTGTTGCCCCACCAGGCTCCTCTCTCCATGGGGATTCTCCAGGCAAGAATACTGGAGTGGGCTACCATTTCCATCTCCAGGGGATCTTCCCGATCCAAGGATGGAAACCGGGTCTCCCATATTGCAGGCAGACTCTTTACCCTCTGAGCCACTGGGGAACCCTGATTGCTGATAGATACTTGCAATTGCTGTGTTCCGTCTCTCAGTCGATCCAATGAACTTTGCGACCCCATGAACTGTAGCCCGCCAAGCTCCTCTGTCCATGGGATTTTCCAGGCAACAATACTGAAGCAGGTTGCCATTTACTCCTCTAGGGGATCTTCCTGACCCAGGAATTGAACCTTCACCTCCTGCATTGCTGGCAGATTCTTTACCGGCTGAGCTATTTGGGAAGCCAAATGCAATTGCTAGATATTGCTAATTCAGCCAGACCACACAGATATCTTATATTTGGGGAATGGCTCCACCAGAAAGCAAATGTTCACCAAAAATCCCTATAAGGCAAGAAGCTAAATGGATCTGAACTTGAAACCCAGATCTGGGGCAAGGGCTGTAGGGAGCATGACACTGGTCTGAGCTGGGGGGCAGTTCCCAAGCATTATGATTGCTTAACCACCTTCCTGGCTCAGGGTTTACAACTCAATAGTTGGAAAGGACCTGGAAGATTATGTCATCCAATCCCTGCCTTTGACAGATAAGGAAATGGAGGTGCAGGGAGGTTAAATGCCTTTCCCCAAGTCCCGCATCCAAAATCAGCAGGGGCAGGACCACAACTCAAGACTTTCAACAATTTCCCACCTTGTCACCTCTGCTCTAGAGCAAAATGACCCTGGTGTTGCCTGTTGGGTAAATCACCATCTCTCTCAAAATAGACCTGGCTCTGTCTGCACAAAGGTCCATCTAGTCAAAGCTATGGTTTTTCCAGTAGTCGTGTATGGATGTGAGAGTTGGACTATAAAGAAAGCTGAGCGCCAAAGAACTGATGCTTTTGAACTGTGGTGTTGGACTCTTGAGAGTCCCTTGGACAGCAAGGATATCCAACCAGTCCATTCTAAAGGAGATCAGTCCTGAATATTCAATGGAAGGACTGATGCTGAAGCTGAAGCTCCAATACTTTGGCCACCTGATGCAAAGAGCTTTCTCATTGGAAAAGACCCTGGGGAAAAGATTGAGGTCAGGAGAAGGGGATGACGAAGATGAGATGGTTGGGTGGCATCACTGACTCTATGGACATGAGTTTGAGCAAGCTCCTAGAGTTGGTGATGGACAGAGAAGCCTGGCGTACTGCAGTCCATGGGATCGCAAAGAGTTGGTCATGACTGAGCGACTGAACTGCACTGCACTGTCTGTACCTGGCTCTCTTCCTCAGCTGGAAGAGTGACATCAGCTCTCTTGAGAAGCCCAACTGCCTCTCTGCTTAGCTGTGCCATCAGCTCTAGAGTCACTAAGCCATGACAACATGGCTCAGCCATTCTGAGATCCAAAGCTGACCAGATGGATAGGTTTCCTGTGGCAGCAGTCAGAGTACTGCTAAGTGGGTGGCTCAGAAGAGCAGATGGAAATGTACTCTCTGGAGGCTGAAAATCTGAAATCAAGGTGTGGGCAGAGCCATGCTCCCTCTGAAGGGTTTCTGGGGAGACCCCTCCTTGCCCTCTTCTGGCTTCTGGGTGTCTCCAGCGATCGGCCTCTTCCCTTTGTGAATGTTTCTGCATCTTCTTCTCTTAAAATAACATTAGCCACTTTCAATTTAAAGCTCTTCCTAATCCAATATGACCTCATCGTAATGTAAGTAATTACATCTACAAAGAATCTATTTCCAAGTAAGTTCGAGTTCTGAGACCCTGAGTGGACCAGTTTGGAGAGGTCACCATTCAACCACTGGGTGAATAGTACACTGGCTTCCCTGTGGCTCAGCTGGTAAAGAATTCACCTGCAATGCAGGAAACCTGGGTTTGATCCCTGGGTTGGGAAGATCCCCTGGAGAAGGGAAAGGCTACCCACTCCAATATTCTGGCCTGGAGAATTCCATGGATTATATAATCCATGGGGTCACAAAGAGTCGGACACGACTGAGAGACTTTCAGTTTCACTTTTCCTGTGGCTGGCTCAGTCAGCTGCCCTGAGTGTAGAGCATACGCTACTCTATTGAGTATGGGCAATCCCCTCCGTCCTCCTCCCCCTCACCCCACTCCCCCACCAGGACATGTAACCCAGGACCCACACATTGACAGTTAATGCTGGAAATAACTTCAGAGTGCATCTGACCTGTGGCTGTTAATCCCTGTTGCATAAGAGAATCTTCCCAAGGGAGTTTTGAAAACACCGAAGTCCAAGCCCAAACCCAGAGATTCAGGTTCAGTTGATCTGAGGCACGCTTTGGGCACTTATTGTGATCAAGGCTGCTCAGTTGATTCTAATATGCCATCAAGGTTGAGACCCAGCAATCAAGCCCACCGCTTGGTTTTCAGATGAGAGACGTGAGGCAGACGAACCTTAGCCACCCCCCCGCTTCCCAATCCCATCCATGCATCGCTACCGCCCAGCTCTGATTCTCTGACAGGAGTGTCTCGCTCTATCCAGAGGGTACAAGGCCCTCAGAGTTGACAGAACAACGTCACCACAGTGGCCAGCATGCCCCACTCATGAGAGCACATGTGTGCGTGCTACGTAGTGCTAGACTCTGCGACCCCACGAACTACAGTTCCCCAGGCTCCTCTGTCCCTGGGGTTCCCTAGACAAGAACACTGGACTGGGTTGCCATGTCCTCCTCCAAGGGATCTTCCCAAACCAGGAACTGAACTCACGTCTCTTATGTCTCCTGTGTTGGCAGGCGGGTTCTTTACCACTAGCGCCACCTGGAAGAGAATCCAGTGAAGCCCCTCAAGGACCATGAGGCAAGGTGGCAGCCACCTCGCTGTGGTCACCATATCCACCTCAATTTCCAACACACACCCATGACTTATGGGACCACAAACTGGCCCAGGCTTTGTAAAGTGCTACCCAAATGCACTTGGTCACTCTATCACATCATTCATGGTACCATCGCCTCAGGAACCTCGTAAAGTGTGCACTTTGCCCACTCACTCATTTGCTTCCTATTACACGTGTTCTTAGGCATCTTTCTAGTGCTGTTCTATTTGTCATTATCACTGCACAGTTTATAAAAGCAAGACACATTTTTTCTTCTTTTTAATTTCTGTGTATTCTGGTATTACACCCAATACAACAAATTCTTTTTTCCCTTGCGTTAGCCAGGAAAAAAAAAAAAAAAGCCAAAATACACACCAAAATGGCCTGCTCAACACCTGAACAACCACCAAATAACCCTAAAATTTTCTTTCAAACAGCACTCTCTTTTGGGACCAGTGAGCTACAAACAAAAGTTGAACAATTATGATGGAGGCAAGACAGATCCTGCTGCTCTCTCCTAGAATTCTAGGCACCTCCCCAATCCATTTCTCCTTCCTCTTGTCTCCAATCTTGAGAGCCCAAGATCAGTAGGAAAAGGAACCCCACAAACAGGCCTCTACGCCTCCACCTTGTCAAAGATTTTAAAAACAAGAAGCAAATAACCTTGGTAGAATAACCTGTGTGATTCTTTTGCATCTTTTAAGTGTAGTTCACACTGTCAGGAAATTATGTGCAAGTGTTTCAGAGACTCCTATGGACCTTTCAAATACTTTGGCATATGGTATGACCAGAAAGAGGGCTTCCCAGGTGGCACTAGTAGTAAAGAACCTGCCTGCCAAGGCAGGAGTCATAAGAGACACAGGTTTGATGCCAGGGTCGGGAAGATCCCCTGGAGGAGGGCATGGCAACCACCCCAGTATTCTTGCCTGGAGAATTCCATGGACAGAGGAGCCTGGCGAGCTGCAGTCTTGGGTGGCAGAGTTGGACACAACTGAGGCAACTTAGCACACACGCACATGGCCAGAAACAGCCGTATGGGACAACACTGCCCAGGGCGCAGCAGCAGGTCTAGGCTCTGGGCCTCCCCGCGGGTCACAAACCTCAACCTGGGCATTTTGTGTGTATCAAAGTCACTCAGTCATGTCCGACTCTTTGTGACCCCATGTCACTCTTTGTGACTCTTTGTGACTGCCAGGCTCCTCCATCCATGGAATTCTTCAGGCCAGAATACTTAAGCGGGTAGTCATTCCCTTCTTCAGCGGATCTTTCCAACCCAGGGATCAAACTCAAGTCTCCCGCATTGCAGGCAGATTCTTTAGTGTCTGAGTTATCAGGGAAGCCCCAGCTGCAGCTAAACTCGGTTTTTGTGTCAGTTCCATAGGCTTCCAGGAAGAATTCAGAACTATAACGTGAACAAACATCCTCTAACTAATCCACCTTAAGTAGTCAGGATTTTGTGAATTACATGTTCTTAGGACGATGCACACCTTGGTTCTCTTAACTGTAAAAGAAAGATCGGGAGTTTTTTCCAAAGCCTAATAGTGAACCACTGGAGGTGGGGAAGGAGACCTGGGTGGAATGTTGCCAAGAGTGTATTTCTGGTCAGTTTTCTGGTCAGGGAAGGAAGGAACCTGGACCTCACCTTACAGGTTGTGTGTGTGTGTGTGCACGCGCACGCACATATGTGGGTACATGAGTGAGTGTGTGTGACTGTATTGAATGAGTTAGTATGCTTGTGTGTGTCTATGGGGATGTGTGTGAATGTGTTTGTGTGTTTGTGTTGCAGGAAGGGGGATCCCTTCCAGGGCATGAGAGTGGGCTCTCATTTGCATTTCTGAGTCTAACACTCAGAAGTGAATTGTCCAAGGAGAACACATGTGCTGACCAAGCAAGAGATTTTATTGGGAAGGGGTGCTCCAGTGGAGAGCAGCGGGCTAAGGGAACCACAACCTGCTCTGCCACAAGGCTTGCAGTCTCGGGTTTCAGGGCGATGGGATTAGTTTCCGGGTTGTCTCTGGCCAATCATTCTGACTCAGAGTCCTTCCTGGTGGCGCACACATTGCTCAGCTATGGTGGACGCCAGTGAAAAGGATTCGGGGAGGTGGTCAGACATGTGGCATTTCCTTTTGACCTTGCCTGAATTCTTCCGATTGGTGGTGGCTTATTAGTTCTGTGTTCCTCACCAGGACGTCCTCTCATAAAATATCTCAAGCAGATGGTTACTGTGGTACCTGGTCAAGGGAGGTGGTTTCAGTCAGTGTGTTTCTCCTAACATTTGAACAGGTGTGAAAGAGTTCTGTGACCATGCTGTCAGTGTGCATGAACATGTGTGTGTGTGTGTAGATGAGTGTGCATGTATGTAGTATGTGCATTTGTGTCTGTCTGTGGGGGCTTGGGCATATACTCAATTCCTGGGGATAGTCCTGTAGTTCACAGGTAACCTGTTGAGACCTCTGGTCTCAGAAGGTTCATTCCTGGGCTAAACAGGTTGCATCCTTGTTTGCTAGACCATGCTCAGAAAGTACACCTTTGTGGCACTCATATTCTTTTTCAGCCTACACTTGGAGATTCTGTGTTAGAAGTAAAGCTAATTTTTTCTGAATTGTCCAGCCTCTTGGGCAACTAAAACCAAAAACAGAATCTCCTTAGGCCAAGAACCTTCCCAGGATCAGCCTCAAAGGAGGGCTGCTGTCACGACTTCTGTTTGCATTCCTGGTGACTCAGATGGTAGAATCTGCCTGCAATGCAGGAGACCTGTGTTTGACCCCTGGGTGGGGAAGATCCCCTGGAGAAGGGAATTGCAACCCACTCCAGTATTCTTGTCTGGAGAATTCCATGGACAGAGGAGCCTGGTGGCCTATAGTCCATGGGGTCACAGAGTTGGACATGACTGAGTGACTAACACACACATATGGTATATTTGGAAGAACAAATGCATTTTGTTTCAAAAATCCATGCCTGCAGAAACTTTAAGGCAGGTGAACAACCCTGGGATACTTCTCACCTTCCAGCATAAGAACAGCTTTTGAGGGGCCTGCAAAGAGGGGCCTGCTTTTGGGGTCCCTGGGAGGGGAAGGCTGCCAGGAACCAACAGATTTCCAACTACACTTAAAAATGGAGTCATCCGCAAGACCTGTATGTCAGCCACCTGGGCAAGGACAGGTCACCTGCATTTTTTCAGACCTCTGTTAAAATGTCTTTGCGTGTCACAATTCTAATACAGATAATTTCTAATTTAACTAAATGATAACCAGTCAGTCCTAGAGGAAGTCAACCCTGAATATTCATTGGAAGGACCAATGCTGAAGCTCCCACAGTTTCCAGTCCCTGCCACCCTTCCACTGCTTCCCATCCCCGCTGGTCTTCTCAGGTCCTCACATCTCTTGTGGACCCTGAGGTTCTCCATCCCTCTGAAACTTGGCCACAAGCGCCCTCTTGAGGTCCATGGTGCCGTATCTCTTTGTTTTAGGTCCTCTAGGGCTGACCATCAAGGTATTACCAACTGGGGGGTGGGGGGCGGTCCCTTCACCAGTCCTTGAAAATAAACTAACACAATACCACAGAGGCAGGAAATTATATGTAGTGTGAATGCGTGTGTGAAAGAGTCTGAAGACTTGGAAGATACTCAACAATATCAGTAGTTATCTAAGTGTAGTGAAATTCTAGGTGACTTTTGTCTTTTTTTTTTATTACTTCTGACTTTGTTTCAAATATTAAAATAAGCGAGTATCACTTTGTAATTATAAAAATTGTTTTGTTTTTAAAAAGTTGAACTACCATTTTAGAGCAGAAAAATAGGTTATGCATGATTATGAAAACTATCAGAGAAAAACACATTTTTTAAAAAATAAAGGAGGTTAATAATAAATTAGGTTTGAATCCAAACCTTATTTTCTTTGAAACGTAAACTGCAAAACACATGCCCTAAATATCATGGATTACAAGGTCCCAGAATGCCAAAGATATAAATGAACATAAACCAGACAATTGGAGTATATAACAACAGATATTGGTATTATTCAGATACACAAGTGAGCTGACAAATTACAAGGCTAGGAATCATTTCCTGTTGAGTGGATCATGCTATGGTATCCACATTGCTAAAGTATGGGCATTATTTTGCAAAGAATGGTTACTGGGAGGGAAACACAAAGGAGACATTACTTTCATAGTCTAGCTCACACAGCTGAGAAATGAGACAGAAAACAGCCCAGCTTCACTTCATTCTTTTGGCAACATCTGAATACGCGTGTTCAATCTCCTGGTCTGCAGGACATGTGTTTGTGAATTCATCCCGAGCATACGCATTGTTCAAGTACCTCCAGATGCCAGTCATTTCAGAAGGAAATTCAAAATCTCTGTATCTCTTGGCCACGATCTAAAAACGAAAAGGAAACAGTCAGAAAGGGAAAACCCACAAACGTAGGCAGTTATATCAGACAATCCATTCTTCTGAGGCGTGTACTATATTTTCTCAAGTTCCCGTGGCATCTACAGCCTTTCAAGCTGCCCAAATTGCAGGATGAGTTTGCAGGGGGTACACTGAGCGTGGGACTCAAAACAGAGATGCTACACAACTGTGCCCACCCGTTCATCACAGATGGTCTTCGTGACCTGCTGGCACGAAGGTGCTCTATTGTCCAGTCGCTCAGTCTTGTCCAGCTCTTTCATGACCCCATGGACTGTAGCCCACCAGGCTCCTCTGTCCATGAGACTTCCCTGGCAAGAATACTGGAGTGGGTCACCATTTCCTTCTTCAGGGGATCTTCCCAACCCAGGGACTGAACCCAAATCTCCTGCACTAGCGGGCAGATTCTTTACCATCTGAGCCACCAGGAAAGCCCTGAGCTTGCTCTGTAATCTGGTGGCTTTCTCTTTGTGCTTCTAGTAGTTTTCTCTCCCTGTGTTCTGCTGCTGAGTTATTTGGTGCCTAAAGATTCAGATGGCTGAGATGGTAAAGAGTCTGCCTGCAATGCATGAAACCCGGGTTCAATCCCTGGGTCAGGAAGATCCCC
This sequence comes from Dama dama, assembly GCF_033118175.1. Classification (NCBI taxonomy): domain Eukaryota; kingdom Metazoa; phylum Chordata; class Mammalia; order Artiodactyla; family Cervidae; genus Dama; species Dama dama. The sequence continues at coordinate 7,254,573 of NC_083711.1, forward strand.
TGGAGAAGGAAATGGCAACTCACTCCATTATTCTTGCCTAGAGAATCCCACAAACAGAGGACACAATCCATGGGACCTCAGAGATTTGGACATGACTAAGCAACTAACATTTTCACTTTCAAAGCTTCGGGATGGATTTTCAGTTTAGATTGTGCCAGGATCACTTTGTAGTGCCCTGTCTTTTTCCTATTTGTTGAGCCTCACCTCCTGAAACCCCAAGTACCCATGTATGTTACACCTGTGGATTTCCATCATTCTGCCCAAGAGGATCATTTCACTGTGGGTCTACCGTGTGCAGAGGGCAGATTCAAGAACTGAAAAATCCTTATCCTCAAGGAAACAGGGGATGTAAGGATGGGGTAGCTGAGAATGGATATCACGAAAACACAGTGGTGTGAAATGTCTCCTCTGGCTGGAGGGTGTCACTGGGAATTCATCACAAAAGAGGGTGTATCCTCTTTGCAGATGGTATGGGTTCCCTGGTTGCGTTAACAAAACACTACAACCATGGGTGGCTTGAAACAACAAAAAAGTCTTCTCCCACGGTCCTGGAGGCCCAGAGTCTAAGATCATGGTGTCAGCAGGGCCAGGTTCCCTCTGAAGCCTCCAGGGAAGGATCCATTCCAGGTCTCTCTCTGTCTCTGGCTCATGGGAGTACAGATCCAGTCTTCACCTGGCATTTTCCCTGTGTTGGAGTCTCTGGATCCAAACTCCCTTTTATAGGAACCTCTGTCATGTTGGATTAGGGGCCCACTCTCCTGCTCCTAATCAACTAACATGACCTCATCTTAACTAATTACATCTGCAAAACTCTATTTCTAAATAAGGTCAGCTTTGAGATACTGGGAATTAGGACTTGGGTCTAACTTAGATACGAATTTGGGGGGACAAATACTTGGAAAGCTATGACAAACCTAGACAGTTTACTAAAAAGCAGAGACATCACTTTGCCAACAAATGTGCATATAGTAAAAGCTATGGCTTTTCCAGTAGGTCCTGTATGGATGTGAGAATTGGACCATAAAGAAGGCTGAGCACCAAAGAACTGATGCTTTTGAACTACGGTGCTGGAGAAGACTCTTGAGAGTCCCTTGGACTGCAAGATCAAACCAGTCAATCCTAAAGGAAATGAACCCCAAATATTCATTGGGAGGACTGATACTAAAGTTCCAATACTCTGACCACGTGATGCAAAGAGCCAACTCAATGGAAAAGACCCTGATGCTGGGCAAGATTGAAGGCGGGAGGAAAAGGGGACGACAGAGGATGAGATGGTTGGATGGCATCACCGACTCAATGGACATGCATTTGAGCAAGCTCTGGGAGTTGGTGTTAGACAGGGAATCCTGGCGTTCTGCAGTCCATGGGGCCCCGAAGAGTCAGACACTACTGAGCAACTGAACAACAATACTTGGGAGGACTAATATCTCCCATTGTATTGGCCCCTGGGATGTTTGGATGACATGAGCATGGAATTTGTCACCAATTAGAAGATCTTCATGACTTACTTCTCAGATTTTGGAAGCAGGGAGCTAATGATGCAGCAAGACAGGACTACATAACTTTTCAAAGAACCTCCTAAATTAATATCTTTTACTTGAATTCAATCTCACTAGAGATTAATGTCAAGACTCCTGCTTTTCTTTTATTTGCATTTGCCTGCCTTTGCTTTACCCAAACATTCTGGGTAAATTTATTATATATGTGCCTCTCATAAATGTAAACTTGTTTTATATCATATCTTATTAATGTTATACTTTGTTTTCCAACTTCCTGTAAAGATTGTTGCATTTATGTATGTGTGTGTTTCCCTCTCTGATGGTTTGGAAGGTTTATGGTCTGTTTTAACTCTTCCAGAGGTGGTTGTTGTTTAGTGACTAAGTCATGTCTGACTGTTTTGTGGCCCCATGGACTATAACCTGCCAGGCTCCTCTGTTCACGGGATTTCCCAGGCAAGAATATTGGAGTGGGTCCAGTGGTTTCCTATATAACTTTAAATAATAGGAATTCTTTATTTCTTGATTATTAACTATTCTTTGACTGATCTCTACTTACTCTTGATAATAAGCAAGGAAATTAGTATACTTACACTTCTTTTCATTTCTGATCTATTATCCTCCTTCCAATAGTGTGAAAATAGAAGTTTACTATATCTGATTCAGTCTTGTAGCTATAATTCTCACTGCTCTTCAGCTTTAGTTCTGGTTTCAGATCTAAAGAAATCCTATGTCTATCACTAATCCTTTTATACCACAACACCTTCTCTGTTCCTGGATTCTTATTTTATTATCCTTTTTTTTTTTATCCTTTTTTATTATGTCATCATATAAAATTTTTATTTTTACAAAATGGCTCAGGGGTGCTTATTCCATCAAGACCAAAAGTCTAGGTAAAAGCAACAATTTACTTGGATATAAAATTCTTACATCACACTCCCTTTCCTTTAATCCTTTAACTATTGGCTCTGCTGGGTCTTCGCTGCAACACGCAGGCTTCTCTAGTTGGGGTGCATGGGCTTAGCTGCCCCAAAGCATATGGGCTCTTAGTTCCCCAACCAGGCATTGAACCTGTGTCCCCTGCATTGGAAGGCAGGTTCTTAACCACTAGGCCACCAGGGAAGTCCCCAATCCTTTAACTATTAAACCACTGTTTTCTGGCTTTTATTTTTTTTTTTTTATTATTATTATTATTTTTTTTTTTCCAGTGGGTTTTGTCATACATTGATATGAATCAGCCATAGATTTACATGTATTCCCAATCCCGATCCCCCCTCCCACCTCCCTCTCCACCCGATTCCTCTGGGTCTTCCCAGTGCACCAGGCCGGAGCACTTGTCTCGTGCATCCCACCTGGGCTGGTGATCTGTTTCACCATAGATAGTATACATGCTGTTCTTTTGAAATATCCCACCCTCACATTCTCCCACAAAGTTCAAAAGTCTGTTCTGTATTTCTGTGTCTCTTTTTCTGTTCTGCATATAGGGTTATCGTTATCACCTTTCTAAATTCCATATACATGTGTCAGTATGCTGTAATGTTCTTTATCTTTCTGGCTTACTTCACTCTGTATAAGGGGCTCCAGCTTCATCCATCTCATTAGGACTGGTTCAAATGAATTCTTTTTAATGGCTGAGTAATATTCCATGGTGTATATGTACCACAGCTTCCTTATCCATTCATCTGCTGATGGGCATCTAGGTTGCTTTGTTTTCTGGCTTTTAATGTGATCCTAGGATCCCACGGAGAAGGGAATGGCAACCCACTCCAGTATTCTTTTCCTTTTCTAATTAATAATTAATTTATTTTTTTTATCAAAGGATAATTGCTTACAGAATTTTGTTGATTTTGGTCAAACCTCAACATGAATCAGCCATCAGTTTAGTTCAGTCGCTCAGTCATGTCCGACTCTTTGTGACCCCATGAATCGCAGCATGCCAGGCCTCCCTGTCCATCACCAGCTCCCAGAGTTTACCCAAACTCATGTCCATTGAGTCGGTGATGCCATCTAACCATCTCATCCTCTGTCATCCCCTTGTCCTCCTGCCTTCAATCCTTCCCAGCATCAGGGTCTTTTCAAATGAGTCAGCTCTTCGCTTCAGGTGGCCAAAGTACTGGAGTTTCAGCTTCAACATCAGTCCTTCCAATGAATATTCAGGACTGATTTCCTTTAGGATGGACTGGTTGGATCTGCTTGCAGTCCAAGGGACTCTCAAGAGTCTTCTCCAATGCCACAGTTCAAAAGCATCAATTCTTTGGCCCTCGGCTTTCTTTATACTCCAACTCTCACGGCCATACGTGACTTCTGGAAAAACCAAAGCTTTGACTAGACAGACGTATATTGGGAAAGTGATGTCTCTGCTTTTTAATATGCTGTCTAGGTTGGTCACAACTTTCCTTCCAAGGAGTAAGCATCTTTTAATTTCATGCCATAGGTATGCATCTGTCTCCTCCCTTCTGAACTTCCCTCCCATCTCCTGCCCCAGCCCGCTCCTCTAGGTGGATCCAGAGCCCCTGTTTGAGTTTTCTGAGACATACAGCAAATTCCCATTGGCCATCTGTCTTACAAGTGGTAATGTAAGTTTCCACATACTCTCTCCATACATCTCACCCTCTCCTCCCCTCTCCCCACGTCCATAAATCTATTCTCTATGTCTGTTTCTCCATTACTGCCTTGTAAATAAATTCTTCAGTACCAGGATTCCGTATGTATGCATTAGAAAACAATATTTATCTTTCTCTTTCTGACTTACTTCACTCTGTATAATAGGTTCTAGGTTCATCCACCTCATTAGAACGGACTCAAATGCATTCCTTTTTATGGCTGAGTAATATGCCATCATGTATATGTAGAACTTCTTTATCCATTCATCTGTCAATGGACATCTAGGTTGTTTTCATGTTCTAGGTATTGTAAATAGTGCTGCAATGAACAAAGGGATACATGTGTCTTTTTCAATTTTGGTTTCCTCAGGGTGTATGTATAGGAGTGGGATTACTGGGTCATATGGTGCTTTTATTCCTACTTTTTAAAGGAATCTCCATACCATCTTCCATAGTGGCTATAGCAGTTTATATTCCCACCAATAGTACAAGAGTGTTCCCTTTTCTCCACACCCTCTCCAGCATTTATTGTTTGTAGACTTTTTGATGATGGCCATTCTGACCCGTGTGATGTGATAGCTCGTTGTAATTTTGATTTGCATTTCTCTGATAATGAGCAATATTGAGCATCTTTTCATGTGTTTGCTGGCTATCTGTATGTCTTCTTTGGAGAAATATCTGTTTAGGTCTTTTTCCCACTTTTTGACTGGCTTGTTTGTTTCTCTGGTATTGAGTTGTATGAGCTGCTTGTATATTTTGGAAATTAATCCTTTGTCAGTTGTTTCATTTGCTATCAGTTTCTCCCATTCTGAGGGTTGTCTTTTCACCTTGCTTATAGCTTCCTTTACTGTGCAAAAGCTTTTAAGTTTGGTAAGATCCCACTTGTTTACTTTTCTTTTTATTTCTGTTACTCTAGGAGGTGGGTCACAGAGGATCTTGCTTTGATTTATGTCAGCACCAGTCCAGTATTCTTGCCTGGGGAATTCCAGAGTCGCCTGACAGGGGGTTGCAAAGAGTCAAACATGACCGAGCTAACACTTTCACCTCACTTTAGAGATATATCAGGCTATTCTGAATTTCTTTGTTGTGTAGGTGGACTTACCTTTTATGATTATTACTATTATCATTATCATCTGGGCACTCAAAGGGTTTTTTTTTTATCATCAAAGTTCAAATATAATTTGCAAGCTATATCACAGTGTGTTGACTGTTCAGGACAGTATTTTTCTAATCATGGATTGCTACTTAAAGTAAATGTTCAGGTCAGCCTTTAATTCAAAACGCTTTACCTTTGAGTCTTCTTTTTCCTCTTTTTTTCTTTCCTGTTCTTTCTCCTGATTAGGTACACCTTTACCTCTTGCTTCTTCTCAATTCGATTTGAGATCATTTCCTCGGGCTGTCTTCCAAATCTTTGATGGATTTCTGCAATGTCATTTTCCACCTCTTGCTACTCCTAATACAACTTCTAAACAATTTCTGAAATTGTTTTGTCTTTAAGGTTTTTTTCAGTTCTACCAGTTTCATTTTCATCCTCTTTGCGAGATTATATTTTTTGACACTTTGGGACTTGTTTTTGAGCGCTTTCTTCAAAGGTTCATGTGCTACACTGAGTAGCTCAGTCATGTCCAACTCTTTTGAGACCCCATGGACTGTAGCCCGCCAGGCTTCTCTGTCTATGGGATTTTTCACCCAAGAATACTAGAATGGGTTGTTATTTCCTACTCCAGGGCATCTTCCCAACTCAAGGATCAAACCCACATCTCCTGTGTCTTCTGCATTGCAGGTGGGTTTTTTTACCCACTAAGCCATCAGGGAAGGGTTCATGTTCTCTTTCATTCCTTTGAGGCTGTAGAGAAGTATCTTTCCGAAAAGTTCTTTGGTTACTGGACCAATCTTAACCAGAGAGGTGTTTCTCATCTGCCTTTTTCTCTTTTGTTCTATTTAACCCTTCCCCCTTTCCTATCCACATAGAGGTCCCAGTTGGATTCCTTTTGGTTACTAACCATCCTTTAATGGGCAGACCCGTTGGACCTACTATTTGCTTAAAAACAAGGTGGAGAGCAATGGGAGGAAGGCCAGGCAACAGGCAGACCAATTTGGATATTTATCCTCAAACACCTGCTCATCAAGGGGCTTCCCTGGTGGCTCAAATGCTACAGAAACAGCCTGCAACGCAGAAGACCCAGGTTCAACTCCTGGTCAGGAAGATCTCCTGGAGAAGGAAATGACAGCCCATTCCAGTATTCTTGCCTGGAGTATTCCATGGACGGAGGAGCCTGGCGGGCTAGAGTTCATGCGTCGCAGAATCACACACAACTGAGCGACTAACACTCTAACATTTTTCACCTGCTCTTCAAACACTGCTCTATACTCTGCCTCAGGGACACATGAGGGTCAAGGTCAAAGTCAGGGTTAGTGCCTCCTCCACTCTGAAGCTCACAGATTAGGAGGAGGTTGCCGTGGCTAAAAGTGACGCTGAGGTCATCTACAGTCTCTCTTCTGAGTGATTCCAAGCTTATTTCTTTTCTCTGCTCAGCAGTCACAAAGCAGAATGCCTCTTTCCTTCTCTGCTCCCCTCCACCTCCCCTCCCTGTTGCTTTGGGTCAGGGGACAGTGGCAGAACACACAGGTGACACCTCTGAACAGTTTCACCTTCAGCTCTGCCTCCACAGAGATCTCATCTCCGTAGAGCTGGTCCCTGCCTCTCTTGGCCCACTCGGTGCTCTGTCCTCAAACAAAGAAGCTTGGGCACTTCAAGGCTGTATTATTTACTTTTACAAACATCCGAACCTTGCTGAAGATCTAGAGAAGCTAGTGTCTAAGTCTTTGAGTTGGCGGTCCATCCTTTTCTAATTTTACAAAAGGTGGAGAGGGACTTCCCTGGTGGTACAGTGGCTAAGACTCTGAGCTTCCAATTCAGGGGGTGCAGATTCAATCCTTGGATGGGGAACCAAGGTCCCAGGTGCTACCCAATGCAGCCAAAAAGAAATAAAGGTGGAGATAATGCTTTAGATTTTCAGAATGTTTTTGCTGGTTTCAGGATGGGAATAGATTATAAAGTCCTCTATTCTCTCATTGTCTTACCATAAATTCCTGTAGATTGATTCTCATTGTCTTTCAGAACTGTTCCATTCTGGAAGATTATTAAGCTGCTGGGTATTTTGAGTGCTAAGTGGCTTTGAAGATTTTGCAGTTAGGTCTTCTATTGGAGCCGTGGACTACTTTATTTTACTCTGAAGTTTATCCCCTCTACTGACATTTTAAACAGTCTTTTTTTATAGGAGCTAAACAAGTGGCAACTGGTCTGTGTATATATGCAAGTGAGTACATATGTGTGTCTTTTTCTTGCCTTCCCTAAACTCCATGTGCTTCTGTGATGTTACATTAGTCAGAGCAATGATGAGAATATGTTTAATAAAGGGACTAAACCAGACACAACAACATAAATAACCTGTTGGAAAATGGCTCTCAAATGTCCGGTTTGGATAATCACCAATGTGGCGCGTTTGAAGGATTGAGAGTTGCCATCATGAAATTGTACATGTCAGAACACTGGCAGTTATTAAAAAGAAAATTCACTTGGAGGATCAGCAGCATCCTCAAGGCTTAGCTTTCAGGTTGGTGCCCCTTGAACACATCAGGGAAGAGAGAAGAAAGAAGATGAATGGGGCAAGGCTGGGAATGGAGTCGGGAAGGAAGAGAAAGGCAAAGAATGACTGGAGTAACAGGGTGGCCAGTCACCCACAGGACAGCCAGCCACAGACTGTGGGAACTGATGCTTTTGAACTGTGGTGTTGAAGAAGACTCTTGAGAGTCCCTTGGACTGCAAGGAGATCCAACAAGTCCATCCTAAAGGAGATCAGTCCTGAATATTCATTGGAAGGACTGATGCTGAAGCTGAAACTCCAATACTTTAGCCACCTGATTCGAAGAGCCAATTCCTTGGAAAAGACCCTGATGCTGAGAAAAATTGAAGGCTGGAGGAGAAGGGGACAACAGAGGATGAGATGGTTGGATGGCATCACTGATTTGATGGACATGAGTTTGAGTAAGCTCCAGGAGTTGGTGATGGACAGGGAAGCCTGACATGTTGCAGTCCAGTTCAGTTCAGTTCAGTCGCTCAGTCATGTCAGACTCTTTGCAACCCCACTGTTGCTCAGTCGTGTCCGACTCTTTGCGACCCCATGAACCTGCAGTCCATGGGGTCGCAAAGAGTCAGACACAACTGAGCAACTAAACTGAACTAAAATGCCAAATAAACGCATTATTAGAATACAAGGTCATTGACTCGTATTTCCCTATGTCTTCTCTCCCATCTCCCTATCTTTATACTAAGGACCTAGTTCTGGACCTGGTATGATCTGAATAATAAGGATGCCCCAGAACAAGGGCATAGCAACAGTGATAATGATACAGCAACTAACAGCTGTGAGTAACAGCCAGACTGGGGCACTTTGGAGAGCAGCCATAACTACGGAGACCAAGGGTGGGGTCATCTGCTTCTGAATGTCAGAGTCACCCCCAAAAATTCTGATTTTAGTAAGTCAGGGGCTGAACTGACGGGTTTACATTTCTAAAAGGGCTTCCCTGGTGACTCAGTGGTAAAGAATCCGCCTGCAATGCAGGAGATGTGGGTTCAGTCCCCGGGTCAGGAAGATCCCCTGGAGGAGGGCATGGTAACCCACTCCAGTAAACTTGTTGGGAAAATCCCATGGACAAAGCAGTCTGGGGGGCTATAGTCCATGGGGTCACAAAGAGTCTGACACAACTGGATCCCCTGAGCAGGCACATTTCTAAATTAGCAGGCACAATTCTTATGCCTACTAATGTTGGAGAACCACTGGTCTAGGGAATCTTTAAACCCTAATTATACATGACCAGCAACTCTTATTTCATGTTCGATCACCCGGGAAAACAGGCTGCTGCATGTGGTCCAGCCAAGGAGCTGTCAGCTGCTCACCAGCTGTAAGGGGTCTGTGTTAACAGCCAACCTCCTCCCTTATCCCAGGGTTAGGCTTACTCTTCCCATCACCAACCACTGACTGAGTTCACATTTTATTTTCAAGGTTGGCTCAGATTTTTGGTTGATGTTTTTGTTTTTGGACTGCACTGCTCAGCTTGCAGGTTCTTAGTTCCTCACCCAGGGACTGAACCCAGGCCACCCCAGTGAAAGTGCTGAGTCCCAACCACTGGACCACCACCAGGGAATTTCCCGAGTTCACATTTTAATCCTCGCAGATTCCACATACCATCTCCAAGCCTGGAGTGTGAAACACCAGTTATAATCAATGTATTCCCTCAAGTTGCTTTCACAGAGCTTGTCTTTAGGCTGTGGGGGTTAGGACTGGAAAAAAGAAGCTGTGAGGATGGAGGGATGAGAGCCAAGCTCTCAGATGATTCATGAGAACCTCTTAGGAACACCTGAGAATAGCATCCACAGATCTTAAACTTGCAGCTTGGATGCTGTGAACAGAAACAAGCTAGACTTTTAAATTTAAGAGCCCGTGTTTTAGATTGCCTTGGCAAAAAAAAAAAAAAAAACACAAATCAAAACAAAATGAAACAAAGCCCCATTCATGTATTCAGCACCCGAGGTATGAGGAAGGACAAACCTTAATAATGTGGAGCTTGGGTAAGAGGTTGCAGTCAGCCAGCGTGAGCTCATTGCCATCCAGGAACTTCCTTCCAGAAATAGCAGCTTCCTCGGTGCTGTAGGCATCTATCTCATCAGGCAAGGGGCTGTTCAGATAACTATCCAACTTCTTCAGGGCCTTTAACAGGTTCCTTTCATAAACTAAAATAGGAAGGCAGAAAACAACTAAGATGAGCCATAGAAGTCCACGTCTCCTCTGTCTTTGTTGTTGTTCAGTCGCTCAGTCGTGTCCAACTCTTTGCAACCCTGTGGACTGCAGCACGCCAGGCTTCCCTGTCCTTCACCAACTCCCAGAACTTGCTCAAACTCATGTTCATTGGGTTAATGATGCCATCCAATCATCTCATCCTCTGTCATCCCCTTCTCCTCCTGCCCTCCTCTCTCTAGATATCATGAGACACGGCCAGTGAATGTTAGAGAGTCAGGAAGGACTTATGAGATCTAAATAAAAGGTGGGTGGGTTTATGAGATCTAAATAAAAGATTCACTTCTCCCTGGAAAATAATTCTGCTCTCTCTACACAACACTGCTGCTTCTAGAACTCATTCATTTATTCAAAAATCTATATGGAGAAACTTTCATGGTGGGCATCACCAACTCAATGGACATGAGTTTGGGTAAACTCCGGGAGTTGGTGATGGACAGGGAAGCCTGGCATGCTTCGGTCCATGGGACTGCAAAGAGTCAGACATGACTGAGCGACTGAACTGAACTGAATGGTTAAGATTCTGTGCTTTCCAGGTGGGATGGGGTGGGAGGTGGGAGGCTCTGAGGGAGGGGACAGGTGTATACCTATGGCTGATTCATGTTGATGTATGGCAGAAACCAACACAATATGGTAAAGCAATTACATTCCAACTAAAAATAAATAAACTAAAGAAGACTCTGCATTTCCAATGCAGGGTCAAGGAACTAAGATCCCACATACCACACCATGTGACCAAAACATTTTTTAAAAATTAAAAATTAAAAAAAATCTTTATGGAAATCATATAATGAAAGAAGCACCAATAGAAGGTTCATTCACCCTGAATTCCATGGGACAGCAAGGAATCACTGATGGTGATGATTTTCTCCTAAAAATGTCCTTTTCTGGACAATCTCTAGAAAAGCACTCAGTCCCTGAAACCCATGTGCAGGCTCAGGGTGGGAGGTATTTTTCCCTTATTTCTATACCCAGGTCCCTCCCCGCTGTGCAGTGAGTCAGAATTCCCCAGATCTTATAAGAAGCCACACCAGAGGCGGAATAGAGGTCCATGGAGAAAACAGAAAACAGGAAGATGGGAGGGACTCACTCTCATTTGCATCCTTCTTGGTGTTTTTTATAAATGCTGAGAACTTGGCAAACACATCATTTCCGGCAGAGTTAGATTCAGAGTGTTGGGTTCCCAGCTTAGGGTACCTTGAAAAGTTCAAAGTGAGAATATCATAGATCAGCAATGTTTGAGTCCGAATACAAAGCAGGAGGGGAAGAAATGCCTTTCTCTGTGCAAACTGCTCCTTAAATGTTTTCCTAATATTTCCATCTACAAAGTTGGGAGCAACACCAGCCAGGAGTAAAGCACTGGATGGACTGTTCTCATCCTAGGATGGAGGGCCCTCTGGCCTTGCTGGTCTCAGTTCTCTCCCTACTGAAATAAAGATGATGAACTAGAAGGCTCCCTTGCAGGCCCAGCCTGCTGCGATGTTGCATGTAACACACATTCCCAATGGGCCATCAAAACGGGCCACCCACATGACATCGGCCCACTCCCTGCCATCAAACCCTAATTGCCAAATGGCAGAGTAGAGAAATCCCAGCCACCTAGACTCAGGGTTTCTAATCTTGCTGTGTTTCCTGTGGCACCCCACAGGTACAGCTCAGGAGGTAAGCGCCACGGCCGCAGAAAACCAACACACAGCACCAGAGCTTTGAACTGTCTGTGAACAGGGAAAAGTGACAACCGAGTTGCCAACACTGGTTTTGACGAGGCCCACCTTGGGGGAGCCAGTTTCTCCTCTAAGAACTCCTCGATCTTATTCACATCTGTCTTGACTTCACCATCAAAAGTCATGAAAGGTGGGTTGGTGCCGGGAGCCAAGTTCTGCAGGTCCACGGGTTTCCTGGGCAGGGGGGAAGGGCAGTGCCAAGGTTGGGATCATTGCCAAGGCTTAACCATGCCCCCCCCACACACATACACACACCAGTGGAAGAGAAACCACCCTTGAGAACTTCAAAGGCAACTGGAAGTTTACAAACTGTCCTACTGGCAAGGGAAGTGTGGCCACACTTTCCTTTATCTGGAGACGGGGCTGAAAGTTAACCCTCCCCAGTGTTATCAGCCAGGAGTGGGGCTCAGGCAGGCTCCAGAGAGGGTCACAGCTGACCAATCATGAGGTGGGCAGGTTCCTCCCCGTTCCCCTCCTACTCCTTTCGGGTTACCTCTGACCCCATCCTGTAATGACTTTGTAGCCCACGTACGCCCGCTCCAAACCAGGGTCCTGACCCAGGGTGGACATGCCTGGGACAGGGCCCATGGGTCCTAGGAGTGTGCATGCGTGTACCTGTGTGCTTCTGTCTCTGTGTGTCTCTGTCTGTGTGTGTGTGTGTGTTTGTGTCTGTGTATGTGCCTGTGTCTATGTATGTTCCTCTGTCTGTGTGTCTGTGTCTCCATCTGTGTGTGCGTGCACGCCTGTGTGTCTGTGTCTCTGGGTGCCTCTGTGTGTGTCTGTCTCTGTGTGTCTCTGAGTGTGTGTATGTGTATGTCTGTATGTCTGTGTCTCCATCTGTGTGTGTGTGCACACCTGTGCACCTGTGTGTCTGTGTGCCTCTGTGCGTGTCTCTCTTTGTGTGTCTGTGTGTTTGTGTCTGTATTTGGGTCTGTGTATGTGCCTGTGTGTCTGTGTCTCCATCTGTGTGGGCGCGCACGCCTGTGTGTCTGTGTTTCTGTGTGCCTTTGTGCGTGTCTGTCTCTGTGTGTCTCTGGGTGTGTGTATGTGTGTGTGTCTGTGTGTTTGTGTCTGTATTTGGGTCTGTGTATGTGCCTGTGTCTGTGTGTCTGTGTGTGTGTCTCCATCTCTGTGTGGGTGTGCACGCCTGTGTGTCTGTGTCTCTGGGTGCCTCTGTGTGTGTCTGTCTCTGTGTGTCTCCATCTGTGTGTGTGTGTCCGTCTCTGTGTGTCTGTCTGAGTGTGTGTATGTGTGTGTCTTTGGCTGTATTTGGGTCTGTGTATGTGCCTGTGTCTGTATGTCTGTGTGTCTGTATGTGTCTGCCTGGGTGTCTCTCTGTGTGCCTGTGTGTATAGGGAACTGAGAATAGTTATTTCAATACTGCAGAAACCTGGTCTTACCTTTTCAAGTCCACTGTTGTCACATTAAATATAACGCCCTTTAGCCAGAGAATCATAAAGAGACGCTGAGAAAATGGGCAATTTCCAATACTCTCACCATCACAGCCTGCCTGCAAATGGAAGAGGAGATCTTCATCAGAACCAGTCTCACAATTACAAATGCCAGACTCTGCACGCACACAAAATCATGGTGAATGTTTGTTAACAGTGATGATACTATAAGTAGCCTTCTGAGGTCCCTTCCCCCAGCCTCCAACTGGGAGGTGTGGGTGGGGAGGACACACACACTGGCTGAGCTTTCTGCCTTCCTTCCACCTCCTCACCACTTCCTGCCACTCGGGGCCTCTAAATAGCGGTTCTCAGAGGGAAAAGAGCAGCCAGGGGGACCCCCTTTATTACTAAAGGCAAAAAAAAAAAAGACATACTCTTCCCCTCCCTCCATCTCTTGATCCTCTTTAGAAGAGACACACCTCTCTTGCCAGGATGACCATTTGTAAAAAAAGATCAGCAGGCTCTCCCACTGGGACATGATCCCCAGCATTCTCTACTGTTTCCATCTCTGGAATGAGGGCTGGTTCCTATGAGTTCTAGGACCCCGGGACACTGTAAAATGTTTAGGTCCCCTCCTCCATTGGGGAGCATTTGTACTTAGACGGCAGATTGTTCAGTTGATATGACAAGTAGGAAACCAGGTGGAAACAACGTCTCCCTGATAACCTGAGTGGGTCACATCCACACACATGTACCCAGACGCAGACACAGAACACTGAGCAGACATCCTCCCTTCTGTGGTCTTCCAGGAGAAAAGAAAGGCAGATGTTAGAGAAGAGAGGGGAGCTGTAGACTTTGTCCTCCTGGGGCAGTTCCCAAACTCTTCTTTCTCTTCCCATCTTTCTCCACCCAACAAGGTTATAGCGCTAACAAAATGCTGCCGGAAAGACCAGGAGACTCAGCCGGGCTCCGATGACAGAAATAGCCATGTTTAAGCCAGGAAGTCCATTTATGCCACCTGCAGTCCAAAGGGAATTGAGAGGAAAGCACTGAATCTATAACCTGAATAACAGAAAGGGAGAAAGTCAACTGCTGGTTTGAGAATTGAAGAAAGGAAAAAAGATGCCTCAAGAAAATTGAACATCTTAAGAAATTCTTCAGAGGTGGTTCTCTGGCGTAAACTTCTTAAGTCACCTCGAGAGGGTGTTCATAACAAGCTGTTCCTACAAATGAAGAGTTGATAAGAGACCCCAAACTCAGTTTTAAAAAAGACTCGATCAACCTCTTCACAAAGATGAAGCCCAGATGGCCAACAAGCATGTGAAAAGGTTCTTAACATCGTTAGCCAACAGGGCAACGCAAGTTACAACCACAATAGATTCAACGACACACATACCAGAATGGCTAAAATGAAAAGCTCAGACAGTATCAAGTGTGGACAGGAATGTGGAGCAGCAGACTCCCCATCCACTGTTGGAGAGAGTGCAAATTGGTGCAACCACTCTGGAAAACTGTTTGGCAATTATTTATCCAAAATAAACATGCATTTATGCTATGACAGAGCAATTCCACTCCCAACAGAAATGAGTGTTAGGGCCACAAAAAGCACTTAATGAATATTCTTAGCAGCTTTAGTGTCATAGCCAAAACGTGGAAACAACTCAGACACCACCAAGAGTAGAATGAATAAATAAATGGTAGTATATTCATATGGCAGCCCACTCCAGTACTCTTGCCTAGAAAATTCCATGGATGGAGGAGCCTGGTGGGCTACAGTCCATGGGGTCGCAGAGAGTCAGATATGACTGAATGACCTCACTCACATACTCATATACGGGCTTCCCAGATGGCACTAGTGGTAAAGAACCTGCCTGCCAATGCAGGAGATGTGAGAGATGTGGCTTTGATCCCTGGGTTGGGAAGATCCCCTGAGGAGGGCACGGCAACCCACTCCAGTCTCCCTGTCTGGAGAATCCCATGGACAAAAGAGCCTTGTGGGCTACAGTCCACAGAGTCACAAAGGGTCAGACACAACTGAAGCAACTTAGCATGCATGCTCATATACTACCCCACACCACACCACACACTCACACCACAGTGGAAAAAAAACAGCTATTACTACAAACCACAATGTGGATAAATCTCACACACGTAATGTGGAGGGAAAGAAACCAGACTCGAGAGTCCTTTAGGAGAGGCCAATATAGGTGAAGTTCAAACACAGGAAAACTGGGTGATGGGAGTCAGAAGAAGAGCTGCCTTTGGCAGCTGGGTATTTTCTGGAAAGGGTGGAAAGAGCCCTTAGGGTGGTGGAAATACTCTGTAGCTTGAGTTGGGTTATGGCAACATGGTGGGTATACTCACCTTGACAGTCTTAATTAAGGTTTGTTTCCTTTACTGCATGTTTTACTCCAATAAAAAAAAAAGAAGCAAAAGTATTCATTTAAAAGAATAGAGTCAGATTCAGTGGGTATTGTATGGGGTCCAGAGATCTGAATTTTTAAGTTTGCCAAGGTAACATAATGCTGGCAGTCCAGGGCCTCAGCCCCACCTTGGACAAGAGATAAGACTGGCCCAGTGTTACGGTTAATGCATAAGACAGAATGGTTTGAATCACATCCCAACGGATGATCTG
This sequence comes from Dama dama, assembly GCF_033118175.1. Lineage (NCBI taxonomy): Eukaryota > Metazoa > Chordata > Mammalia > Artiodactyla > Cervidae > Dama > Dama dama. The sequence continues at coordinate 7,270,280 of NC_083711.1, forward strand.
TTGATGAGAAGGTTCTTGCAAGAACTTCTAGCTGATAAATCCAGTTGCATAAGTGTAAAGATAATGGGTGAACTTAATATACATGAAGAGGCACCAATAGACTCAGATAAGTGACTTCAGAGTCCCCTAAGCTCAGGGCACTGGCTTCACCCCCTCCAACTCCTCCAGCTCTCCCTCCCCCCTTCTAGCATTTATGGGCAGGTCCACCTGGTATTTCCAATAGTCATGTATGGATGTGAGAGTTGGACCAAAAAGAAGGCTGAGTACTGAAGAATTGAAGCTTTCGAACTGTCATGCTAGAGAAGATGTTTGAGAGTCCCTTGGACTTGGACTGCAAGGAGATCCCGCCAGTCCATCCTAAAGGAAATCAACTCTGAATAGTCACTGGAAGGACTGATGCTGAAGCTGAAGCTCCAATACTTTGGCCACCTGATGCAAAGAGCCAATTCATTGGAAAAGACCCTGATGCTGGGAAAGATTGAAGGCAGGAGGAGAAGGGGACGACAGAGGATGAGATGGTTGGATGGCATCACCAACTCATTGGACATGAGTTTGAGCAAACTCTAGGAGATAGTGAAGGACAGGGAAGCCTGGCGTGCTGCAGTCCTTGGAGTAGCAAAGAGTCGGACACGACTGAGCGACTGAACAGCCTGGTGTCTGTGACAGATTAGGGATGTGACAGTTGGGACCCCTGCAGATGGCCCTGTGGCTGCCTGAGGCCACACCCTGCCGGGGGGACCCACAGCAGGCCCTTTTGAAGGCTGCCCAGTCTCCTCTCAGCTGTGTCCTGGAGCAAGTATCAGCGCAGAGCTCAGTCACATAAAACTCCGAGCAGCTTGTTGCTGGGGACCCCTCCTAAATCACGGTGCTGTCTTAACCACCGCAGGTTTGGGCAGAGTCACGCCATAAAAGGGGGCGAAGGAGGAGATGAAAGTTCAAGGACACAAAGGCGCGTAGTTTGGCCAGTCCTGACTTGTTGAACAGCTTCTAAACCTCTTATTTTTATAGTGGTTACATTAAGCTCAGTCAAGCCTGAGGAGTTCTGCAGAGTCAGGCCATTTTGTTTCTCCTTCTCTCTTGTGTCTCTAACCTCTGGAATCCTCTTATAACTATGCTGAATGGGGCAAGATCCCCGAGGAGCCAGGGCGTCTTTGCTTTCGCCAAGAGCTCTGTGCCTGGGACCCGCTGCTTTCTGCGGCATCTGGAGAACAGCTACCCTGCACGGGTCTCTCTGCCTCACTGCTCTGTCTCTTTCATGGTTTCAAACTCAAGCCAGTGTTTTCCCTTAAAATTGTTCTCAGCTTTTCCTGAACCCTGGTAGCTCCTTCTTAAGGAGAAACAAAAAGGGAGGGAGGAGCAACTCATCTTTTAAAACCTAAAAATGGCCTGGGTCATCCAGCCAGGTAAAAACGTCACCTTCTTAACAGGTTCCTTCCCAGAACTGGAACTGGGAATTAACACAGAACCTGGAAGGTGGAATGATGGTCCGCAAGGCACAACGCCCACAGTCCAGAAGGTAGTGACAAAAGTCGCCTTTGTACATTTCCCACCCACGTGACCCTCAAACAGAATTGTTCGACCCAGCTCGGGTGCTGGTCTGAAGGCTGTCAGGCATTTTTTTTTTTTTTTTGTCAGGCATTTTAGAAGAATCAGCCAGTCGCCACGACTGCCCATAAAAGAGGATTTGCATATCCAGTGTTGCCTCACCTTAAATTGCTCTGTCTCGGTTTGTTGTAAATGAGGGGGTTACGGGAACATGGCGGGGGTGACTTGGACGCCTTGCTTCCTGATTTTATTACTTGAATGTGCTTCAATGCCAGGATGTGCCAGCAAAAATTAAGGCAAAGATACGCCATCTCCACCGCCCATTACTGGGCAACACCGAGGGAGTATCATCCTGGTCACGGTCATTACCAGACGAGATGATGGGATAAACACACAGGCATTGCGGGTGAATAACTGACACCACTGCCATAATTAGGACGCTTTATCCTATGCAGTTTTATTTTCCGATGCTGATCTTTCTCTCAGGCTAATTACACTCTGGGCTAAGGTTTCTCAGCAGAGTTCTCAGCCTACGGGGAAATTTTTGTATATATAAATTTCTGATAAAATCCAATTAGGCAGTTTGAGAGATCAGAGTGTCTTTTGGTTTCCAGTGAAGATCCAAGCACTTGGATAACCCAGATTCGTAGGTCCGCCCTTCGAAATGCAACGTTTCTGAGTGCCTACGATGATGGTCACTCTCAAAAGAAAAGCATTGGTGGTGCCTCTGACATGTTCTGAGAAATCTTGTCTGCCCCGGAGCCTGTCTGCAACACTGGAGGATGTTGGTAATTCTGCTGAGTCCTGGCCTGGGCCCACCTCCCACCACACAGCCCTAGGTGTAAAGGTTCAAATGTCGCTACAAAGGTCAGCAGGTCTTCAGGCCGGAACCTGCTCCCACTTACTCTTTGCACACTTAACTCCATTTAGAATTTGCACAGGAGCATTTTGTCAAATTTCCTTTCAGTGCTTTTTGCTTCCGGCCAAAGACCTTTCCAAGGGTGGGCTGGATGGACACGTGGGCACCAGCCACCCCCACCTGCCACTGAAGTCACTCCTGCTCCCACGGCCTGTGAGGGCCTGCTGCCCACCCCACCTGACAAACGGATGATGACCCTCCCACCAGAACAGGTCATGCACCTGCCACCTGAATCCCCACCTTCAGGGTCTCTACCCTCTTTCTAGAAAATTCCATAAGGGCCTAAAGGGTAAACACATTCTGGAAAGGAAGCATTTTTCCTTACTCCATGTAAAGGTCATGAAAAAACAACTGGGGGGGACTTCCCTGGTCGGACAATGGATGAGGATCCACCTGCCAATGCGGGGGACATGGGTTCGATCCCTGGTCCAGGAAGATCCCACATGCTTCAGAGCAACTCAGCTCGTGTGCTACAACTACTGAGCCCATGAGGAGCAACTGCTGAAGCCCACGCACCTGGGACTGTGCCCTACAACAAACAGCAGCCCCCGCTCGTTGCACCCAGAGGAAGCCTGCCCACAGCAACGAAGGCCTAGTGCAGCCAAAACAAATTAACTATTAAAAAACAACAGTTCAAGGGTGGAGGGAAGATACAGGAAGAGGCAATAAACTGGAAGTACTCTGTCCCCTTTCTGACAACTGGTTTTCAACCAAGAAGATGAGAGTGAAAAGTGTTACTTGCTCGATCATGTCTGACTCTCTGTGATCCCATGGACAGTAGAGCCCACCTGGTTTCTCTGTCCATGGAGTTCTCCAGGCAAGAATAGAATTTTCATCTCATGTGCAGGAAAGTGTTCCTGTCCCTGTTGAAACACGGGAGGGATCCGGGGGTCAAACAGCTAATGTGGTCAACTCCATCCTAGGTATCCAGAGAAAATCAGTGAGTAATGATGGACGGTGTTCCCAACATCCCAGGGAGGACTTGCTGTTTAGTTGCTCAGTCGTGCCCAACTCTTTGCAACCCCATGGACTATAGCCCACCAGGCTGAATTAAAGAGTTGCTGATCTGAGGAGGTGAGGATCAGAAGACAGTTTGATGTGGGAGGCCATGGGCAGCCACGAAGAACAGTGCTCCCCCAAGAACAATGTGGTCAAAGGGCTGGTCAGGACTCTCCTCTGTTGGGCTGGAGACAACACAGCCAGAGAGGAACAGCTGCAGCCAGCCGGATGGGAGCCGACTCTCCGATCCAAGACCCGCCTGCACACTCCCACGAACTCCTCCAGGGTCCTCTGCAGGAAGCCCGATGGCCTCAGGTATTTTGGGGCCCAGTAATCAAACCCACCTTGCATGGCCAATGGCAGAGATCCCGCCTCAGAGCTGGACAGGCAGCCCTTCCGTGTCCACAGTTCCCACGCACACACCGTCTTACGACTGACACGAGGGGTGGCTGAGCACCTCTCCTGGAAGGTGGGAGCTATAAACTCAACCCCAGGAGGGCGTGAGGGTGACTACCGTGAGCTCGGGACACTGGTAAAGAGAAATGTGGGTGCAGTGTCTGCACGTGCACCCCTAGAGCCCAGCCGGAACCCACCATGTCCACCTGCCACTAGGAGAAACAGCTGGGAGATACTCCTCCTAGGTCTTTCCTTGCTCCCACAGAGGCAGGTGGAAGTGCCAGGATCTCCCTAACCATCCACACAGCCAGCGTCTGGAGCCAGGGACCCGTCTTCCTTCAGCCGAGGGTCCCACAGGACATGGCGAAGTTCCAGGCCCACGGTAAACACTCCGTGTGTGAAACACTAGAGGCCTGATTTCCCTGGCTCCAGGCACCTGAAGCCTGGTCCACTTCACAAAGTGCCTCCCAGGCCCGCCTTCCACTTTGTTCTCAAGGCCAACGTCCATGAACTCTTCATTCTTTTTAAAAGCTCGCAAAGACAGGGTGCTGAAATGGAAGACCTTGTGTACTCACAAATCTTCCAAGCTTCCTAAGGGACACAATTTCTTCTTAGGAATGGAGGAAAATTCCCCCATTTTTGAGCCATTCTTTTATGACAATTCTACAAAATTGCATGTAACTTTATATTTTTAAAAGATACAGTTTTGTAATCATTTGTATGTACATTTGTATGTAAATATTTGTATGTAAATGTTTGTAATTACAAACATTCCTCTTGTTTGATTTTGAATTGCAGATGTCAAGTTTTGATGTTTTGGGGGGGGGTTATGTTTTATTATACTTTGTTAAAAAAAGGAAAAATTGTACATTTTTAGAATGTATGAGTAAATTTAATGTACTGGAAATACAAATTAGAAAAAGGAAAAGAAGCTCACAGTGTCTCATGACTAACAGATCACCCAAGGAGAGTGGCATTCAACAGGAGTGGAACAAAAGAAAAGGTGAGGGGGGAGGGGAGACAGAGGAGGGAGGCGTGGGGGAGAGAGGAGGAAAAGGAGAGGGAGGGAAGTGAGAGGGGGTCAGAACACGAAGCGCTCAGGTCATGGGCAGCAAAGTCTTCTCAAAGCCTCTTGAACGTGATGTTTGACTTAAAATGCAAAATTTAAATCAGTCTGAAACTTCCTGGTTTTGATAATCTATACATTTGAAAAAATGTATATATGATTCTTCCTGTTTGCCAGACACCTTGAAGTTTCAGTTTTGGGCAACATGAGATCTCTCGGAGGCAACGCAGTCCAGAACGGGTGTGGGGCCAGGGAGGGCCAGTGTGAACTTGGGGCCCACTCCTTACTAATCGAGTGGCCTCGGGCAAACCATTTGTTCTCCCCAAGCCTCATTTTCTCCATTTAAAAGCCAGGAATGAGAATCCCTACGCCTCGGAGGATCTCTGGATGATACACACAGGAGTCTCCTGGGCACCCAATAAAAGCGGCTATTAATGTCATTAGAATCATCATTCTTCTTCTAAATCTGCACAGTCCAGAACAATTAGGGAATTTAGGGTACTTTTTAACAAGGCTCAATTAGTGTGATTTTTATGCCAAACCCTATAGGCCTTAAAGAAGTACTGATTTTGTGTGTGTGTGTGTGCCCCCAAAACCTAATGCCTCCTGTATCTATTCCAAGTGAAAATTAACAACTGAAGTCATTTTCTTAATTGCAAAAGCAAACAGATCCTCAGCCAGGAGGCAAAACGGTACAGCCCTCCCCTGGCATTCGTATCTGGGAGTTACCGCAGCCTCTTGGGGAAAAGTCCAGAGGAAAGGGCGTCTGCAGAGCTGGAGGCACCTGACCGATAGCAGGGCTGACGAGCCCAGGGAAACTGCTTCCTTTTCAAGAAATGACACCGCAGGCCTCTGTCATTTGTCCACCATCATCTGGGCTTCCCTGGTGGCTCAGAGGGTAAAGAATCTGCCTGCCATGCAGGAGACCTGGGTTCAATCCCTGGGTCGGGACGATCCCTTGGAGAAGGAAATGGCAACCCACTCCAGTATTCTTGCCCGGAGAATTCCAAGGACAGAGGAGCATGGCTAGCTACAGTCCCTGGGGTCGTAAAGAGTAGGACACCACTGAGCAACTAACACTTTCATCTGAGGGAGGGTAATGAGGGAAGAAGGCAATCCCCCCCACCCAGGACTTGGTGTTCAACATGCTGGAACTGCAGATCCACATGGAGAAGGGCTACTTTAACCAAGCAGAGGAGAAACAAGGAAGCCCATCTCTTCCTTGTCAAACTAGAATGTTTTGGAAGCAATAAGTAAGTAAGTAAAGTCGCTCAATCATGTCCGACTCTTTGCGACCCCAGAGACTGTAGCCCGCCAGGCTCCTCTGTCCATGGGATTTTCCAGGCAAGAGTACTGGAGTGGGTTGCCATTTCCTTCTCCAGGGGATCTTCCTGACCCAGAGATCAAACCCAGGTCTCCTGCATTGCAGGCAGATGCAAATGTCCCCCCAAATCAGCAATTTTGAAGGTGATCTCTAAAAAGTAACACTTCTTAAAGCCCTATTCTGACTTCAAGTCCTTCCAAACTATTTATAGACATGGGCTTCAATCCTCTCAATGGAAACAGTGACAGATTTTATTTTCTTGGGCTCTAAAATCACTGTGGATGGTGACTGCAGCCATGAAATTAGAAGATGCTTGCTCCTTGGATGAAAAGCTATGACAAACCTAGACAAGTGTATTAAGAAGCAGAGATGTCACTGGGGATAAAGGTCCGTCTAGTCAAAGCTATGGTTTTTCCAGTAGTCATGTACGAATGTATGTGTTGGACCATAAAGAAGGCTGAGCACCGAAAAACTGATGCTTTCAAACTGTGGTGCTGCAGAAGACTCTTGAGAGTCCCTTGGACTGCAAGATCAAATCAGTCAATGCTAAAGGAAATCTATTCATTGGATGGACTGATGGTGAAGCTGAAGCTCCAACACTTTGGCCACCTGATACTACGGGCCAACTCATTAGAAAAGATCTTGACACTGGGAAAGATTGAGGGCAAGAGGAGAAGAGGGTGACAGAAGATGAGATGCTGGGATGGCATCACCGACTCAATGGACATGAGTTTGATCAAACTCCAAGAGATGGTGAAGGACAGGGAAGCCTGGCATGCCGCAGTCCGTGGGGTCACAGAGTCAGACGCGATTGAGCAACTAAACAACAACAGATCCTCTCAAATTCCTGTAAGATGTCCTACTTCTACTCCCATTTCACAGATGAAGAAACCAAGGCTCAGGGGGACTAATAAACAACCTGCCCAAAGACCCAAACACAATTAGGTGAATAAAGATCACTCACATTCTTGTAAACTGGATCCAGTTAATGATCCCAACTCCTCTCCAAGTCCTCAAGATAGAAACCAGACTCCCCACCACCACCCTTTTCCTGAACATCACGTGGACCCCAGCACAGCTTTCTCCTTTGAAATCCTTTTCGCCCAGGTCTCCTAGCCTCCCACCCAGACTCCTGCAGCAGTCTCCAGCTGGGTCTCTCCTTCCTGGGATTTCCAGCCCTTCTGATCTTTCCTGTATCCTAGACAAGACGAACCTAGATAAAATGCCACTGTCTGAGCTCATTCTGCTGGAATGTTCCCCAAGTGCAGATTCCAGTTATGTTGCTCTCAGTAGTCTGTGACATGGGCAAAGTACCTGATCTCCCAGGGCAGCTCTTTGCTCATCTACAACAGAAGGTTAATTGTGCCTGCCCCTGCGTGTCGGGTGAGAAGGAATGCGATGTTATACAGAACGCACAGGATGGTGCCGGACATGAGGAAACACTCGATAATCTGTCATGCCTCCCCTCCTTTCCTCCTTCACCTTCCTCCCCTCCTCCCTCCTCCTCTCCGTCGTCTAATAGATGCCAGCCAGTGGGGCCAATCACTCCCCTTAAATGCTGTCCTTCAACATCCCACGTGACCTTTCTGTCCACCCCGCTACCACCTCACTCCCACTCAAGTCAGGTCAGTAAGTTCTCCCCAGCTCTGGACCCTTTTCTGTGACTCTCTGGTGAGCATTTCCTTTTGCCTTTTCTGAAGTCCGCTGACCATACAGTCCTCGGCTCTGCCTGGGGTTGCACCAAACTGTTCCTTGATTATTTCCTATTGGTCCCATTCCTTTCAGGGAAAACCATGCCAGACTCCGTGGAACCAATGATTAACGACAGTGCCTGAGACAGGTTCTCCCCACCCGCCACCGACAGCACCCACCGCACACAGCCAGGCTACGGAAGCCATTCCAGGAAAACTCACGTTGAGGAGCCAGCGATCACTGTACTCAGAAGTTCTAGGAAGCTGCTTATCACGAGGAGTTCATTGATAAACCAGTCTCACCCCCAGAAAGGGTTATCAGCAAGCCCAGCCTCATCACCCCCAGTTCTCTCCCCAGGCCATCTGTCCTGGGGTTCCTTTCTCCTCCCACCCAAAAGGACAAGGGCTGGGTGATCTGGTTTGTTTGGGACTGTGATGATTTTAAAGTTGGAAATCCCTCATCAGCCCCCTCACTAAGTCTCAGGCGTGCTAGGATGGCTGGTCACCCCACTGTCCACTCAGATGACAGCTTTATTTTTTGAGAGGGCCAAAGAAAAAGCATTATTAACAACTTCTGAGTAACCTAGAAGGAGGAAAAGGAGGAGAAGGGGATGACAGAAGATGAGATGGTGGGATAGTATCATTGACTTAATGGACATGAGTTAGAGCAAGCTCTGGGAGTTGGTGATGGACAGGGAAGCCTAGTATGCTGCAGTCCATGGGGTCGCAAAGAGTCAGACACAACTGAACTGAGTAACCTAGAAGTGGGGCTTTGTTCCAGAAAAACATCAGCACAGATGAACGTAACCCATTGATCAGATTAGGTCGCTAATCCTTGAAAGCTGAGGATCCAGGACTATAGGTCCCTGGAAGGGAGAACAGATGAACAGAGGTTGAAGTCCATGAGGGGTGGGGAAAGGAGGTGGGGATTTAAGACAATCCTGGCAAACTCCTCAGTAGCTCAGGGTCAGCTATTAAAGAAACGGCCTTCCTCCTCCCGGCTGTCAGACCACCTTCGCGAAAGAGAAGCAGCTAAAACTCAGTAGTGCAGTGCAGGTAACAAATGTTCCCCAGAACTGCCCATCTTTGAATGTGATCAGTGCAGAAACACTAACTAGAAAAAGATATATGCACCCCCATGTTCATAACCAAGGTATGGAGACAACCAAGTGTCCATTGGCAGATGAATGGATAAGGTCGTGTGATATGTATATTTGTGCTCAGTTGTGTCCAACTCTTTGAGACCCCATGGACTCCAGATATGTTCCCTTCTCCAGATACATATATCTTCAGGTGTGTATATATGTATCTTTAGGTATGTATATCTAGAGAAAGAAATGGCAGGCCACTCCAGTATTCTTGCCTGGAAAATCCCATGGACAGAGGAGCCTGGTGGGCTACATACAATCCATGGGGTCACAAGGGTCGGACACAACTGAACGACTAAACCACTACTACTATATATATACACACAATTGAATATTATTAATCTATAAAAAAGGCTGAAATCTTGCCATTAGAGACAAAGGAGACCTTGAGGGCATTTGAGGAAACAAGAAGACAAACACCATAAGATCTCATTTCTACATGGGACCTAAAAAAGAAAAACTTCATAGATACAGAGAACAAATTGGTAGTTGCCAGAGATGGGGAGGGAGGGAGGTGAAATGGGTGAAGGAGGTCGAAAGGTACAAACTTCCATGTATTAAATAAGACATGGGAATGTAATGAACAGCATGGCAATTATGGTTAATGATACTGTATTGAATATTTGAAAGCTGTTAAGAGAGTAGATCTTAAAAGTTCTCACCACAAGAAAGAAAAAAATGTTGCAACTCTGTGTGATGGTTTATGTTAACTACACTTATTGGGGTGATCACTTCAAAACATACACAAATATCGTATCATGATGTTGTACACCTGAAGCTATATAATGTATGTCAATTATATCTCAATTTAAAAAAATTTAAGAAATAAAACTAAAAAGTAATTAAATCAACAGATCATTGAAAAAACTGCCCTCCATCATGGACACCCTGGATACTGAGTTAAGCCTACGTTAAAGCACAGCCCCTGGAAGAGTCGTTCGTTGAGCATTTTAGTCAGTATCTTCCAGACTGTCAGGTTTAGCCTCTGAAGTTCCAGGTAACTGAGTAAATAGCAAATTGAAATGAAATCAGAGCACTCCCACATGGGGATGCTAAGACTCACCTTTCTACAGCGTGACATATTACTATGCGTCAACCTCCTATTTCCCTCTAACGGTGCGTGGTTCAGCAAACTGAGGGGAACTTCCCTGGCAGTCCATTGGTTAAGACTCAGTGCTTCAGCTTCAGGGAGCGTGGGTTCGACCCCTGGTTGAGAGAGGAAGACCCTGCATGCCACTCGATGGGGCCAAAAAATAATAAAAAATTATTAAAAAAAAATATGCCAGCAGGTCTTGGGCCTAGTGAAGTACTTTTAAAAAAAGAAGAAGAAAATTGAGGGGGCTCTGAGAGATGACACCAGGAAAAGGTGCTGTCCCTTCCTCTTAAATTAGAGGATGAAAACCTTGAATTATTCTCAATATTCTTGCTTAATTGAGGGCTTATTTCTTTTCTTTTCTTTTTCTTATAAGATGACCTACCTAATTTGAGAATCATCAGTAAAGAGTTGAGATTAAAAAAAAAAAAAACTGTAGTGCAGATATATGTATATTTGCATTGTGGTTTCTTAAGATTAACAATCATAACCACCAGGTGCACAAAGAGAGGGAAGTGGGTGGCCTATCACTGAGATCTAAGAAATAAAACAATGAAAACCATTTTAAACAGGCAGTGCAATTCAGGTGGCAAACCCACCCCAGAACAGCCTGTCTCTGGGTGTGACAGACGCTCCAGACTAAAGGGCACCACACAGCGGAGCCAGACACCGTCACCCACTCATCCTTAAATCCTTAAATTGAGCTCAGCAAAGGCCACGGTTTCACTTTGATCCTCCATAGGACCCTTTGGGTCAAAAAGAACAGCAAAAACTTCTGTCCCAAACAGGAAAGTATTCTAGGTACCACCCACCCCAGGTCAGCAGCTGGAAGAAACCCTGACAAACCTGAGTGTCCACCTCCCCTGGGGAATTTGGGGCTGAAGTGTTCATTACTTAGTCGTGCCCAACTCTTTGTGACCCCCTGGTCTGGGGAATTCTCCAGGCAAGATACTGGAGTGGGTTGGCATTCCCTTCTCCAGGGAATCTTCCTGACCCAGGGATCAAACCCAGGTCTCTCACATTGCAGGCAGATTCTTTACCATCCGAGTTACCAGGGAAGCCCCTGGGGCTGAAAAGGTCAGTAATATTAGTAAGTGGCAGCTTGGAATTCAGCACCCATCTCTCACTGTAAAAAAGAAGACATCTTTTTTAGAGGCATCTTCTAAAGGCCTTAAGAGATTCACAGACTCCCAATCTGTCTTTTGCCAATGTCATTACAAACAAAATAGCTGTGTTATGAAATGATGATGTTGATGGTGATGACGGTGGTGTGATATTCTGCTCTTTTTATTGTTTCCTCCCAGTAGTTTTTCTAGAATCTGCCTTCTCAATAAAGAGCTTTCTGGCTTCAAGCCATGGAATGTGTTCAAGAGAGTTGGCGCTCCCTAGTGGTCCTGACATCTGCTGAATCATCGAAAAAGCAAGAGAGTTCCAGAAAAACATCTATTTCTGCTTTATTGACTATGCCAAAGTCTTTGACTGTGTGGATCACAATAAACTGTGGAAAATTCTGAAAGAGACGGGAATACCAGACCATTTGACCTGCCTCTTGAGAAACCTATATGCAGGTCAGGAAGCAACAGTTAGCACTGGACATGGAACAACAGACTGGTTTCAAATAGGAAAAGGAGTATGTCAAGGCTGTATATTGTCACCCTGCTTATTTAACTTATATGCAGAGTACATCATGAGAAACACTGGGCTGGAAGAAGCACAAGCTGGAATCAAGATTGCCGGGAGAAATATCAGTCACCTCAGATATGCAGATGACACCACCCTTATGGCAGAAAGTGAAGAGGAACTAAAAAGCCTCTTGATGAAAGTGAAAGAGAAGAGTGAAAAAATTGGCTTGAAGCTCAACATTCAGAAAAGTAAGATCATGGCATCTGGTCCCATCACTTCATGGGAAATAGATGGGGAAACAGTGGAAACAGTGTCAGACGTTATTTTTTTGGGCTCCAAAATCACCGCAGATGGTGATTGCAGCCATGAAATTAAAAGACGCTTACTCCTTGGAAGGAAAGTTATGACCAACCTTGATAGCATATTAAAAAGCAGAGACATTACTTTGCCAACAAAGGTCCGTCTGGTCATGTATGGATGTGAGATTTGGACTATGAAGAAAGCTGAGCACCGAAAAATTGATGCTTTTGAACTGTGGTGTTGGAGAAGACTCTTGAGAGTCCCTTGGACTGCAAGGAGATCCAACCAGTCCATCCTAAAGATCAGTCCTGGGTGTTCACTGACTGGAAGGACTGATGCTGAAGCCAAAACTCCAATACTTTGGCCACCTCATCCGAAGAGTTGACTCATTGGAAAAGGCCCTGATGCTGGGAGGGATTGGGGGCAGGAGGAGAAGGGGATGACAGAGGATGAGATGGTTTGATGGCATCACCGACTCGATGGACATGGGTTTGAGTAAACTCCGGGAGTTGGTGACTGACAGGGAGGCCTGGCGTGCTGTGATTCATGGGGTCGCAAAGAGTCGGACACGACTGAGCGACTGAACTGAACTGAGCTGAGTGGTCCTGAGATGCACTTTCTGGTTCATCACCTTCCCTTTAAACACACCCATACAGTCCATCCTATAGGAAATCAGTCCTGAAGATTCACTGGAAGGACTGATGCTGAAGCTGAAACTCCATTCCTTTGGCCACCTGATTCAAAGAATCGACTCACTGGAAAGACCCTGATGCTGGGAAAGAATGAAGGCAGGAGGAGAAGGGGAGGACTAAACTGAACTGAATTGACTGAAACTTTACTGATGCATCTCAAGTTGAGATCAGCAGCTGATGTGTGTACACTTTGCTCGTGATAGGAAAATAGCAACTGAAGATTTGTAAACTACTTAGGAAAGAGGGAGTGTGAAGAGTGGAAGAGTAGGGTCACCCCATGTGCTAGGCAGAGCCGATCATGAAAAAGAAATTCTGATTTTCTCTAAAAGTATTCAGATTCAATTTGTTCAGAAGTCTCTAGCTCTCGTGCATAATTGTTTAGAAACAAGGGCCTCCCCCAGTGGCTCAGTGGTAAAGAATCTGCCTGCCAATGTAGGAGACATGAGTTCAATCCCTGGGTCGAAGATCCCTTGGAGGAGGAAATGGCAACCCACTCCAGTATTCTTGCCTGGGAAATCCCATGGACAGAGGAGCCTGGTGGGCTACATACAGTTGTATGGGGTCACAAGAGTCAGACAGAACTTGGCCACCACACAGCAACTCAGAAACACGCAGCCTCCTGAAAACAACAACAACAAAAAAATCCCTCTTTATTTTTCTTTGTAATGTCTGTAAGTTTTAAAGAGACCAAAGGTCTGAAACTACTTATTTACACAGATGAAAGTCTACTGCCTTAAAGACACTTTAGTTTTGATGACCAACCTATGAAAGTTGTTTGGATCGGAGTCAGGAAGGGAGGGGACTGGCAATTTCATATTTTTTGTTCTAACTGAAACTAGTCAGTTAATCAGAAACATCTTAAAGGTTACTGAGAGAATTGTGACCAATGCTTTTAAGATTTTAGAATGTGTTCCCTTTAATGCTTAAAGATGGCAGAAATCAGAGGCTTTATGCTTAATTTTTTCAGGTAGAAAGGAGGAATCACCTATGTGGTATGATATGTGAGTTCTGGAAGAATCCACATGTGTAAAAATGCCTACACCAGCCCTCCTGAATCTCAAAGCCTGAATCTCAAAGCCTGAAAACCTGAATCTCAAAGAATTGTCTAGAAAAAGCCACTGTCTGTTAAGAAGTGGCAGTGGTTGCTCTTATCTTCCCCAGGACTAACCCAGGAAAAGACAACAGTCCCAGAAACCTCTAACCTTTCCACAAGCTGACACTGTTTGTCCATTTGCATGAAAGGGTCCATTTTGGTGACATTTTCTACACCTTCTTACAGGTGTTTGATGAAGTGGCAAAGCCATTAAATTCCTTTTGTAAAGGTATGCTTGTCAGATCTCATTCTAAAAGATTCAAGGCACTTTTGAGAAGCCACATTAATTACTACAACTGGTCACTATAGCGATGAAAGATATTCAAAATATAAAACTAAATCTCAAAGATTTTGAATAGCCAAAGCAATCTTGAGAAAGAAGATCAACATTGGAAGCTCACGCTTCCTGATTTCAAACTACATTACAAAGATATAGTAATCAAATTATATGGTATTGGCATAAAAGTAGACACAGAGATCAATGGAACCAAATAGAGAGCCCAGAAATAAACCCATGCATGTATTTATAGTCAATTAATTCACAACAGAGGAGCCAAGAATATACAGTGGGGAAAGGACAGTCTCTTCAATAAATGATGTTTCTTAAACTGGACAGCAACATACAAAAGGATGAAACCAGACCACTATTACATTATACAAAAAATTTATTCGAAACGGATTAAAGACTTGAATGCAAGACCTGAAACCACAAAACTCCTAGAAGAAAATGTATGTAGTAAGCTCCTTGACATCAGTCTTGGTGACAACTTTTTTTCTGCTTGACACCAAAAGGCAACAAAGGCAAAAATAAACAAGTAGGATTACATCAAACTGAATAGTTTCTGTCTAGCAAAGGAAACCATCACCAAAATAAAGAAACAATTTAATAAATGGCAGAAAATATTTGCTAATCATATATCTGATAAGGGGCTAATATCCAAAATGCATTAAAAAACATATACAAGCTAACAGCAAAAACCCAACAATCTGATTTTTAAATGAGCAGAGGTTCTGAACAGACATTTTTCCGAAGAAGGCATATAGATGGCCAACAGGCACATGAAAAGATGCTCAATATCCCTCATCAGAGACACATGAAATCAAAACCACCACGAGATATCACCCCACAGCTGTTTTAGAATAGCTATTATCAAAAAGGGCTTCCCAGGTGGCACAGTGGTAAAGGGTCCACCTGTCAATGCATGAGACACAAGAGACACAGGTTCGATCCCTGGGTGGGGAAGATCCCCTGGAGTAGGAAAAAGCAACCCACTCCAGCATTCTTGCCTGGAAAAGACCATGAACAGAGGAGCCTGGCAGGCTACAGTCCAAGGGGTCGCCAAGATTCAGACACCACTGAGCGACTGAGCCCATACGTCACATTATCAAAAAGACAAAAATATAACAAGTGTTGTAGAGGATGTGGAGAAAAGGGAACCCTAGCACACTGTCGGTGAGAATGTAAGATGGAGCAGCCCTGTGGAAAATAGTACTAAGTTCCTCAAAAAATTAAAACAACTACCATTAGATCCAGCAATTCCATTCCTGAGTATTTATCCAAAGAAAATGAAAAAACCACCTGCTGCTCACAGGTCAAAGCCCAGTGGTTCCAATTGTGCCGGACAGGTCTCCTTCTCTTCTTTAACTTTTCTGCAGGGCAGAGAGAGTGCTAATAAGACAGGAAACCACCCAGCTGGCCCTCTGGACCTTGGTCCCTTCTCGTCCCTTCTCTGCCCTCTAGTGGAGCAACAAAACAGGACAGTGAGGACAGCAACAACTAAGAAAACACCTAGTGCCAGAAACAAGTTTTCTCTTTAAAGAAATAGACACCTGCACAGTTGATAGCACTTTCTAGATGACTTTGTACACCCAACCAGTGGCTCGAGTCATCTGTCCCCAGTGGAGGGGAAAGCTTTGTTCATGGTCTGTCTGCACTTTATCAGTAAAATGTGTTCATTAGCGTCCTCGATCCATGTCACCAAAGGGACTATGCCCTATCTTAAAGCATGGTCCTCACTCCTTCATAATCTTAGAATGTAGGGATGGTTTCATTCCTCTTCACACTTAGGTTCTAAGAAATATATTTTAGATTCTAAGACTTGAAAACAGATCTGAACCCTAAATGCATCCCCAAGTATCAGTTCGGTTCTTGCTCAGTCGTGTCCAGCTCTTTGTGACCCCATGGACTGCAGCATGCCAGGCCTCCCTGTCCATCACCAACTCCCGGAATTTACTCAAACTCATGTCCATTGAGTTGGTGATGCCATCCAACCATCTCATCCTCTGTCGTCCCCTTCTCCTCCTGCCCGCAATCTTTCCCAGCAGTAGGGTCTTTTCAAATGAGTCAGCTCTTCGCATCAGGTGGCCAAAGGATTGGAGTTGCAGCTTCAACATCATTGCTTCCAATGAAGTGATGGGACCAGACACCATCTTAAAACATGCAACTTAGGGCTCTCCTAAGCTGGTAAAATCTGAGTGGGTGAAAAGATGGCCAAGGGGAGAGGTCCAGAGTGGGCGAGAGCAGTTCTGAGAGGCTGGGGAGCAGTGTAGATGACAGGAGGGCTCTGTGTGGCCAGGGCTTCTGTTTGGTGCCTGTGTTTCCCCTTTGAGTCACTCTAAGGAACGGAATTCGCTCAGTCATTCAAGAACCAAACCACCAGGGCATAGCAAAACGGGCTGCATCATTAAGCTGGCTTTCCAGAACAAGATGTGCCTTTGTTGTAATAATTCCTTGTGAGAATTTTGCAAGGAAATAGGCTTTTCTTCTCTATGTGAAAGCTTCAGTTGGTATCAGGCCATATTATTAAATAAGGATTAAAAATGGCCCTGGAGTTTTTAAAGCATAATTCATATAGGAGGATAAATAGCAAGTTTCATTGTGTTCGTCCACATACTTCATATGAGTTGATTCCACCCTCTGTGACCATAAACACCGACACACAATCTAGCCTTTGGCTGGAATTTAAAGCTAAGAGCAACTGGGTTCAGTAATTAAGCTATGTGGATCAAGGGTGGTCACCCACCTACTCTACCTAATAAGACATTGATTGTTAGTACAGTTGAAAAGAGAGTTGGACTATAAAGAAAGCTGAGCACAGAAGAATTGATGCTTTTGAACTGTGGTGTTGGAGAAGACTCTTGAGAGTCTCTTGGACTGCAAGGAGATCCAACCAGTCCATCCTAAAGGAGATCAGTCCCAAATATTCATTGGAAGAACTGATGGCGAAGCTGAAACTCCAATACTTTGGCCACCTGATGCGAAGAGCTGACTCACTGGAAAAGACCCTGATGCTGGGAAAGATTGAAGGCAGGAGGAGAAAGGGACGGCAGAGGATGAGACGGTTGGATGGCATCACCGACTCAATTTGAGTCGGACATGAGTTTGAGTAAACTCCAAGAGTTGGTGATGGACAGGGAGGCCTGGAGTGCTGCAGTCCACGGGGCTGCAAAGAGTTGGACACGACTGAGCAACTGAACTGAACTGAAGTTGCATGTCCCAGTTACCAATTGTCCAGGACTACATCACTCCACATTTAACAGCCTCAAATGTCTGTTTTATTATATATCATGATTTGGTAAGTCAGGAATTTGGGGAAGGCTTGCCTGAATGATGCTTCTGTTTCATGTGATATTGAGAAGGTCACTCAGTGGTGTTCAGCTGGTGAACCAGGTCCATGACAGCTTCACACACTTGTCAGGTGTTTTGGCAGAATGGCCAGAAGGCTGTCCTCAGCTGAGACTGTCAAATGGAGCACCTACAAGCAGCCCCTCCAGCATGCTGGCCTCAGAGGTGTCAGTGGACAAGGCAGAAGCTGCATGGCCCTTTGAAATGAAAACCACACATCATCACTGCCGCCGTGTTTTCTTGGTTACCAAGTAGTCACCAAGGTCAGGCCACATTCAGGGGGGGAAGAATCAGAGCGCACTTCCCAAGGATCTGATGGGAGGTCCGGGAGGAGGGTCAAAGAATTTGCAGCCATCTTGAATTCACCACACTATCTGATTTCAGGGTGTGCTGAAATGCTCAAACCATTTACTTATAGATTCAGGTCTTTACTGAAGTTGCTCAACTGTGTCAGACTCCTGTGACCCCATGGACTGCAGCCCACCAGGCTCCCCTGTCCACAGGATTTTCCAAGCAAGAGTACCAGAGTGGGTTGCCATTTCCTTCTCCAGGGGATCTTCCCAACCCAGGGATCGAACCCGGGGGTCTTCTGCATTGTAGGCAGACGCTTTTACCATCTGAGCCACCAGGGAAGTCCAGATCTTTACTAACTTGAGCCAATTTTTAAAAAAAAAATTTGAGCAGGGCATAAAAGCAATGGTGTTGTTTCATATTATCCAGTGATGAGCAGGGCACTATACCTTTACTACTTTTTACAGCAAGTCTCACTAGCTGGAAAGTGACAGAGCAATCTTTCTTGTTGCTGCTCACGATGCAAATAACCATAATATACTGGTTAAAATGACATTAACCAAAAATTATCCCCCTCCATTTCTGATGTGTCAATACCTCTAAGTTTTCTTTTTTTTTCATGGAAAGCAAAGGTGACCTTTATTCAAATGGTGAAAAAGAATGCTTTCTGCACAACGTCCAAAGGTGATACGAATTTTAGAAATACATTTAACCATGAAAGACTAAAAAAAAAAAACACACAATAATGCAGAGAGATTAGGAGTTAGAAATATGTATCACAAGTGATTAATTAGCACTAAAAAGTAAGCAGGAATACATTCACTGTCATTTTTTTCAAACCAAGTAATTTCAAGTGGAGAATATTATAGTAAAAGCTCAATTCAATTAAAAAAATTTAAAAAGCAGTGGACAGAATATCATATGACTGACCACACAAACGTTTTATATTGTCAAACATTCTCACAAATATGTCTATACACACACACAATAACTAAATGGCAAGCATTTTGTGGAAAGAAAAAACCTCCATTTCTTTTTGAATAATGTGATGAAAGATAAATAAAAGCACTCTCCTTGCAGCATACAAAGGGCTCTCACAGACAAGTTTTGATTAACAGAGTAGATGTCTAACACAGAGACAAATACGTGTGCGTGTGTGTGTGCATGCTTAGTCACATCCAGCCCTTTGCGATGCCATGGACTACTATAGCCTACAGGGCTCCTCAGTCCATGGAATTTTCCAGGCAAGAATACTGGAGCGGGTTGCCATTTCCTACTCCAGACCTCTAAGTTTTCTTAAGGATGGAATTCTCTGCTCAGAGTTAAATGACACTAAAAAGCCACCGAGTGCAACCCAAACTTCATCTTGTCCGGTAATTTATGGGAACAGAGTTGAAGGCATCCAGCCTGGATGAAGTTCAAATGAAAAGGAACAAAGTAGAGGAGAGATAAAATCTTTCCAAGATTCGTTGAATCCACCGCATCCGAGGACCTGACACCAAAGGAACCGGAAAAAAAAAAAAAGTGTTAATTGTCCTCATTTCAGGAGAAAGCCTGAAGTCTCTGGATCTCCAATGATACCTTTATCCTGGGTAACCTTCACAGCACGTGACAGTTGAGCTGTGCTGGGCGTCTTGGCCACGCCCGTGGCCATTGTCCTCAGGGCCCCATCAGACTCCCTGGGGCCCCACCCAGCGTGCCTCCTCGTCCTGATTTCTCATCCCCACAGCACACGGAGGTTGGAGGTGGGCTGGGGAACTGGGGTGGGCGGCTAGGGGTGCACAGCGACAGTCTTCCTACTGGATAGCCAAGAGCCTCATGGGCCAGAGGCAGAGTTCTGCAGGTTCAAAAAAGGGAACCCAATCTCTGGCTTCCCAAAACAGCCCTAAACTTGCACACTCTAAGTGAAAAGGGGCACTGATGCTAGTAGCTCCCTAACCAGCACATACCGCTTCTCCTGGGTAAGAATACATGGCCGCCTGTTAGACGCGACAGAGAAGTGACTGTAAAAAGGGCCTGTGGGGACTTCCTGGTGGTCCAGTGGGTGGGATTCCCCGCTCCCAGTGCAGGGTTGGCTGAGGTTCAGCCCCTGGCTGGGGAACAAGATCCCTCATGCCCGCCACACCTAAGAAGTTCACACGCCCCGGTGGGGGGTCTCTTGGGCCATGGCTAAGGCCCAGTGAAGCCAAAATAAGTACATAAATAACAGTATTTTGTAAAGGGCATATGGAGTGGACCACTCGATTTTTTCCACATGATGTAACAGCCACATTTGTTGTTCATCCATCCACTCAGCACAGCTGGTGGCTGAGATGGTCAAGAAACCGCCTGCAACGCAGAGACCAGATCCAGTCCCTGGGTCGGGAAGATCCCCCGCGAAAGGGCATGGCTGCCCACTCCAGCACTCTTGCCTGGACAATCCCGTGGCAGAGGAGCCTGGCGGGCCACACTCCATGGAGTCAGACACAACTGAGCGACTTTCACTTTTACTTTTCAACACAAGGGCAGAGCCCTCACTGTCCGAGACCTAGAGGCCACACGTCTCCTTTCTGTTGGTCGCTGCCCAGCCTGCCATCCTGCTCATCCCATGGCTAACTCCGGCCCCAGTGCTCTCCTGCCTCATAAAACATTGAAGTTATTTCCTCCCGGATCACTTTCTAGGGCTGAAGGCTCCAAGAAAGCAGGTTCTGTGTTCATCACAGTGTTCATCAACACTGGCCTCAAGCAGTGTTAAATGGTGTGTACTCCTTCAGTTCAGTTCAGTTCAGTTCAGTCGCTCAGTATCCGACTCTTTGCGACCCCATGAATCGCAGCATGCCAGGCTTCCCCGTCCATCACCAACTCCCGGAGTTCACTCACACTCATGCCCATCGAGTCGGTGATGCCATCCAGCCATCTCATCCTCTGTCGACCCCTTCTCCTCCTGCCCCCAATCCCTCCCACCATTAGGGTCTTTTCCAATGAGTCAACTCTTCGGATGAGGCGGCCAAAGTATTGGAGTTTCAGCTTCAGCATCAGTCCTTCCAGTGAACACCCAGGACTGATCTCCTTCAGGATGGACTGGCTGGATCTCCTTGCAGTCCAAGGGACTCTCAAGAGTCTTCTCCAACACCACAGTTCAAAAGCATCCCTTTTTTGGTGCTCAGCTTTCTTCACAGTCCAACTCTCACATCCATACATGACCACTGGAAAAACCATAGCCTTGACTAGACGGAACTTTGCTGGCAAAGTAATGTCTCTGCTTTTTAATATGCTATCCAGGTTGGTCATAACTTTCCTTCCAAGGAGTAAGCATCGTTTAATTTCATGGCTGCAATCACCATCCGCAGTGATTTTGGAGCCCAAAGAAATGAAGTCTGACACTGTTTCCACTGTCTCCCCATCTATTTCCCATGAGGTGATGGGACCAGATGCCATGATCTTAGTTTTCTGAATGTTAAGCTTTAAGCCAACTTTTTCACTCTCCTCTTTCACTTTCATCAAGAGGCTTTTTAGTTCCTCTTCACTTTCTGCCATAAGGGTGGTATCATCTGCATATCTGAGGTTATTGATATTTCTCCCAGCAATCTTGATTCTAGCTTGTGCTTCTTCAAGCCCAGTGTTTCTCATGATGTACTCTGCATATAAGTTAAATAAGTAGGCTGACAATATACAATAAGGTGCACTCCTCACTCAACTTTAAATAGGCTTCTTGTTGTTGATCAGTCACTAAGCCACATCTGACTCTTTGCGACCCCATGGACTGCAGCACGCCAGGCTTCCTTGCCCTTCACCATCTCCCGGAGTTTGCTCAAACTCATGTCCTAGGAATCCGTGATGCTATCCAACCATCTCATACTCTGCAGCCCTCCTCTCCTTTTGCTTTCAATCTTTCCCCACATCAGGGCCTTTTCTAGTGAGTTGGCTCTTTACTTGGGTCCAAAATACCACTTGGTAGTTAGAAAGACTGAAAAGCAACTTTTATGTTGCCCTACATCAAGACTCAGCTTTCACACAGATGACCAAGTACAGAAGGAAAGAGAAAGAGTTGAAATAGAGCCCATGAAACTAGTAAAAATGGAGAATTTTTGTTTGTTTTTTCCCTGGCTTTCAACTTTTTACTTCGTATTAGGGCATAGTCAATTAACAAGTTGTGGTAGTTTCAGGTGAACAGCGAAGGGACTCAGCCATACATGTATGTGTATCCCCTAAAACCCCCTCAAAAAATGGAGAAGATTTTTAATCTCATGATCATGCAGGCATATTTAAGATCAGACTTCCCTTGCAGACTGAATACGTATGCACCCACATGGTCTGCATTTCTTCACAGAGCTACACTTTCAGAAGCTTCAAAATTATCTTTTCAAACAATCTTTGGTATTTGTGCATTTCCATCCTCTCTCTCATCTGACATAAGCCACAGGTAGGCTTCCACAATTCCCTGGTCCTCTGCAAATAGGATTTGTCACCCATCCCTATACATTGTGGTCAATTCTTTCAACAGATGGAATCCAAAAAAGAACATCTGGCTAGGAGACACAATCTTAGAAACAGTACTTTGGTATCACTTCATCACAGACAATTAGTTGGCACGAATTCATTTCAGGAGATGGCAAGATCAAAGGTATATATACCTTTACATTTTCAGGTGGAGCAGTGTGGGTATGAAATGATGCTGCCATTTATACCTTTTAAATTTGTTTGAACAGGAATTCTAACAATGTAGGCAAGAGTTTGAGCCTGAAAGGACGTGTGCTTGATAAAATGTAACCTACTAATTAAAAAGGAAGGGAGAAAGGCAAGATTTGAAATACGTAATCCTTCAGGACTTAAGAAATTAGAGAATAAAAAGCAAAGCAGAGCGTTTAAACATTCCAGGAAATGAAGTTTCTAAGAGTGCTGTCACAGCTGATGCTTTGTTTTCCCAAGTATCCATTACAAGAAATAACTAAAACAAAAAGGATAAATTACTCCAGTACAAATATCAAAACAGACAGGGGTCTAACTTCCTTAATATAAAAATCATGAAGAACAAGACCAAAAGGCAATTTGAAAAATGAGCAAAGGACATAAACAACAAAGGATAGTTCACAGAAAAATAGATACTAATGGTTTTTAAATATGTAAAATTAAACTCAGTCTCTTGCATACTAAAAGAAATGTGCGTTAAATGACAATGGATCTCATTTTTCATTTTCTCAGATTCAAAACGTTAGGGAACACACTGAGCAGGCAAAGATGGGGAAGCAGACACAGCATTCATGGAGTGTCAGGGGGGCACTGTTTGGAGAGGAAATTTAATAAAAGTTATCAGAATCTTAAATACGCACATCCTTCCTCTTAGCAGTATCATTTCCAATAATTTAGGTTCCATATATAACTGTACATATTTGGATGGATTTTCACTACAGCACTGCTTATCACATGAGAATGGGGAAACTACCTAAATATCCAACAGTGGCAAGCTGAGAGTAGAATACACCCGCTATGAGAAAAATGCAAAATGTTAACAAGAATGTGAGGGAGCTACAGGCACCAACGGGGAATGATTTACAAGACACAATGTTAAGTAAAGAAAGCAAGATGCAACCAAATGTATTTCCAGTGTACTACTTTTCATGGCATCCGGTCCCATCACTTCATGGCAAATAGATGGGGAAACAGTGGCAACAGTAGCCGATTTTATTTTTCTGGGCTCCAAAATCACTGCATATGGTGACTGCAGCCATGAAATTAAAAGACGCTTGCTTGCTCCTTGGATGAAAAGTTATGACCAACCCAGACAGCATATTAAAAAGCAGAAATATTACTTTGCCAACAAAGGTCCATCTAGTCAAAGCTATGGTTTTTTCAGTAGTCATGTATGGATGTGAGAGTTGGACTGTGAAGAAAGCTGAGCACAGAAGAATTGATGCTTTTGAACTGTGGTGTTGGAGAAGATTCTTGAGAGTCCCTTGGACTGCAAGGAGATTCAACCAGTCCATCCTAAAGGAGATCAGTCCTGGGTGTTCATTGGAAGGACTGATGCTGAAGCTGAAACTCCAATACTTTGGCCACTGATTCGAAAAACTGACTCACTGGAAAAGACCCTGATGCTGCCGAAGATTGAGGGCAGGAGGAGAAGGGGACGACAGAGGATGAGATGGCTGGATGGCATCACCGACTCAATGGACGAGTTTGAGTAAACTCCGGGAGTTGCTGATGGACAGGGAAGCCTGGAGTACTGCAATCCAAGGGGTCACAGAGTAGGACGTGACTGAACTGAACTTTTCATGGGAAAAAAAAAAAAAGGTGTGGTACTTTTTAAAATATTTTAAAAATTTCAAAAAGTGGAGTTGAGGTATTTCCCTGTGGTCCAGCAGTTAAGATTCTGTGCTTCCAATGAAGGGGGTGTGGGTTTGACCCCTGGTTGGGGAACTAAGATCCCACATGTGGTGTGGGCAAAAAAAGAAATAGCTTCTAAAAAATAAGTAAATAAATAATAAAAGGTAAAGTTGAATTCCACTCTCCTTGAAGGTTAGACTTAGACTACAGTATAAGACAGAAATTACAGCGTGTGATTTCTCAGCTGCTGCGCTCAGTCAGTCAGTCATGTCCAGCTCTTTGTGGCCCCCTGGACTGTAGCCTGCCAGGATCCTCTGTCCATGGGATTTTCCCAGGCAAGAATACCAGAATGGGTTGCCATTCCCATCTCCAGGGGATCTTCCTGACCCAAGGACTGAACTTGCATCTGTTTCATCTCCTGCACTGGCTTCTGAGACAGTGTCATAAAAGGCTTCCTCTCTTGGATCCATGCTCTGGGGAGAGCCAGATGCCATGTGGCGAGGACACTAAGGCAGCACTGTGGACAGTCCAGGTGATGGGCAAGTGAACCTCCTGACAATAGACATGAGTCAACCAACCCCCACGGAAGTGGATCCTCCAGCCCAATCGGTCCTTCAGATGAGACCACGGGCTTGGCCAACATCCTGGCTACAACCTCATGAAGGAGAACGACCCAGCTTAAGCTGCTCTCAAGCTTCTGACACAAAGAAACCTTGAATAGTAAATGTTTGTTGTTTTAAGGTGCTAAGTCTTAAAGTAATATGTTACACAGCACTCGGAACCAATGCAGTCAAGATATTCACATATATGCTTGAATATCTGCAGAACATCTTGGGAGAAAACTGAGAGACTGCATCTCAGGGGTGGAAGAAGGCATTTTTGATCATACTGTATCTTTTTATATTTATGTTTTTATTATCCTAATGTATTATCTTTTCTTTAAAAAGATACACTTAACAAAAGAACCTCATAGATTCCATGAAAGGCTGAATTGTGCATAAATATCTTTAACCTCCCTATTTTATTTCAACCCTTAAAAAAATAAATTTATTCCACTTGTGAAATAAAACTGAAGTAAATAGTAAAATACAAGTTGAAATATTTTAGAAAATATCTCCCCCCAACTCTGCCCAGATACAGAGCCCACTTTATAAATCAGCACTCTGTCGGAAAAGGGCAGAGAAAATTAATGATGGAAAAAGAGAAGCTTAGGAGATTTAAATATCCACGTCCCTGATTCTCAGAGAAAACTTTTCTTGGCTGAATATCACAGGAGCTCAGAGAATGGTTAGGGCAAAGCCAGCCTATTTTAGAAAATCTTGAAGAACTTGTGCTAGGGATTATCCAAGGGCCCCACTCTCTGCGTCTCCTCAGATACAATTAGGTCCATAACTCTTCAGTGACCACTCTACATGCAGGTCCTCTGTACATGCCGGTATAGGCCCCACTCAACAGGATCCCACTTTCCCTTCCTCCCCAGGTGCCCATTATGTGCCAGACTACAGTGCCTTCATGGAGAAGACTGACTCTGGCCCTCCAGCAAGGGACCCTGGACTGAGCAGTGAGGAACAGGGCTTGTATCCAGCAAGGCACCTTGACCCAATCAACCATCCATCTGACTATTTACCTTCCATTACCAAGAAGAAAGCTGAGCACCGAAGACTTGATGCTTTTGAACTGTGGTGTTGGAGAAGACTCTTGAGAGTCCCTTGGACTGCAAGGAGATCCAACCAGTCCATCCTAAAGAAAATCAGTCCTGAATATTCATTGGAAGGACTGATGCTAAATCTGAAACTCCAATACTTTGGCGTTTCATCAGGCGTCCAATACCTGATGCGAAGAACTGACTCATTGGAAAGGACCCTGATGCTGGGAAAGATTGAATGCGGGAAGAGAAGGGGATGACAGAGGATGAGATGGTTGGATGGCATCACTGACTCAGTGGACATGAGTTTGAGTAAACTCTGGGAGTGGGTGATGGACAGGGAAGCCTGGTATACTGTGGTCCATGGGGTCACAAAGAGTCAGACACGACTGAGCGACTGAACTGACTGAACCAAGAAGAGCAGATGGAGGGCCTCCCACAGTCCCTCTGCCGTGCGGGTGGTGAGGACACCCCACGAATCCCACTCAAGGGCGTGTGCTGTGCTGTGTGTGCACATGTTAGCAAAGCACCTCTGTTCCCACCCCAACTAACCTTGTATGATTTCACTGACATAATATGTAAGGGGATGACAGAGGGCAAGATGGTTGATGGCATCCATTGAGATTCAATGGACATGAGTTTGAGCAAATTCTGGGAGATAGTGAAGAACAGGGAAGCCTGGCATGTTGCAGTCCATGAGGTCGCAAAGAGTTGGACACAACTGACATAACTGAGCTTACACAAAATGTGTAAGCAAGTGGCATAGACACTCAGAAAACAAATGACCAAAAAAATGTCAGCTGGGGGGGAAAATTAAAGTTACAGAACTGCATTTGTACTCATTTCCTTTTAGAACACAAAATTCATATTTGGTTATGGAAATAGCATCTCCCTTTTAAGCTCTTCAGACACAAAACCCCCAGAGAGGTCTCAGCCTGCTTGCTCCTGGAGAAAAATGCACAGAGAGTTGATCCCAACAGACCCTTTCCCGACTCCCAACCCCCAATCAATGTGACAATGTTAGGACGACTTAGTTAATTTACTTATCTATTTGGGGGGGACAGCATCTCTCGAAGACAATGCTTATTCAAAGGCCATGACTTGAGTTCTACTTTATTGCGCTCAGTTTCACCTCCCTGGAGAATCTAAATATAATGGCAAATACAAGTTTCCGAGCTCAGCAGTAGCTGTGTATTAGTGGTTAAATGTATGGCGTCCAAAACACAGTTTAAGAAATTCTTAGATTCTGGTTCAGGATTAGACACTTGTCACATACATTAAGGTTTTCTTAATTAAATCATGTGAAATTTGCTAGCAAATCCATTTTTTAGACTATCCCAGCCCTGCTGCATGTGAGCTCAGTCATGTCCGACTCTTTGAGACCCCATGGACTGTAGCCTGCCAGGCTCCTCTGTCCATGGGATTCTCCAGGCAAGAATACTGGAGATCATATCAATGTATGACAAAACCCACTGAAATGTTGTGAAGTAATTAGCCTCCAACTAATAAATTAAAAAAAAAAAAAATCAGAAGTAAAAAAAAAAAAAAGTAAGAATACTGGAGAGGGTTGCCGTTTCCTTCTCCAGGGGATCTTTCCAACCCAGGGATCGAACCCATATCTCTTGCATTGGCAGGAGGATTCTTTACCATTGAGCCACCTGGGAAGAACTATCCCACCCCTGAACCCTGCCTCAAAGTATTAGAAGAACCAAACCTGTAAGCAAGACTTCCTTAGCTACTAAATCCTCTGTCTCTAAAGTCCCTACTTCACTCCATGGT
Organism: Dama dama; assembly: GCF_033118175.1. Taxonomy (NCBI): domain Eukaryota; kingdom Metazoa; phylum Chordata; class Mammalia; order Artiodactyla; family Cervidae; genus Dama; species Dama dama. The sequence continues at coordinate 7,297,812 of NC_083711.1, forward strand.
GTTAGTATCTTGTTTGTCATTTGTTATTACTATGTTGGTATGTTATTATGTTGTCATCCTTCCCTTTGTGAGTAACTAAGAGAAGAATTTTTGTTACTAAACACATTGCAGGTTTACTCTATAATTTGATAAATAATTATCACTTTGAGAAAACAAAACTAAAAATTAGATGATCAGCAATTCATTTACCATACAATAATTCAAGGAGGCTTTCCAGTGGCCTGCTTTATAGACTCATGGCTCTTTAACAAGCAAGAATACATTCTTGCATACGTACAGAATAAAATAAAATGACAATTCTCACCAAGATAGGTAATATAAACTACCAGGTGGTTAAATTTAGAAGCACATCTTATTATTACATTTTACTGTGTCATGTCATTACTTTCTGATAACCAATACATTTATTTGTCACTTATACATTTTAAAAATAGGAATAAATATAAAAAATTTCCCAAATAGAATGAAACCTAATTAACTTAAAACTTTGTTAAAAAAAAAAAACAACTGTGTTTACTAGGCTGTCACGAAAGCTAGTGGAATGGTTACAGGAACACTGCAGTATTATCCTTAAAGAACAGCTCTGTGAAATTTACACTCCCAGTCATGGCATCAAAAACCCACCAAGACACACTGGCCCCTGACATGTTTACAAAACCTAGACGGTCAGATGTCCACTATGGAATACAGCGTCCAGATAAAGTGCAGCCCAAAGAAGGAGCTTAGGAATGGTTAAATTTGGCAAAGAAATCCTCTTCTGAACTAACTTAAGGATTCTAAATCAAGTATCACAAAGTCAAGAGATAAAACAGGCTAACAGGTTTTTGCTTGAGTTTGGCTTTGGGATTCTTTTGTTTTTCAAGACAATGATTAGAAGCATGAGAAGTGAGATGCCTTAACAATCCTATGGGACACATCCTAAGTGACCCTCAGAAGTTGCACCAGGCAGTGGTTGCTTCAAAACCAGTTTCACTGTTTGGAGGTCCATTTGTTACTTTAACAAAAGGAAAAGAACTGAGCACCCTGCCAATCATGGGAGTCAAACATCTGGCTAAGCCATTCATGACATGTCTCCTTGCCTCTGCCTACACAAACTACTCTAAGCAGAATCTGAGAAAACAACTTGTTTTTACTTTTCATAATATTCTTCTCCCCCAGAGAATGGAAATAATTGGGTATCTAGAGGCATTTTCCCTAAAATAAAATAAAATGGCAGGGATGGAATGGAAAAGAGACTATCCCCATGCAAAAATCAATGAAAGTTGATCAGAACTAGCAGATGTAACAAGAATTCACACTTATACCAGGCTTATTTCAAGTCAGGTACTGTTCTAAGTAGAATCTTATCTTGAATCCCAACAACCTCATAGAGTAAGTACTATTGTTGCCCCTGTTTTATCCATAAGCAACGAAGGCACAGAAAGGCTAAGTAACTTGTCCAAGGTCACACAGCAAGAAAGAAGCAAAGCCAGGATTTGGCCCCAGCTCACTGGCTCTAAAGTCTGTACTATTGACCATTACAATATACCAACTCCTACAGGCAGCCACTGGTTCACACACACCATCCATTTCCAGGCCTGTGCTCCACACTGGAGACAGCATACAGAGGGTAGTGTGAGTGGAGCTTTGACAGAGGGGTACTCAAACCAAATCGGGGTTGGGAAAGTCTCCCCGGAGGAGCTGATGGCCACGCTGAATCTTGGACACAAGCAGATAACCAGGCAGGGGAGGGAGAGAGGGATGAAGGGGAAGAAACTTGATTCAGGTAGAGCACATGGAAAATTTCAAGGCAGAAAAGAATGTGGTTCTCCCAAGGACCAGTAAGTAGTTTAATTTGGCGACATAGTGGTACCAAAAGGCAGGGGTGAGGGGGCACCCAGGCAATGCCAAGGAGACAGGAATCACATCCCGGAGAGCCTCATGATTTGACTAAGAAGTGGGGATTTATCTGCCATAAACAACTGAGGAATTTTATACTAGGAAACAAAATGATCAGATATTTTCTTCTTTAGCTCACTGGCTATGACGAAGGACTAGATTGGAAAAAACCAAGGATGGAAGCAGAGTCTAGTTAGGAAACTGTGTTTCCAAGCTGTAACAAGAGACTGGTATCCTATAGCCCAGCGACCAGAACCAGGGGGAAATTTCTTAAACCAAGGAGTGGAGCTGGGACATGCACAGCAGTGCCATTTTCAAATTCCCCCTCCCCTAACTCCCCTGAAGTCTTCCTGCTCCGGGACCCTCCTAGGGGTTTGTACCCTCAGATTATGTCCCAATACATGATCTGAAAATGTCTCAGCATCTTAAAAATTGCTCCAAACAACACAGTGAAGAAACACAAGCCTGTTCTTCCCAAATTCTCTTGCCACTCAAAGAATTCTTGAAATTCTGATCTTAATCATGTTGGGAAATTTTTTTTTCCTTATTTTTTTTTCCAGTTATTAAAATTTGCTTACATTTCTCTCAAGGAGGTTGGGTCATGACTGGCCTCTACAAGCCTGGAAATATTTTGCAAGGATTATGATTTAACATACAATGCACATTCTTGACCTTATTATCTGCTGCTTTCCCAGTCTGGCCAAAGGTCTTTGGGAAGAGCTTTTTCAACAAAAAAGCTGCTCCTGGACCTTGGTCCTTATCTGTGATGCCTTATAGGAAATCCCATTTAAACTCAAAACTACCTCACTTGTATCTCTACACAATCTTTGTCCTCTTTGACTCTTTGAAGTAAGGCTGAAAATAAGACAAAGAAGCAGACAATGGTAATCAGCATATGGCATGCTTCTTAAAAAAAAATGCTAAAATGTTCCATAAATATTACCATATTTAAATAAACTTTCATTTTCCTCCCAAACACACGTTATTGATTCTCCCAAAATGAAAGAGGTTTTGGGAGTTGAAAATCTGGGCCAGCTCTGGGCCTCTGAGATTTCAGTGCTAGTATACAGTTTCACATTACAACCTATCTGTTATCATTTTTTCACTTTAAGCATTAGCGTTTCCTTTGGCAGAAATTGTTCTGAACATCAAAAGGGCTTGTAGGGGTTTTGCTTTTGTTCTGTAGGTTCTTTGAGAACCTCCAGACTAGAAGGGCCAGTTAGGATTTTCAGGACAAACGCTAGTGGGATGCTGGACTCACTCACCACCCCCATCCCAACCTCTTTGTTTCCTCAATTCTTCTCCATCGTATTCCTTTGGATTTTCCTGGCTCAGTGGGAAAAAAATTCCGCCTGCCAAAGCAGGAGGCGTGGGTTCGATCCCTGAGTGGGGAAGAGCCCCTGGAGAAGGAACTAGCAACCCACTCCAGGAGTCTTGCCTGGGACATCCCATGGACAGAGGAGCCTGGAGGGCTAGAGTCCATGGGGTCGCAAAGAGTCGGACACTACTGAGCGACTTAATCACGCTCCTTTAACTCTTCTCGCTGAAACGCAGGCTGTCCTGCCCGACTCCCGCGGACAGAGGGCTCGGTGCCCATCGGGCGCCGAGAGCATGACCCCTGCGCGTCCCTCTGGGATCAGATCTGAAAAGACACGACTGAGGAGGGGGCGTCACGGGAGTTGCGGGAAGCCAGGTTTACCTTCACGAAGAGCGTGATGTCGTGGTCCTGCCCCGGGGCCCCCTCCTCGGACGCCTCGCCGTCCTCCTGGCCGCCGTTCTCGGGCACTGTCCCGCTGCCGCCGCCGCCGCCGCGTTCAGCGCTGCGCTCGCCCGCCGAGTGGCTGCTCAGCTCGGCCTGGGGCTCCCCGACCTCCAACGGCCGGGTCGCCTCGTCATCAGCGGTGCCTTCGCGGGGCTCCTCCTCGCCTGGCCCCTGGAGACCCCGCTCCAGCCTCTCCTCTTCGGCCTCCTCCGCCTGCCCCGGGGGCCCACTCTGGTCCGCGTCCTCGCCGGCCTCTGCCCAAGCGTCCCCTGGGGCCGCCTCCCCCGACTCACCTCCCTCGGGGTCGCCCGTCTCCTCCGCTGAGCCCCGAGGCTCCCCCGCAAGCTCCCCGGGGGTGCACCCCGCGCTCTCCGCCGCTGGGGCCTCAATCGCCTCCGCCTGGGACTGGGAGCTGCGGTCCCCTCCGTCCCGGGGCTCACCCTCGGCGCCCTGCGCTCCTGCCGTCGGCACCCCGACATCCGTGCTGGCCCCCGCTGGCCCCCCGACATCTGTATTATCCGCCACCGATTCCTCGGCTCCCAGGCTCTCCCCCGCCGGCCCCTCGGCGTCCAGGCGGTCCCCCACCGACTCCGGGGCGTCCACGCGGGCCCCCGCCGACCCCTCGGCTACCACGCTTTCCCCCACCGACTCCGGGGCGTCCACGCGGGCCCCCGCCGACCCCTCGGCTACCACGCTTTCCCCCACCGACTCCGGGGCGTCCACGCGGGCCCCCGCCGACCCCTCGGCTACCACGCTTTCCCCCACCGACTCCGGGGCATCCACGCGGGCCCCCGCCGGCCCCTCGGCGTCCACGCGCGCCCCGGACGCCCCAGGCGCGCTGCCGGCCGGCTCCCCCGGCCCGCTCCCCGCCTCTTCCGCCTCGTTCAGGGCCGCGGAGTCCCCGCTCCCCGCTTGAGCCTCCCCCGGCTCCTCGCCCTGCGCGCCTGGCCCGGGGCCCGCCTCCTCCTCCGGCCCCGCGCCGCTCGTCGGCCCCTCTACCTTGCGGGCGTCGTCCCCTGCCTCGTCCTGGCCATGCGCCCCGCTCGCGCCCCGCGTGTCGGCTCCTGGGCCCCCGCCGGCGCCCGGCTCCAGCCCGCCCTCTCGCCCTCCGGCCGGCCCCGAGCCTTCTCCTTCGGGCCCCGCGGCCGTCGCGGCTGCGCCCGCCCCGTCGCTCCCCGGCGCCTCCGCGGGGCCCTGTCTCGCCTCCTCTCTCTGAGCCATAGGGCCGGCGGTCTCCGTCTCGCCCCGCCTATCCGCCTGAAGCGCCGGGCCCCCGGACGGGCTCCGAGGACGCGGGGCGCCCCTCTCCAGCTCCACGACCTCAGTCATGGCCGCAGATCCCTGTCTTGGACCGGAGACCCTTCCTGGACTCTGCTGAGGAGCCGGTTGGCGCTGGGCGAAGGGCACAGCGCGGGGGACCGCTGCGCCCCCTCGGAGAGGACCCCCCCTGCTCCGGGCTCTGGCGGCGCCTGAGCGGTTCGCTGCGCGCGCGGGGCGAAATCCTCTCGCCGCAAGACGCCGCGCCCCTTCTCCCGGGCTTAAGCTTTCTGGGTTCTTTCACCGCTCCTGTTTCTCCCTGGTTCCGCGTCTGCTTTCCACCTGGACCCTTAATTACGACCTTGGTTCCCAGGAAAGGCGCCCGCGGGGGTGCAGTGCGCGGCTGGGGAGGGCCGCTTAGCGCCTGCACCCTTGGAGGTGCCTGGCTAGGCGTTCAGAGGTTGACCGGGAGTGCCAGGTACCACCTCCATACCCCCCCGGGGCTTGGGCGGGGTTTGCATCCCCCACCGTTCCCCCTACGTGCGTGGCCTGAGAGCCTGGCCAATGACAGCCTTTCTTGCGGCCCTTGTGGATTTCAGTGAAAAGATCCTGATCCTGCCGGCAGCTAGAGAGCTTTCTGGAACAGCTTCAAGTTCCAGAGCCATTAAAGTCACCCCCAGACGCCCAAACATCCCCGCTTTCCCAGGAGTCAAGTGTTAAACCTCAGCAGCTGTGCAACTGCAGGTGCCCCTGTAATGCCTCAGTGCCCACTAGCAAGGTGGATGCATCCTGGAAGAAGGAAGGCAAGGCGGCACCCCTTCCAGTTTCTGCAGGGCCCTACTGAGAAGTTCCAAAGACCCCGATGTAGAAGGAAGAGGAGATGTATCATGTCATCAATCGTATAATTCTGCATCTTTCTTTGATTTTCTGTAATTTAAAATGCATTATTTCTAGCTCTGGTGGTTCATGTGTGGAATCTGTGTGGAATGTGAGAGATCAGGGTTTGATCCCTGGGTTGGGAAGATTCCCCTGGAGAGGGAAATGGCAACCCACTCTAGTATTCTTGCCTAGAGAATACCATGGACCAAGAGCCTGGCAGGCTACAGACCATGGGGTTGCAAAGAGCCTGAGCACGACTAAAACACATTTTAAAATGAATACAGTCTCAATGCTGAAAATAGGGTAGCTAGAAAATAACAGAGCTCTTGAAAATTTTTCTGTAATCTCATTACCCATGTTAAATGAAGATATCTCCTGCCATGTCAATAAACAAGAAATGTCACAGCCATCAGTGACTTCTGGCCTCCAAATGTGATTGAGGGCTCCCAAAACTGCAATCCAGCAGATGTCACCAACCTCCATGGTGTTTGCTGAGAAGCTGGGGGAATACAAAAAGCAGCCATCTACCACTGCTTAAGGAGAAGAAAGAAACTGGATTTGGCCCCAGATAGTTGAGGTGCATATGAAAGGAATGAATTCCGTAGGCCCAGAGGCTTGCATCTTCCCAGACTTAGAATGCTAAATTCCTGAACTTGATACCTAATCTTTGATGCTCAGACTGCCGAGTCCCTTTGTTACAAACTTGTTCAAAGCCTGACTTCCCCTCCTGCCTCCTTGGAGCAGTCTCTCAAATCGAAGATGCTGTCTCCAGGGCTGCAGTCTTCCCTTTGCCCCATATAAAACTGAACTCACTAGTCTCAAGTTATGCATATTTTTTAGTCGACACCCACAATAAACACTTTATTTTAGAGGGAGAAAGAAGGAGGTGGGGTGGCCTGGGGGCTGGGTGCTAGGGAGTCAGAGCAAGACTTTGAGTATACAGCTGTGAACAAGACTGAGAAGTTTCCTCCCATATCAGAGTTTTGGGGTGGAACAATAGCAACAAAAAATAATCAAACCAGATACCTTTGGAGTTTTATATAGACATATACACTTGAACAGGGCATTCCTGGTGGCTCAGACGGTCAAGAATCTGTCTGCAGTGCTGGAGACTTGGGTTCAGTCCCTGGGTTGGGAAAAATCCCCTGAAGAAGGGAATGGCAACCCACTCCAGTGTTCTTGCCTGGAGAATCTCATAGAGGAACCTGGTGGGCCACAGTCCATAGGGTCACACAGAGTTGGACACAACTGAGCGACTAAGCACACACAAACACATGAACATATTGAAAACCTTAGGTCCTGTATCTCACACCCCCATATCCATCCTGCCAGGAAATCCTATTATCTCTACTTTTTTTCAAGTATATCCAGAATGCAACCTCTTCTCTCTACCCTCATTGCTACCAGACTAGTCCAAGCAGCCATCACCTCCCAACTGGTTCTCCTGCTTTTCCCTCACCCTCCTATAGTCTCTTCTCCACTCCACAGTCAGTTGATCCTCGTTTGAAATCACCAGTCCACCACGCCACTTTTATGCTTGAAACCTTTCAAAGACTTCCCGTCTCATGCCAACAAAAAGCCAAGTCCTGACACATCAAGTATGAGATTCCATAAAACTGTTGCAGGAAGGGGGACCCCTTCCAGGGCCCGAAACTGGGCTCTTGTCTAACACTCAGAAATGAATTGTCCGAGGAGACACATGCTGACAAAGCAAGAGATTTTATTGGGAAAGGGCACCCGGGTGGAGAGCAGGAGGGTAAGGGAACCCAGGAGAACTGCTCTGCCACGTGGCTCGCAGTCTTGGGTTTTATGGTGATGGGATTCGTTTCCAGGTAGTCTTTGGCCAATCATTCTAATTCAGAGTCTTTCCTGGTGGCGCACGCATCGCTCAGCCAAGATGGATGCTAGCAAGAGGGATTCTGGGAAGTGGACGGACAGGTAGTGTCTCCTCTGGATCTTTCCCGAACTCTTCCGGCTGGTGGTGGCCTATTAGTTCCGTATTCCTTATCAGGATCTCCTGTCATAAAACAACTCATGCAAATGGTTACTATGGTGCCTGGCCAGGGTGGGCGGTTTCAGTCAGTGTGCTTCCCCTAACAAAACCAGGCACCTGAATCTCTTCTGGCCTCACCGGCTTCTAAGACACCAACTTCTCTGCTATTTCCTGGAACTCGCCGGGCAACCCTCTGCCAGGGATGCGCCCTGTATCCTCAATGACACTCTTTATCTTTTGAGATCTTTCATAAGCTCTTTGCTCAAAGCACTTATTTTACTTTATGTTTTAATTTTATTTTCATGGGAATAATCCTTAAGACCTACCTTCTTAGCAATATACAATAGTGTTCACCATCGTCACACTGTTGTACATTAGCTCTTCAGAACTTACTCATCTTTTGCATAACTGAAACGTGGTACCCGTGACCAACACCTTTCCAATTCCCCCTCCCCCAGTCCCTGATAACCACCATTCTATTCTCTTTCTATGACTATTTTAGATTCTACCTATTGGTGAGCTTATGCAATATTTGTTTTTGCTTTTCCGACTTATCTTACTTAGCATAATGCCCTCCAGTTTCATCCAGATTGTTACAAACGGAAGGATTTTCCTCATTTTTTTTTAAGAAGACTGAATAACATTCCATTGTCTGTATCTACCATATTTGCTTTTTCCACTCACCCACGGAAGAACATTCAGGTTGTTTCCATATCTTGACCATTGTAAGTAAAGCTCCAATGAACAAGGATGAGCAGTCTATTTTCAAACACAGCCTCTACTCTCAGTCACCCTTTTCTGCCTTGTTTTTCTCCATAGCAGTTATCTCCTTGTGACATAAGCTATTCTACTTACTCATTATCTCTCTCCTTCATCCCACCCCACGGGGATGGTGGTTCTGTGAAGCTGGGCACAAAATAGGCTCTCAGTAAATAAATACTGAATTAGTGAATGCATGCATGCTTTCATATATATCAACCTGTATGCACACACACACACACACACACACACACACACACACACACACACACACACACACACACACACAATGTTTTTTTGATCATACCACATGGCATTTGGGATCTTAGTTCCCTGACCAGGGATGAAACCTCTGCCCCTTGCATTCGAAGCACAGAGTCTCAACCACTGGAGTGCCAAGGAAGTCCCCAACCTGAGCCACTTTTTAAATACACTTTTCTCAGGTGGTTTTATACTTTGGGGGATAAGCTAATGTCACGAGACAGGCTATACACAGAAAATCTTATCTACTGACTTTGGTGAGTACTTCAGTAAATACTGTTAATTAATAGCAAAGGTCGATCAGTTGGTATAAAAGAACACAAAGGAAATGCCAAATCAAGCTGTGAAGGTCACTGTGAAGTCACTTAGAGAGTTTTGCAGTGTTGACTCCTGGGCCAGCACCAGATTAACTATTTAAATACCAAGAAGGGTTAAACAGAGGTGAGGAATTCAGGGATGGGAGGAAAAAGGCAAAAGTGCTGATAATTAAGTCGATTTTTAGTCATTTTAGAGTTTTCCTACCATCTTTTATGAGGAAACACGAAGCAGGGTAACTCAGGGATTACAAAAAAAAAATCTCAAGGGCTTATAAATAAATGATATGAAGGTTTGTTGTCTTTACTGTTTTCTCAGAACAAGCAGACTCATTTCCACAGAGACCCTCTCTTTTTCCAACAGGTCTCTGCTCCTTTCAGAAGAGCCCTTGGGGAGATGATGTATCTAGAACATTCAGGCCACAGGCTACACTGTGGCCAAACAAGATGTCCCCCTTGGGTTGATTTCTCCTCAAACAGCTCCTCCTCCTCAGCTAAGAATGGCCCCAAACCCAGCTGTGCTCCATCACTTATAGAGGCATATTTCAGTTTGTTGTCGTTGTTGTTAGTCACTCAGTCGTGTCCGACTCTGCGAGATCCCATGGACTGTAGCCCACCAGGCTCTTCTGTCCCTAGGATTCTCCAGGCAAGAAGACTGGAGTGGGTTGCCATTTCCTTCTCCATATTTCAGTTTAGAGAAGGGTATCTCGGGAGATCCCTGGTGGTCTAATGGTTAAGACTCCGCGCTTCCATTGTGACGGGGCTGGATTCAACCCTTATCAAGTCACGTGGCCCAGCCAAAAAAAAAAAAAAGGAAGGATATTGCCACTGAATCGTCCTCATCTAGGAGGCAGGAATTTAAGCACAGGTAGAGCATCCTGTAAGCCAGTAAAAACATCACACAAGCCAACACAAATACCATGTGAAACAGGTGGGTTCTCTGATCAGCTTGCCTGACTTCAATCCCACCTTACGCATGTTAACTGTGTGCTCTTGAGTATGTTTTTCATGTAGAACAGTGGGCATTATAAGAGGATTATTGTCATTGTGAGCTTCAAATCAGAGGATGTACGTGTGATACTCAGCGCAGCACTGATTCTTGTTAACACTACAATTTCCTTGTTGTACGTGTCCCAGGAGATAGAGCTGTCACATCTGGACAGAATGGTGTATTACAGGGCAGGAAGAGCCACGGAAAAGTGGAATGACACGTCATCCCACTTAGCCCGTGATGGTCCAGGTTATGTCTGCTCTCCCCACCAAGATGATAAGAGGATCCCCCCACCCCCCACACAGGAAGTGTCTTGGTGTGAGGGCTTCCCTGTGGCTCAGACAGCAAAGAATCCACCTGCAATGCGGGAGCCGGGTGGGGGGGGGGGGCGGGGAGGGGTTTGATCTCTGGGTCAGGAAGATCCCTGGAGAAGGGAATGGCAGCCCACTCCAGTATTCTTGCCTGGAGAATTTCATGGACAGGGAGCCTGGCAGGCTACAGTCCTTGGGGTCACAAAGAGTCAGACAAGACTGAGCAACTAACACTTTTGACTTTCACCCTGAACTTTTCTAACTGGTGAGAGTTTCCTCTGTTTTCTTTCTATGTGATTTTGCACTATTTTAAAAAACAAGCTAGATTCTGAGCAAATACTTACTGGATGATATAAGAGATTCTAAAAAGGGAGGAGGAAGGAGAAACAAAGGAAGAAGGGGAGGGAGGAGAGGGGGAAGCATCCCAATTTTTATTACAAACCGCCTGCTGAAAGTCCTGCTGCAAGGTTAGTTCATAACCTGGAAGGACGGTTGATAGAGACACGTTCAGCCCAGGGGTAAGGGCAGGGGAGAAAGGGTACAGAAACCTTCTGCTGAGCTAGCTTCTGGGTCCTAGTGGCTATGGTTTAACCTCTCCTCACCTTTACTTCTAACACCAGAAGGAGCAGTAACAATCTTGGTGGAGATGGAAATAGTACTAGAATTAAAAATGAGAGTTGGTTCAAAATCTCCCACCTCTATCTGTACAGTTTCTCTTAGCATTTTGGTATTTTTCTGAAACAATCCAATCTCCCATATTTGCTCCATACATATTTTAGAAAGGCTTCCCTCATAGCTCAGTTGGTAAAGAATCTGCCTGCAATGCAGGTCCTGGTTGGATCCCTGGATTTGGGAAGATCTACCCACTACCGTACGCTGGCCTGGAGAATTCCGTGGACTGTACAGTCCTTGGGGTCGCAAAGAGTCCGACACGTTGGAGCCACTTTCACTTTCACTTTTCACTATTTGAGAACTTGAGTTTCTTTTAACTCTTTCGAACCCTGTGTTTGTGATCTCCTGTCTTCAGAACTTCAGAACCCTGTAATTGATGGTGGCTGATGTGGCCTGAGGAAACGGCGCGATCCAGAGCCCCAGCGCGGGGCAGTTCTGCGGCGGGACGTGTGACGACCTCTGGGGCAGTTTGGGTTGCCGCAGACAGGGGGCGCTACTGGCTTCCAGTGGGGAGAGCACTAGGTGCTGAGAAGGTTTACTCCTTTATTTCAAATGAGCCAAGAAAATGACTCACTGGTTGAAAGAAAGAAAAGAGAGAGGAAGGAAGGAGAGAGAGAAAGAAAGGGAAATAGACAGAAAGGAAGAAAAGAAAGAGCCTCTGAATGCGTGGCACACAGCAAACAAAAATCTTAAAAGCAAACTGGTGACTGTGAATATTGGGAGGAAAACAATAAAAATATTTTGCTTTATTTTATTACATTTACTTATGAATTAGCACAATAATATTGAGGCAAAGCCCCATGTGTGAATATTTCAGGCAGAATAATTTAATACAAATGAATTATATATAACTATTTATTATATATTACAACTACCCATCTTGTGTGTGCCATGCCTGACTGTTTGTGGCCCCATGGACTGTGGCCTGCCAGCCCCCTCTGTCCATGGAATTCTCCAGGCAAGAATACTGGAGTGGTTAGCCATTCCCTTCTCAAGGGGAGCTTCCTGACCCAGGGATCAAACCAGCATCTCCTGCATTGCAGGAGGATTCTTTACTGCTGAGCCAGTGGGGAAGCCCTAAAAATCGATTGTTATTTGTAAATTCTTGTAGTCAATATTTCTGGGTTAACAGAGATTGTCAGCTATAAAAACCCCATAGAAATGTATTGTCTGCACATCAGCTAAAGAATGCCTTGATTCACTTTCTTTCTTTCTTTCTTTTTTTATTCACTTCCATCACGTAGTGAATGGGGCCACCTCCGTCCTAGCCTGGAGCACTGCAGTAGCATCCTGACTCTTCCCCTCATCCCAGGTTTGTCCCTTGGATAGATTCTCAATTTGGCAATTTAAGTCATCTTTTAAAAAAACGTTAGCTGAATAATACCACCCCCCTCAAATCCTTCCACTGGCTTTGCTTTACACATAGAATAGATCTGAAGTTCTTCTGGGAGCTCTGAAGGTGTTTGTAATGGAGAGTCATCTCCATGCCGTCTCCAACCTCTGTCTCCTGCCTCACCGCACGAATCTAAACCAGGACTCCTGCCTGAAACTCTCTACCCTCATCTCACATAGCTCACACTCTGACTTCGGTTAGGTCCGTGCTGAAGTCACCTCCTCAAGGTCATCTCCCCTGGTTGTCCTGTGCAAAACAGCTTCACTCCCATCCCTTCTTCTCCATCCTTTTCCTCAGCTCTGTTCTATTTGTCTGATTTCTGTCCCCCCCACCCCCCAAGACAGGAAGCTCCAGGAGGGCAGGGAGCCTGCCTTTTGTTCACTAGTGTTTCGTCAGCACCTAGGACAGTGCCTGGTGTATAGGACGACCTTGATCATCCTGTGTGAGGTGAACGAATGCTACTTTGACTGAATTGACTTGACTTCCTGTCCAAGCTGACTGGATGATTTTGGACTGTTTGCACACCCAGGGCTTTTCCTTGAGGAATAAATGTCCTACTCGGTCAGCCAGCCATCAGATATGTTTTTTAATAGATTTTTTTAAAATTTTATTTTGCTGCACAGGATCTTAGTTGTAGCACACAGGGTCTCAGATCTTGGCACGCGGGATCTTCAATCTTTTTTGCGCCGAGGGCACTCTTAGTTGCATCAAGTGGGTTCTAGTTTCCCAACCAGGGATGGAACCCAGGCCCCCTGCAGTGGGAACTCAAGTGTGCAGTCTTAGTCTCTGGGCCTCCAGGGAAGTCCCTCAAACGTGGTTACTTGGCAGAGTTGCTCTGTAGTTGCTGCTCAGGTAGAGGTCAACTAGTAACTTGGTGAACTGTCTATAAAGTCAAGATTGAAATGTAGCCACCTCATTTTTCTTCCCACAGACTCATTTGCCTCATTAAAAGGAAGCCAAGTATCTTCCTCTTGGGCCTGTCTGTTTCTTTTGATTTGCCCCAGAACCCCAGACATTTCTTCTTGCCAACAGAGGGCAGAAGCGTCTCTGGTTTCCCACCTTCACCCAAGGCTGATGGTCAAGCCAGAGGCCCTTCTCCTCTCTTCAGGGAGGCCTCGTCCCAGTTCCCACACAGCCCCAGGGGCTAAAGCTTGGAGGGGAGACAACCCCATCCCTAGACCCTGCGTTCTCCCGGACGAGTTCCTACATCCCAGCTCTCAGCTGGTCTCTAACAAGTTTCACCCCCAGTGGGTTTCATTCCCAGCTCCCATCCGGGGAGCTGCCAAGATGCACCCAAGAGCCTGAGGTCGGGACACAGTTCAGTTCCACCCTGCCTTGCTAGTATGGGCTAACTTCTTCTTTACCCTCAAAACAGAAACATGCCAAATCTACTCGTTCCCTGGTAACCCAGGGCAACCCCGCCTGCACCAGGCTTTTGATGAGTCGAAGACGATTGACCAGACTGACCAGTCCTACGTCTTCTGACAGGTGGCTTCTCTCACCAAGAAAAATAAAAGAAGCACACTTTAATGTCCATTGTGACACCCCTCTGGAAGGCTCTTAACTACATTTATAAATGAAAACTTTTTAAAAAAAAAACTCCATTTCAGACTTGCCTGGTGGCTCAGTGGTAAAGTATCTGCCTTACAGTTCAGGGGATGCAGGTTCAATCCCTGGTCCTGGAAGATTCCACATGCAGCAGCAACTAACACTCAATACAGGCAAATTAAAAAAACAAAACAAAACTCCATTTCATACTTACATCCCTGATTTCACAGATACCACTCCTAACATTTATGAATATAGAGGATTGACTTCAATAAAATTTTAAAACAAGCCAAGGGGGGAACCCAGCCTTTCCATCTGCCTCTTTTCCTTGCCCTTGGTGTCTGGCTGTCTTTGGATGTGTCCCTTAACAGTTTCAGTCCTTGGTTTCCCAAGCTGTACTTCTGGGAAGTGATCCTGTCCTGTTCTTACAAGGGTATCTGAAGGCCAAACAGGGCATTTGTGTGAATGGAAGCCATAAACCGTGGACACGCAAAGGTAATGCATCTTTATTAGACCTTCGGTCCGTGAAGGCAGCGGAGTCGGACCCCAGTGTGCATCAGGATGACAGGGGAGAACTCCGGGAGACAGTGGAGGGCAGAGGAGCTTGGCATGCTCCTAGTCCACAGGGTTGCAAAGAGTCAGACATGACACGGGGACTGAACAACAACAAGTTCTATCTCCAGAAAGGACTTTTTCTGTCCATCAGACTTGAAGTCCTGGTGTCTCTTCCACAGATGCTGAAGGGATTTCTCATGCTCTTCCAGGTTTGGAAAGACTGCTCAAAGACTAAGCATCATACCTTCATGGGAACTTGGATCAGTGAGCTACCACTCCAAAGAATATTTGCACATGAAGTCTTATCTCTATTTGAGAAATAAAACTTTATGCTCATTATAATTTTGTCTATACCCATAATTCAGTGAGAAAGCTATTTTTTCAGGTAGAGAATCTTTAACGGTTCCCTGAAATTAACCTAGATGGGAATTGTCAAAAGAATATAATGTTACATTTGAAGCAGATATCTTTTCATTGGTTACTATTTTATTTTATTTATTTTGCTATATAATAGGTCCTTGTTGTTTATCCATTTTAAATATAGCAGTGTGCACATGTCCGTCCCAAACTCCCTAACTATCCCTTCCCCTCATCCTTCCCCCTGGCAACTATAAACTCATTCTCGAAGTCTGTGAGTCTCTGTTTCATAAGTAAGTTCAGCTGTATCATTTCTTTTTATACCTGGTGGCTCAGTGGTAAAGAATCTGCCAGCAATGCAAGAGACCTGGATGGGGAAGATCCCCTGGAGAAGGGAATGGCTACCCACTCCAGTATTCTTGCCTGGGAAATCCAATAGACAGAGGAACATGGAGGGCTACAGTCCATGGGATCCGAAGAGACTGACACAACTGAGAACTAACAACACTCTCTCTGCTTTACAAGTAAGTTCATTTGTATCATTTCTTTTTACAGTCCACACATAAGGGAAGTAAGTCAGACAGTTAAAGAAAAATAAAGAATCATATGTGTTTTCACAGTGAAGGAGCAAGAAGGAAATTGGTAGGTCTAATATGCAGAGTACATCATGAGAAACACTGGACTGGAAGAAGTACACGCTAGAATCAAGATTGCCGGGAGAAATATCAATAACCTCAGATATGCAAATGACACCACCCTTACGGCAGAAAGTGAAGAGGAACTAAAATGTCTCTTGATGAAAGTGAAAGAGGAGAGTGAAAAAGTTGGCTTAAAGCTCAGCATTCAGAAAACTAAGATCATGGCATCTGGTCCCATCACTTCATGGGAAATAGATGGGGAAACAGTGAAAGCAGTGTCAGACTTTGTTTTTTTGGGCTCCAAAATCACTGCAGATGGTGACTGCAGCCACGGAATTAAAAGATGCTTACTCCTTGGAAGGAAAGTTATGACCAACCTGAAGAGCATATTAAAAAGCAGAGACATTACTTTGCCAACAAAGGTCCATCTGGTCAAGGCTATGGTTTTTCCAGTGGTCATGTATGGATGTGAGATTTGGACTGTGAAGAAAGCTGAGCACCGAAAAATGGATGCTTTTGAACTGTGGTGTTGGAGAAGACTCTTGAGAGTCCCTTGGACTGCAAGGAGATCCAGCCAGTCCATCCTGAAGGAGATCAGTCCTGGGTGTTCATTGGAAGGGCTGATGCTGAAGCTGAAACTCCAATACTTTGGCCACCTCATGTGAAGAGTTGACTCGTTGGAAAAGACCCTGAGGGTGGGAGGGATTGGGGGCAGGAGGAGAAGGGGATGACAGAGGATGAGATGGTTGGATGGCATCACTGACTCAATGGACATGAGTTTGCATAATCTCCGGGAGTTGGTGATGGACAGGCAGGCCTGGCGTGCTGCGATTCATGGGGTCGCAAAGAGTTGGACACGACTGAGCGACTGAACTGAACTGAACTGAACGGAAAAACAATTTGGGCACACAGTAGCAAGGGGGAAAGTCCTACTTTTTTTAATGGAAGAGTGAGGAAAAGACTCCAAAGCAAACTTATTTGGAGATTTTTTTTATATATATAGTTTTATTTCTCCTTATAAATCTAATTGATTTTTAAGGCATTACTGGTCTGTATGTCTCTGGTGCACTTTAATCCACTCCATTTGAAAATAAATCCTGTTGGGTGAGTGTAGAAGCATTTGATATATGTAAAAACTGGAAAGCTCTTTTGTAAGCCCGTCTTCAAACCAGGAAGTTGAATTTTCCCAGAATCAAACTTGCTCATGTTTCAACAGAAACTCAGAGCTCACAAAATACTGGCTGTACTTTTCTATTCCTGGCTAAGACTTTTCTTGCCCCTCTTCCCCCTCCTTTTACTCTAAGTGCATCACATTGCTATAAATTCAGGTGGTAGTTCTCATAGATCAAGATAAAGCTAGACGTTTCACCAGACTCAGGACTTAGGGAGCTTTGTTCAAGTTTCTGCCACGGGATTTGAAGGCTTAATTGTTAGATGGCTGGAAGTAAGTTGAGAAGTTTCTGAAGTCACAGAAAAAGACCAAGGATCACATACCTGCTGGAAATAGGCAGGTTATGCACTAATTAACAGCTGTGAGTCAGCAGAGAAAAAGACCTGGATCTATCTTGCTGGATGTGAAAGTTGGCAAAAAGGAGTTCCCACCTACACTTTTAAGGTGTTAGCAACAAAATTGAGTGGGATGGATGGTCTAATTACAGCAAGGTACCTTCCCAAGTGGCTCAGTGGTAAATGCAGGAGACGAAGGTTCAGTATTTGGGTTGGGAAGATCTCCTGGAAAAAGAAATGGCTACCCACTCCAGTATTCTCACTGGGAAAATCCTATGGACAAAGGAGCTTATCACAGTCCATGGGTTCACAAAGAGTCAGACACAACTGAGCACATGCATGTGCGCACGCGTGCATACACACACACACACACACACACACACACACACACAGAAAATCCGAGTCCTTAAAGATGGAGTTCAAGAGATTCCTGGGGAAAATTCCTATTTTTATATTCATGAAACTCAGATTGAAATTTAGCATTTCCTTCAATTGTGAATGAGGGGGAAATGGTAATGATTGTATCTGTGACTGTGTCCCCAATTAAAATCACAAATATTTTTACATCTCATTCCAGTTATGCATGTGGGTGCTAAGTCCCTTCAGTCGTGTCTGACTCTTTGTGACCCCATGGACTGTAACCACAAGGCTCCTCTGTCCCTGGGATTCTCCAGGCAAGAATACTGGAGTGGGTGACCGTGACCTCCTCCAGGGGATCTTCTCGACTCAGGGATCGAACTTGCGTCTCACGCCTCCTGCAGTGGCAGGCGGGTTCTTTACCACTAGTGCCACATGTGTCACATGTGCTCCTCACAACTTCAAAATTTCAGAACTTCAAATCTTCTGTTCTTAGATCTAGTTCTTAATTCTCAAAATCTAGTTCTTAGAATCTGCTTCTGGGTTTTATTTGATGTGTCCATAAAGGAATACAGATATTACTTCAATCCTTCTTAATATTTCTTCTTAATCACATATTTCTTTGTAATAATTGATAACTGTATTTCAATGTAATTGGCTTTCTTTGATAATCCTATGCATTTTATTCTATATCAATACATTAACAACAGTATTCAGAGAAGAGTTCGCCTGACCAGCAAAGGGATCCATAGCTCAGAAATGGTTAAGAACCCTTGAACTAGAATTTATTTCACAGTATTTCACATGAAAACTATACATCTTAAAATGTTCCTATTTTTGAATTCTCTTCAACAGGGATATGAGTTACACAGGTGTATTTAGTTTGTCAAAATTATAGTGAATGAAAGTAACTTAAATGTGCTTTAACTAAGGAATGGATAAAGAAACTGGTATGTACATGTTTAGTCGTGTCTGACTCTTTTGCGACCCCATGGATTGTAGCCCCCAGGCTCCTCTGTCCGTAGAATTCTCCAGGCAAGAACACTGGAGTGGGTAGCCATGCCCTCCTCCAGGGGATCTTCCCAACCCCGGGGAATGAACCTAGGTCTCCTGAATTGCAGGCAGATTCTCTACCATCTGAGCCACCTGGGAAACCCCAAAAAAACTGGTATATCCATACATTGGAATACTTCTGAAGCTCCCAACATAAGCTACTGAAACATGCAACAACATGGATGAATCTCAAATGCATGGTGGAATCTGGAAGAAGGCAAACTTACAAAGGCCACAGACTCCATGATTCCATTTACATGACACTATGTCCAAGACAAAAACAGATGAACACAAAACAGATTAGTGGTTGGCAAGGGCAGGGAGCAGAGTCAAGAAATGCTGACAAAGGGCACAGGAGGTTTTCAAGGGCTGATGGAATTTTTGTAATTCAATGCATGTTAATTTACCTGCAATTAATAGTGCTGCAAATATAACCTATAAGCTAATTTCATGAATATCCCCTATCTTCCAACTCCCCACAAAGAGGTAGGTGGCTAGATACCCCATAAGCACAGAGTGCAAGCCAGCATCTCTTCCTTTGCCTCTGCCCCAGTTGCACATGGTCCCTTCTGTCTCTGAGCACCTGTGTCTGTCCCACGTCCATCCCATTTCTACCTGCTGCTTCCCCATCTTCTCCTCATCTCAGTCCAGCCTCTTTCCCTTGGTTTTTTCAAACATAGCAACTCACAGAAAGTGGTTGGCATAACTGGGACATAATTTAAAGCCCAAACTTGGGTAATTTTGAAAACGAAGTTTTTATTCTATGGCTAAAGAAAAGTTGGAGGAAAAGTTACGACCACCCTAGACAGCATATTAAAAAGCAGAGACATTACTTTGCCAACAAAGGTCTGTCTAGTCAAAGCTATGGTTTTTCCAGTGGTCATGTATGGATGTGAGAGTTGGACTAAAAAAAAAGGTGAGCACTGAAGAATTGATGCTTTTAAACTGTGGTGTTGGAAAAGACTCTTGAGTCCCTTGGACTGCAAAGAGATCCAACCAGTCCATCCTGAAGGAGATCAGTCCTGAGTGTTCATTGGAAGGACTGATGTTGAAGCTGAAACTCCAATATTTGGCCACCTGATGCGAAGAACTGACTCCTTGGAAAAGACCCTGATGCTGGGAAAGATTGAGGGCAGGAGGAGAAAGGGACGACAGGATGAGATGGCTGGATGGCATCACTGACTCGATGGACGTGAATTTGAGTAAACTCCAGGAGTTGGTGATGGACAAGGAGGCCTGGCGTGCTGCAGTCCATGGGGTCGCAAAGAGTCAGGCCCAACGGAGAGACTGAACTGAACTGAACTGAACAGGTATAAACCACGAGATTGTCCTGGCAATCTGGCTCCATGGTGTGGGAGATGTCTGTTTAA
This sequence comes from Dama dama, assembly GCF_033118175.1. Lineage (NCBI taxonomy): Eukaryota > Metazoa > Chordata > Mammalia > Artiodactyla > Cervidae > Dama > Dama dama. The sequence continues at coordinate 7,317,666 of NC_083711.1, forward strand.
GATTTAGGGCTATGATACGTAGTTGGTTACATCAGAACCACAAGAAGGAAAAAAATGACAAAAACTGAAGATTAGACATATAGACTCTTAAGGCCCTTAGACAATTCCTGGTCCCAAGAATCACTCCTATAACAGGGGTCCCACTCTCTGTCTCCTCCTTAGACTGCTCACACAGTGATTTAGCCATCCTCCTGTTTCATTCCTCACCCAATCTGCCTATGCCCTGAGAGCTGTTGTTCCAACCCAAATGGCTCATCGGGGTGCTTTTGCTAATCAGTTCTCTCCCCTGATAGGATCATTCCATCTGCTGGAGAATGAAGCAGGGGCAGTAACATGCATAATGACACGTGAATGTGCTAAACTCTGTGGGTGGCTTATCTTGCTCCATCCTTTCAGAGCCTTATGAGGTAACTAAAATTATGATGCCCATTTTAAAGATAGGCAGATTGAGATTCAGGGTATCAAATAAATCTGGAAAGCAACGGAGCCAATGATCCAAGCCAGATCCCTCAGACCGCATAGGCAACCCTGGGGACTGCTACACTGGGTCACCGTCCCCTTGCCTTGTCCCAGGTGCCTAGCACAGTGGTCAGACAAATATTTGCTGTCTGCTTGCTTACCTGCCTGTCTGATATAATTGTTTAAACAACCAAATTAACTCAACAGCTTCCACCGCATTCCCAAACTGATTGAGCTCAAATAGTCAGTAAAGGTCAGTGTGAGCTGATGGACGCAGAATCGAGGATCAAGAAAATGCTCCTGTTTTTGTCTTCTCCTCAAGTGGAGATAACCTTGTTCAGAAGTTTGAAGTCATTTTCGCTTTAGACACCAAGACCCAGACTTAACACACACAAGGTGACTTCTCTATGACTTTAGACCTGTGAATGTAAAACTGAAAATATAGATGAAGAATTCAGGTTTTGTAATATTGTAAGTCAACTACATGCGGGCATGCTGAGTCCCTTGGGTCGTGTCTAAGTCTTTGCAATCCCAGGGACTGTAGCTCACCACACTCCTCTGTCCGTGGGATTCTCCAGGCAAGATTACTGGAGTGGGTTGTCATTTCCTTCTCCAGGGGATCTTCCCAAACCAGGGATCGAACTCTCATCTCCTATGTGTCCTGTATCTCAAGCGGATTCTTTACCCACTGAACCACCTATTGTATGTCAACTACAGTTCAATTTTTAAAAAATAAAGATTTCAGATTTTGGTTAACTAGCCCATGGCATAAATATAGAACATTGGAAATGTCCCCCAAGGCAGACAGGAAATTTCCATTTCAACCAAATGCTTGATAACAAGAAATGGCCATGGTTCTACATAACCGGTAGCCCGGTTTTTTCTAATGGATGTGTTGACAAGCCAAAGGGAGGAATTTTAGATGCATTTTTCTAGTGGACATGTTGTGATAAATGGCGATTAGGTATCCAGAGACAGTTCCTCCTGTGAGTCCGAGGGTGAGAGGGCTGAATACTGGAGGAAAAAGCTAAGAGACTTTCATTCTTCTTTCCTAGACCCAAACTAACAGGTCATTCATTCTCATAAAATGAGTGAGTTTCTGGAATCCTCCCCACCTCTTCTGCTTGCTCTCTGAGGTTCTTTTTTTTTTTTCCTCTCTGAGGTTCTGATGTTATTGCTGAGAATTCCAGATTCTTGGTTCCTCTTTTATTGACATGAGGACTCCAGAGCCTCCACGTCTCTGCCTCTATCTTCATCCCAATCAGCTACATCTCCTTCAAAGCAAAATCTTATCCCCTTTAGTGTAAGTGAGTTCTAATAAGTGTTCAGATGCGTTAACAGTGAGCTCTTGTTTAGCGCTAACCATCTGCTGGTGGTGGTGGTGGTGGTTTAGTCGCTCAGTCTTGTCTGACTCTTGCAACACCCCCTTGGACTGTATCCCTTCAGGCTCCTCTGTGCATGGAATTATCCAAGCAAGAATACTGGACTGGGTCGCCATTCCCTTCTCCAGAGGATCTTCCCCACCCAGGGACCGAACCCATGGTTCGCCTGCATTGTGGGCAGACTCTGTCCCTTCTGAGCCACCAGGGAAGCCCTGCATTAACTCATAGTAGTAGCGGCAGTAACAGCGTTAGTAGCTCAGTCATGTCTGACTCTTGCAACCCCGTGGACTGCAGCCCGCTAGACTCTTCCGTCCATGGGGTTCTCCAGGCAAGTACACTGGAGTGGGTTGCCATTCCCTTCTCCAGGGAATCCTTCCCGATCCAGGAATCCAACCCGGGTCTCCCACACTGCAGGCAGATTCTTTACTGTCTCATCTACCAGGTATATGGTGATTGTAGTAATTCTTAAGGTAAATACTGTTATTACTACCCTGCACAAAAGAGGAAGAGACTAAGGAATAGAGAGGGTAAGTATTTTGCCCAAAGGCACCCAGCTGGAAAGCAGCACAACTCAGCAATGCACCTAGACAGCCTGGCTCCAGCCAGTGATCTTAATCCTATGAACTTGACCCTTCCTAATACTCGGGAGGCATGGGCCTGGTGCCAGTCACCTGTATTTATTGAGCAGATATGCCCTAAGACTTGCCGCCGTGCCAGTCACTGTGCTGGCGCTGGAACACAGGGGTGACAAAGCCGCACAGCCTTAGCCCCGAAGAAGCCACGCTCCTGGGAGGTCTCAGACAGCCCAGTGGTTGCAACAGCAGAGTGGGGGAGGGAAGCAGTGAACGCTGTATTAGGAGAGGGCAGTCCATCTGGGATCACGTAGGAGCAGTACCCCACCCTGACTTGGGGCTGAATAGATGTGGAGTGAGGCTTGGCAAATAGTTGGGGAAGCAATGGAAACAGTGACAGATTTTATTTTGGGGGGACTCCAAAATCACTGCAGATGGTGACTGCAGCCATGAAATTAAAAGACGCTTGCTCCTTGGAAGAAACATTATGACCAACCTAGACAGCATATTAAAAAGCAGAGACATTACTTTGCCAACAAAGGTCCATCTAGTCAAGGCTATGGTTTTTCCAGTAGTTACGTATAGATGTGAGAGTTGGACTATAAAGAAAGTTGGGCACTGAAGAATTGATGCTTTTGAGCTGTGGTGTTAGAGAAGACTCTTGAGAGTCCCTTGGACTGCAAGGAGATCCAAACCAGTCCATCCTAAAGGAAATCAGTCCTGAATATTCATTGACAGGACTGATGCTGAAGCTGAAACTCCAATCCTTTGGCCCCCTGATGGGAAGAACTGACTCATTGGAAAAGACCCTGATGCTGGGAAAGATTGAGGGAGGGGAAGAGAAGGAGATGACAGAGGATGAGATGGTTGGATGGCATCACTGACTTGAAGGACATGAGTTTGAGTAAGCTCCGGGAGTTGGTGATGGACAGGGAGGCCTGGGGTCACAAAGAGTCGGACATGACTGAGCAACTAAACTGAACTGGAGGCTTGGCCAGGTGTAAGGTCCACCTGAAAAAAGAACAGAAGGTTAACTGGCAAAGAAAAAAGAGTGAAGAGAAGAGAAAAGAAAAGGGAAAAAAGAAAGGAGGGAGGTGTCACGTGCAGGAGGTGAGTGAGTGTGAAGGACGTGCCTGAGGCCCAGGGGAGGGCCCTGCCTCCCACTCTCTAGATCTCACGCAACCGCTTCCTGGCAAGTGGAGGGTCGGACCTTGCGAAGCGCAGGACTCTGAGGATGGCCCTGGGCTCCACAGCAAAGAGTCGCGGGGCAGGGATGTGGTTCCTGAAAAGGAAACACCCAGCTGTACCATTGTGACTTTCCCAGCAGTGATTCTCCGCTGAGGGGGACATTTGGCCAAATCTGGAGGTATTTTGGTTGTGAAAGCTTGGGGGAGTACCACTGGCGTCTAGTGGATGGACCCCAAGGGGTGCTGCTAGACATCCTCCAAGACACAGGTACTCCAGGCCAGAGACAGATCCGGCCCCAAAAGCCAAATAGTGCCCACAGGGAGAAACCACAGGCCAAACAGAGGACCCACACAAAGCAACTCGTGAGCAATTCACAAGTGTCCCGCGGGACAAAGATGGAGCAACAGGGCTGTCCGAAGTGGCTAACTTCAAAAAGAAATGACACAAGGCTTTTAAGAAATTCCAACAGTGCTTTAAAAAAATAAACAAAACAAAATGTTAGGAAGCCCCTGTGCCAGGCTCTAAGTTCTGGTTTCAGCTTCCTGACTCCCTGGAGTAGGTTTGCATGGGGGTGGGCTCACACCCTGGTCCAGCCCATGCAGACTGGGTGATCCTGCACCCACCAGGGAGCCTAGTCTGATACGTGAGAGGCTGATCCCTGGATCCAGGATGAAATGAGCTGATTGTGTGCTGACCAATGCATCTGGTCAGCATCAGCCCTTCTCCACTTCCCTTGCCCCACTCTAAGTCTGGGATGGGAGATGAAGGCATCTGAGACGGGGATCTCTCATCTAATTCCCTCTCTCCCTCCAGGATCAGTGGCCCCCAAGGGGATAGGGTGTCTACACCCCAGAGACAAAGGAATAAATAAAAGCACATATCCAGAGTTTTTTTGGTATTAACCCTCTTAATACCTGCTTTTCGTGTATGTTTTAGAGTGCAATATTTTATAACTAATATATAAAGTATATTAGTAAAGCATAATATGCAAATATGTGGCTTATATCTGGAAAAAAACCCATAATTCAAAAAGATAATTGTATCCCAATGTTCTTGGGCTCCCCTGGTGCCTCAGCTGGTAAAGAATCTGCCTGCAGTGCTAGAGACCTGTGTTCGATCCCTGGGTTGGGAAGATCCCCTGGAGGAGGGCTTGGCAACCCGTTCCAGTATTCTGGTCTGGCGAATCCCCATGGACAGAAGAGCCTGGTGGACTACAGTCCATGGGGTCGCAAGGAGTTGGAAATGATGAAAAGACAAATATCATATGATATTGCTTACATGTGGAATCTAAAAAATGGGTTCAAATGAACTTATTTACAAAACAGACTCATAGACTTGGAAAACAAATTATGGTTACCAGAGGGTAAGTGGGGAGAAGGGATACATTTGGAGATTGGGATTGACATAGAAACCCTACTGTATATAAAACAGATAACTGATAAGAACCTAATGTACAGCACAGGTGATTTTACTCAATACTCTGAAATAACCTATATGGGAAAATAAACTAAAAAAAAAAGAGTAGATATGTGGTGAAGGACAGGGAAGTCTGGCCTGCTGCAGTTCATGGGTCGCAAAGAGTCAGACACGACTGAGCGACTGAATGACAACAAAATGTGTATGTGTAACAGATTCACTATTCTGTACAGTGGAAACTAACTCAATGTTGTATATTAACTATACTCCAATAAAAAGGAATTTTTTTAAAATAAAATAAATATGCAAACGTATGACTAAATTTTTAAGTTAATATGTTTACATGAATTAGGATATTTGGAGTACAAAAGCTCATAAAATGTTTGAGGAGCGTCATTGAATACTTTGCTTTGGCTAATGCCTATTTGTTAGCATGGATTCTGAAATGGGGTGACTTGGGGAGTTGCTCTTTTTCTTTCAATGTTTTAAAAGTTTTTAAATTAATTAATTTCTTTCTAATTTTTAGCCATGCCTTGTAGCACATGGGATCTTAATTCCCCAAACAGGGATTGAAACCGTGCTCCCTGCATTGGAAGGCAATTTTTTTTTTCTTAACGTAACAGAACACAAAATTTCAGTCACATGGTTTCAGACTCCACTTTGCAACGACCGTTAGAAAAACTACCTTCTGTCAAATTTGGGTTTAGTGTCAAAGAAGAATATCCACAGTAAAGTAAAAAGGGTGTGAAATTATTCCTCCCTCCTCTAACTATATAACTGTGATGAGGCATGATTTCCTTCATAAACCTAAACAAAAATAGTATAGGAAGGCAGATTCTGAACTACTGGTCTTCCTGGGAAATCCTTAACATTTTTTTCAGACCAAAGGTTTCTACTCTCCCCAGATTGAAGTTCTTCTCTTGGGAACTTTTTTGGCAAACCTGGACTCCAAGCGATTGTGCACAGAAGGTAGGTTTTCAACAATCATCCTGGGTCTGCCTCCATCACGGAATTAGGGACTCACTCTGCTTTGGCTGGAGTCTGCTTGGCAGACAGTGAGGGGGACCCCTGTGCCCCCACCAGTGGAAAGGAGCCTGGATTAAAGATGCCGTCTCCTGGCCAGAGATGGAAACGATCGTTAGTTCATCAAGTCTTCTCTTCTTTGCTTTCCCACATTCCCAGGGCTGGCTGGTGTCTCAGTGCAAGAAAAATAACAATAGACGGTTACTAGATGAGGGCATCAGGGTGGAAGTGAGTTGTTTCTCTGAACAACTTGTTGTTTCTCTGAACAATTCAGTTGTTTCTCTGAACAATTCAGTTGTTTCTCTGAATATTTGTTTGGTATGGCTTTGCCTGGACTTCCCAGAGGCTCAGTAGATAGAACCTACCTGCAATGCAGGAGACGCCAGAGGTATGGGTTTGATTCCTGGGTTGGGAAGATTCCCTGGAGGAGGGCATGGCAACCCACTCCAGTATTCTTGCCTGGGGAATCCACATGGACAGAGGAGCCTAGCAGGCTACAGTCCACGGGGTCAGCAAAGAGTCGGACATGACTGAGCATGCACGCATGGTTTTGACTATTGACTCCTCTATGTTCAATTTATTATATTTAAAATTGGAAATATTAAAAATTATTGTTGCCAATTCAAAAATTTTAAATCAGTTTTTTAAAAAGAGATGAGCAATTCAAATTGCCAAATTTCTATCCCTTCTGGACTTTATTTGTAAATGCCAGGTTTCTCTGAGGACCATTCTTCTTTTAATAAATTGGTGGCATCTTTCTCAAAACATCAAGTGGTTTGATACTCCCTCCCTGTGAAATTTACACAGTGTATGTGCTCCAAATTTCTTGTAAAAGACTCAACCTTCCCTTTAATCTTTCCTTAAGCCAAATAGTGATCTGGTTTCAGTGAATCTTGTTTTGTTCCAGGACTGACCTGGGAAACACCTTTATTCTACAGGGAAGCTTTTGAATGAATCAATCACCTGATCCCTCCCTGGTATCCACAGGTAGCTGAGAGCTCAAGGCTCCCTGTTTTCCTCCACTGTTGCCTCTGTCCCTTCCTACGCCTTTTTAGAGGCCGCCGGCTCATTAGGAAGGTGGATCACATATCTGAGCTATTTAAGCCCTCCTTTCAGGACACATTCACCTGTAAAGGGGATTTTGGCAGGTGATCAACTCCTCAAAGGAATTTGAAGCCTCTACTTGCTACCCAAAGCCCCCGATCAGGGGGCCCAAACTCCCCTATGTGGAGGGGCAGCCCATGGAACTTATGACGCACCAGTCTCTATCAGACAGGCTGGCATGCCTCCACCATACTCAGATAAAAGGAATCAAAACCCTTCCCACAGTTTCAGAGGCTGGACCTCGGCTGGCTGTCTTTGGCGGTGATGTGAGCGAGGAGGATCCAGCGTGCTGGCTGGACCCACGGAAATAAGCACAGAGGGGACCTGATGCAGAAGGGAGTTCAAAGTCCAGAGCAGGAGGGCATCTCCATTTTGTGTAGGACCTGAGGGACACGTAAGGTGACCAGGGGACACTCTAGCACCAGTATCCTTCCCCCTGAGGACAGCATGAACTTTTTTTGTTGAAATAATTTCAGAGTGTGATAGTTTTAATGATGCTGAGACTATCAGCCACTAATACTGGAGATATGGCATTAGGGCATCTTTGTAAGTACCTAACCAGGAAGTAGTCAAATTGGCTTGTTTTCATGCCTAGTAAAGACGATTCAAAGGGCTTCCCTGGTAGCTCCAGTGGTAAAGAGTCTGCCTGCTAATGCAGAAAATGCGGGTTCAATCCCTGGGTCAGGAAGATCCCTGGTGAAGGAAATGACAACTCACTCCAGTCCTCTTGCCTGGACAGAGGAGTCAGGTGGGCTACAGTCCATGGGATCGCCAAGAGTCGGACACAACTAAACAACAACAACAAAGACGACTCAATGGACGTGAATTTGAGCAAACTCCAGGAGATAGTGGAAGGCCCGGGAGTCTGGTGTGCTGCAGTCCATGGGGTCGCAAAGAATCAGACACAATTGAGCAACTCAGCGATAACAACCACAACAATTTCACAGACACACAGAAAAAAGCCTGCAATGGGAACTAAAAGCTTGGTTCCATCAGCGTAATTCTTTTTTTCATTAAGGGGTGTGAAGTAATACAAAAATACTGGTGTCTCACCCTGGTTCCTGCCTCGGAGCTCCTGAAACCCTTGTAATTTCCTGGGTGCTAGAAGTGTCTTTTGTTCTGATGAAGCAACTCTAGGTGGGCTCCTGGAGGCTCCTGAGTGCCTGATGGTCATCACAAAAAAACAAGCCATGATGAGAAGCTTGGAATTTTCAGCTCCACCTCCAATTCTCTTTGGAAGGGAGAAGGGCTGAAAGTGCAATTAATGATTCATCTTGCCCATTTGATGAAGCCTCATGAAATCCCAATAGTAGGGGGTTCAGAGAGCATCTGGGCTGGTGAGCACGTGGAGGTACTGGGAGAGGGCAGGGACCCTCAGACCCCCTCTCCCACACACCTTTCCCTGTGTGCCTCTTCCATCCGAATGCTCATCTATATCCCCTATATCCTTTTTATAACGAACCAGTACATGTAAGTAAGGGCTTCCCAGGTGGCTCATGGTAAAGAATCTGCCTGCCAAACAGGTGACTCCGGTTCGATCCCTGAGTGGGGAAGATCCCCTGGAGGAGGGCATGACAACCTACTCTAATACCCTTGCCTGGGAAGTCCATGGACAGAGGAGCCTGGCGGGCCACAGTCCACAGGGTCACAAAAGAGTCTGACACAACTTATCGACTACACAACAACAAATGTAAGTAGACTTTTCCTGAGTTCTGTGAGGAACTCTAACAAATTAATTGAACCTGAGGAGGGGGTGGTGGGAACCTCTGACTCATAGCTGATGGTTCAGAGGCTCTAGTAACAACCTAGACTTGTTATCAGCATCTGAGCTGGGGCGGGGGGAGGGGAGTCTTGCAACACTGAGTCCTTAACCTGTGGGATCTTACACTGTCTTCAGTAGATGGTGTCAGGACTGAGTTCAATGGGGGGACGCTCACCTGGTTGAGGACCCTCGGCATCGGAAACAATATTCTGCGTCTTATAATCATGGTACATGGAAAAGAATATACATGTGCAGATAGAACTGAGTCACTTGGCTCTGCACCTGAAACATTGTAAATCAACTATGCTTCAATAGGAAAGTTTCTTCTTAAGTGATGGAGAAATTTGAGTCCTCCTGATGGTTAATCTTATGCGTGGGTTGACTCCCCCTGGGGTGACCAGCTCAAATGTTATTTCAGGGTGTGTCTGTGAGGGGCTTCCTGGATGAGATTAGCGTTTCAGTGGGTGGACCTTGTAAAGCAAATGGTCCTCCCCAGTGTGGGTGGACATCACCCAGCCTGAATAGAACAGAAGGTGGAGGAAGGAGCCGACACGCCTGGTTACCTCAGCTGGGAATATTGTGGGATTCCACCTATGTGAGGTACCCAGCATGCGTGCATGCTAAGTCGATTCAGTTGTGTCTGACTCTACACGACCCCATGGACTGTAGCCCACCAGGCTCCTCTGTCCATGGGATTCTCCAGACAAGAATACTGGAATGGGTTGCCATGCCCTCCTCCAGGGGATCTTCCCCACCCGGGATGAAATCGCATCTCTTCTGTTCTCCTGCTTTGGCAGGCAGGTTCTTTACCACTAGCACCACCTGGAAGCCCATGTGAAATACGTAGAATACTCAAATTCACAGAGACAGAAAGAGGGGTTACCAGGGGCTGGGTAACCTGATTTGTTGTTTAACGAATACAGAGCTTTTGCTGGGGTGATGAAAACGTTTAGGTGTAGACGATGCTGCTGGTGATACAATATTGTGCAATCATGTACTGCCAGAGGATTGTACAGTTGTTGCTGTTCAGTCACTAAGTCACGTCCAACTCTTTGCGACCCCATGGGCTGTCGCTCACCAGGCTCCTCTGTCCTCCACTGTCTCCCGGAGTTTGCTCAGATTCATGTCCACTGAGTCAGTGATGCCATTCAACCAACTCGTCCTCTGTCGTCCTCTTCTCCTCTTGCCTTCAATCTTTCCCATCATCAGGGTCTTTTCCATTGCTTACCTATCCATTGTTAAAATGATAAATGTTACAGATATTTGACTGCAGTTATAAACACACAGAAATAGATTCTTTCAGAATTCTGGAGGCTAGAAATCCAAAATGAAGGTATTGAGGGGGAAAAAGAAGGAAAGAAAAGTAGGTAAGAAATTTTACTTTTTTAGTGAAGTTTATATAAATCTATTTCCCTGATGGCTCAGACAGTAAAGAATCTGCCTGCAATGAGAAAGACCCAGGTTCGATCTCTGGATCAAGAAGATTCCCTGGAGAAGGGAATGGCTACCTACTCCAGTATTCTTGCCTGGAGAATTCTGTGGACAGAGGAGCCTGGTGGACTACTGTTCCTGGGGTCGCAAAGAGTCAGACACAGCAGAGCAACTTACACTTTCTCTTTTTTTTGTATACAATCTACTGTGATAGAGCCAGCATCTTAAATCCCATTGGAAGAAAGTGGGGTGTAAATACATGCATATCACTTCCTCTAAGATCTGGGATAGATAAGATGTTCTCATCTGCATGCTGCTGTCTTCCCTTCACTGACTCATCCTCTGCACCACTGGGTCTTCAGGGACCACAGCACTGTGTAAACACGCCCCTCTGCTCCATCCTGCCTCTTCTTCACTGGGTCATGCCCGGGTTCAGACACCGGGGCAGGCACTTGGGACCTCTAGGTCTTGGGTTGCTGTTCATCTTCCCAGATCTCGTTTGGTCAAGCGGTGTGAGAGTCCCCATCTGTTTCAGGCAGGGTCCCCTTGCAGCAGTAGGAACCAACCTAGCTATTTTAAGCACAGATAGATCTATTAGAGAATTCATGTGCTACAGAACTTTCACAAGGGCTACAGAAGAGGCAGCAGGTGAGGCTCCCAGGAATGACTCAGTAAACTAACCCGCCAAGGGAGCTGCCTCTTTGGCATCCAGCAGAAGTCCCAGAATCAGGAGGCTTCTCAGTCCGGGAGCCTCCGCCTCCAGGGACAGAACACCCAATAGATAAATAAACAGGTGCACCCGCCTGCCGCCTCTCTGTGCCCTTAATCCTGTTCCAAATTCAGCTCTCTCCCAGCCCCATCTAATCTGCACCCCCTGAATCATGTCCATAGCCCTGTTAGCAAGGCAGGCTGGCAAATGCAGCTTTAGCCTCTGCAGCCTCTGCAGAAAAGAAAAGGCCAGCGGAAGCAGGGTAGGATGAAAGAATAAGATCACACCTGCCACACCACCCCATGGAGGTGTTGGGGGCAGTCTAGCCAGCACCTCCTGACATCCTCATCATTTCATTCATTCATTAAGTATTTATTGCCATTTATTGTACCAAGGGGGGCTTCCCAGGTGGTGCTGGTGGTAAAGAATCTGCCTGCCAATGCAGGAGCCATGGTTTTGATCCCTCAGTCAGGAAGATCCCCTGGAGTAGGGCATGGTAACCCACTCCTGTCTGCTTGCCTAGAGAATCCCATGGACAGAGGAGCCTGGTGGGCTACAGTCCATGGGTTGCAGAGTTGGACGCGGCTGAAGCACACGTTGTCCCAAGAGCTTGGTGATGAGTAAGGCAGAGTCCCTGCCCTCGAAGAGCTTCCAGTCTGCGCTACGGGCTGAACCATGTCCCCGCTCCACTAAACCCTTACCCACAAGGTTACTTTTTTGCAGACAGGTCTTTTAGGAGATAATATAAAATAACTATATTCCAGTAAAATGTCAAGCATATCAAAGTATGCATGTTTACCAATTAAAACTCTCCATTCTAATAGCTTGGGGTTGCTTCATGTCTGAAAATCTTCAGTGACAAGGTTAAGGAGAACCTGCTAATCGTATTTTCTGTTCTATATTGTATTAGTCCAGTTTTCCTCTGTATACTGCTTTCAGATTTTTCAGGCCCTAGGAAAATGAAGGACAGGTCAGAGATAAGAAAGAGCTGATTGAAATTTAACCCAATTAAAATCTGGTTTTGATTACCTTTATTGTAGAATATGGGTTTCCCAGGTGGCTCAGTGGTAAAGAATCCACCTTTTGATGCAGGAGACATAAGACACACAAGTTTGATCCCTGGGTAAAAGAAAATGGCAATCCGCTCCAGTATTCTTGCCTGGAAAATCCCATGGACAGAGGAGCCTGGTGGGCTACAGTCCATGAGGCCTCAAAGAATCGGACACGACTGAGTGACTGAACACAAAGTAAAATGAGGTCATGAGGATAGAGTCCTAAACTTCCAGAGTCAGAGAGCATGATCCAGCCACCTCTTTTTCCCCAGACTGAGGGGGACAACCATTCTGGTTATCAACGATGTAACGGGAAAACTATACAACAGGCTGCAGACAAGCAGACTTTCAGCAGCTGGCCCTTGACTGGGGCAGAAACAACTGAGCAGAGACACCCCCTAACTTAAAGGAGCCCAAAGTCACAGACACACCAGACCAAAGGCAGCTCTAGTGCACAGGGCAAGGATGCCACTCCTGGTGGGCTGTTCTACAAAGCAACTCAGGCAGGGTGCTGTGGACTGAAAGGCGACCCATTCCCAAAAAGCACAGGTTGAAGTTCGGAGTCTCCCTCCCTGTGAATGTTATCTTATATTTGGAAGGAGGGTCACATTTTGCAGGTGGAATAGAGTTAAGGCAAGGTCGTATGGGATTAGGGGCTCCTAACGCAATGACTAGTCAAGGCTATGGTTCGTCCTGTAGTCATGTATGGATGAGAGAGTTGGACTATAAAGAAAGCTGAGCGCCGAAGAATTGATGCTTTTGAAGTGTGGTGTTGGAGAAGACTCTTGAGAGTCCCTTTGACAGAAAGGAGATCAAACCATTCTATCCCAAAGGAAATCAATCCTGAATGTTCATTGGAAAGACTGATGTTGAAGCTGAAACTCCAATACTTTGGCCACCTGATGCAAAGAACTGATTCATTTGAAAAGACCCTGATGCTGGGAAAGATTGAAGGCGGGAGAAGGGGATGACAAAGGATGAGATGGTTGGATGGCATCACTGACTCAATGGACATGAGTTTGAGTAAACTCCAGGAGTTGGTGATGGACAGGGAGGCCTGGCGTGGTGCAGTCCATGGCGTCACAAAGAGTGGGACCCGACTGAGCGACTGAACTGAACTAAATGGAACTGAATGCAATGACTGATGCTGAACTGAAGCTCCAATACTTGGGCCACCTGATGTGAAGAGCCGACTTACTGGGAAAGATCCTGATGCCGGGAAAGACCAAAGGCAAGAGGAGAAGGGGGCGGCAGAGGATGAGACAGTTAGATAGCATCACCACCTCAATGGACATGAATCTGAACAAACTCTGGAGACAGTGAAGGACAGGGGGACCTGGCACGCGTGGGGTGAGACACAACTTAGCAACCTCTGAATAGCAACAGCAATGTAACGGCATTTTTTTTTTCAGATAAAAAATTTGTTTATTTAATTTGCTAAAATGGAAGGATCATTGCTTTACAGTACTGTGTTTGTTTCAGCCATACAGAACATGAATCAGCCACAGGTGTACATACATCCCCTTCCTCTTGAACCACCCTCCCACCTCCCAGTCCATCCCCCACCTCTAGGTTATCCCAGAGCCCCACCGTGAGCTCCCTGTATCATATAGCAAACACCTGCTGGCTATTCTACACATGGGACTGTATATGTTTCCATGCTGTTCCAAGAGGGAGATGCAGAGACAGACACTCAGAAGAGAAGGCCAGGTGATGACGGAGGCAGAGGCGGGAGAGACACGGGCAGTCACCAAGGAGCGTCTGGAGTCACCGCTGAAGTGGCAGGGCAGACTGTCCTCTTGGAGCTTTCAGAGCAAACACGGTCCTGGGACAGCCTGATTTCTGGCCTCCAGAACAGCGAGAAAGCACACTGCTGGTGTCATAAGCCTTCATGTCAGCAGCCCTCGGAAATGGATACACAGGACGACCTGGAAAAGGGCAACAGAGGATGAGCCTCTGCCTGGGGTCCCTTCATAACAGGAGTTTTCCTCCACCAAAAGCCGGGTCGCCTAGAATCACCTCCCACTCACCAGCTAACACGTTTTGCCGGGCTGCTGAGCTCTCGCCTGAGCAAAGCCAGGGAGGGCTGACTCTTAACTCGCCCTGCCTCCCGCTTCTTACCGTGTGAGTCTCCCCTGCCTCTGGTAACTGGGGTCCCTCTGCACTTCCTCTTGGCCAGAAGTCTTCTTGGTCCTTCTTCCAGCTCCAGAGTCCGGTCCAGGGGGTGCTCAGTCGTGTCTGACTCTTGGCACCCCCCTGGACTGTAGCCCACCAGGCTCCTCTGTCCTTGGAATTCTCTGGGCAAGAATATTGGCGTGGGTTGCCATTTCCTTCTCCGGGGGAACTGTCCTGACCCAGGGATGGAACCTGGGTCTCCTGAGTCTTCTGCATTGCAAGCAGATTCTTTACCCACTGAGCCATTGGGAAGCCCAGCTCCAGAACGTCCTACCAAAGTCTCCATTCCTGCTCCCACCTTGGTAGTCAAAGGGACACATCTCTTGGCACCAGACAGGTGCCTGCTTTCAGACGACACGGGACATCTGAGTTTAACATGCCCACCCTCAACAAGCCCACAAGGGTACCTGGCCCAGAATAGGTGCTCTAGAGATACAGGTTTGATCCCTGGTTTGGAAAGATCTTCTGGAGGAGGGCACGGCAACCCACTCCAATATTCTTGCCTGGAGAATTCCATGGACAGAGGAGCCTGGTGGGCTACAGTTCATGGGGTCGGAGAGTCAGAAACAACTGAAGCGACTTAGCACGCACGCAGAGATCCACTGAATGAAGTGTGGCCCTGCCTCTTGGACTTCTCTGCAGCCTGTGGGCATCAACATCAAGAGGTGCAGACAGCCAGGACTACGTGGCAGAGATGCTTTTAAGCAAGCAGATCCTGCAGTGCCTTTTCAATCACTCTTATCTGTGTAGGGCTTCCCTGGTGGTTCAGATGGTGAAGAGTCCGCCCACAATGCAGGAGACCTGGGTTCGATCCCTGGGTTGGGAAGATCCCTTGGAGGAGGGCATGGAAACCTACTCCAATATTCTTACCTGGAGACTCCCATGGACTGAGGAACCTGGTGGGCTACAGTCCATGGGGTCGCAAAGAGTTGGACACGGCTGACTAACACTTTCGCTATCTGTGTAGGAGCCTCTGGGTTCCCCAGAACTGATCCTTCTGCCAGTCTTGATCAGTTTGATGGAAAACTCTAGGTACCTGACCAGGTGGGCAGCCCTGGAGGGCCTCCTTCTCCTTCACGTTTGCTTTCTCCCTTCCCGCGTTTTTTCTCTCTGCCAGCTTCCATAAAGGGATGTGGGCCCTCACCCAGAGTTAGCGATACCATTGCAGAACTTGACCCGTGCGAAGCCCTTGGCCACGTTTTTTGCAAGTCCATAAAGTGCCACTAGGTGGCAGTATTTCCACATCTTGCTGTCCCTCACCCAGCCAGGCTCCTCTGTCCCTGGGATTCTCCAGGCAAGAAGACTGGAGCGGGTTGCCATTCCCTTCTCCAAGGGATCTTCTTGACCCAGGGATTGAACCTGGGTCTCCTGCACTGCAGGCAGATTCTTTACCATTTGAGCCACCAGGAAAGCCCCCTTCACCTTGAAACTTGCTAAAAACACTCCCACAGACACAGGAGATTGTTTTCAGGTATTTGAGGAGGGAGAGACCCGGCCCCGCCCCGGCTTCAGAGAAGGCAATGGCACCCCACTCCAGTGTTCTTGCCTGGAGAATCCCAGGGATAGGGGAGCCTGGTGGGCTGCCGTCTATGGGGTCGCACAGAGTTGGACACGACTGAAGTGACTTAGAAGCAGCAGCAGCAGCAGACCCCCCTCCCCCTTTACAATTAGCTACTCTAAAACCAGATGATTCCTTTGACCTATGTTCTCCAATATTATTCCAGAGAAGTACAATTCGCATCTTATGTTTTGGCAAGTTTACTTGACATCCTTGCTTTAAGTCAGGTGCTTTGTGTCCGTATTACTAGGCAATTTAAAAAACACAAACACAGAGTTTTTTAAGATCAGTTTTAACTTTATAGAAAAGCTGATCAGAAAGGACAGAGGGTTCTGTCCTATCACTTAAAATCACCCCCACACAGCACAGTACCCCTGTTGCTAATATCTTGTGCTGGTGAGGTACATTCGTTGCTATTGACAAGTCAATATTGACACATTATTATTAACTAAAATTTAATATGGCATGTAATGAAAATTTAATATGGCATGACGATTTCAACAGGAAAAGCAGACAGGACTTGGTGATTGGTCCTCTAGAGTAGGGGATGGGTTGGGTGTGTGTGTGTGTGTGTGTGTGTAACACAGAGCCGGCAGCCTGTGGGGTTCCTGACTTCCTCCCTGGTCCACCAGGCAGATTGCATGCAGGATGCAAATTAGGGCAGAGTAGGATGATCACGTTCGATGAGAAAGAGGAGGACTTAAGTTTTGGCCTTTTGAATTTGAAGTGTTTTGAAGACTAGCCTGTTTCTGACCCCCAGTGATGAGCTGGGAGGAGGAGTGGGAGTGAAGGGAGCAGAACTCAGTAGTAAAGCCCAGTAAGCCCCATGATCAAAAGTCACAGGTCCTGGGTCACAGAGAGACGGTCCAGGCGGAAGGAGTCTTGTCCATTCTGTTGATTTGCCTGCTGGTTCAAGACAACTCCTGGGGGTAAGTGAAAAATGTTAGAACTTTTGCCCTGTTGGTTTCTATCTTGAAAGAAAGAGAAGAAGGAAGGAAGGAGAGAGAGGGAGGAAAGAGCAAGAAAGAAAGGAGAGAAAAAGATAAGATTGCTCTATCCATCGGCCATGTGGGCTGACAGAGATGCACACTCTCACTGCAGGAGCCAGCCTGGCAGGTGTCACAGGGGTGCACCAGGCACCCCGACGGGAGCTCCAGGGGGCGTGCACTGATGCCCCTTCTCAGACCTTCCTCGTTCCAGATTGTTGCTGTTATTGAAGATTCCAAATTCCCATGAAGAGAACGTGCAGATTATATTATCTAGCTCTTGACTAAATGAATCCTCATGAGAGTGGGCGAAGATGCCCACTGAACAAGGGCGTGAAGGTATTGCTAAGGCAGCCCGCAGAGGCGGACAACAAGGGGGAGAGTGGCTCTTCTCCACTCCAGGGGTGAGCCACCGCCAGCCAACTTGTGAAGTCTGAACCTTGGCGAGGGTCTTAAATAAATAAATGAACACATTCAACCTGTGCATTCAAGGTCAAGGTGACACTTCCTTATGATTGAGAAAGTAACCACTGCCAGAAACGTGTGCTAGGATGAGAATATTCTGAAAACAGAAGTTGGGAAAGGTTTCTATCATTAAGTGATTTTATTGCCGACAAATGATGTGTGAATCTATAAAAGCTCTCATATCTCACATTTTAAAACTTGGAAACACCACTTTCTAATCTGTTAAAGAGCTTCTGAGGGATTCTCTGGGTTTTAAAAACCATTTGTGAAACATATAAAAAGAGAGTTTCCTATTAATTTGCAAGAACCATTCTCTGATAGCAAAGAGCATGGAAATATACTAACTGCACTTCAACAACAATCATAATAATAAACTCTTGCGTATTTGGGAGATGGGGTTGAAGACTGAGTGTTCTGAGTTAACAAGCAGAGCACGCAATACCCACTATGATTTTCCAAGAGGATGAAGCATGTTCAATCACATTGAAATGAAGCAGAGTCCTATGGTCCTTGACCCCCACCCCATGTCTCCTGCCTACCTTTTGTCTGTGGAAAGCTGTAGTCAAAGAACAAGTTTGATCAGAGAAGTGAGAAATGTGGAAACAAAGGAAAACAGTCAAAAGAGACTAAATAATAATAATGTAGTCATTAAGCACAGTCAAGGACCTTTAGTGCTTTCTCAAGGGCTGTAGATAATACTCTGAGCCATATCCTATGAGCTGTCTTATAGATACCAAAACACCAGGTGGAGAAGCTAACTACAAGATAACCAGACAGTACCCAGGACACAAGCTGCCACAATTCCAAGAACTGATTGCATCGTAAAGAAACGGGAACAAGTGCACCCTGGAAATGAGGATTAACTGTACCTAAAACAAGCTGATGCTGGTGAGACCACTGATGACCAATTTAAAGATGACTGTTAGAGACGACTGTGCTGTTTCTGCAAATAGTCCCCCGCCCTCTCTGTCCATAAGAGCTCCCACTTCCTGCTTGTCAGGAGAGGGGAGTCAGCCTTTGGACAGACATCCCCCTGCCTTAGTTGCCAGCATCTGAAATAAAGCAAACTTTCCTTTCCACCAATCTGGCCTCTTTATGGGCTTTTGAGCAGCGAGCAGCCGGACCCACACACTCCTTTTGGTAACAGATTTTGGTGCCCATCTCTTAGACATTATTAAAAGTAACTGAGAGCAATAGAAGATTTTTGAAAAAACAAAATCATTTTGATTGTTGGTAAAGGCTTTGCCTTCATTTATCTTCCAAGCAGAGGAGATGAAGATAAAAAACACAATAGACATTTAAACCTGTGTTTATTACTCCTTTTTTCATACTTTTAAAATTTCTATTTCTGTGTATATTTCATGATATGCATAACATGTATCATGGATACAGTTGGGGAGACAGATAATTCACAAACAAAATTTTTAAATGTATATAACATATACAACTTTGTTGTTGTTTAGTTGCTATACCATGTCTGACTCTTGGGACCCCATGGACTACAGCCCACCAGGCTGCTCTGTCCATGGGATTCTCCAGGCAAGAATGCTGGTATGGGTTGCCATGCCCTCCTCCAGGGGATCTTCCTGACCCAGGGGATCGAACCTGCATCTCCTCTATTGGCAGGTGGGTTCTTTACCCCCAGTGCCAGCTGGGAAGTCCATACACAGCTCAGCAATACATTATTATGCACATCATCTGCATGTGTTTCTATATGCATAAAGAAGGAACATATATTCATATACTGTATTTCATATAATATATACTAGATACTGATTGTGATAATTTTATATTATGTGTTACATTCTACATTAGATATAAATATTACATTTATTTATATTAACACATATTATAATTGTCCATATATATATTTACATACTGTAATTTACATTATACTACATCTGTGTATATGTGCAATCCTCCTACATTTTCCCAGTCCATTCACTCTCCCACATCCCTAGAAGACTTCTCCACCTTTTCTTAACATGTCTTAAACTCTCCATGCCCTGGTCCTCATCCTCACCCTCAGCTGATGGCATTGCTTCCTATTTCACAGAGGAGACTGGAGCATCCACAGAAAACACTCACCATCCCCATCATCCTCACCATATCACGTCACCCCAGCCGCCAGCCACCCCAGGCACCGGTGCTGAGCTTGCTGCCTTCTTTTCACAACAATGAACAGAAGCGAGTCTTCCTTCCAGGGCCTGCCTCTACACTCCTGTCCCAGGGGCCCTCCCCTCCTATCTGCACAGAGAAAGCTTCAGAAACCTTCCCACCCCATGCCACCCAGTCAGCGTACAAACCTGGGGTTTCTTCTCCAGTGTGTAAACATACAACCAAAACCTCTTCCCCTCCTCCCACTTCCTCCAGCTCCTGTCCCGTTTCTCTGTGCCCCTCAACAGCACAGCCTCTTGAGTCACTTAAAGTCATCGCCTCCAACTCTTCTTCTCCCAATAGGGCATTTGTGCATGCTTGCTCGGTCGCTTCAGTAGTGTCTGACTCTTTGTGACCCCATGCACTGTAGCCTGCCAGGCTCCTCTGTCCATGGAATTCTCCAGGCATGAATACTGGAGTGGGTTGCCATGCCCTCCTCCAAGGGTACCTTCCCGAACCAGGGATCGAACCCTCTTCTCCTGCATCTCCTGCCTTGCAGGCGGATTCTTTACTGCTGAACAACCTGGGAAGCCCATTTACTTCCTACTCTTTAGGGCATTTACTTCCCATCATTTTTGCCAAAATTTCTCTTGCCGAGGTCAGTAATGACTTCCAAACTGTGAAATCAAAGCTCACTTCCCAGGGGTTCTCAAGGTCAGCCAGCAAGCCAGCTTTGGACACAGAGGACCTTTCTCTGCTCGAAGCCCTCTCTGGCTTGGTTGCCAGGACACCCCACCTCTGACCAGTCTCCCTGGGCACCTGCTGACTGATGGCTGAGCTCTCACTTCTCACCTCACTCCAAGGCAGTCTCTCTGGACAGCCTCATCCTTTAACCTTTCACCTAAAACCGCATTCCCCAGCACAGGACCCCAGCCTTTCCCCCTGAACTCCAGACTCACTACCCAACTGCCTCCTTGACAACCTTCCCTTTCAGGTCTAAGCGGTCTCTCAAGGCTAAGTTGCCCCACTGTGAGCTCCTGATAAATGCTTCCCTCCCTAAGGTTGGCTGGTTCCCTGATGGCTCAGATGGTAAAGAATCTGCCCATGATGCAGGAGATCTGGGTTCAATCCCTGTGTTGGGAAGATCCCCTGAAGAAGGAAATGGGAACCCACTCCAGGATTCTTGGGCTTCCCTTGTGGCTGTTAGTAAAGAATCCATCTGCAAGGTAGAAGATCTGGGTTCGATCCCTGGGTTGGGAAGATCCCCTGGAGGAAGTCATGGCAACCCACTCCAATATTCTTGCCTGGGAAATCCCATGGACAGAGCAGCCTGATGGGTTACAGTTCATAGAGTTGCAAAGAGTTGGACAGGACAGAGTAACTAACACACCCCAGGGCTAGAGCTAGTTCCTTCCTGCTGGTTGGGCAGCCCACAAGCCTTATGGTTGACCTTGACTCCCTCCTTTCTCCTAGTGTGGTAGATATAATAATGGTCCTCCCAAAAGATTTCCAGATGCGAAAACCCGGAACCTGTGACTCTGTTACCTTTCAGGCAACAAGGACTTTGCAAATGAGATTAAAATTGGGAGAGGATCTGTATAGATCATTCAGGTGGACACCACAATGTTATCACAAGGGAGCTTGTAAGAGAGAGACCAAAGGGTCAAGGTCAGAGTGGGACATGTGGTGGTGGATACAGAACTTGGAGTGACACAGGGTCAGAAGCCAAAGAATGTGGTCGCCTCTAGAACTGGGAAAAGACAAGAAAATGGATTTCCTTCTAGAACCTACAGAAGAAGCACTCATTTCAGAGGTCTGACCTCCAGAACAATAAAATAATTTGGGGGGGTGTTGTTTAGCCACCAAGCTTGTGGTGTTTTGTTACAGTATCAATAGGGAAAGAATAAACCAAGGCAATTCTGTTGTGGGGTTGGAGAAGACTCTTAAGAGTCCCTTGGACTGCAAGGAGATCCAACCAGTCCATCCTAAAGGAAATCAGTCCTGAATATTCATTGGAAGGACTGATGCTGAAGCTGAAACTCCAATACTTTGGCCACCTGATGCAAAAAGCTGACTCACTGGAAAAGACCCTGATGCTGGGAAAAATTGAGGGCAGGAGGAGAAGGGGACAACAGAGAATGAGATGGTTGGATGGCATCACTGACTCAATGGATATGAGTCTGAGTAAACTCCGGGAGTTGGTGATGGACAGGGAAGCCTGGCATGCTGCAGTCCATGGGGTCTCAAAGAATCAGACATGACTGAGCGACTGAACTGAGCTGAAATTTTAAAATAAAGAGAGAATCTTACTACTTTTTAACAACTTCAGATCTCCTACCCTTATCCAAGTCCCTATCACTTCTCACCTGGATTATTGTAGTAGCCTCCTGCCTGGTCCCCAGCTTCCACCCTTCTCCCCACACAGGGAACTGGGCATGTAACTCCTGAGTGAGCCATCCTGACAGTCACAAGAAAGTCAGATCACATTAGCTGTTTTCTGTTCAAACTCTCCACCAGCTCCCTCTCTCAATGGGGTGAAAGCCAGAATCTTCACTGTGCCCAGCAGAGCCCTTTAGGATCAGACCCTTCCACCTCTTTGACGTCGGCATTACTCCCGCTCCAATCACTCGCTCCAGCCACGCTGGCTTTCAGATGATCCCTTCAATGGGCTAAGCAACCACTGCCTCAGGGCCTTTGCCCTTGCCCCTCTGCCTGGTACATTCTCTCCTAGAAGTGGGTGCGGCATCTGTCGCAGTGAAAAGGAAAAAAATAGGATGAGTTTTTCTCTTTCCCTTTCCTAAGAACAAAGAAGACAAAGAGAACAGTGAGCAGGCCTGAACATTCCTAGTTGGTTTTTGGGTTTGTTTTTATTTTCTTACTTTAACTGCTCCTAAGTCAGCATGTCTGTAATGCAGTTTACTTTTCTGCCCCATAACTCTGCAGGGGCTACACTTCACACCTACTTTCCTTTGACTTTATGCTAAATACATCCCCTATCTGGTGTTTACCCTTACATCACCCTTCTCCTTGTAGTTACAGATCAGAAAGAAGGCCGCAGAGCCATTGAACTGCCAGACTCCATGACCTGGTTGCTGACGCCAGTCTAGGACTATCTTTGAAACTATGCGAGAGGAAGAAATCGAGATCCTATCACCTTTGTTCCTCATCACGGACTCCTGACTGTGAACCCTCTTCTTAAATAAGCCCCTAGACTCCTCATGGGGGTGGGTGGGCGGCACAGTTCGTGAGGCATGAGCCTACTGTATTCCCCTCTCTGTTGGCTGAGAATTAAAGCCACCTTTCTATTTCCTCCAAACTCTCTCTGAATTTTTTATTCCTCTTCGGTAGGCAGAGAAAGCCAAGATTTCAGCCAGCAACACACCCTCTCCCTTCCTTTACTCATGGTCTTCCCTGGCTGACCTAGCTGAGGTCCTTCCCCCGTCTCCCAACTCTGCACACAGTTTATGATCCCTCTTCTTGCTGCATTGTTTGCTTCTTAGTACTTATCTTTGGACAGCTTACCTGTTACATTTATAACAAACAACTACATGTTTTCTCTACGTATCTTTACTGCCCACCCCTCCCCCTAAAAAAAAAGAAAAAAAGATCACCACTAGAAAGTCCATTTCATGAGGGCAGAGGGGTTCTTGGTCTGTCCTGTGTGCACCCCAACGAGAATGGGAGCCCCCAAAGTCAAAGTAAGGGTGGGCCTGGGCCTGAACAAAGATGGTTTGTGTGTTGCCCCTCTAGCCCTGCTCCTGGTGAGCTCCTGAATCCTGAACATTCAGTTGCTTTACGCTACACACCAGGCACTGTTAGATGTCACAGGCAAATATCATGTGGCTCCTACACTACAGGGCAAAATCAAAGAAGGAACCCATCACAGTGGTTAAAACTGTTGAGGGAGTTTGTAATTTCCTCGGTTCTGTCCCGTCGCAACAAAAGTTTGAAGTGATCGACAGACCAGTGTTACAGCCTCGTGTTACAGCTCAGTTTTATTTAGAAAGTAAAGGAAAATACATTTTCGAGGTGAGAGGGCGGGCTGACCCAAGAGATGTGAAGAGAAGAGAAGCCCCTGCCCAATTTTGGCTCCTCTTCTTATATGTTCTTTTCTCCTCTCCCTGGGCCTGCCCTATGTAAATTGGGCTAGCTAGGAGGGCTGTTTATTTTACCTGAAGTCCTCACTCCAGTCCTCGGACCTTCCTTTATTATATTTTCGCGGCTTTTCCCTTCTTTGTTTTTTAGCCACCGCCATTCTGGACTCCTTTTCCCTACTCTAACAACCTAACGAGACCAGCCCAGAGGAAGGGCACTGGGGAGAGGCACCAGTGATGTCCTACCCCCACCACTAAAACAAATAATGATGACACCAGCTGGATCTCAGGACAGGCTTGCACAGAGCACACAGGTGGCTTCCCAGTGAGGTAGGAGGCAGATGGGCTCCAGGCGAGGCATTTACAACCCGCCTCCTGTTTACATTTCCAGAAGAAGGAGGCAGGTGGGCTCGAGGCTGGGTATTTACAATCAGCCACCTGTTTTGCACTTCGAAACAGAAATAATAACAGGAACAGGGTAAATAGCCAGGTTTTGTCTCCTGAGGACACTTGATTATAACAGTCATAGCAGGGACAGAGGGGCTAAACCCTGTTTGAGTGGAAGATCAAGTGGTCACACATTTCCCCTCCTTGGGGCAAGGGAGACACTGCACAGGTACAAGCAGGCTCCTTGGGAGTCAAAAAGGAGGGGGCCCAACCATAATATGTGATGCTAAGGCCATTCCATAGGCCTCTGGGCTGGAACCCATCTCGGGAAAGAGTTGTCCACACATGTTGGGGAGAGTCCTGGGGCCAGCAGGTGTGGAAAAGGAAACCACATAACTGGCCAAATGTAAACAAAGGGCCAGAAAAAGTGCCCTCTATAAACAATCCAATCGCCTCTTTACTGCTCTCCTCGTTAGAAGGGAGGCCCTCGCCCTTTCTCTCTGGGTTGCGTCTCTGGCTTTTCTTGTCTTAACTGTTTCTTTGTGTGCTCTCCCACTTGTGCTGTGTCTCCAATAATAAACTTTGTCCCTGCTTCTACAGCTTTTGCCTCCTTAAGAAATGCATTTTTCAATGGGGACAAGGGTCAGGGGAAGTTTGCTTCTAGCCTCTAACCCCTGGTGGTCTAGTGGCTAGGATTCCTGGTTTTCATCCAGGCTACCAAGGTTCAATTTCTGAGCAGGGAATTAAGATCTCACTTCAAGCCACGGCTCATTGCTGCCTCTCCGAGATCACCAGGACAGACTCTCGACAGACTGGGCATGAGGTGGAACAAGTCGTTAATGTACCATCCAGTTCCATCCAGTTCACAGTCTAAAGAAGGACTCATAACAATCATAACAGGTAACTTGTCCCTAGACCCAGCCCCTGCCCTGATTTCATACTCTGGAAGCTGGCCAGAGGGGAAGAGTGATTTACCTGTTAGACCTTTGTTGAAAGATTTTAACTCAGAGGAGAAGGGGGTCTCCAAGTGGGAGACCAAGAGTAAAATGATGATCTTTCCATATGTCAGGAAGAGGCTGCACAAGATTTCTAACCCTTGCAACACTTCTGAAAAGAAGCAATTTCCATCGCTTAGCTATACCAGAGAATTCAGAGACTCCAACAGGTCAGGTGACTTCCCCAATACCACGGAGATGATAATAAAAGGACAGAACTGGAATTTAGGCCGGATCTACCTTGTGTCTGGAGCTATAGAGGAGACTGTGTGGTATTATTACAGGAGTGATCACTTTATGTCAACACAAAGGGAGACATTTTGAACCATGAGCGCTCACTGAAAATACGAAATCTGTGAACTTTCAAAAGTGGAATATATTTGCTTAAGTGTCCATACCCCATCCCTGATGGCCTCAAGATGGCCTTCAATGGCAGCCTGGTTACTGGATAACCACTGAGATCTGGCTTCCAGGACCTTCCCAGGGCCTGGCTGCGTTCTTGCCTTTGGCTACCCTGAGATGCCCAACGTCCTGAATTTAAACCAGCTCCATGGGTTTTGGTTACTTGCAACCAGAAGAATCCTACTTCACATAAAAGTCACACGAGTGTCAGTACTTTTGAAAGAGAACTTCAGTTCAGTTCAGTTCAGCTCAGTTGCTCAGTTGTGTCCAACTCTTTGCGACCCCATGAATCACAGCACGCCAGGCCTCCCTGTCCATCACCAACTCCCAGAGAACTTAGAGTAATGTAAAAGCCACTGAAATTTCTTTCTAAGCTTGGAAAGGCAAAGTAACCAAATTACTTTCTCCAAAACATAATTTATAACTATGGCTGGCTTTCTGATTTAAAAAGCACTTAGAAGAGCATTAAAAATAATGGGGATTTTTAAGGGATTAAGAAGTACAAACTATCCTGTACAAAATAAGCTACAAGGATATATTATACAAACCAGGTGCATATAACCAATAATTAAAAAAATAACAGATTTTTAAAAGGGGATTTTAAGAATGAACTTTGAGTAGGAAAAATATTCATTTCTCTAAATAACAACAATGTATGTATTTTCATTCATTTGATGAGACATAATAATAAAACAGACACTTTCAGCTGGGTTATTTAAAGTGTTTATTCATTTGAGCAGTCTTTGGAAAAGTTTATTCTTTGTAAAAGCAAACACTCAGAAAGTCAGCTATTTGCCTTCTATTCTGAGTTTTGAAGGGCTTTCCTGGTGGCTTAGATGGTAAAGAATCTGCCTACAGATTGTGGGAGACCTGAGTTGGGAAGATCCCCTGGAGAAGGGAACAGCTACCCACACCAGTATTCTGGGCTGGAGAATCCCATGGACAGAGGAGCCTGGCGGGCTACCGCCCATGGGGTCACCAAGAGTCAGACATGATGGAGCAACTTTCACCTTTACTTCTTAAAGTGTCTGTCTGTAATTCCCCAGAATGTGCAGAAATGCCTTTGGTTCATTTAATAAGCATTCAGTGGGTGCCTCATGCACAGAGGCCCCTTCAACTTCCAGAACAATATAGGAAACCATCTCAAGCAAGTGTCCTACAGCTAAACTTTCCCACATGGCAAATGAATAGGCTGCTCTATCTGCCTATAAACACAGGGATGTTTGCATAACTGGGCTGCATCAGAGGTAAGAGACAGGTACTAAGAACACAGGTAACCAAAGGCAGCTTCCTCAGCACCTCCTCATCTTCTCTGTGCTCTGTAATTGCGAAGGCTGACATGAAGAAAGTGTGAGGGGATGAACATGGGTGACAGGTGGTAGGATACACTCATTGAGATGCGCACCCATTTCAAAAAGGGAAAAATCACTAAGAGCAACTCTTTACTCATGTTGGTTCTCCTTGAGAAATGGAATATTGCCTGCCAGATCAGTAAACAAAGGATGTCACAGCCAGCAGTGATTGCAGCCACCCCTGGATGAGCTGGTGAGCCCTGAGGGAACTCAGGAAGGAAGGAATGCCTGCCATCTAGCAGCCATCAGACTGCAGCCACTCCCCACGGTGAGCTCTGATAAAACTGAGGATGTAAAAACACAGGATGTTGGCCCTAGACAGCTGAAGTGCTTATCAAAGGAGATTTCAGTGAGCCCACACATGGAAAACTGCTCAATTCCTTAACTTGGGATATCTGGTTTTCCTTTAATTCACAACCATCTTTTTGACGCTCAGACTACCTGCCATTTGTTGCAAAACTTCTATATAACCTGGCTCCTTCCCTCACCTCCTCAGAGCAGTTCTCTCAGAGTTACTTGAGATGCTGCCTCCCAGTCCTAAAAATTCCTGCCAAATGAAACAGAACTCAATTTTTCAGTTGTGAAAGTACTTTTTAGTTGACACCTTCCTCTCTGAGTATCTGAAGATTTGGATCAAATCTGCTCCTTCTGTTGCAGGAAAGGGGAACCCCTTCCAGGGCCCAAAAGGGGCCTCCTGATTAACACTCGGAAATGAATTGCCTGAGGAGGTTCACATGCTGACAAAGCAAGAGGCATTATTGGGAAGGGGCACCCAGAGGGAGAGCAGGAGGGTCAGGGAACCCAGGAGGACTGCTGGCCCACGTGGCTCACAGTCTTGGCTGTCATGGTGATGGATTAGTTTCTGGGTTGCCTCTGGCCAACCATTCCAACTCAGGGCCCCTCCTGGTGGTACGTGTATTGCTCAGCCAGAATGGATGTCAGTGTGGTGGATTCTGGGAGGTGGTAGGACACTTGGTGTCTCCATTTGACGTTTTCTGAACTCTCCCAGTTGATGGTGGCTTATTAGTTCTGTTTTTATTATCGGGACCTCATGGGAATGGTTACTATGGTACCTGGTCAAGGTGGGCGGTTTCAGTCAGTGTTTGCCCTGACACTTTGAGCCAATGAGGAGGGTAGTCTCCCTAGTTACAGTCCAAAGCAGGAAGCAAGGATAGATCCTAGATTCCACTGCCACTGCTCAAAAAAGAGGAACTGCAATGATTTCCCAAAGGATGAGTTAGGAATTTCATACTGGCTTTATGGTGAAGCCAGTATGATCTCTTAAAAGATCACTCTCAAATTTACTTGATTTCATCCTTATAAACATCCACACTCATATGTAAGCAACCTGTTTTGCTTAGTTTCTCCCTGTGCTGTTGGCAGCTCACATTTTCTGTTTTTTTTTTTTTTTTTTTCCTCCTTGG
Organism: Dama dama; assembly: GCF_033118175.1. Lineage (NCBI taxonomy): Eukaryota > Metazoa > Chordata > Mammalia > Artiodactyla > Cervidae > Dama > Dama dama. The sequence goes on from NC_083711.1 coordinate 7,345,699, forward strand.
GAGAGACCATTGATCACTGTTAATTTTTAGATTCAGTGGTGAAGGGACAAGGCACAGTGTCCACTTTTCTTAAAGATGTAAGATACTACAAATTTTTGTTTTACAGATGGAAAGAAGAATCTGACATTTTATTATTAAAGATGTCACCTGCAGTAGGACAAGAACCTTGGGTACCCAGATGTGGAAGGCACGACAGCAATCTTATTTGTGGAGCATGTCAATGAAAAAAGTTGCCTGTCATATCAGTAAACAAAGGGTGCTGCAGCCACCCAGCCATCAGCTGACAGCCGCCCCAAAGATGAGCCCTGAGGAGACTCGGGGTGGGAAAGCACAGTACACTGGCTCCAGATAGCTAAAGTGCACATCAAAGGTATGATTTCAGCGAGCCCAGACTCACTTGCATCTTCCCATACACAGAAAAGTGCTCAGCTCATTAACTTAAGAAGTCTGGTTTTCTTTCTTCAACAGCAGTAATCTTTTGATGTTTCAACTGGGGAAGGAGGTAGATGCCGCCCCCCCCTCCCCCACAGGGTAAAGTGATTGGAGAGTCATTCCCTGTGGATCAAAACTCCAAGATGAGAATAGCAGGACAGTTAAGGCAAGGAGGCTGGGCCCTACTCGGACCACTTCTTGTTCTTGAAGTCAGGAGACCTCCCTGACCACACATGGGCAGAAAAGGCTCCTTGCAGGTCAAAGTGGAGTTGTGTCAAGGGGTGTTCTATACAGATGCCTTTTTGGTAAAATCCATCTTGGCTAAGAGACGTGTGTGCTCACAAGGAGGGGTCCTGAGACACCATATATGGACTGTGAACCAGGTGAATCATAATGATTGACCGAAAGAAAACTCGGAAGAAACGCCCCATGAGAGTAATTCAAACTGCCACAAGGGCAAGACTCAGCAACTCAGGAACTCGCCCTCTGAGTCTGCCCGTGTGTCTATCCACACGTACTGTACTCTTTTCCTCTTAATAAATACTTTTCCTGCTTCACTACTTTGTCTTTGTGGAAATTCTTTTCTGAAAAGTTGAAGGCCAGAACCTGAATCTGTGCTTTCCCCTCTGTGACCCAGCCCAATCTTTGGCTGGGAACCCAAGCCCTGCTCCAAGTCATTGCAAGTGGAGGCCACTTGAGATCATATCTCTCTGATCTTTTCTTGCAAAGACTCCTTTATGTTCTGGCTCCTCCCTTATCTCATCAAAGCAGTCTCTCAGAGCAATCTGAGAGGCTATCTCCCTGACTGAAATCCTTAGTATGTTCACTGCATAAAACATCATTCTCAAGTTTTAGGCTGTGCCTTTTTTTTCCCTCCAGTAACAAGAGCTTCCATTATTTCACTCTGATATATTGAGAGCTCTCTCAATGGACATGAGTTTGAGCAAACTCCAGGAGATAGTGAAGGACAGGGAAGCCTGGTATGCTGCACTCCATGGGATCACAAAGAGGTCAGACACGACTTAGCGACTAAAAAACAATAACAACTTCTTGCCTCAGGCAGCTCTTCCAGCACTGGCCCTGCATCTGTGAGGATGGGCCCTGCCTGGTCAGCTCTCTCTGGCATCATTACTTTGAACTGACAGCACCTCTTACTTTCTGATCTCAATCTCCTTACCTCTCTCTTTCCCCTTCTTTTTCTCTGTCCTTCTCTTTATTTTCCATGTCCTCTACTTTTCTCCACCATGTTTCTTTGGGTTCTTTCCTTTTTCTGTTTCCTGTAGTCCCTACAGCACAAGCTGGAATCAAGATTGCCGGGAGAATTATCAATAACCTCAGACATGCAAATGATACCACCCTTATGGCAGAAACAGAAGAAGAACTAAAGAGCCCCCTGATGAAAGTGAAAGAGGAGAGTGAAAAAGTTGGCTTAAAACTCAACATTCAGATAATTAAGATCATGTCATCTGGTCCCATCACTTCATGGCAAATAGATGGGGAAACATTGGAAACAGTGGCTAACTTCATTTTGGGAGGCTCCAAAATCACTGTAGATGGTGATTGTAGCCATGAAATTAAAACACACTTGCTCCTTGGAAGAAAAGTTATGACCAACCTAGACAGCATATTAAAAAGCAGAGACATTATTTTGCCAACAAAGGTACATTTAGTCAAAGCTTTGTTTTTTCCAGTAGTCATGTAAGAATGTGAGAGTTGGACTATAAAGAAAGCTGAGCACTGAAGAATTGATGTTTTTGAACTGTGGTATTGGAGAATACTCTTGAAAGTCCCTTGGACTGCAAGGAGATCCACCCAGTCCATCCTAAAGGAGATCAGTCCTGAATATTCATTGGAAGGACTGATGCTGAAGCTGAAACTCCAATACTTTGGCCACCTGATGGGAAGAACTGACTCATTGGAAAAGACCCTGATGCTGGGAAAGATTGAAGGCGGGAGGAGAAGGGGATGACATAGGATGAGATGGTTGGATGGCATCACTGACTCAAAGGACATGCATTTGAGCAAGCTCCAGGAGTTGGTGATGGACAGGGAAGCCTGGTGTGCTGCAGTCCATGGGGTCGCAAAGAGTTGGACACAACTGAGCAATTGAACTGAACTGAACTGATAGTCCCAAAAGGCAGAGGCAGTGCTGGGATGGGAGAAAAGAAGCTCGTGTCCTAATTTGCCATTTGCTATGTGTTTGCTTGTGGGAAGGTCATTCCATTTCTTTGAGCCCCAGTTCTATGAACCTGGAGTAATAATAACTGTTTGTGAGAACCCAGTGAACTGGCTTAGGTTCACCTCATTAACTATTTAAGATCCACCCAAATAAAACTGATGTCATTACTGGAGTCATACAAACAACTCCACAATGATACCCTCTGTACAAGGGCGAGGAGAGAGAGAAAGACGGGAATCTGAAATCACTGAAGGATTGCGTGACATCATGTCTTAGTGATGATTCACCGCTTTCCACAGTCATTTACAGGTAACTTTGTCTTCACCACTTGCCTGAAGTGGAACTTGCTCTTTTTGTAACAGGGAAGAGCGAAATCTGACTCCAGGTTGGTTCTATTTCTCTTACTTTAAACTTTGCTTTTTCTTGCTTTTATTATAATCAATGAAAGGATGCTGTCTATAGCTGCAAACACTCACAATGGCCTGTCTGGGTGGGAGGGAACCTTCCCACCCATGAATGGCTACAGAAAAAAAGGCATTAACAGATCCTCATCCCAACGCTGGCCAAGCCAGGAGATATTTTGCAAGACTAATGGTCTTTTTATTTTACTTCCTCACCTCCTCCTGCTCTCTGTTCTATAAAAGAAACTGGTATCCAGACCCTAATAAGATGGTACTCTAGAGTGCCATCTTCTTGGACACCTGGCTTTCTGAATAAAGTGGCCATTCCTTGCCTCAATATCTCATCTCCCAACTATTGTGCAGTAAGCAGTCAGAGCTTGAATTCAGTAACGTTTCCTCTTTTAACTTCTTTCCTTTGCACTTGTTGTGCAGCAGGTCCAGTTTGCCTGCCGTCAGTGGTCCAGGTAAGGCGGGATTGAAAGAGCTTGCTGTCCTAAGGGTAATGACCACACAGACCCAACCACAACTTAGCTGGGTGTAACTTTTCAAAACTGGTGTCTCAGCCACTTTGTTACCTTTTTCATAATATCTGGCTGAGTTTTCAGTGGGTTTTCCACTGTGATGTCACCCACTCTGCCACATTCCATCTCTTCCCTCATGGCCTTTATCACAGTCTCATTTTGTAAATATCAGCTTTACTGAAATATAATTCATGTACCATAAAATTCTCCCTTTTAAGTTCAATTCAGTGACGAGTGGTATATTCATGAAGTTGTACACACATCACCACAATCCAACTGTAGAGCATTTTCTTCACCCCACAAAGAAAACTTGTGCCCTTTAGTAGACTTCTGTTGACTTGAAAAATATTCACAACTGAAAGTTATCCACAGCCTAAAAGTTGAGAGTTCTATTTTATACGGTAGGAATTTTTACAACTTCAAGCCTGGGAGGCAGCGTCTCATGTAATCCTGGAAGAATGCCTCCAAGGAGGTGAAGTCAGGGAGCCAGGATATATAGGTGTTTTGCAACAAAGGGCAGGTAGTCTAAATATCAAAAGATTACTGCTAATTAAAGAAAACCAGATATATCAAGTTAAGAAATTTAGCACTTTCTAATATATGGGAAGACACAAGAGTCTGGGCTTACTGAAATCATTCCTTTGACATGCACTTCAACTCTCTGGGGCCAGTCCCTTGCGTTTTCACACCCTGAGTTTCCTCAGGGCTCAGTGTAGGGAATGGCTGCAGTCTGGTGGCTGTTAGATGGTAGCTATTCTTTCTTTTATGAGTTCCCTCAGTTCAGTTCAGTTGCTCAGTTGTGTCCAACTCTTTGTGACCCAATGGACAGCAGCATGCCAGGCCTCCCTGTCCATCACCAACTCCCGGAATTTGCTCAAACTCATGTTCTTTGAGTCAGTGATGCCATCCAACCATCTAATCCTCTGTCATCCCCTTCTCCTTCCACCTTCAATCTTTCCCAGCATCAGGGTCTTTTCCAATGAGTCAGTTCTTCCCATCAGGTGGCCAAAGTATTGGAGTTTCAGCTTCAGCATCAGTCCTTCCAATGAATATTCAGGACTGATCTCCTTGCAGTCCAAGGGACTCTCAAGAGTCTTCTCCAACACCATAGTTCAAAAGCATCAATTCTTCAGTGCCTAGCTTTCTTTATAGTCCAACTCTCACATCCATACATGACCACTGGAAAAACCATAGCTTTGACTGGATGAAACTTCATTGGCAAAGTAATGTCTCTGCTTTTTAATATGCTTTCTAGGTTGGTCATAACTTTTTCTCCAAGGAGCAAGCATCTTTTAATTTCATGGTTGCAGTCACTATCTGCAGTGATTTTGGAGCCCAAGAAAATAAAGTCTGTTACTGTTTCTCAACCTATTTGCCATGAAGTGATGGGACCAGATGCCATGGTCTTAGTATCTGAATGTTGAGCTTTAAGCCAACTTTTTCATTCTCCTCTTTCACTTTCATCAAGAGGCTCTTTAATTCTTCTTCTCTTTCTGCCATAAGGGTGGTGTCATCAGCATATCTGAGGTTATTGATATTTCTCCCGGCAATCTTGATTCCAGCTTGTGCTTCTTCCAGCCCAGCATTTCTCATGACGTACTCTGCATATAAGTTAAATAAGCAGGGTGATAATATACAGCCTTGACATACTCCTTTCTCAATATGGAACCAGTCTGTTGTTCCCATGTCCAGTTCTAACTGGTTTTTCTTGACCTGCCTACAGATTGCTCAGGAGGCAGGTCAGGTGGTCTGGTATTCCCATCTCTTTCAGAATTTTCCACAGTTTGTTGTGATCCACACAGTCAAAGGCTTTGGCATAGTCAATAAAGCAGAAGTAGATGTTTTTATGGAACTCTCTTGCTTTTTTGATGATCCAGCGGATGTTGGCAATTTGATCTCTGGTTCCTCTGCTTTTTCTTTTTTTCCATTTATTTTTATTAGTTGGAGGCTAATTACTTTACAATATTGTAGTGGTTTTTGCCATACACTGACATGAATCAGCCATGGATTTACATGTGTCCTCTGCCTTTTCTAAATTCAGCTTGAACATCCGGAAGTTCACGGATCACGTATTCCTGAAGCCTGGCTTGGAGAATTTTGAGCATTACTTTGCTAGCGTGTGAGATGAGTGCAATTGTGTGCTGGTTTGATCATTCTTTGGCATTGCCTTTCTTTGAGACTGGAATGAAAACTGTCCTTTTCCAGTCCTGTGGCCACTGCTGAGTTTTCCAAATTTGCTGGCATATTGAGTGCAGCACTTTCACAGCATCATCTTTTAGGATTGAAATAGCTCAACTGGAATTCCATCTAGCTTTGTTCATAGTGATGCTTCCTAAGGCCCACTTGACTTTGCATTCCAGGATGTCTGGCTCTAGGTGAGTGATCACACACCATTGTGATTATCTGGGTCATGAAGATCTGTGTATTCTTGCCACTGTTGTTAATATCTTCTGCTTCTGTTAGGTCCATACCATTTCTGTCCTTTATTGTGCCCATCTTTGCATGAAAAGTTCCCTTGGTCTCTCTAATTTTCTTGAAGAAATCTTTAGTTTTTCCCATTCTATTGTTTTCCTCTATTTCCCTCAGGATTCACCAATTCACTATCAGGTGGTGGTTCCATCCCTGATGACTGTGACATTCTTTGCTTACTAATCTGGCAGGTAATATTCTCTTTATCACTTCCCCTTCTCTATTCCCCCATTCCCTGGCAACTGCTACCTATTTTCTGTCTCTGTCAATTAGCCTATTTTGGACATTTCATGGGCTTCCCTGGTGATGCTAGTGGTAAAGAATCTGCCTGCCAATGCAGGAAACATGAGTTCAATCCCTGGGTTGGGAAGATCCCCTGGAGAAGGAAACGGCAACCCATTCCAGTATTCTTGCCTGGAGAATCCCATGGACAGAGCAGCCTGGCGAGCCACATTCCACAGGGTTGCAAAGAGTTGGACACCCCTGAAGTGACAGTACTCATGCACAGACGTTTCATATTAAGGGAAACATACAGTAGCTGGACTTTTGTGACTGGCTTCTTTCATTATCATGTTTTTAATGTTCATTCATGCTGTACAGGAATCTACATGAATCAGTACATTTCTTTTTATGGTTGAATAATATTCCATTGCATGGATCTACATCTGGTTTACCCATTCATCATTTGATGAACAATCAGGTTATTTCTACTTTTTTGGCTATTGTGAATAATATAGGGCTATGAACCTTCCTGTGTAAATTTTTGTGTGGACACACACTCTCATTTTCCTTGGGTCTATACACAGGCGAGCAACTGCTTGGTCAGGTGACAACTGTGTGTTTAAGTTTTTGAGTAACTGCCAAACTTTTTCTAAAATGGCTACATCATTTTACATTTTACATTTTCCAATTTCTCAAGACCTTCAATTTACATTCTACTATATGAGTTATCTCTGCATGCATATCACTGTTCCTCTTGGATTTAAACTCCTAGAGGGCATGAATTGCACTGAGGCTGTCAAAATAGCAATCACAGCACAGGCCAGGTTCTGAACAAATCTCACCTGTCAGTTGGGTTACCTTTTTTATTATAATCACTTACAGTTTCAAACTAGAGGGTAAGCTTGCTTCAGGAGAAAGTACAGATCTAATTTCACATCTTCCAAAGACGTCTACAGAGAAACCCCACTTATTGCGCCCTTACAGGATACTTACCATATATGATCTTATTTTTCAGATGAGGAAACTGAAATCCAGGCTACTCATCCAAGTAATTAACGGCAAAGCTAGACTTTAGACCCAAATTTTCACTGAACCACACTCCCTTTACGGTGAAGAAATTCTACCTATTTTGCAATAAAGGGGGAGGGGGGCGGGGGGAGAGGGAGAAACAGACTTAGTTCAGTTCAGTTGGGTTCAGTTCAGTTGCTCAGTCGTGTCCGACTCTTTGCAACCCCATGAATCACAGCACGCTAGGCCTCCCTGTCCATCACCAACTCCCGGAGTTTACTCAAACTCAGGCCCATTGAGTTGGTGATGCCATCCATCCATCTCATACTCTGTCGTCCGCTTCTCCTCCTGCCCCCAGTCCCATCAGGTTCTTTTCCAATGAGTCAACTCTTTGCATCAGGTGGCCAAAGTACTGGAGTTTCAGCTTCAGCATCAGTCCTTCCAATGAACACCCAGGACTGATCTCCTTTAGGATGGACTGGTTGGATCTCCTTGCAGTCCAAGGGACTCTCAAGAGTCTTCTCCAACACCACAGTTCCAAAGCATCAATTTTTCGGTGCTCGGCTTTCTTCACAGTCCAACTCGCACATCCATACGTGACCACTGGAAAAACCATAGCCTTGACCAGACTTATTTAAAGGCTTTTTTCCCGCGTCTATAAACTCCCCAAAGGCAAGGACCAAGACTTTGCTTCTTTTGTTATCTCCTACTCTACACCTGGCTTCCCAGGTGGCGCTAGTAGTAAAAGAACCTGCCTGCCAATACAGGAGACGCAGAGAGATGTGGGTTCCATCCCTGGGTGGGGAAGATCCCCTGGAGGAGGGCTGGGCAACTCACTCCGGTATTCTTGCCTGGGCAATCCCTTGGACAGAGGAGGCTGGCAGTCCATAGGGTTGCAGTCAGACACCACTGAAGCGACTTAGCACGCACGCAGGAACTCAATTCATAACAGTAATTCAAAGACTACTTCTGTGAACAATGATATAATGACTAATAAGCTAAAAATCAAAAAAGGAGGGTATTGTTAATCGGGGTCTGGTTCAGTCCCTCATTGCGCCCGTATCTGACAATATACGGTAAGCGTCTAACCTCTTGCCAACGGCGGCAGCCAGGGCTATATCTCGCTTAAATCCCCCAAAGTTGGCCTCTGTGCCTGAAAAACGTCACCACATGGGACCCACAGAAGCGCTGCCGCTCTAGCTATAATCCCTGCGCGCCAAGACACTGCCCGGCTCTTTGGGCTAGCGTCCGCTGTCAGAAAAGCGGAACTAGAGATGGAGCTTTTTGCCCCTGACCAACATGGCCACTCTGAGACTTCAGACTGAGGGCGGCAGCCTACGGATCACGTGAAGAAAATCGCGGTCTTCTATTGGCTTCCTCTGCTGGACGGCCACGGGGACAATAACCCACGTGGGCCGGCCTTAAAGGGCCAGCGGCTGTCTCCGCCGGAGCTCTGCCCTCGGTGGCCGGCCGGGGCCCTCGAAAGGCAAGGCGGCGGGCGGGGCCCGGCGCTCTCCCGGAGCCTCGGTGACCGCCCCCGGCTGCGACGCGAGCCCCGAGGCGGATAACAGCCAAGTCGGCAGACCGGAGAGGCGCGCGAGGATCCCGCGGGCGGCCGCGCGGGGATGGAGGACGGCTCTGCAGGGCCCCGGCTCGGGGCGGCGGCCGAGGCGGCCGAGGCGCTAGCGCAGCCCGGGGGCACGCTGCGGCCCTTCGCGCAGTTCTCGGGGGCGGCCGGGCCCGATGAGGGCGGCGGCGACTGGAGCTTCATCGACTGCGAGATGATGGAGGAGGTGGACCTGCAGGACCTGCCCAGCGCCACCATCGCCTGCCACCTGGACCCGCGCGTGTTCGTGGACGGCCTGTGCCGGGTGAGGGCCCGGGCGCGGCGGCCCGTCGGGCGGAGGGCGGACACTTGTTGCCGGGACGAGGCGGCGCCGAGGTCCGGGGCCGGCCCGGGGCAGCCTCTTCAAGCCCGGCCGCCAGCGGGGCAACGCAGCGATGTCCCCGGCCACCCTGCCTCGGTCCCCCTCTGTCCCGGCTGGGGTGGGAGCGCCCTCCCCGAGATCCCGGGTCCCCGAGCACCTGCCGGGCCGCGCGCTGCCCGCCCATGGTGGGGATCTTCAAAGGGGCTTACCTTTCACCTGGGCTGGCTGTTAACCGCCTCCCAGCGATGCCCCTGCCCTCCGCCCCCGGCTGTGAACTCGGGTGGGTTAGAGGGGCGCCATAGCAGGAGACGATCGGAGGATGAATAAGCTGCCCAGATGGCCGGGGATGCGCGTACCCTCACCTTGGGGCTTGGGTCGTGCCGGGCACTTTACTTAACTCCTTTGAGGAGGGGTCGCTTCATTCATAGGGAGGAGAAAACAGAGACATTTGGCCGCGCGACGTTGACTCACTGTACATAAATAGGACGGCGTCTCCGCATTCTCAATCTGCACGTCTGGGAAGGAAAGCCAATATTTGGGTGAGGAGCCGCGGTTGCTCTTTATCCAGCGCTTGGCCAGTTTTGGTCGAATGGTGTTGGGGGAAAGGGGCCATTTCCTAGGCCTTAAGGATAGTTAGTCGGGAATCCCGCTCCCTAAAGGGGCGGGGGGCAGGGGATACTCAGTAAAGGGGGAATTGGATTTTGTTTTCTGTTTTTATTTTCCCCTCCAGATCCCCACCTTTTATACACGTTGGAGGGTGAGGGGGCAGGTATGAGTAACAGATGGTGGTGGGGAGGAGGGATTTATTTCTGATATGCAATCAGTGTGCAGAATAAAACGTGGACCTCATCGGGCATTGCAGGATAAAGCCTGCCTTTGAGAGAGATGCCTCATTAGGGGAGCAACTGTCAAAGAAAGTGTTGCTTTCGGATGCTTGGCTCTGAGTCCGCAGTTGTCAGTGAACTGGAGTTGAAGGTGGCTGCCAAGAGGAACACCATTGGAACTGAGAATGGTGCCCTTAAGTGCCATCAGGTACGGGCCCATCTACTCTCAGAAAGGATGTCCAGTGCTGTGTGCTTAGATAAGGGTCTGTGCCTGCTTTCTAAAGCTACAGTTGGCACAAATACAGGGTCTAACTCCTTTCACTCTAAAACCTTTTCTCTTCTTGAGGCTGAGGTCTGTCAGCATATGGAGTCTCTTTCTTAAGGGTCCTAGGCTGTCATGCCAAAGGAGCAAGATCAGATCATATAAGATGCTGCTTGTGTGCCTAGCAGTCTCATAGTTTTGCAGTCTTCCCTGTGTCAGAGACCGTCCTGAAATTGCTGCATCTGAAATGTTGCCCACCTTGCAAGCTCTTCACTTTAACAAATGCATGGAGATTCTGCTTTGAGCCAGGCACTATTCTAGGCTCTGAGGGCACAACAGTGAAGAAAAGAGCCTTCCTGCCTTCAGGACTGGCATTTTTGTTGGGGAAAACAAGACAATAAACAAATACATATCAAATAGGTCAGGAGGTGATGGTACTATAGGAAAAAAATTGGCCTTAGGAGATAGGGACAGGAGGGGGACTGCTGTTTTACCATGAAACAATTGGGGAGAGGCTTACTCACAAGGTACTGTTTTGAGCAGAGACACCATTCATTCATTTATTCTTTTACTGTTTAGCGAATGCTTCCTGTGCTTCAGGTGCTGTTTTAGGCCCAGTGGACAGAGTGGTGAACGCAATGAGCTTTCTGCTTATGTTCTAGCAGAGGCTGAGGAAGGGAGAGACAGTGTTAAAAAGGGGGTGCACAGGTGGGAATCAGGATGATGTGATAGGGAGTGACCGAGGAGAGGACAGGGACTGGGCTACAGCAGTCAGGGCCTAGCAGGGACATTGCAGTGGTTCAGGAGGTTTAACGAAGAACTGGTTGGTTGGGGCAGGACTGAGGGAATCAGCAGAGAGTGTTGGACAGAGGGAAGTCCTGTTGCTGGGGAGGAACCTCCTGGCAGGAGCTGCAGACATGGAGGGGTGGAACTGAGATGCTGAAGCAGTGAGCTGCAGGTTAAGAAGTACCCCAACTTGCCCCAGCTTTCTGATCTCATCATTGGTGGAACCAAGCTGGCAGCCAGGAGGCTGGGGACCCCAAGCAATGCAGCTGGTAGGTGGGGTCAGGGCTCAGAGAAGGTGGAGGGGGCAGAACACGGCCCTGGGATCAGTGCTGGTAAAGAGGACCTACAGAGAGAGTCAGCCTGCAGCCCACTTTACACCAAGTGGCCCCGGAAGGCCACTCTGCCCTGCTTGGATGTGGCTGGCAGGAAGAAGCTCCTCATGTAGATAGTTTGTGGCGGGCATCCAGGCAGAGGGCATAGCAGATGCGAAAGTTCCAGTTCAGGGATGAGCGAAGGCCTTTGCAGGGCCCAGTGAGGGTGGTGGTTGTGGCCGAGGTTGGATGCAGCCAGGGAACAGTTCCCTGGGAGCCTGGGAGGCCCTGTGAGGGATTCGGGTCCTGTTCTAATTAAAAGTTAGCTGGAGAATGGCTTTGGGGAGGGAGGCTGGGTGGGCAGGAGAGGCAGAAAGGAGGCCCCTTGTGAGCATGTCAGCTCAGGTTGTCAGGGGAGCTGGCCAGGTGTTTGCACTAGGCTGGTGGGGTTGGAAACTGTGCTCTCTTCTCCATTTGGGGATCAGGAGCTCTGAATGTGGGCAGGGGGACTCTGTGCCTTGGTTGCCCAACTACAGGGTCCTTAAGACCACTGGAGAGCCTTCCAGTAGAAAGCTAGTCTCTCATTTAGCCAACACCACCCCTCCAGGTGGGAAGATGCGGTTTCTGAGATTTCAGTTGGACAACCTTATTGTTTTGAAGGCCATTTTTCCTAAAGCTGGAGTGTCACCTTGGGGTGCTGTAGTGAAAATGTGATTCTACTTGAGGTCGGTGGTGTCTGACCCTTGAGTAGGCAGACTGTTAACTGTGTTGCCCACAGAGGTCCCCTTTGTTCTGGTGGTCTGGCCATGCAGGCCTCTTTACTTGGTCTGTTGGAGGGTCACCTGGGTGAGTGACAGTGTCTTAACCTGTTAAAGCTACTGTAACAAAATATCACAGACTGGTGGCTTCTAAACAACAGGAAATTATTTCACACAGTTGTGGAGGTCAGCATGGCTGGGTCAGAGCCCTCTTGTGGGTTGTAGGCTCCTCTGTGTCCTCATGTGGTGGAAGGGATGAGAGAGCTCTGTGGGGGTCTCTTACAAGGGCACTAATCCCATTATGAGGGCCCCACCCTCATGATCCTTAATGACCTCCCAATAGCTGATACCATCATCTTTGAGAGGGAAGACATCAGTCTATGAATTTGGGGGAAACAGGCATCCAAAGGGTGGCAGGTGATGTGAAGGAAAAAGGCTGTGTCAGTGTTCTTCCCATGTATATTCATGTCATTCTCTGACCTTCATCTTAAAGGAAAGAAAGAAATTGACCTGAACTATCAGTTCATTTCCTGATGGCACAGATGGTAAAGAAACTGCCTGCAATGCAGGAGACCCAGGGTTTGATCCCTGGGTTGGGAAGGTCCCCTGAAGAAGGGAATGGCAACCCACTCCAGTATGCTTGCCTGGAGAATTCCCTGGACTGAGGAGACTGGCAGGCGACAGTCCGTGGGGTCGCAAAGAGTCAGACAGGACTGAGCAACTAACATCAGTTCATTAGGGAGTTAATATTAGTAGCCCATTTTTTAACTATCACAGTTGGATCTGATATGTAAAATTTATTTTTGTTAGCTGGATCATCATGCAGTATTGTAAATGATTTATAATCAACATGGTTGTTAATTGTTTATCTAAAAAATGACTGAAACCATATAATCATTAATTTCAAGTAATATTAGTCATTTCAAGTAATATATTAGAGAGATTCACACCATTACAAATAAATGAAAACTTTTATTAAAACAAGATTATTTTTCTGTTGTACAAATGTTTGCTTAGCATAGTCCACTGCTGTATTCTTCTTGTGAACCTTTTTGCTTTTTACTGAGAAAGCAGAGCCGTGCTTTGCACCAGAAATTACCTGTGCTTTGGATTGTTGGCAGTGGTTGGCTGGTTCCCTGGAATAAGAGTTCAGTTAGTTGTCACCATGCTAAACAGAAATTCAGAGTTCTCGCTTAATATTGTTAGTTTCCAGGCAGTAGAGGTGGTTCCATAGAGTAATGGAAACGAATACCATGTTTCTGTTGTCTGAGCCATGAATGTATATGTGACCGACAGAGCTTTGCCTGCAGGCTAATTTGGAAAATGCTAATTATAGAAAAATTCACTCTCCTAGTGAATAAACTCACCTTTCTTAAAACAAATGTCCATGTAAGGTTTGTGATACTGCCATAACTTTCCTCTAAAAACATGAAATATCCTGATGGTCATGAAAGGAGTTGGAGCAGTGTCCTTAAATTCTTTTCATCAGGGAAGGCCCCTGAGCAGTTCACGAAACGCCTGTGCCCAGGCCCCTTCACACCAACTCCAATCTTGGCCTGGGAGTCGTGGCCTGGGAGACTCCCCAAGGTGGTTCTAATTGGGAGACAAGGTTGAGGCCCACTGTCTAGCCAAAAGGGGTCTAGCCTGACCAGAGTCATTGTTATATCATGAAAATATCCTTGAGTCATTGATCACCGGTTCCACTGTCAGCCAGATCTGTGCCTTGGTCTTCTCCAGTCCAAAATGAGAGTCAGGGCCATGCTCTGGGGCCTCCCTTCTCCTAAGCGCCATTTGACCTCGTGGCTATAAAGCAGGATGACTGGCCATCAGCCCCAGAGCCCAGCCTTTGGGACAAGAACACGTGAGCCAAGAGCACCTCCTCGAATGTGGGCTTGCCTCGCATGGCCTCTGTCCTCATCCTCTTGTGCTCCTGCTCACTCCTGCTGCTGCTGCTAAGTCACTTCAGTCGAGTCCGACTGTGTGTGACCCTGTAGACGGCAGCCCACCAGGCTCCTCCGTCTCTGGGATTCTCCAGGCAAGAACACTGGAGCAGGTTACCATTTCCTTCTCCAAGGCATGCATGCATGCTAAGTTGCTTCTGTCGTGTCCAACTCTGTGCAACCCCATAGAGGGCAGCCCACCAGGCTCCTCTATCCACAGGATTCTCTCCATCAGACGTCAGATCCCAGACTTGGCCTCCCAAAGCCTGTAGTTTGGTAGTAAGCAAGTTATCACTCAGTAGTGATCTGATGATTGAAACGTTGGGGAGCTCCCAAGTGGCACAGCTGAGGTGCGTGGTTTCCACTTGCATGGCTGTTATGTGCCTGGCCGTGTAGCTGTCTGTGTCTGTCTCGAGTCAGTTTGTGGCAGCGTGCTGTAGAAGAGTTAACAGCTGGGTTCCGTTGCAGCGTGACATCCCCGCCTGCCCGGACCACTTGCATTTCCCAGCCTAGTGTCACCGGCTTGCTCAGACTTGACCCAGGCCTCACATTTCACCGTAAACCTCCTCAAGTGTGGAGAGATTTTAAGCCAATATGGTATGCTTTAGTTTATTTGGGAAAGTTCATAATGTTCTAAGTTTAAGAAAAGCCCGCCTATTATATATGTGCAAAGTTTACAGTTATCCACCGTTTCCCTAATTTCAGAATTTCTGGCTCATATATAAACAAACAGAATATATTAACGTCCACGAGGTTCTTTTGATCTCTCCTCCCTGTTCCCCTCCCTTGCAAGCATTCGATCCCCTTTTCAGCTCAACCCATCAGCACCCTTCATTCATTGCTCACAGCATATCTTCTTCGGTGCAGTCATTTTAAGGACTTGTCAGCAACTACAGACATTTCAAGCCCCAAGACAATTACATAAAGGAACCGGAGGAAAAAAAAAAAAAAAGGCTTTGTGATAGAACAGCTAAAGCAGAGGCTCTTTGATTCCAGTGTTTATATTTCAGGCTCTACTCCTTTCTAAAAAGGCCAGCAGATGACACGGTCCATTCTTTTTGCCTACAGGCCACCCCTGCCTGTGATTGCCCCACTCCTGTACGCTGATGGTGCTTGTGCATGTCAGTGTGTGTTGGGGGTGGGCTGGGGAATTGCCTCCTCGGTGTATGTCTTCTGTGCACAATTGTCAGGACCCATTTCAAGGGCTGAGGAGAACTGGTAATTCAAAATACAATTCACTTGCGACAGAGAATTTTTTCCTTTGTAAATACTAATCAGAACATGGATACGCTGCCACTTAATGAAACTAAAAGTGACTCTGCTCTGCCCTCTGAGCAGTGATGGGCTATACCATGGCCATACTGGAGTGGGCTGCCATTCCCTTCTTCAAGGGAGTCTTCCTGATCCAGGGATCGAACCTATAACACTATAAAAGAATGCGATTTTAGACTCCACTAATTAACGTAAGTAAAATATCTGATTGATAGGTTTACAGCAAAAGCTGTCAGTCCATACACTGAACTGAACATTTCTGAACTGAAAGTTCAGAAAATTAAAGCTTTTTTTTTTTTTTATGTTGGGAAGGCTCAGTACTTTTCCTTTCATTACTAATTTCAGCAGGTGCAGTATGTATTTCCCATGTGTAATCATAATTAACACCAAAGAAAGAGGTGTTTGAAGTTGGCCTGAATTCAGAATTAAAAGACAAAAATGTTTTTGGATTCAGAAAGCTAATTTTGGAGTTTGTTTTTCACTCAACAATAGCTTGTTTTACTTTGTCACCTTTATCATTTTTGTTAAATTTTCTGCTTTACTGATAATAAAATAGTTTCTGTTCATTTATGTGAAGTGCTTTCTGTGTAATATATACCATTTCATCATTTTATAAGAACTCTGTGAAATTGGTACTATTATTCCCATTCTACAGATGTGAAAACTGAGGCCAGGAGAGGCCAAGTAACCTGTCCCAGGTCACATAGTAAGTGCTGGCCCTATGATGCAAACCTGCTTTCATGTTAGTTGCTCAATCATTTCTGACTCTTTGCGACTCCATGGACTGTAGCTCACCAAAGTCCTGTCCATGGAATTCTCCAGGCAGGAATACTGGAGTGGATAACCATTTCCTTTTCCCGGGGATCTTCCTGACCCAGGGATCAAACCCCAGTCTCCTACATTGTGCAAAACTGGTTTTAGCCAACTCCAAAGCCTGTTCTGGAATCATCTTACAGTATGTAGTAATGCACGTGAATTTTTCATATCTTTCACATCTTATTTCAGCCCTAGGATAGCTCTATGAATAAAGTTCTTTTATCCACAGGAAACTGAGGTTCAGATGAATTACAACTCTGTTATTCTCTCAGCCATTTATTTATGTTTAACAGATATATTTGAGTGCTTTTGTTACATCAGTCGCAGCCCTGATGACATTCTTGGGTTCAAGCAGAAGGCAGTACCTGGGTGCTGGAGCCAAACAGACCTGGATTTAAATCCTGGCTCCATCACTTCACTCATTTATTCATTCATTCAACTCATTCACTCCTTCCTTCAATCATTCATTCATTCACTCATTCAACAAGTATTTTTTTAGGTAGTATATTGTTTGAATTTCATTTTTATTATTGTCATTGAGTTTATACATTTTGATACATTTTTAAATTTAATTTTTTTGAATATAGTAGTACACTCACATTGTTCAAAACCCAGGAAGTATTAAAAGGTATATAGTGAAAAGTCTCTCTCCAGGCCTTGATAGTCAGTCCTCTCAAAAGTAACTATGATTCTTGGTAAATTTTCTGCTTCCAGATTTTCTATATGCATGTTTGAATATAACATGGGTATTTCACTAGACTTTCATCTCTTTCCCCTTGACACACTAAAGTTGCATATTTGTTTACTGTTCTGTATCTTGATGTTTTCCCCACACAACGGTGTAGCTTGGAGATGTTTCCATGATGGTACACAGAAAGGTCTCATTTTTTCCTGCTGCGTAGTATTCCATTGCACACATACTGTACTTTGTGTAACCAGCCCCTGTTGGTAGATATTTGGTTTGTTTCCTTATTTTTCCT
The DNA here is from genome assembly GCF_033118175.1 of Dama dama. Taxonomy (NCBI): domain Eukaryota; kingdom Metazoa; phylum Chordata; class Mammalia; order Artiodactyla; family Cervidae; genus Dama; species Dama dama. The sequence goes on from NC_083711.1 coordinate 7,362,808, forward strand.
GTTACACATGACTTTTCCATGAGTCACTTCAGATGGGTGGCAGAGAATTCGTCTAGTCAAAGGGCGTACTCACTTTAACACATGTTTCTCAGGGCCTGCTGTGTTCTGAGCACTGTGCGGGTGGCAAGGCCCTCTGTAGGACCCCAGATGAGTCAGTCAGCCTCCCCAGGCCCAGGCTGCCCAGTTGCAGAAGGAGGACAGTAACTCTACCCCCCACAGTCTTGGTGAGGTCAGTGTGAGAGGTCACAGCCCTTGTTGAATGACAGACAGCATCCTTCCTCCTGGTGCTCCCAGGCCGGCAGGGAGGACACACGATTTTTTTTTTTTTAATTGTATATGCTATGTAAATACAGCCTAAGGGCTTCATGGGCTTCCCAGATGGCTCAGTAGTAAGGAAACTGCCTTCCAGTGCAGGAGATGTGTGTTCGATCCCTGGGTCAGGAAGATCCCCTGGAGAAGGAAACGGCAACACACTCCAGTATCCTTGCTTGGAGAATCCCACGGAGAGAGGAGCGTGGCAGGCTACAGCCCATGTGCTCGCAAAGAGCTGGACACAACTGAGCACACATACACACACACACACGCAAGGGCTTAACAGATCCCTAACAAACCACCCGTCCTCGGGCAAGATGTCCTCCCAGACCTCCGCCGCTTCATCTGTGAAGGGAGCTGGCGGAGCTGGATCAGCTCAGCGAGTCGCTTCCGGCTCTTCCATCGGTGGAGCGCGGATGGCCCCTTTGCCCCTTGCTCGCCCATAGGATTTCCCTGGCAGGAACTGGCTCAGGACAGAACGTTCCTTGGTGTGACCGTGACTCTAGTTCTCTTGCATCAGGCTTTCCAGCCTCACACCTGTAGGGGAGACAGAACCCTGCCTCTGCCTGTCCTAGGTTTTCAGCTGTGACTCTTTAAGGGAAAGATGGATCACAAGAGAAAAACAGTTATTAACGCATGCAGTATGCATCAGCGGGGAGAACCCTCAGCACGACAACGTGGAGACTTAGAACTCGGCTTGTACAGCCTCTTCAACAAAGAATAAATTGATAAGAGAAATGGTAGGAGGGAGGGAAGCCGTTTCAGGCTTCCAGCTCGCTGCAGGGAAGTCCGTTCGTGGGAGGAAGCTGATGGGCACAGTGGCACACTCCTCCATGAGAGTCTGGAACGTCTCCATTAAGAGGGTCATTTATATCCTACCTTCAGACAGGAAAGAGAGGAAAGATGGAGGTTTCCTGCATATGTGCTTTGTAACTACCTTCAGATCCAAATAACTTTTATGTTGAAGAGGCATACTTGGGGGGTGACATTCTGGCTTCCCCATCCCCACACTCCTGCCTTACCTTGCAGTAGTCCCTGGGAAGCCTGTCAGCTAGTTTGTGGAAGAGAAGAGGTCAATTTCAGTCACTTAACGCTTGTGTCTGTAATAGGTCTTGGAAATTTCATTGCTCCAAGAGGAACCTGTGTCAGAGACACTCTACCTGACCCCACAGCCAACTCTGTCCAGTTGCCATTTGAGAGTTTGCCAGAGGTTTATCCTCACAAAGCCAGAACACTTGAGTGGAACTCTTTTTTTTTTTTTTTTAAGTTTGTCCATTACTAGGGACTTTTCCAGATCTCCTGATAGTCATTTATTATCGACAGGGTGACTGTATGCTCCAGTTTGCCCATCTCGTCCCAGGAAGGTTACTAGTAGTCCCCTCTTTCATCTGAAGTTTGAGTGATCAATTATACATGTACTTAGTAATTATACAGTCCGTGATAAACACCCTTTTAGCACTTACTGTTGGCCAAATATTTTATGTACATCATTAAATTTCATCCTTGTGCTTAGTTGCTCAGTTGTGTCCGACTCTTTGCAGCCCCATGCCATGTAGCCTTCCAGGCTTCTCTGTTCATGGGATTCTCCAGGCAAGAATACTGGAGTGGGTAGCCATGCCCTTCTCCAGGGGAATCTTCCCAACCCAACATTGCAGGCGGATTCTTTACTTGTCTGAGCCACCAGGGAAGCCGACTCATCCTTCTTACCACCTTCTGTGATAGATACTGTATTTGCCCATTTTATAGATGACAAAGTCTTTCTGCTGCCTTTGCGAAGCTAATTAGCACATAGAATCCCATGGCAACTGGGCATCAGATTCTAGGTGCAGCTACAGAACCACGGCAGAAAGGACCTCGGGCTCAAGCCTTTTTCATTTCTGCAGGGAGGAATCAAGACTCAGAGCGGTGCTGAGGTTTCCTCAGGGTGAACTCACTACTTACTGGCAGAACTAGAATTTTCCCCCAAGCCGCCGGTTACACCGCTTGTCTGATTTCCTGTGTGATGGTGTCCTCCCCTGTTCCATCCCCCAGCCCTCGCTGAGCATGCAGAGCTGCTGTTTAGTCAGCTGAGTCATGTCAGAGTCTTCTGTGACCCCCTGAACTGTAGCCCGCCAGCCTCCTCTGTTCCATGGGATTTTACAGGCACAAATATGGGAGTGGGTTGCCATCTCCTGCTCCAGGGGGCACCCAGGGCATGTGGATAATGAGGTGGGCATCTAGAATCCACCATCGGCTGGAACAGGAAGAACTGTCCCTGCTCCACCGTTAGGGGGCCCCCGAAGAGCAAGGTATCTGTGGTCGGTCCTGGTGGAGGGGCAGAGGAGACGGTGTCCTGAGAACTAGTCCCAGGCTGTTCGAACACCAGCGCCCGCCACCAGGGGGAGGTCACCTCACATAAGTTCTGCCATAGAGACTGGTGGTTGCCTTAGGATATTTCTGGCATCAAAGACAGAACGTGCATTTTCAGAGGGAGAACTCCCTCCTTGTGCTGCAGAGAAGCTATCATAATCATCGGTGTGTAGATGAAACTCACAAGTGGAGAGACACCCCCTACCCTCCCAGAAAGCCAGCCAGGGGAGGGGACCCTCCCTGCTGCTGGGCAGTGGGGCCCCCTATGGTTCCAACGGGGAACAAGGATGCTGCGCTCGCCTGAAAGAGTGACCGTCCTCTCCAGCTGCCCCTAGTACACCCTGTGACGTCCTCCGCCCCCTGCTCTGATCTGTGGTTACTTGTTCAGATTGTGACTCAAACTATCAGCCTAAAGAAATACAAAGAGAGCTCACTCAGACAAAGCAGGCACTTCACTGCAGAGATAAGGGCAATTTTCTGAGCTGGCTTCTGCCATTAGGTTGCTTCAGAGATTAGTTTTCAAAGGCAAAGCTCTGTGGTGACCCCTGTCCTCTGAGGAATTATCTGCTGCCCAGGCGACATGGTGACAGTATTGTTCTGGGCTGAAGTCAGGATTTGGGACAGTTTGGGTAGATCTCAGCTCTGCTCACACAACCACCTTTCCATCCTAAGCTGCAGATCTCAGATGGTGATGGAGAACCCTCAGGCCAGAGTCAGCTGACTGTTGTTGTTTAGTCGCTAAGTCGTGTTTGACCCTTCGTGACCCCATGGACTGCAGCATGCCTCGCTTCCCTGTCTTTCACTATCTCCAAGAGTTTGCTCAGACTCAGGTCCATTGAGTCTCTGATGCCATCTCATCCCCTATCACCCGGTTCTCCTGCTCTCAATCTTTCCCAGTATCAGGGTCTTTTCTAGTGAGTTGGCTCTTCCCATCAGGTGGCCAGAGTATTGGAGTTTCAGCTTCAGCATCAATCCTTCCAGTTAGTATTCAGGGTTGATTTCCCTTTGGGTTGACTGGTTTGTTCTCCTTGCTGTCCAAGGGACTCTCAAGAATCGTCTCCAGCATCACAGTTCGAAAGCATCAATTCTTCAGCGCTCAGCTTTCTTTATGGTCCAACTGACTATAAACTCCTAAAAACAGACCACTCACCAGCAAAACTCACTGGGTTATAGTTCATGAACTGGCCAGGAGACCCTTGCAGACGTCTGGCAACATCTCTCTCTCTCTGGAACAGCCCCGTCATAGATATATCCTTCAAATTCAACCACCTGTTTGACCCTGACACAGCATTTCCAGAGCGGTTCTCATTTTTCACATCAACTCTGAATTTGTGTATTTCTTCACAGTGCTTTATAAGTTTTCAGGGCATGCTCAGACCCCAGTGTGTTCTGTTACTTGTTATTTCCTTGATGTATCTTGGGAAATACCATTATCGAATGGTCAGGTAGTCTGTAACCTCCACATTCAGAGTATTTCCATTATTTGGAACACAATGAAGATAGTGACCTGGTTCTCACTTCTGTGAACATGCCTGAGATGGTGGCATGGATGAGTTGGGTGGGCGTACAGAGGTGGTGTGTTTGGGGGGTGACTTCCTGCGTTTATTGGAGTGTAGCTGTGCAGAGGATGGAAGAGAGTCCACTGTGCTGTATCTGTGGCTTGGAATGAGGCAGTAACAGCCAGCCTGTGGCTAAGATTGTGAGCACATTCTTTATCTTCTATTGTAAAACAAGGGTTGGGTGGTAGTCCTTTACCCTACTAGGATACTGGGAGAATGAAATACAGCAAGGCCATGTTTGTGATAATACTTGAAGACAGAACATACCCTGAAATAATCTGTTTAGTCTTTATCAGGACTTTGTTACTTACTTTATGATCAGAGGTTTTGTATTGAATCAGTTCAGTCGCTCAGTCGTGTCCGACTCTTTGCAACACCATGGACTGCAGCACGCCAGGCCTCCCTGTCCATCACCAATTCCCTTGCTCAAACTCATGTTCATTGAGTCAGTGATGCCAATGTATTGGATAGCCATTTCATTTTTATTTCTTTTTCCTTTCTTTTCCTCCTCTGTTTTCTCTCCTACATAGCCCAGGGACCACACTGGCAGGATCACCTACTTGCAGGCTTTCTTCTTGCGTGTTGTTCACCTTATTTTTATGGCTTAGCCCAGAGTGAAAGTGTCCAAAAGAGAATGCACGTATTACCCCGAGAATGCCCACCTTCTTTATAGACAAATGCCTACCTTCCTTTAGGGCTTTCCTGGTAGCTCAGTGGTAAAGAATCCTTCTGCCAATGCAGAAGACACAGGTTCAATCCCTGGGTCGAGAAGATCCCCTGGAGAAAGAAATGATAACCCACTCCAATATTCTTGCCCAGGAAATCCGATGGATTGAAGAGCCTGCTGGGCTGCAGTCCATGGGGTCACAAAAGCGTGGGGCATGACAACAACCTACCTTACTTTGGTGTTGCGTGTGTTAAAAGCAGAAAGAGCCAGACACAGTTGAGTGACTGAGCACAGTGCAGACATGTTATAGAAGCAGTAAGATGCAGTAGTTACAAGGGTGGACTCCAGAGTCAAGTCGGTCTGAATTCAGATCCCAGCTCTGTGAGACCTTGGTCAAGGAAGTTATCTTCCCTGTGCTTCAGTCCCTTTGTAAAATGGGTTAATAAAAGTATGAGATGAAAAGAGCATATAAATAAAGGGCGAAGAATAATACCTTCTGTTAGCAGTTTTATTTCAGTGATTACTAAAATGCAGACTATTGTATCTGAGATTGCTTACTGCTGTAATCCTGTGCCCAGGATAGTGTCTGCCACATAATAGGCATTTAATAAATATTTGTGCAGCAGTGGAAATAAGACATTAACATTATAAGGAAAGTATTGCTCTTTTAAGTTCATTAGATGTCAAGCCTTATTTTCCCAGGGGTAATTTTAGGCACCTCCAGAAGCTGCCTACATTATCTTAGCCCAGTAGGCTCTGCTGGGCTTCCAGGTGGCTCAGTGGTAAAGAATCTGCCTTCCATGCGGGAGACTTGAGTTCGATCCCTGGGTCAGGAAGATCCCCTGGAGTAGGAAATGGCAACCCACTCCAGTATTCTTGTCCGGAAAATTCCATGGATAGAGGAGCCTGGCGGGCTACAGTCCATGGGGTCACAGAGAGTCAGACAGGACTGCACGGACTGAGCACGCGGAGGCTCTGCAGCTTTAAAATTGTTGCACGTGTGCGTGTGCAAGTGCGCGCGCACACACCCCCAGGCCTGTATGAAATTGACAGGCTTAGATTTTCCTCAACATTTAGGATACTGTTGGGAAATGTATTATAACCGAAGACTACCCTGGCATGTTATCACTTGTAATGCTTAGAAAACCATGTTTTAATATGAATGAGTGTTGCCACAATGTTGAAAACAAAGAAAACTATAAACACTTAAAAAAATAGGTCAGCAAGATAATGTACATAAAAAACCATCAATTTTATCTGAAACAAAATCATTATTGATGATGAAAAGAAATCCTAGGCTTCTCCACACACACACACACAATCCTGTAATTGAAAAATATATTGTCATCTTTGCTGCTGAGGTTTTCCCCCCTCCCTCCATCCCTCCCCTCTTCTTTCTCTCTCTCTCTCTGCTTCCCTCCCCTCCCTTCTCCTTCCTTGTTCTTAGAATGCCTTTTTGAGGACACATAGATCTTTTCAGAAATTCACTGTCATCTGCTGAATCCCATGTGCTAGCCAGCCTCTGGCCTCCTTGGTAGAAGGGAGCAGGTTGTTCTTGGCCAAATCTCACCTGAAGAGGGCAAAGTCAACTTGTGATCTTCTTATCTCTGAACGCTGCTGCCCTGGTTTCCATCAGATTGTGCCAGGAAAGATGACCTTCCTTAATGAAATGCATGCTGTCTGCTTAATACTCAGTAGCCTGCTGTGCTTTTAATTAAATGAACCAGTCTTTAAAAACTTGAGTCTTATCCCCGGAGCAACATGGCACCCACAGTCTGTCCTCATCTCAGCCATTCCAGATGGTTACATCAGAGAGCGAGCAGCACCCGTGGGGACTGAAGATTGGATCGAAGGGCTTTAGCGTGGTGTGATCTGGGCTTATCGTTCTTGGGGTGCTTTCTTTGTGCTTTTGGTCTAGGATAACTCAGCCTTCATCCAGCCTTCCAGTCAGGGTACAGGCACGACACGCTGACTTTAGCAAGAAGTTACTCACCGTTGTATTTACATCTACACCGTGCCCGGGTGTTGTTCAGTTGCTAAGACGTGTCTCACTCTTTGCCCCCGCCCCCTGCCCCCATGGACTGCAGCATGTCAGGCCTCCCTGTCCTTCACCAACTCCTGGAGTTTGCTCAGACTCATGTCCATCGAGTCATTGATGCCATCCAACCATCTCGTCCTCTGTTGTCCCCTTCTCCTCCTGCCTTCAATCTTTCCCAGCCTCAAGGACTTTTCCAATGAGTCAGTTCTTTGCATCAGTTCTTTGTGCTTTGAAGACTAATTCATTATAAAATTTACATTTGGTCACTAAAATAAAAGCATTAATTGAAAATATCTCATTCTTTTCTCTCATTCTGTTTGTTAGAAATAACCTCTAGTTTTTATGTGTACTCTTTCATACATAGTCTATATACACCATGTGTATGTATTTATAAATATTATATACACTCTTTTGCTACTTGCTGTCTTAAAATATTAGACATCTTCCACAAGACTCAATGCATTTCTTTTGATAACTGCCTTGCATTTCTTAATAAGAATGCAATGTAGTTTATTCTTTTTTTCTTTTTTATTTTTTGTTAGACTTTTGGCCACGCCATGTAGTCTGACCAGGGATCAAACCCATGCCCCCTGCAGTGAGAGTTCAGAGTCTTAGCCGCTAGAGCCCTAAGGAAGTCCCAGCAGTTCCTACTGATAGACATTTAGTTTGTTTCTAGGTTGGGTGTTTTGTTTTTGTTTTTTCCTATTGTGAGGAGCATCCTTATACAGACCTCCCTGAGTGTCCATGGGGGACCCATTCCAGGACGTGTGGTTACCAAAATCTACAGAAGCTTGAGTCTCTTATGGTAGATGACATCATATTTGCACATAACCTCCGCAGTGTAAATGCTCTGTGCATGCGTGCATGCTTAGTCGCTCAGTCGTGTCCAACTCTTTGCAACCCTTTGGACTGTAGCTCGCCAGGCTCCTCATTCCATGGGATTCTGATGAGAATGCGAATACTGGGGTGGGTTGCTCTTTCCTTCTTCAGGGGATCTTCCCAACCCAGGGGTCGAACCTCGGTCTCCTGCACTGGCAGGAGGATTCTTTACCCTCTGAGCTACCAGGAAAGCCCCTACAAAGAATGAAAGCAAAACGCAACGACCAAACCTTGTTGGTATTTTGAGTGAGATTCCTTTGGGTTGATATTTACTTTGGGATAATTGACATCTTTAAATATTATGTTGTTATAATGTTGTTCTGGTCTTCTCTGATAGCTCAGATGGTAAAGAATCTGCCTGCAATGTGGGAGATCCAGATTCGATCCCTGGGTTGGGAAGATCCTTTGGAGGAGGAGACGGCAACCCACTCCAGTATTCTTGCCTAGAGAATTGAGAATTCCATGGACAGGGAGCCTGGTGGGCTACAGTCCATGGGGTCGCAGAGTGTCAGACGCTACTGACAGAGTGACTAACATACAGTGTTGTTCTACTTACTTAAGCCATCTTTTATGCCATATGTGCAGGTTTGGCATTTTCCATATGCATATATATATTCTTCACATAGATTGCCTATATATTCCTTTAGTTTGTTTTTATGTTTTAGATTTTTCAGTGTAAATATTTTCATGTAAGTTTAAGAAATATATTAAAATATGAAATCTCCTTTTCCATTAGACTTCCTTTTCCTTTCATGTAAAGGGACTGTTGTTTCCTGCATATTGACTTTGTAGCCATCTGCCATACTAAAGCCTCTTATGGTTTCTTCTGCATTTTGCAGGTGTTAAATCACATCATCTGCAAATAGTGACAGTCTTGCCATCCTCTTTGTAATACTTGTGTTTTATTCTCTTATTCACACGGCACTTAGACACTAGATTACAGGAGCAGCAGGTGGCATCTTTGTCTTGTGGCCAACCCTTGAGGGAAGTGTGCTGGTGTTCCACCACTGACCTGAACCTTGGCCAGGCAGTGTGGTATTTTAACTCACCTCTGGTATCTCTGACAAATACTTGCCTGTCCTAGACCTGGTTACATGCAACAGACACACCCAGCTGTCTCATTGCTTTTCTCTTACCTAGCACTCAGTTCTCCTTCTAAAGAAGTGACTTCAGCCTTTTGGCCAAAGTCATCATCTTCCAGGAATTCACCAGAATGACCAACAGCACAAAGGAAAAGAGGAGAGGCACCTGCTTTGTGTTCTGTAGGTCTCTTAGAAAACACGGATCCGTTCCTTTGGCCACATATGTGCGAATCCACAGAAAAGGTAATATTGTGGACATCAGGGAACTTGACAACTTGTGGGCGCTGTTGACAGTGGAATACCCCCAAATGTTCCCATGGCAAGACTAGAAGAGTCCACAGCGTGGCCTGACGTACTGTTGGGATTGTGGCAAGCAAGCAAGTTAAGGATATGGTTCCTGCCAAGACAATTAATGTCCACTAGACAGCTTCCTGAAACATGGGAAGGGAAATGATCGGAAAAAGAAGGAAGCCAAAGGGGAAGGTACTTGGGTTCAACTGAAGCTCTAGCTGGCTCCACCCAGAGAAACAAACTTTGCAGAAACCTGCAGAAAAGAGCTTGAGCTGCTGGAACCCATTCGCTGTGAATTTAGGGCATAACAGGTGTAAAAAAAAATAAAAGGTCTCTGGACTATAAAAAACAAAGAAAAAGAAGTGACTTCAAGAACATTAAAAGCATTTTTATTGTAGTATTGTTGATGTACAATATTATGCAAGTGTACAATGTATTGATTCACAGTTTTTGACCATTATACTCCAATTGTCCTTACTATAAAATATTGGCTATATTCCTCATGTTGTACAATATATCCTTGTAGCCTATTGCTTTCATACATAATAGTTTGTACCTCTTAATCCCCTAACCTTTATTGCTTCTGCCTCTGCCCCTCTCCCCGCTGGGAACCACCAGTTTGTTCTCTGTATCTGGGATCGGTTTCCGTTCTCTTGTATTCACTACTTTAACTTTCAAATTCCACATGTAAGTGACACACAGTATTTCTGTCTGACTTAATTCACTTAGTGTTAAGTGACTTGCCCTGCAAGTTCATCTGTGTTGTTGCAGATGGCAAAAATTTCCTTCCTTTTTATGGCTGAGTAGTATTCCATTGCGTGTGGATCACACGCACCGCATCTTTCAAGAACAGTTTCCGAACCCTATGTGTCTGTCTGCACAGTCTGGACGCTGCTGATGGAGCGCCCTGTGTTGATGGACATCTTCTGTGTCTGCTCTGTCCCTTGTGATAGCCGCTGAGCATTTGAGACGTGGGTGTGACTGTGAAGCTAAATTTTATTTCATTGAAATTAATTAATTTAATTAAAATTAATTTAAATCATGATCAACTATTGAGCACTTAAAATGCAGCTAGTGCCGCTAAGGAACTGAGCTCTTAATTTTGCTACGTTTAATTTATTGTTTTATTTTTATTTTTTTTATGTTAAGACTATGCTTCCTGGCACATGGGTTCCTAGTTCCTCGACCAGGGATTGAACCTGTGCGCCCTGCTGGGGAAGCACCGACTCTTAATGACAGGACCACCAGGGAAGTCTCTTAGTTTAGCTGAAATAGCCGCCTGTGGCTATTGGCTCCAGCAGTGGGCAGCACCGGTTCTTCCATCATGAATGACATGAAAGGCTGGGACGTGAGCGTGGAAAGGACCCGGCAGCCCCGCTGTGCCCGGAGGGGTGGCGGATGGCCTCGGAGCGTCACACGGCACGTTCGTGGTTAAACAGGAGAAGCCAGGCTCCCTGTTCTCGTCTCTGGCTTTTCTCACTGTGCTCGACCCTCCTCTCAACTCCTCCCTTCCCACGTCCCTTCTTCAAATGACAGCTGAAGTCCAGGTGTGTACCGACTTACACACCTTTGATAAACACATCTTAACCCACTGACTTCTCCACTAAGTCTGGAGAAGTCTGGCTTCGGGGCTGGTGCAGATGTAGAATTTTCAGCTGTGTGGTCTTGCCCTGCAGGGCCAAGGCTCTGTCGTGAGAAGGGCAGGTGCAGTGGGCCTGGCCACAGCCCAAGGCGGTGAGTCCAGGTACTGTGTCTGGCCTCTCTGCTGGTGGGATCAGAACATCCTTAGACACCTGAGGATGTCTAAGATGCTCCGGCATCCTCAGGAACACTCATTCTGTGCCCTTTCAGTTCACATTGTCTTCTGGTCCCTTCCTTAAAAGATTGTAAACATCGGTGCTTCCAGCATGACAGCAGGGCATTGCTCCCCACCCCTTGGCTAATCTAAACCTTAAGAGAACTCATGTCCTGCAAGTCAAGGAGGGGGATAAAGAAAGCAGAGCCTTCGAGAAGGCCCTCAACCGGGGACTCCAGGGTAGAGGGAGGACCTCTGAGTCTTGAAGGGCCCCACAGCCTTGTTCTTGAGGCCCTTGGAATTCTTGCCGCCTCTGCCAGCCCCTTTTCTTCCCCAGGGGTTCCTGGTCAGTCACTCAGGGTCACTGCTGGGGTCCTCCTTAGCTGGCCCCTCTAGCCGCTCATTCAATGGAGGCAGGAGGGTCACACCCAGGAAGGAACTCTTTTTTTTAAAAAAAAATTGTGGACGTTCAGTTGATTCACAGTGAGGTGTTAGTTTCAGGGGAACAGCAAAGCGAGTCAGCCGTGTATCACATGCATACATGAGGGTGGCAGTCCAGTAACTCAGCCGTCTCTGACTCTTGCGACCCCCTAGACTGTAGCCCACCAGGCTCCTCTCTCCGTGGGGTTTCCCAGGCAAGAATCTTGGGATGGGTTGCCATTTCCTCCTCCGGTGGATCTTCCCAACCCAGAGATCAAACCCAATCTCCTATATTACAGGCGGACTCTTTACCGCTGAGCCCCCAGGGAAGCCCATGCATATGCATATATCCACTCTTCTTTTTTTAGATTCTTTTCTCACATAGGCCATTACAGAGTATTGAGGAGTGTTCCCCATGCTCTACAGCATGTCCTTATGAGGTACCTGCTTTATTTGTAGTAGTCTGTATGTGTTGATCCCAAATCTTCCAGTTTATTCTTCCCTGCCTCTTTACCAGGCCTCCCTCTGGTGGCTGAGACAGTAAAGAGTCGCCTGCAATGTGGGAGACCTGGGTTCAATCCCTGGGTTGGGAAGATACCCTGGAGAAGGGAAAGGCTACCCACTCCAGTATTCTGACCTGGAGAATTCCATGGACTGTGTATAGTCCATGGGGTCACAAAGATTCGGACACAACAGAGCGACTTTCACTTCACATATATATATATATGTTATCATCTTAGAAAGGCTTCCCTTGTGGCTCAGCTGGTAAAGAATCCAGCTGCAAATGCGGGAGACCTGGATTTGATCCCTGGGTTGGGAAGATCCCCCAGAGAAGGGAAAGGCTACCCACTCCAGTATCCTGGTCTGGAGAGTTCCATGGACTGTGTAGTCATGGGGTCACTGGAAGGAACTCCCCCCTTTCTCTGGTCACTGTCAGCTTAGTTGTTCAGAGTGAAGGACTGCCTGGGGTCCAGCCCAGCTCTGCCCCTCCTTCCATGAGGCCAGGCCACGCTCCACCCGCTCTGTGCCTCAACTTGCCTGCCTGAAAAATGGGGGTGGTCACCCTCAGGGCCCCTCCCAGGGCTCCCAGTGAGGAACGTGTGAGTCCCTAGATGGAGCGAATTCCGATGGCCTGCCTTGCCAGGACACCATCCACAGAGGGTCACTCTTCTTTACACGGGAGATGTGATGGCTCTCCCTGTCCTGAGAGCAGGTGACCTCCCCCCCAGGCCCAGTCCCCCTCTGCCCCTCCAGGGAAGCTCTAGATGCAGATTTGGGGAGCACTTCCTGGATATATGCGGACGGCTGAACCCCCTGGCCCCAGAGAGTCTCCTTTGCTGGCTGCATCACACGTGCGACCCGGCTTGGTGGAGGGGTGGCTGGTGTGTCTGACCGCGGGTCCCAGCCCCTCAGGGTGGCTGGTCCTGCCCCCGTGACCCCCGTGTGAGCTGCTGGGGTGTCAGCTCCTCAGGTGGGAGGAGGGCCTGCCTCCTGGAAGCCTGATCACACCCCCCACACCCCTCGGCCCAGGCTTCCAGAGTGGCTCCGATGACAGCACCCACCCGCAGAGCCTGGCCCCACACGCTGGAATTTGCGATGAATACATGGCTTGTGTACCCTCATCGCAGAGTCAGTAATTTGCTAAAAGGTCAAACTCAGCTTGATCAGAACACAGCATATCTAGGATTCTAGTCCTTCTGTTGCTCCATTTCCCCCCCGCCCCCATGATCAGGGAAAAATCTTGGAGAACTCTCTTAAAAACTGGGCAACTTTTCCTCCCCCTGGGATGACCTTTTCCCCTGCCTCTCAGCACCATACAGAGAAGGGAAATGGAGCCCCGGTGACCTGACCCACTGTCTACACAGCACCTACTATGTGCCAACGCCCAGAGCAAGGGGCGCACCTGGGGGTGCTGACGCGAATGCTTGTGTGGTGTGTATTCCACACCAGGCACTGTAGTACATGCTTAGCAACATGGATGGGTTGCATCCTCTCACAGACCCGGGCGGGAGATGCTGTTCTTGTTCCCATTTGATAGATGCAGGCACTGAGGCCAAGAAGCCTGCTCATCGCTGCGCAGCTAAATTGGGGTGGGGGCTGGACTTGAACCCAGAGTCTGGGTTCTTAACCACTCCCCACTCACCCCAACCGCCTCTCTGCTCTGGTCCCTCACTTTGCCTGAAGCCAGCATCCCTGGGAGGTACTCACTTGCTGTGTGAAGATGCTGAGGCCTGGAGAGTCAGTGTACAGGCCAGTAGCCCGCCTGGGGTTCGGACGCCACACCCAGGGCCCTGACTGCAAGCCCTGCTCCTCGCTGGCGCCTAGAGGCTTTGCCAGTCCCAGCCCCTGGACCCTGCCCTCCTGCCCCCTCACATCACCCATCCAGTTGAGTGACTTCAAGGGGCTCCAGGCTCCCCTAAAGGGAGCACCTCTCTGCTCCTCTTTCCCACAAAACATTCTCATCTTCTTTCTTTCTTTCTTTAGCTGCATCTCTGACTACGAAATTGTTCTGTCTTCCCACACGCGTGTTGATTGGTCATGTTTCCCCTAGCTTATTTCCTCTGGACAGTTCTTATCATTTGCCTGTTCAGCTGCTGGACTGTTTGTTTTAAGCAGGTCCGCTGTCTGACTCAAGGGTCAGGACTGAAATTCCCCTGAGTCCATCAGTCGATACATAACATCTCTGCCCCTCTTCTGGCCTGCAGTGACTCTGAAAATAATCACGTGTCCTTGGTGCTGAGTAAGGGGATGAGAAGGTAGACTGTGTCCATCCCCCAGCCCTCCAGCCTCACAATCATAAACCAAGGGTAGGGACTTCCCTGGTGGTCCAGTGGTTAAGACTCCATGCTTTTCCTGCAGGCAGTGCGGATTCCATTGCTGGTCGGGGAGCTAAGGTTCTGTATGCCATGTGGTGCAGCCAAAAAAAAAAAGGCAACAATATAAACAAAAAACCAAGTGTAGAGTGGCAGTGTTTTTCTTGCATGGAGGTCGAGGCTACACCTGGTTCCTCCTGTCTGGGGCCTAGCAGGCAGGAACCTTCCACAGGCGTCCATCAAGGGAGTAACTGGGCAACTCCCATGTATTAGATGGGAAGACCCAAGAAAACAGAAACTGGCCCAGAACTTCCACGAGAGAGGAGAACACCCACAGCAGTTTTCTCCTTGGTTTCCCAGACATTTCGCCATTTCTGTATTCACTGAACCCTATCTCATATTCTGAAAACCATGCACACCTGTTCTCTGGGTACATCTCACTGAGGCCCAGTTCCCCCAGTCTCTGGGAGGCTCTGTGTCCATGTCTACAAAACCCACACAGTTATTCCAGTTTAGGCTGCCTCTCCCCCCATCCCTTGCCTAAGAGAGAAGGCAAGTGGGTTCACGCATGAGGACCTTCCCATCCTTACAAGACAGCAGTAACGCCAGCTCGCTTAGCATCCCTTCATAACTTCCCTTTTAAAAGGAAGCTAGTGATTTGATGTCGTACCTCAGCCCATGTCACCAGCCGAGTATTATTCGTAACTAGTGTTTTATAATCTGTGGTGATGCATCCGGGCATCTGTCCTGCGAGGGTGAGCTTTGCATGTGGTAAACACAGGTTGTGCCTTGTCCAATAGCCATAGGCACTCTGCAAGCACGCAGTTGACAGGTAGGAGGGTGCATTAGCTTTGTGTCGAAACACACAAAACCGCCAGTATCTGAGCATTTTTTTTTTAATCTAAAATTGTTGATGCCTCACTATCACACCTCCCTCTATGATCAGGTTCCTCGTATGAAACCGTCTCAGTGACCTTCTCTGCAACTGGAGCAGGATCGAGATCCTCATATGAAGACCTGGTCCATATAAACTCAAGTTAGGTTTTATTGAAATCTCAGTGAGGGAAAATTCAGCTCATTTCGGAGAGAAGGCCAGCGTCCAGCCCTGGTACGTGACTGTGCTTTTGGGCCCCTGTGTGGCGAAGGCCCCTCTCCTTAGAACCCAGAGCTCGATCCTGTCTTCATGCTCCTGTGAGAGTGTGCTCAGTCCCTCAGCCTGTCTGACTCTGTCCAGTCCCACGTACTGTACCCCACCAGGCTCCTCTGTCCCTGGGATTCTCCAGGCAAGAATACTGGAGGGGGTTGTTGTTTCCTCTGCCAGGGAATCTTCCCGGTCCAGGGATCGAAGCTGCATCTCCTGCGTTGGCAGGCAGGTTCTTTAACCACGAGGGCCACCAGGGAAGCCCCTCTTCATGCTCCCAGATGCCCTTGAAAGGAGCAGCACCACAGCCCTTTCCCAGGTCCTCCTGGAGCCCAGTCAAGTCAGGCTGGTGAGGTTTTCCTGTGATTGAAGATTGACGTCGCCTAGTGATCACTAAGTGTGTAGAAGTCACATAGGAAAAACTCGTCAGGGATGAGACAGCCTCAGCCCAGAAAACGTTCCTTCTTGGGATCAGGAAACACAAGGAAGAGACGATTGGGTCCTGTTCGCTTTTTAAGGCTCCGGATGGCCCCAGAGAGACAGTTTAGATAGAAAAAGCAGGTTGAGGATCTGGTGAATGAGTGTGGGAAAAACTGTCCCACTGTGTTGAAAGTGAAGTCGCTCAGTCGTGTCTGACTCTTTGCCACCCCATGGACTGCAGCCCACCAGGCTCCTCCATCCATGGGATTCTCCAGGCAAGAGTACTGGAGTGGGTTGCCATTTCCTTCTCCAGGGGATCTTCCCGACCCGGGTCTCCTGCACTGCAAGCAGATTCTTTACCATCTGTGCCACCCCCTCCCCCACCCCGGCATTGTGTTGACCTGCCAACTAATCCTGGAGCTGGGAAAATGGGACTTACCCCTCCCCCAACCCCACCCCAAATGTTCAGCACCTCCCGATGCAGTGTTGTATTCAGAAGAACAGCAGCCTAAAGACTGATCCTTGGGTTTTATCAAATCTTTTTTTAGCCCCTGAGTCGGGGGACAGTGCCAGCTGGTGTGGCCATGTGCTTGGGCATCATCAGTTCAGTTCAGTTCAGTTCAGTTGCTCAGTCGTGTCCAACTCTTTGCGACCCCATGGACTGCAGCACATCAGGCCTCCCTGTCCATCACCAACTCACGGAGCTTACTCAAACTCATGTCCGTTGAGTCGATGAAGTCATCCAACCATCTCATCCTCGGTTGTTTCCTTCTCCTCCCACCTTCAATCTTTCCCTGCATCAGGGTCTTTTCCAGTGAGTCAGTTCTTCACATCAGGTGGCCAAAGTACTGGAGTTTCAGCTTCAGCATCAGTCCTTCCAATGAATATTCAGGACTGATTTCCTTGCAGTCCTGGATCTTCTTGCAGTCCAAGGGACTCTCAAGAGTCTTCTCCAACACCACAGTTCAAAAGCATCAATTCTTCGATGCTCAGCTTTCTTTATAGTCCAACTCTCGCATCCATACATGACTACTGGAAAAACCATAGCCTTGACTAGCCGAACCTTTGTTGACAAAGTAATGTCTCTTTTAATATGCTGTCTAGGCTGGTCATAACTTTCCTGCCAAGGAGTAAGCATCTTTTAATTTCATGACTGCAGTCACCATCTGAAGTGATTTCGGAGCCTAAAAAAATAAAGCCTGACACAGTTTCCACTGTTCCCCCATCTATTTGCCATGAAGTGATGGGACCATTTGCCATGATCTTAGTTTTCTGAATGTTGAGCTTTAAGCCATCACCCTGCACTAATGAAGGTGGGGCTGTCTGGGGAGGGAAGCCCGAGTTGTATGAGAGAGCTGCCTGCAGGTGGGGCCAGCAGGGATGGGGTCTGGGCTCCTCCTGACACCTAGGTGCAATGCCAACCTGGCGTTTCCCCCCTTCTTCCTCCGTGTCCGCTCCACTCCCTGGCCCCCATAAGCAGCACTTCTCTTCTGGATGAAAGTTGAGACATTAGGGTGAACTGGATTGTTTTTCTCAGGTTTCCTGACTCCCCAGAGTTTTTCTTTCATCTGTTGATAAAGGAAGATTAGGTCAAGATGATGAGCTTTGAAAGCCTGGCAGAGGGAGCAAGGGGGTCAGAGAGAGTGTTCTCGACTCCTGGTGGCATTTTTACAGGTAGATTCCTGGTCTTGCTGCAGCTTTGCTGTGTAAACCACCTGTGTCGTAGCGGGGGTGAAGGGGAGCGGGTGGGTTACATGAGACGGTGGCTTTTTCTACCAACTTGTGTCCACTGAGGGCCATTTGGGTTTTCATTAAAGACCCTGATGCTGGGAAAGATTGAGGGCAGGAGGAGAAGGGAACGACAGAGGACAAGATGGTTGGATGGCATTACCGAGTCAACAGACATGAGTTTCAGTAACTCCAGGAGCTCGTGATGGACAGGGAGGCCTGGTGTGCTGTGGTCCATGGGGTGGTGAAGAGTCGGACATGACTGAGCGACTGAACTGAACTGAACTGAACTGAACTGAACTGACCATCGTTAAGATCCAAGTTGTGGGATCTTGAACCCTTTAAGTAGATCAATTAATTGAATTGGAATTCAGCAGCATTTAAATGACTAAAAACTCTATTTAGTCTCCAGGTAGTTGTGTTTGAAGCTCAGCTTTGATTTCCATCCCTTTCTTCACATCCTCCAGGATTTCCCTGTCTCCAGTGTCAAGGGGTATCCCTGCATTGACCAGTCCGTCTCTGCTGCCTCCATGGGTCACCAGGCCTTTGCTCTCACTCTTCCCTCCTCTTGGAGGAGTTTTCTTTCAGAAAGCATAGCTGGCTTCTCATGTCCTCTGGGTCTTGGCTTACCTGTCATCATCTCAGGGAGCAGGTCCCTGTCCATCCTGTTTCAACTGCACACCCCCCGCCCCCGCACATCTTCTGTTCCCCTCACTTTGTTTTCCATTGTCCTGCTTCTCACACGCCACATGTCTTACTTATTGTTTATCATCCACTTCTTCCTATCTGCCTGTGAACTGTGCATGGGTGGAGGTTTGTTTCAGGTTGTTCACCGCTATGTCTGTGTCCCCCACTCCTAGAGCTGTGGGAGGTACACAGTAGGTGCCTACATCAGTACATATCAAGTGAGGAAAGGAATCCTCCAGACAGATTTCCTATGCCTGGTGTCAGCTGGGCAGCGGCCAGGAGGTAAGCCCTGGGCTTGACTCGCTGTTGATGCCACACACGTCATAAGGAGCTTCCCTGGTGGCTCAGATGGTGGAGGGTCTTCCTGCAGTGCAGGACACCTGGGTTCGATCCCTGGGTTGGGAAGATCCCTTGGAGGGGGGAATGGCAACCCACTCCATTATTCTGGCCTGGAAATCCCATGGACAGAGGAGCCTGGTGGGCTACAGTCGACGGGGAGGCAAAGAGTCGGACAGGACTGAGCGAGGTCACTTTCACTTCTTCATGAGGAGAGAACTTCTGTGTGTCCTGTTTCTTCTGCTGAGCGCCGCACAGGCGTCACGTGGACACACATTGTAAGGGTGCAGATGGATGACTTTTTTACTAAACAAGCAAATCTTTATCATCACCTCCCACCCAGATCATAACAGAATATTATTGTGCCCAGAAATTTCTAGACCATCCAAATCCTGATCACCTTATCACACAACTGTAGTTGGCTAGACAGGCTTTATGTCTTCACGAGGACTCAGTTTTTCTTATCCACGAGATTCCTAGCTTCTCAAGTGTAGGAGACGAGGCCTCCAGTCCTTTTGTAACCATCCTCGAGGACTTGCCCAGAGGGACAGACCAGCCTTCGGCCCTGGCTCTGCCATCGGAGGAAGCGTTGGCTAAAATCCTCTGGTCCTGGCACACCAGAATGCTGTCGGGTGCTAGGCGCTGGTCTTGTGCTGGGAAGGGGGAGGTTTGTTAACCGGAAAGAGCATGTGTCGGGATAATTTGGAGATAAGACTCAGTCGAAGGGTACAGTTTAGAAAGGGAATTGAGAATGTTTTTTTCCTGAGTTTGAGTTCTCAGCCTCTTTTAGATCAGAGTCCTGAGGTTGCTGTCTTATGTGGCCTGCTCATCAGACATTCATTTATTCATTTGCCCAGCCAATATTTTCTCAACTCTTCTGGCCATGTCCTCAGACCCAGGGGACAACCGAGCCATGCTTTGGCCATCAGGGGATGGACCTTTGCATGGCAGAGACAGCTCATCTTTTTTATTTATTAGATATTCTAAAAGTCATTTATTTGGCTGTGTCGGTTCTTAGTTGCATCATGCCGGATCGTTCATTGCAGCGCATAGATTCTCTAGCTGTGGCTGGAGGGCTTCAGAGCACGCAGGCGCAGAGCAGTAGTTGTGGTATGTGGGCTTAGTTGCTCCCCTGCATGTAGGATCTTAGTTGCCTGACCAGGGGTTGTACCCGCGTCCTCTGTATCACAAGGCAGATTTTTAACCATCGGACCACCAGCGAAGTCCTCAGATCATTTTTAAATGTCTTGGTTATCGATTGTGGTTTCTGCTATAAGTAAAGCAAATGAGGAGCTTTGAGGAGCAGGGACAGGAAGGATTTAATGGGGGCCCAGAAGGTTCTCTGAGGAGGTGACATCTAAACTGAGGTCTGAGGAAGCAAATAGTTCCAGGCAGGGGGCTGCCTGGTGCAGAGGCCTCAGCAGAAAGAATGGGGGACCTTCACACAGGAAGCTGGTGTAAACAGAAAGTGGTAAGCAAAGGAAAATGATTAAGTGTTGAAATCCTGAATATTCATTGGAAGGACTGATGCTGAAGCTGAAGCTCCAATATTTTGGCCACCTGATGCAAAGAACCGACTCATTAGAAAAGGCCCTGATGCTGGGAAGGATTGAAGGTGGGAGGAGAAGGGGATGACAGAGGATGAGATGGTTGGGTGGATCACCGAGTCAATTTACATGAGTTTAAGCAAGCTCTGGGAGATGGTGATGGACAGGGAAGCCTGGCATGCTGCAGTCCATTGGGTCGCAGATAGTCAGACACAACTGAGCAACTGAGCAACAGAGTTTTGAAAAGTGTTTGCTGGACTTCTGTATTAGTTAGGACTCTCCAGGGAAGCAGAACTCAGAGGAGAGATCAGTATCTATAGGAAGACCTCAGACAGTGTGGGTCTCATTCCAGACCCTTAGATGTAAAGTGAATTATTGCAATAAAGCAAGTCACATGAATGTTTTGGTTTCCCGGAGCACGTAAAATTAATGTTCACATCACTCTGTAGTGGTAATAATAGTAACAACTGTGCAATACCATTATATCTAAAAAAAGTCATACCCTAATTAAAAAATACCTTTTTGCTAAAAGATGTTAACCATCATCTGAGCCTTTGGTGAATCATAGTTGTAACAATACAGGTCACCCATCACAGATACCATAACAAACATAATAATAATGAAAAGTTGGCAATATTTCAAGAATTACCAAAATGTGACACAGAGACACAAAATGGGCAGACGCTGTTGGGAAAGTGGCACCAGTAGCTTGCTGGAGGCAGGGTTGCCACACCTGCGATTTCTGGAAAAGTGCTGTGCTCTGCTCAGTCGCGTCAGTCGTGTCCAGCTCTGTGTGACCCCGTGGACTGCAGCCCACCAGGCTCCTCTGGCCATGGGATTCTCCAGGCAAGAACACTGGAGTGGGTTGCCATGCCCTCCTCCAGGGGATCTTCGTGACGCAGGGACTGAACCCAGGTCTCCTGCATTGCAGGTTTATTCTTTACCCTCTAAGCCACCAGAGAAGCCCTCCCCCGACAAAAAAAAAAGTGCAGTCGCTTCAACGCGCAGTAAAATGTCTCCTTGCTCTTGTGTGTGGCTTATGCTGTCTGTGAATAGAAGCAAGCTACTCTGCACCTCCGCAGTTACAGTGGCCATGCGCAGAGGTCAGCTCCACAGAGAGCTTCCTTGACTCTCTGGGTAGAGCAGCACGCGGTCCCCTGCCCCTCCCATCTGTCCTCACGGTTGTCTTCAGACAGCTCTGTAAGAGCCTAAACCATTGCCCTTCCAGCTCACACCACTAAAGGCATGTTCACTAAAGGCATGTCAAAGCATGACCCTCACATAAGACCTAATGCCACATATCTACACGAGGCTCTGGGGACTCGTGCCTGGTGTGTGTTTAATTTTTGTCATTGGCATTCCGGATGCTCTTATGAAGCCTCTGATGAAAGTCAGGCTTAGAAAGCGTAGACGTCTCTCTTCAAAAAAGACTGTATCCCCAGGCAGGCAGGTACTTGCTTCTGCAGTGGTTTGAGGAAGCTTGGCCTGTGAGCATTTTTAAAAATTTCTAAGCACATGATCCAAAGCTAAAAACAACTTATGATCTTTTCAATATTTACCTCCTTTGGGCTGATGTCTTCTGCATCCTTTGTAATTTTCCCCCTGCCTGTCCCTAATTACACCAGCTCACCTAGCAATTTGATGAACATCTTAATGGGTGTTCATATCAATGGGATTATATTTCATAGGGGAATGTAATTTTCCACTGCAGTCAGCGATGAAAGAAGAGGAGGTCAGTAAAAGAAAACCTTTTGCAAGAAGGATGTATTTGAGGAGTTTTTCAGAAGAACACACTATAATTATGAAGTTTTATTTTTACTGAACAATTTTTAAAAAAAAAAACAATGTCTGTTTTCTTAAATTTGGTAGAAGCATCAGGAAAGAGAAATACTTTTGATATTGAAAGGCTTGTTTTTTCATCATTATTTTGCTGTGAGATTTTTTTGGTGCATTCATCCTGAACAAGAGAGACATTTGGGATATTTCAAGCTAACTGAGTTTCTGATTTTCTGTTTAGGTTCTTAATGTCCTATGAGGGCTGGGCAGGGATATAAATTGAGATTTCTTGAAATAAGGTGTGACTTTTCTACGTTTAGAATTTGGGCAAAGATGGTGTTGCTCAGTTGCTAAGTCACTTCTGACTCTTTTTGACCCCACGGACTGCAGCACGCCAGCCTTCTCTGTCCTTCACCAACTCCCGGAGTTTACTCAAACTCATGTCCATTACGTCGGTGATGCCATCCAAACATCTCATCCTCTGTTGTCCCCTTATCCTCCTGCCCTCAATCTTTCCCAGCATCAGAGTCTTTTCCAATGAGTTGGCTCTTCACAATCAGGTGGCTTCAGCTTCAGCATCAGTTCTTTCAATTTGTATTCAGGACTGATTTCCTTTAGGATTCACTGGTTTGATCTCCTTGCAGTCCAAGGGACTCTCAAGAGTCTTCTCTAATACCACAATTGAAAAGCATCAATTCTTCACAATCAGGTGATGCTTCAGCTTCAGCATCAGTTCTTTCAATTTGTATTCAGGACTGATTTCCTTTAGGATTCACTGGTTTGATCTCCTTGCAGTCCAAGGGACTCTCAAGAGTCTTCTCTAATACCACAATTGAAAAGCATCAATTCTTCCGTGCTCAGCCTTCTTTATGGTCCAACTCTCACATCCATATGTGACTACTGGTAAAACCAGTAACTTTGACTATACGGACATTTGTCGGCAAAATGATGTGCCTGCTTTCTAATATATTGTCTAGGTTTGTTATAGGTTTTCTTCCAAGGAGCAGGCGTCTTTTTTCATGGCTGCAGTCACCATCTGCGGTGATTTTGGAGCCCAAGAAAATATAGTCTGTAACTGTTTCCATAGTTTCCTCATCTGTTTGCCATGAAGTGATGGGACTGGATGCCATGATCTTCGTTTTTTGGATGTTGAGTTTTAAGCCAGCTTTTTCACTTGGCAAAGGTGAAACTCAATAAACTGTTGCCTGCTGGTGGGCAGCAGGCTGGGCATTCCAGAGGATTCTTGCAAGCTGTCTCTGAGCAGCCCTGTCCTTGGGAATCCAGACAGGAGCCGGGGCCACTGCCCCCCCTCAGCAGGAAGTTCAAAGGAAAGTTGTCCTGGGGTAATTAGGAATAAACAGGTAGCTCTCGGTTAAACCTCTTAATCTATTTATCTTTGTGTGTGTGTGTGTATTTGTTTTGTTTGTTTGTTTGCACCAAGCAGCATGCAAGATCTTAGTTCCCCAACCAGGGATCGAACCCGTGGCCCTCACAGTGGATGCGCAGAGTCTTAACTCCTAGAACACCTGGGAAGTCCCTATAGTTTGGTTTTTTAATGGTCAGCCTTCAGGTCTTCACAGTGGCTGACCCGGTCACTGATTCTCTATATAAGTGTGGTTAAGTTTATCCACCTACAGAGATTCAAACAACATAGAGGCTCTGGGTATTTGACAGGGCTGCCGTATCCAAGTGCCACAGACTGGGCAGCTTAAACAATAGACGCTTACTGTCTCGCAGCTCTGGAGGCTGGAAGTCCAAGCTCAAGGTGCCGGCAGGTTTGGTTTCTCCCGAGGCCGCTCTCCTTGGCTTGTAGATGGCTGTGCCTTCACATGGCCTTGGCCTTGTGCATGGTCTATGTCCTAATCTCCTCTTCTGATAAGGACACCAGTCAGATTGGGTTAGGGCCCACCCCAAAGGTCTCATTTTACCGTAATCACCTCTTTAAAGACCCTATTTCCAAATATAGTTACATTCAGAGGTACTAGGAGTTAGGGCTTCAACATATGAATCTGGGAGGTAAGTCACAGTTGAGCCAATAACGCTATTAGTGTGTGTGTGTGTGTTTCCCTGATGGCTAGTGGTAAAGAATCAGCCGGCAATGCAGGAGACACAAGAGATGGGGGCTCACTCCCTGGGTCAGGAAGATCCTCTGGAGAAGGAAATGGCAACCCGCTCCAGTATTCTTGCCTGGAAAATTCCAAGGACAGAGGAGCTTGGCAGGCTACTGTCCATGGGGTCGCAAAGACTCAGACACGACTGAGCAACTCAGCACCCACACACACTGTTATTGTAATCTTCCCTCTCCAGCTGAAACAGAGAGTGGGATGGTGGTTGGAAGGTGTGGAGGAGATGGGGAGGTGTTGGTCAAAGGCACACACTTTCAGTTATGAGATGAGTGACTTCTGGGGACCTAACGTACAGGATGGTGACTGTGGTTGATATTTGTGTTTTTGAAATGCGTTAAGAAAATAGACCTTAAGTGTTCTCATCACATGCATGAAAGAGGAGGGGTAACTCTGTGACGTGACGGATGTGTTAACAGACTTCATTTTCAGTGATTTTTGTCATGTGTAACAGGATTGCCATCTGGGAATGACCGCTCTTTTTCTTTGGGGCTCTTGGCTTCTAGGCTCAGAATTTAGCAACTGGCGAGAACCAGGGGAGAAGCAGGGACTGGCAGGGGAGGGAATTTCCTCTTTTCTCCTCCTTCTGCTTCTTCCTCTTATTTTTCTTCTTCCATTTGAGGAAACTTTTCAAGTAAGAGGGAAGAAGGGGGTATGAATAATCCTTTCTCAGATTGGCAAGATCTTTTAAGGGGTGATACCAATGCATCTTTTGACTGTCCGAGGTATTCATTTTTATTTTGTTCTGTTTTTAAGAAGACTTTATTCCCTGCCTCCCTTGCTCCACCCCAGTCCTGAGCTCTCTGAGCAGAGGCAGTCGGGATCCTAGAAACAGCGCCCTGATTTGACTGGGATGTTAGAACTGGCACCTTTCAGTTCTAAGATGCTGTGACGAAATGATGAAAGTGAAAGTGTTAGTCGCTCAGTTGTGTCCGACTCTTTGCGACCCCATGGTCTGTAGTCCTCCAGGCTTCTCTGTCCATGGAATTCTCCAGACAAGAATACTGGAGTGGATTGCCATTTCCTCCTCCAGGGGATCTTCCAGGCCCAGGGATCGAACTCGGGTTCTCCTGCACTGCAGGCAGATTCTTTACCCTCTGAGCCACCAGGGCAGCCCGACAAAATGACGCAGGAGGCACAGACCCTGGTTCCTTGCCCTCTCCCGCCTGGGTGCATGTTTGGTTGCTGTTTCCCACAGAGACCAAGACAAGTCTTGGACAGCTCTAGGACAAGATGTCTCTAGAAGGGTTGAGAACTCCAGACTCACTGCTCAGCATTTTTATTCTTTTCCTCTGTCCTTCTTCTGCTGCTGCTGCTGCTAAGTCACTTCAGTCGGTCCGACTCTGTGTGACCCCACAGACGGCAGCCCACCAGGCTCCCCTGTCCCTGGGATTCTCCAGGCAAGAACACTGGAGTGGGGTGCCATTTCCTCCTCCAATGCGTGAAAGTGAAGTCACTCAGTTGTGTCCGACTCGTAGCGACCCCATGGACTGCAGCCCACCAGGGTCCTCCATCCATGGGATTTTCCAGGCAAGAGTACTGGAGTGGGGTGCCATTGCCTTCTCTGGTTCTTCTCCTAGTACTGGCTTAAAAACTGTATTTGAAGTTTTGGCCTGACACTCCCCTCTGTCCTCCTTCCCTGTCCTGTTCACAAATGTCCCCTGTGTCGCTGGCCTTTCTCTGCTCTTCCACGGCTCACAGTAATGTTTTAGACCCGTGTAAAGGTGACGCTAGGGGTGGTGGGAAGCTCCCAGGTCTCAGGCTTCAGACCCAAAGGGCCAGGGATTGGGGGTCTCTGCTCTGTACAACCTCAGTCAAGACATTTAGCCTCTGTGCGGTTGGATTCTCTCATCTGTTGTTGTTATTCAGTGGCTCAGTCATGTCTGACCCTTTGCAACTCCATGGACTTGCAGCACACCAGGTTTCCCTGTCCTTTACCATCTCCCAGAGTTTGCTCAAACTCATATCCATCGAGTGGGTGATGCCATCCAATCATTTCATCCTCTGTCATCCCCTTCTCCTCCCGCCTTCAGTCTTCCCCAGCATCAGGGTCTTTTCCAATGAGTCGGCTCTTCCCATCAGGTGGCCAAAGTGTTGGAGCTTCAGCTTCAGCACCAGTCCTGTCAATAAATATTCAGTGAAAGTGAAAGTCGCTCAGTCGTGTCTGAGTCTTTGAGACCCGATGGACTATATAGTCCATGGAATTCTCCAGGTCAGAATACTGGAGTGAGTAGCCTTTCCCTTCTCCAGTAAATATTCAGGGAGTGGGGCAAATTCTGTTACATCTCTTAGGATCAGAGTGAGGCTCTCACAACAGTGAGCGGCCTAAGAGAAGACTCCAGAGCCTAGCTGGGCGCTTGGGGCCGTGAGGAGCACAGGCGGTCACCCTCATCCCCACCCCCCACCCCATCACCTCCCTGACCTCAGTTGTTGGGAGCTCGCCACCTCCCCTGCTGCCTTCCTTTGCAAGCGCTGTCCTTCCAGCTGCCTCGAGCCGCAGCCCATAATTCCTGCAGCCCCGGAGGACGTGTCTGGATGGGAGCCCGTCAAGTGAGCTGCAGTGATATTTGAACATGAGCCCCGATCTGATTATTCCTCAGTCATTCAACCCCAGGCAAGAATGGATTCATACTTTCCACTGCCGCCTGCGCCAGCCGGTTTCCATATCAGCCAGAGCCTCAAGAAGATGGAAGGACACACTCTCATTCTTTCCATCCCCGCTGACCCGGCCTGCTGTCAGGGCAAATGCCAGCACGTTCAGCTAGAGGAAGTTGCAACTGCTGACCTGGGTCGGGCCGCCCGGCCCCCGCCGTGTCCAGCACCCTTGAAGAGAGATAAGCTATCTTTGGTTGTTCTAAAGCTGGACTCCGCCTTACCTGGGAAATGACCGGGGCCTGCTCCTTGCTCCTTGGGAATTCTTGGTCAGGAGCTTTCGTTTTTGAGCCATCGGTGCCTTGGGTCTAACGATGATGCAATGTGGCATTTCACCCCCTGTCCCATGGTGTTAGTTGTAAAGAGTGAGCTTGATAGCAAATTCCATATGGATTCTTCCCAAGAGCCCTGGGAGACAGATCGGTGGCTGTTATTTCTATCTTACAGAGTAGAAAGGCGGTTTAAAAGGGGAAAAAAAGGGAAGAAAGGCATTCTCCTGCTTGCTCGGGGTCATCATTGCAAACCAGTAGGCCCGAGTGGAATTAGAGTTCACGGCCCTGGACTTGCCAAACCCTCACCTCCCTGCTACGAGCCCAGGGACATTCGTTGCGGACATTCTATTTCAGTTTTAGAAAATTTCTTCAAGGGAAATGAGAGACGGGTCTATTTTAGGACCCCTGATTAAATTTCGTTTCATTCCGTTTTCTGTAAAGCAAAGAGTTATTCATCAGCAAGCATTAAGTGACGTCTGAGTAATGCAAGACCACTGTTAGGTTTGGGGGTCACGAGCATTTGTTAAATACATGCATTGAGTCATATGTTTTAAGAGCTGGGAGGGACTTAGTAATCATCTAATCTACTGGCTTGCAAATGTCAGTGACCTGTCCTCTGTCTTTAGCACTGCATTTCTTGTGGTTTTCTTTTCTTTTCTTTTTTTTTTTTTTAACTTTTTCGCTGCACCTTGAGGCATACAGGATCTTAGTTCCTTGACCAGGGATCCACCCCAAGCCCACCTGGACCCCCAGGGATGTCCCAGCACTGCATTTCTAACAAACTTCCCAAGTGGTTCCTAAGCTGCCAGCCGGAAAGTTGCTAAAGAACCCACCTTTGAGAATCACTAAGTACAAATCTTTCTTTTTGGCATTGGCCTGTTTATTTTTCTGCTCATCTGTTTTTGCTGTCCTTCAGGTAAGGAATCCAGGGCCCAAAAAGCTGAGCAACCTTGCCTGGGGTCGCACCACTCGGCAAGTGTCCGAGTTGGGACTGGAAACCCCGTTGTGGCGTCCCCAGGGCGTGAGCATAAGTGTGGCCCGACAGCATGGCTGGCCGGGGCAGGTGGCCAAGGCACTGTCTGCAGAGCCTCCCAGACCTCTCCTGGTGACGTGTGCCAGGCTCCGGCAGCATCACTCTGGCCAGGACGGGCCTCTCAGAGGACCCAGTGCGTTCAGGAGCTTCCTCCCCAGGCCTCTGGAAGCCTTGCCTGTGGGGCTGTCCAGAAAGCCTTCTCTGTCTCCGGGCAAGCCCACCTCCCTACGGCTGAGATGGGACGCACCAAGACCAGAGCAGGTGCCAGGGCTTAGCCTGGAAACAGAGCTGGTCTGTCCATTTTACCTGCTGGCCTGTGACTGCAGCCTGCCTGGGAACCCTACTGTTACACCCTCCGTTCACTTGTCATAGCCCATGCGTGTCCCTGGTCAGTGGCTTCCATTATATGGCCCATTTTATTTTATTAAAAACTTTTTTCTTCCAAATTTTTTAATAGATCTACATTTTTATTTTCTCATGGTCTTTAATACCACCAAAGCCCATTTCCATAAATAATTAAGATGATTATTAAAAATCATCAATATACATTATTTAGGTTGTCTTTCCCACATTTAAAACAATATTTAAATGTATACATTTTAAACCGAAGGATAATCGCTTTACAATATTGTGTTGATGCCTGCCAAACATCAACATCAATCAGCCACAGGTATATACCTATGTCCCCTCTCTCTTGAGCCTCCCTCCCACCTTCCTCGCCATCACACCCCTCTAGGTTGTTCCAGAGCCCCAGTTTGAGCTCCCTGTCTATTTTGCTGAGATGTAATCGGCACATAGCACTGTCTTAAGTTTCAGCTGTACAGCATCAAGATTTGATTTAATACATCATGGCATGATCACCAGAGTGTTTAGTGACTATCCATCATCTCATGCAGATACAAAATAAAAGAAAAAGAAAAAAAAAACATTTTTTCCCCTTGTGATAAGAACTCCTCGGGTTTACTCTTCATATATAACACGAGACAGTATGGATTATATTAATCATGTTGTGCATTGCATCATACTTGAAACAGCCCACTTATAAATGATTGTCTAGGCGACTCCAGGTGGGGCACTGGCTATCTAATTGCTAGTTTGGCTCAGTGGAGAGGTGATAAGAATACATAGTTTGGTCTGTCTCAGATTTCCAGGGAGTCTGGCTAATTGTTATGCAGAGCAGGAAACCTCCTAACCTATGATGTAATACATTTCTTAATTTCCTCCTGCAAGAGAATTCTGATGTCTTTCTTCCATCCCTCCTCCTTCCTGGAGTTTCTCAATCTAATATTCTAACTTATTTCCAGATCAAATCAGTTCAGTTCAGTTCAGTTCAGTTCAGTCACTCAGTCGTGTCCGATTCTTTGCGACCCCATGGACTGCAGCACTCCAGGCCTCCCTGTCCATCACCAACTCCCGGAGTTTACTCAAACTCATATCCATTGAGTCAGTTATGCCATCAACCATCTCCTCCTGTTTTCCTCTTCTCCTCCTGCCTTCAGTCTTTCCCAGCATCAGGGTCTTTTCCAAGGAATTGGCTCTTCGAATCAGGTGGCCAAAGGATTGGAGTTTCAACTTCAGCATCAGTCCTTCCAATGAATATTCAGGACTGATTTCCTTTAGGATGGACTAGTTGGATCTCCTTGCAGTCCAAGGGACTCTCAAGAGTCTTCTCCAACACCACAGTTCAAAAGCATCAATTCTTCAGTGCTCAGCTGTCTTTATGGTCCAACTCTCACATCCATACATGACTACTGGAAAAACCATAGCTTTGGCTAGATGGACCTTTGTTGGTAAAGTAATGTCTCTGCTTTGTAATATGCTGTCTAGGTTGGTCATACCTTTTCTTCCAAGGAGCAAGCATCTTTTAATTCATGACTGCAGTCACCATCTGCAGTGATTTTGGAGCCCAAGAAAATATAGTCTGTCACTGTTTCCACTGTTTCTTCATCTATTTGCCATGAAGTGATGGGACCAGATACCATGATCTTCGTTTTCTTAAACGAAGATCTTAAAACATGTTGAGTTTTAAGCCAACTTTTTCACTCTCCTCTTTCACTTTCATCAAGAGGCTCTTTAATTCTTCTTCTCTTTCTGCCATAAGGGTGGTGTCCTCAGCATATCTGAGGTTATTGATATTTCTCCCAGCAACCTTGATTCCAGCTTGTGCTTCATCCAGCCCAGTGTTTCTCATGATGTACTCTGCATATAAGTTAAATAAACAGAGTGACAATATACAGCCTTGATGTACTCCTTTCCCTATAGGGGAAAATTTATTTTCCAGATGGTACTCATTTAACATGGATACCAGCATGATGTCCTTATTGGGCCTACCTAAATTATATATATATTGAGGAGGGAGGATCATGAGGTAAGTAGACAGAGAGATACAGGGTCAAGGGCAATGTAAAATTTTCCATTTCTACTGCACGCATCTTTCTGGGTTTTGTGTGTGTGTGTGTGTGTGTGTGTGTGTGTGTCTTTATTCCCATCCAGATATAAATACAATTTTTCTGTTTAATTGAGAGCAAACATGTTAGTATATGTTAGTAACAAAAGAGTCCAAGCTGTAGGAACCATGTGACCTGAACTCTATCCTTAGCATTGTGTGAACTTACTGTCAACTCTTGGTTAGCCTCTGCCCCTGCCCCTCTCTGGATCTTAAATTCTCCATATGTAGCATGAACAGCTGATTAAGCAACTGCTAAGATTTCCTTCTACTCTAGCATTTGATAGTTGCATCTCTCTAATGATGCAGACAATACTACAAAAAAAAAAAAAAAAAAGCAACACAATTTCAACTCCCCAATTATAAAAAGAAAAAGAAAATTGCCCATTCCAGTAATAAGAGAATGAAATCAAAACCAGAGATAGGTGTTTACGGTTGTCTATTGGAAATTGCAAACTCAAATGTCTACAGGTGACAGGCTTGCATATAAATAGGTGAAGCCAACCATGAGCAAGTATTTTTATGGACCAAGGAGCACATGCTGTGTCTATAGAAGGCAACTTAGCTCCAGTCTCCTGCTGCCATGCAGGAATGCAAGTGGGCCATGTCGAAATGCAAGTCGCCTTGTCATCCAAGAGAAGTCAGAAATCCAGGCTTTTCTGTTCCATTTCCTGATATTTAAATCTCCACAGCACACATCTTACCCTTCTGCCTTTTTGAATCCTCAGCTCCGTGTTGGTTGTCCTTAGGACTCTGACCTTAGCTGGCTCAGCTTCCTTACCCTACTCGCCACTTCTGGTGGTCTGCTCATTGGCACGTCTGGACCCTTCTGGAGGGCCACAGACCCGGCTTGCCACCTTCCGCGGGCTGCTTCCACTCCGAGGCTCACAGACATTTCAAGCTCTGTGGGTCCGAACCTTGGCCACAGTCTTTACTCCTGAACTTGCCACCTCTCCTTGGTTCCCTCCCAACCACACAGTTGTTTGAGCCAGAAACAGGAAAAATGCTGCCGCCTTCTCTCTCATCCTCAGTATTCAGCCAGAAGGTTTGTAGATTTCACATCTCAACATGCTTTCCATTTGTTTCCACTTTCCCATCCTACCTGCAAACTGTCTTGGTTCTCAGAACACCTCTTGCCTTAGTTACTGTGTCAGCCTCCCAGCTGGGTTGGCGCTACCCGCTGGTGCTAGTGGTGAAGAGCCCACCTGCCAATGCAGGAGACATGAGAGATGCGGGTTTGATCCCTGGGTCAGGAAGACTTCCTGGAGAAGGGCGTGGCTACCCATTCCGGCACTCTTGCCTAGAGAATCCCACGGACAGAGGAGCGTGGCTCACACAGAGTTGGGTGTGACAGAGCAACTTAGCATGCACATACAGCCTCCTACTAGCCTTCCTGTTCTGCTCTGGCAACCTCCAGTCCACCTCTGGTCTGCTCCGGAGGGCGCGTCCTGAGACCCGTTCCATCATCTCTTTGTTTTTCATCTGCTTTTACCAATTCTTCTACACTTACTGGGCTTCCCTGGAAGCTCGAACGGTAAAGAACCTGCCTGCGATGCGGGAGACCTGGGTTTGATCCCTGGGGTTGGGAAGACCCCCTGGAGAAGGAAAAGGGCAGCCTACTCCAGTGCTCTTGCCTGGAGAATCCCCATGGACAGGGGAGCCTGGTGGCTACAGTCCACGGGGTCGCAGGGAGCCGGACATGACTGAGCACAGCACAGCACGTTCTGTTGCCGGTCAGTTGCTCAGTCGTGTCCAGCTGTTTGCGACCCTGTGGGCTGTAGCCGCCAGGCCTTCCTGTCCTGGAGGGCAGCTGATTTTCCATGCTGAGTTAGTTTCAGGTGCTCAGCAAAGTGACTGAGTTATACATGCATGTCTATCTGGCTATCGTTTCTCAGATCCTTTTCCCATATACGATATTACAGATCATTGAGTAGCATTTCCTGTGCTGTACAGTAGATTCTTGTTGATTATCTAACTTCTATATAGTAGTTAATGTTAATCCCAGCCTCTTAATTTATCCCTCCTCCCCCCACCCCCGCCACCTTTCCGGTTTGGTAACCTTAAGTTTGTTTTCTAAATCTGAGTTGTTTCTCTTTTGTAAACAAGATCATTTGTGTCATTTTGTTAAGATTACACATAAAAGTGATACCATGCGGTATTTGTCTTTGTCTGTCTGACTGAAGGGTTCACTCTTGTTGTTGTGCACCCTGCTGTTGTTCGGTTGCTAAGACATTTTCGGCTCTTTGCGACCCCCTGGCACTGCAGCACACCAGGCTCCTCTGTCCTTCACCATCTCCTGGAGTTGGCTCAAATTCATGTCCATTGGGTCAGTGATGCTGTCTAACCATCTCATCCTCTGTCGTCCCCTTCTCCTCCTGCCCTCAATCTTTCCCAGCATCAGGGTCCTTTCCAATGAGTTGGCTCTTCCCATCAGGTGGCCAAAGTATTGGAGCTTCAGCTTCAATATCAGTCCTTCCAATGAATATTCAGTGTTGATTTCCTTTATGATTGCCTGGTTGGATCTCCTTGCAGTCCAACGCCCTCTCAAGAGTCTTCTCCAGCACCACAGTTCAAAAGCATCTTCAGCGTTCGGTGTTCTTTATGGTCCAACTCTCAGATCTGTACAAAACTACTGGAAAAACCATAGCTTTACTATGCGGACTTTTGCCGGCAAAGTGATGTCTGTGCTTTTTAATATGCTGTCTAGGTTTGCCATAGCTTTCCTTAAGAGCAAACGTCTTTTAATTTCATGGATGCAGTCATTCTATGAATTTGGACAAATGGAAAATGACATGTATCCGCCAAGATGGTATCATACAGAGTAGTTTCACGCCCTAAAAATCTTCTGTGCTCTGCTTATTCCTCCCAAATAGGCTTTCTCCTCCCAAGTAACCTCTGATCTTCATAAAGAAGCTGCCTAGCATTGCCAGCACCTAGCAGTTTCCTGCCATGTTGTGTATTATTAACAAGTGTTTGACAAATGAATGAGTGTTAACAAGTCACTTAAAAACTGAGTCTTAGAAGTGACCCCAAAGGGAAACCATGGTTCATTAAGTATCTCTGCATTGTCTTCTCCCACGATGCTCCTGAATATGATAAAACTCATCCGACTGCAGCAGATTTCCTGCCGAGCAGCAATTAGACTTCATGGAAATCTGCCCAGTTTAAATTTTAAAACATTCATGTGCGTTTACCAAAATGTGCAGATTTCTTTAGTGTTTCTGCATTATTCTCAAGCTGCCCTAAAGTCTTTCTTCTAAAGATGATACTTGCCGCTGGTTGGGGTTTTGTTTGTAATAAAAGTATCATTCTTCCTTTAAAAGGAAAGCTGAGTTTAAGAGCACAAAAGGCAATGGGAGACAGAGTTAAAGTGAGATGGCTGAACCCCTAACAGCCGCCCACCCGCCGCCACTCACTGATTTGGAACTGGACGGTGGCCCAGGGGCTCTTTTTCTGCTTGTCACGGGCTCGTCTGGAAGGTGGCCAGAGCCCTGCCCTTGGAGAGGCCCTGTTGCTGGAGAAAACAGGTCAGGGAGAGGGCACGGCCGAGGCTGGGGGTGCACATATGAGCCTGCGGAGCTTGTGGTCCTGGGCATCATCCTTCTCGGACAAAAATGGTACAGAAGGAGGACACTGAGCAACAGAAGGAAGAACCTGGGGCCATGTACTTGGAATTGTGTTTTTTATCTTTGGGTGATTCCTAGGGATGTCTGGGCTTCCCTTGTGGCTCAGCTGGTAAAGAATCCGCCTTCAATGCAGGACACCTGGGTTCCATCCCTGGGTCGGGAAGATCCGCTAGAGAAGGGAAAGGCTACCCACTCCAGTATTCTGGCCTGGAGAATTCCATGGACTGTATAGTCCATGGAGTCAGAGAGTTGGACACGACTGAGCGACTTTCACTTTCCCTACGAATGTCTATACTGCTGAGTTCATGGACATGAATCAAAATCTTCCTCAAGCTCTCCCACAGTTTGTTTTTTCTCCTCTAGTTGTCCCATCTGGGATGCAGGATTGTGGAAGTGCCCGGAGGGCCTTGGCTCACTCACTCACCCAAAGTAACCAAGACTTAACCATAGCCAACAGCATGGTGGAGAAAACCCCAGCTCTGATGCTATGCAAGCCTGGGTAGGGCCAATTCAAGTCCTTTGAGCTTGTTTCTTCACAAGTAGAACAGACCTCAGAGAACTGTCCCGAGGATGAGTGAGATGGCTCATTGGAGGGTCACATAGTGGCTGCTGTCTCATCTACTCTTCTGGGTCTCAGTTGGTGAATTTGGGGGGCATGTCCTGGGTTCGTGGAGTTATGCTTTGTTGTTGTTCAGTCACTCAGTTATGTCTGACTATTTGCGAGCCCATGGACTGCAGCACGCCAGCCTTCCCTGTCCTTCATTGTCTCCTGGAGATTGCTCGAACTCCTGTCCATTGAGTCAGTGATGCCATCTAACCATCTCATCCTCTGTTGTCCCCTTCTCCTCCTGCCCTCAGTCTTTCCCATCATCAGGGTATTTTCCAGTGAGTTGACTCTCTGCATCAGGTGGCCAAAGTATTGGAGCTTCAGCTTCAGCATCAGTCCTTCCAATGAATATTCAAGACTGATTTCCTTTAGGATTGACTGGTTTGATCTCCTTGTAGTCCAAGGGACTCTCAAGAGTCTTCTCCAGCACCACATTCTGAAAGCATCAATTCTTTGGTGTTCAGCCTTCTTTATGGTCCAACTCTCATATCCATACATGTCCACTGGAAATGCCATAGCTGTATCTCATAATGTTTATCTCTGTATGTATGTGTGTCTTAGCACATACCAAGTCCATCCATGTTGTTGCAGATGGCAATTTTCATTCTGTTTATGGATGATATCTTTATATGTTTTTATGACATGGGTAATTTTGGCAATTTTCTATTAGTTGAAGGATTATATAATATACAATGTCTGTCATAACAGGAACAAAGAAAATTACAAGCAGCGGTAGTTATAAGATGTACTCGGGCCTCAGAGGAGACAGGAGGGGACAAAATTGAGGGAATGAATGAAGGCTTTCTGTTTGGGAAGAAGGAAGGATGTTTCTTATTGATATGATAGCCAAGGAGCCAAGTCAAGACAGAAAAATGTTACAGTACAGAGGGGAGAAGCTGATCCAAGTGTCTTGGGCTTGATAATCATATAAAGTGGAAGTGGAGGGTATCTACTTAGACTGAGCCCTCAAGATTACGAAAAGGGATGAAACCTCAGCTGAGGCAACATCCAGTGAATAGAAGTTTGACCTAGAAACCTTGAAGACCCATCTGAGGTATACAGGATGTATTTGTGGTGGTACTAGTTGGCCAGGTTTTTTAACATCCAGGGCTGTGAGCAGGGGGGAGACAGAAGTTTGGTGGCAAGCATGGTAACAGGACATTGATGAGAGAACTTGATTGTGACAGAATATTCTCATCAGTGCGTTTAATCAAGAGATGAGTTCAGTAATCCTGACTTTATCCGAGTCCCAGTGTGATTGTGTCCCTCTCCCCACCCCCATCACCATCACCACCCCAAGGTTCATCCCAGGAAGAACAGAGACCAAGAGGACGCTGGGAACTTTCAGTTCCCAAATCTGGGGGTCTCTGCTATCATCTTTCCATTTATATCAAGTGCATGTTCGAACATTATCCTTGGATCCCCGTCATAATACCAGCCATTTCTGCTTGCCCGCAGAGTTTTCAGCTTGGATATAGGGATGGAGTTCAGATAAGCCAAATGCACCCACTTTCATGGGCTTTATTTATTTAAAAAAACAGAAGTTTTTTGTTGTTGTTGTTTTTTAAATTATTTTTTGAGCATTCTTTGGCATTGCCTTTCTTAGGGACTGGAATGAAAACTGACCTTTTCCAGTCCTGTGGCCACTGCTGAGTTTTCCAAATTTGCTGGCATATTGAGTGCAGCACTTTCACAGCATCATCTTTCAGGATTTGAAATAGCTCAACTGGAATTCCATCACCTCCGCTAGCTTTGTTTGTAGTGATGCTTTCTAAGGCCCACTTGACTTCACATTCCAGGATGTCTGGCTCTAGGTGAGTGATCACACCATTGTGATTATCTGGGCCATGAAGATCTTTTTTATACAGTTCTTCTGTGTATTCTTGCCACCTCTTCTTAATATCTTCTGCTTCTGTTAGGTCCATACCATTTCTGTCCTTTATCAAACCCACTTTGTGTGAAATGTGTCCTTTGATATCTCTAATTACCTTGAAGAAATCTCTAGCCTTTCTCATTCTGTTGTTTTCCTCTATTTCTTTGCATTGATTGCTGAGGAAGGCTTTCTTATATCTCCTGGCTATTCTTTGGAACTCTGCGTTCAAATGGGGATATTTTTCCTTTTCTCCTTTGCTTTTCGCTTCTCTTCTTTTCACAGCTATTTGTAAGGCCTCCTCAGACAACCATGTTGCCTTTTTGCATTTCTTTTCCATGGGGATGGTCTTGATCCCTGTCTCCTGTACAATGTCACGAACCTCTGTCCATAGTTTATCAGGCTCTCTGTCTATCAGGTCTAGTCCCTTAAATCTATTTCTCACTTCCACTGTATAGTCATAAGGGATTTGATTTAGGTCATACCTGAATGGGCCAGTGGTTTTCCCTACTTTCTTCAATTTAAGTCTGAATTTGGCAATAAGGAGTTCATGATCTGAGCCACAGTCAGCTCCCGGTCTTGTTTTTGCTGACTGTATAAAGCTTCTCCATCTTT
This sequence comes from Dama dama, assembly GCF_033118175.1. Taxonomy (NCBI): domain Eukaryota; kingdom Metazoa; phylum Chordata; class Mammalia; order Artiodactyla; family Cervidae; genus Dama; species Dama dama. The sequence continues at coordinate 7,399,892 of NC_083711.1, forward strand.
GGCTGCAAAGAATATAATCAATCTGATTTCGGTGTTGACCATCTGGTGATGTCCATGTGTAGAGTCTTCTCTTGTGTTGTTGGAGGAGGATGTTTTCTATGACCAGTGTGTTCTCTTGGCAAAACTCTATTAGCCTTTGCTCTGCTTCATTCCGTACTCCAAGGCCAAATTTGCCTGTTACTCCAGGTGTTTCTTGACTTCCTACTTTTGCATTCCAGTCCCCTATAATGAAAAGGACGTCTTTTTTGGATGTTAGTTCTAAAAGGTCTTGTAGGTCTGCATAGAACCGTTCAACTTCAGCTTCTTCAGCATTACTAGTTGGGGTATAGGCTTGGATTACCGTGATATTGAATGGTTTGCCTTGGAAACGAACAGAGATCATTCTGTCATTTTTGAGATTGCATCCAAGTACTGCATTTTGGACTCTTTTGTTGACCATGATGGCTATTCCATTTCTTCTAAGGGGTTCCTGCCCGCAGTAGTAGATATAATGGTCATCTGAGTTAAATTCACCTTTTCCAGTCCATTTTAGTTTGCTGATTCCTGGAATGTCGACATTCACTCTTGCCGTCTCCTGTTTGACCACTTCCAATTTGCCTCGATTCATGGACCTAACATTCCAGGTTCCTATGCAATATTGCTCTTTACAGCATCGGACCTTGCTTCTGTCACCAGTCACATCCACAACTGAGTATTGTTTTTGCTTTGGCTCCATCCCTTCATTCTTTCTGGAGTTATTTCTCCACCGATCTCCAGTAGCATATTGGGCACCTACCAACCTGGGGAGTTCCTCTTTCAGTATCCTATCATTTTGCCTTTTTATACTGTTCATGGGGTTCTCAAGGCAAGAATACTGAATTGGTTGGCCATTCCCTTCTCCAGTGGACCACATTCTATCAGACCTCTCCACCATGACCCGACCCTCTTGGGTGGCCCCACACGGCATGGCTTAGTTTCATTGAGTTAGACAGGACTGTGGTCCTGTGAACAGACTGGCTGGTTTTCTGTGATTATGGTTTCACTGTGTCTGCCCTCTGATGGCCTCTCGCAACACCTACTGTCTTACTTGGGTTTCTCTTACCTCGGATGTGGGGTATCTCTTCACGGCTGCTCCAGCAAAGCGCAGCCGCTGCTCCTTACCTTGGACAAGGGGTATCTTCTCACGGCCGCCCCTCCTGACCTTGAACATGGAGAAGCTCCTCTTAGCCCTCCTGCGCCCATGCAGCCGCTGCTCCTTGGAGGTGGGGTAGCTCCTCTCAGCCGCCGCCCCTGACCTCAGACGTGGGGTAGCTCATCTCGGCCACTGCCCCTGACTTCGGACTTGGGGAAGTTTTTCTCGGCCACCGCCAGGCTTCAGCAATAAATTTCCAGTAAACATTAGTAAATTTACAGATGTTCAAGCTGGTTTTAGGAAAGGCAGAGGAACCAGAGATCAAATTGCCAACATCCACTGGATCATCGAAAAAGCAAGAGTTCCAGAAAAACATCTATTTCTGCTTTATTGACCACGCCAAAGCCTTAGACTTTGTGGATCACAATAAACTGTGGGAAATGCTCAAAGAGATGGGAATACCAGACCACCTGACCTGCCTCTTGAGAAACTTGTATGCAGGTCAGGAAGCAACAGTTAGAACTGGGCATGGACCAACAGACTGGTTCCAAAGAGGAAAAGGAGTACGTCAAGGCTGTATATTGTCACCCTGCTTGTTTAACTTATATGCAGAGTACATCATGAGAAACACTGGGCTGGAGGAAGCACAAGCTGGAATCAAGATTGCCAGGAGAAATATCAATAACCTCAGATATGCAGATGACACCACCCTTATGGCAGAAAGTGAAGAGGAACTAAAAAGCCTCCTGATGAAAGTGAAAGAGGTGAGTGAAAAAGTTGACTTAAAGCTCAACATTCAGAAAACTACGATCATGGCATCTGGTCCCATCACCTCATGGGAAATAGATGGGGTGACAGTGGAAACAGTGTCAGACTTTATTTTTTTGGGCTCCAAAATCACTGCAGATGGTGACTGCAGCCATGAAATTAAAAGACGCTTACTCCTTGGAAGGAAAGTTATGACCAACCTAGACAGCATATTAAAAAGCAGAGACATTACTTTGCCAACAAAGGTCCATCTGGTCAAGGCTATGGTTTTTCCAGTGGTCATGTATGGATGTGAGAGTTGGACTGTGAAGAAAGCTGAGTGCCGAAAAATTGATGCTTTTGAACTGTGGTGTTGGAGAAGACTCTTAAGAGTCCCTTGGATCCACTGCAAGGAGATCCAACCAGTCCATCCTAAAGGAGATCAGTCCTGGGTGTTCATTGGAAGGGCTGATGCTGAAGCTGAAACTCCAATACTTTGGCCACCTGATGGGAAGAGCTGACTCATTGGAAAAGACCCTGCTGCTGGGAAAGAATGAAGGCCGGAGGAGAAGGGGACGACAGAGGATGAGATGGCTGGATGGCATCACTGACTCGATGGACATGAGTTTGAGTAAACTCTGGGAGTTGGTGATGGACAGGGAGGCCTGGCGTGCTGCGATTCATGGGGTCGCAAAGAGTTGGACATGACTGAGTGACTGAACTGACTGAACTGAATTATTTTTTTGGCCATGCTGGGTCTTCACTTGACGCGTGGACTTTTCTCTGTTGCGGCAGGCGGGAGCTGCTCTCTGCTTGCCGTGTGCAGGCTTCTCCCTGCAGCGACTTGTTGTTGGAGAGCACAGGCTCCGTGTATGAGGGTGTCAGCAGTTGCGGCTCCCGGGCTCTGGAGCACAGGCTCAGTAGTTGTGATGCACGGACTTAGTTGCTCCCAGCATGTGGGATCCTCCCGGACCAGAGAGCGAAAATGCCTTTCTCCTGCATCGGCAGGCAGATTCTTCACCACTGAGCCACCAGGAAAGCCCTTTCATGGCATTTAGAAGGTTGAATCAGGGAGAAACCTTAGAGATCAAGTGTGTTAGTCACTCAGTCGTGTCTGACTCCTTGCGACCCCGTGGACTGTAGCCCACCAGGCTCCTCTGTCCATGGAATTCTCCAGGCAAGAATACTGTAGCGGGTTGCCATTTCCTCTTCCAAGAAAAGAAAATGACTCTTTGCGACTCCATGGACTAAACAGTCCAGGGAGTTCTCCAGGCCAGAATACTGGAGTGGGTAACTTTGTCCCTTCTCCAGCAGATCTTTCCAACCCAGGAATTGAACTGGGATCACCCTCGTTGCTGGCAGATTCTTTACCAACTGAGCTAGCAGGGAAGCCCAAGAATACTGGAGGGGGTAGTCTATCCCTTCTCCAGGGGATCTTCCCCACCCAAGAATCGAACCGGGGTCTCCTGCCTTGCAGGCGGATTCAAGAGATCAAGCTCAGTGGTTGTGAACTTGTCTCATATTTGCGGGGGTGGTGTTGTTTTTAATGAAATATTTTCTTAAGATGGACTCTTCCACTGAACCTAGCACATAGAGCAGAGTGCAGCTGCTCCCCTCATGGGGCACTGTGGCCACAGACCCGCTGGATTTCCCCTTATTTTAGAATTGATGAAAGGGCAGGCAAGGTCAGAGCTTGCCCATGGGCCCCCTATGTTCTCTTCTCTCGGCTGTCTTCCTGCCACTGAGAAGCAGCAGGTTCTGGACCCGAAAGGGCTGTGGACAGATCCAGACCTTTGACATTCTAGCCTCAAAGGGATGAAAGGAGATAGATATCTCAGGAGACTTTTAATCCGAGGTTCTTTTACCGAAGCCTCTTATGAAATCCCTTGGTCAGAGGGGTGTTAACTGCTTGTGTTCTGGTCCCACAGATGCCTGTATGCCCTTCAGATAAAGGTCAAGCTCACCCTGAAGACTTTCCAGCCTCTCATCCACAGCAACACAGGGTGCCATATTTCCCTTGTGATAATGAGAGCTCTTCTTGCAGTAGGGTGATGGTTATCTGCCTTTCCTTGGTCACCAATTGTGTTAATGATCATTAAATTAGGTCTTTGATAGGCCTGCCAGTAAAAGCAGTTTGTTGTAATTTACCAAATTAAATAAAGTGTCTTAATGATTAACCATAAAGTCGTTTAAAAATTGTATTGGCCGGGAGTTCCCTGATGGTCCAGTGGGTCAGACTCTCGCTCAGACTCCACACCCCCAACGTGGAGGACCCAGTTTCCATCAGTGGTCAGGGAACTAGACTCCACATCCCGCAACTAAAGATCCTGTGTGCCACAGCTAAGACCCGGTGCAATCAAATAAATAAGTTAAAATAATAAACGTTAAAAATTGCATCTGTATTCTCTGTTGCTGTCATTGTTCAGTCACTCAGTCGTGTCTGACTCTTTGCAACCCTATGGAATGCAGCACGCCAGCCTTCCCTGTCCTTCACTATCTCCCAGAGTCTGCTCAAACTCATGTCCATTGAGTTGGTCACGCTCTGTGTAGTTTTAACTTAAAATGAATTGGTTGGCATTGGCATTATTAGGGAATTTTTATTTCATAAATTAAAAGTACATTCGTGTTTGGCATAATACTTATTTTTAAGAAGTAGATGTATGCTTAATTTTTTTAGAATACATCTAATCACTTTTTAAGTGGTGATTTATTTTTATTTTTTCAGGAGAATTTTGTCAGAAAATCAAACTATGTTTTGGCATATTTAAACACTTTTCAGCCATTTATAAAGCAGCTTCCCTCTGAGAATGCTTCAAAATCATGGTTAATTTTTGTGGGTCTCTGTTAAAGTTTGCAACTTACTTGAATCTGTGATGGGGGAAAGGATTTTTGAAAATATATATAGTTTTATATAAACCCATGTAAATCTCTATAAACAGGCATTTTCTAATGCTTTACTAAAAGTGATTTGTAGGTCTTCTTTTCAAAATGTGTTTGGAGCAAGTTCATTGAGCACATGAGAAAATTAGAGAGGACTGTGATCACATTCTAAGGGCTTCCCTGGTCGCTCAGACAGTAAAGAATCTGCCTGTAATGCAGGAGATCTGAGTTCGATCCCTGGGTAGGAGAGATCCCCTGGAGAAGGAAATGGCAACCCACTCCTGTATTCTTGCCTAGAGAATCCCATGGGCCAAGAAGCCTGGCGGGCTACAGTCCATGGGGTTGCAAGGGTTGGACAGGACTGAGCAATAACATACACACCCACAATCACATTCTATTTTGGGGTTATAATAGTGTTATTAGGTTGATCATGTACTTTACCGTACCAAATTCTGGTTTCAAGTGTTCAAAGACAGAAAGAAAAGAAACCAAATCCACCACCGTCAAAGAGCAGAGATGTGTCATCAGAAAGATGTGTTACAGATGATGCAGAAAATGTGTTATGGATGATATAAGCAATATGGAAAGTGATTTCCAAAAGAGTTTTGAGCCATAAAGCATGAAGTACGTGGACAACGTGCTTTACATATTTCAGTGGCGGAGTGCTGATTCAAGACGCCAGCCAGGCTGCTCTGCAGTCTGAAGTTATTGTTTAAGAAGTTGTCATTTGCATCCTGTTAGGATATTTTTCTCTATTTTCACAAGGGCTCTTACACCACTGGTACTTAAATTAATAGAAATTACGTGTGGAATGGAATGTAGTTAATGGAAGAAGCAAATCACCTAGTCTTTTGGAGAATGCTTGAGCCCGAGAAGAGCTGGCTGGATTTCCCTCCCTCCCTCCCCCAACTTCCTCTCTCCCCCACCTCTTACTTTCTTTCCTTCTTCCTTTCTTTGTTCTTTGTTTCTTCCTTCTTTAAATTATTATTTCTTTACTTGATTTATTCTCTTTTGTCTTCTCCAGAGCATATTTTACCTATACCAAAAATTTTTTTTTCCTTTAAACTCTTCATGTTTAGAAAGGAAGATGTCTTTTTCATGATCTGGGATCCTCTAGCTTGATGGGTTTTCTTTAAAATCTCCTTTGCCACCTGAGGCGAAGAGCCAGCTCCTTGGAAAAGACCCTGATGCTGAGAAAGATTGAAGGCAGAAGGAGAAGGGGACGACAGAGGATGAGATGGTTGGATGGCATCACTGACTCCATGGACATGAGTTTCAGCAAGCTCCGGGAGACAGTGGGGGACAGAGGAGCCTGGCGCACTGCAGCCACGGGGTCGTGAAGAGTCAGACCTGACTCAGTGACGCAATGGCAACAACAGGCAGCACACTTCCTGAAACGCCATTCAGACGGGGGCCCGTGGTTCTCCTGCTGGGGCCTTGAGGACACAGGCCCTCCCTTCCCCGTGTCCTTTCCCCCAGGCTCGGTCTGTGGTTGGGCAGCGGGAACCTGCCTCCCGTCTCCTCCACGGCCTCCCACTCCCTTAGAGAATGTGCCCTGAGCCCAGTGACCTTTGGCTCCAGAAAGGAACTAACTCTGATGAGCCCAGACAAGGCTGTCACCTCTCTGAGATTGTTTCCTCCCGTGTAAATGGAATTAGCATGTACCCAGATGAGAAGTTTTAACAGATAATATGTGCGAGCACTGACACACCATTGCCAGCCCATAGGATGTGCTTACATTGTTGGTTGCTTTCCCTTCCTTTTCTTTCCTTTTCCCTCCAGCTAGCCCCACCACTCCCCTGCCCTCCCGTGTTCTGTCCAGGAGGCTCTGCCTTGAGACGTTGTCCTTGCCCCAAGCAGTGCCCAAGAGGGTACACGGCAGGAGGCGCTCTGGGGTGACGGGAGAGAGGGGTCCCTGCCTTCTGTCTGCAGCTCGGGAAGTTCTCTCCCCCAAATCATGGTCAGATTGGTTTTGTAATCCAAGATATGCTAGCGTGCACAGAGTCACCACAAAATAAAGGCAGCAGTCGTTTTTTTACCAACTCAGTGGATGTGAGTTTGAGTCAACTCTGGGAGATGGTGAAGGACTGGGAAGCCTGGTGTACTGCTGTCCATGGGATCGCAAGGAGACATGACTTAGTGACTGAGAAACAACAACATTTAAAAAAATGACTTCAGGGAAATGAGCTCTTTTTTTGAGTCTCAGTTTTTCAGGCTTCAGGGAAGTTCCTACACAGCAATTCTCCCAGCTTCAAAAACCAGTTTTATTCCAAAAGATGGTGAGTCCACCATTTGGGATTTGGAAGGCATTTTCACATGTGCCCCTGAAAAGGCAGGTGCAGACATGTTCTATTCTGTGGGTTCCATCCCATCTGTCCATGAACAAAGTAACCTAGAGAAGCAAAGCTCCCCTCTGCCTAGAGTCCCTCATCCTTAACAGGCCATCAGTATGGAATTCCTCCCATTAAGGTGAAAAGTGAAAGTCGCTCAGCCGCGTCCAACTCTTAATGACCCCATGGACTATGCAATCCATGGAATTCTCCAGGCCAGAATACTGGAGTGGGTAGCCAGCCATTCCCTTCTCCAGGGGATCTCCCCAAGCCAGGAAGCGAACCCAGATCTCCCACACTGCAGGCGGATTCTTTACCAGCTAAGCCACAAGAGAAGCCTAAGAATATTGGAGTGGGTAGCCTATCCCTTCTCCAAACGATCTTCCCAAGCCACAAATTGAATCAGGGTCTCCTGCATTGCAGCCATATTCTTTACCAGCTGAGCTGTCAGGGAAGCCCACCCCCGCCCCCACCCCATTAAGGTAAGGAGATCCATCTAAGGAGCTCCATGTACCATAAACGTGCTGAGGGACTAACGTGGCACCAACACACCTTTGCTCCCTGGCATCCCTGCCATTTCCCACCATCAGATGCACATTTTAGACTCAGCTGCAACTTCACATCATTGTAAAGATGGAACACAGAATTCTCAAAATTAACCTTAAGGTTAAAACACACTCTACTCAAGGTCAAGCTCTTAACAGCCAATCGGATTATGTTAGCAAGGTCTTTCCATGGATTTGGTGGCGGGGAGGAAGTTCATCCAATATAGAGTGCCTTTCTCCTGCCTAACGGGAGCACAGAAAAGTGTCTAGGTTTCAGGACAGAATTCTGACTTTAGGGGTGGAGGTAGCGGGACGATGAGGCGTTCGATGATGCGTCAGCAGCCAGCAGATGTGCTGAAGCAGGAGTCAGCTTTCAGTGTGTGTCTCAGGCTTCCAACAATAGGACCTCATGTGCTTGCAAAGCTGGGGCTCCGGTCCTGAGTGGAAGGCTCATGTCCGCGTGGATGCTGTGTAAGCGTACGGCCACACAACTTGGCCAACCCCTCTCCTGTTTTCAGAGCCAAGCCCCTTTTATCCATCATGTGAAATTTGGTCCTGACCGTGAGACCAACCGAATGCACGTGAGTCAGGCCAGTGTCTAGTTCACTCCAATTATCTGCTGCCCAGTAGCAGACAGAAGTCTGGAATATAGACAAAAGAGAGAGCTATTTTCCTTCCCCTCCCCCTTTTCCTGTTACGTTACTATTCCATTACACCAGCAATAGCAGCAAAGAGTACGAAATTCCAGTGGAGCCCATACTTGCTAGACATGTCTCTGGTTGTTAAGTTTACATCCTGCAGTGATTTCCCTAAGCATTTTCTCTGTCAGAAACTGGGCTGAAGTTTTCCGTTTCATAGTTGATTTAAGATTAATCCGAATGGCTGGTTACCTTTATTGAAGAGAGGGATACCTCCTAGAGCTGTGTTCTCCATCTTTCAAGTATTCAGGGTTTCCTTTTGCTTTAAAGACCTTGGTTTGTGCCCACACAGCCTCAAATTGCAGAAACAAGCAGAACCATAACGGGACTTGGGGGTTGCATGGGCGGGGTGGGGGTAGGGGAGATGGCAAAGCTATACCATTTATCAGATCTTTGGTTTAAAGCCTTCAGGTCAAAGAACACTGACGTGACTCTGGCCTCCCCTCAGCTCCCTTTCCAGGTGAGGACGGGGCTCGATGGTCCCGTGTGTCTCCCCTGGGCCTGAGGCGCTCTTACCTGCTGGCCCAGGTCTGTGTGCGTGCCCTCATGCGCATGAGCCCTGGGGTGTGCACGTGTGCACGCTGTCTGTGTGGGCCCCGTGCACTGTGTGCGCACTGGAAAGGGAGACAGGAAAAGGAGCAGGGCGGCAGAGGCAGGGGGTCTGGTTCCTTGTAACTGAGAAGCTATAGGACAAAGGAACCATCTGGTTTGGGGTGGGGTGTGGAGGCAACCTGGCACTGCTTGTCTGTAAGCAGGACCTCCACAGACCCCGGCAACGGGCACTGGCCCTGGGCCCAGTGCTTCCCCACAGTAGCTCTCCTTCGTCCACATCCACATGCCCCCAAGGACGTGTCACCCAGACCCTCCACCCCTGCCGCATTCTGGGTACTCAGTTCAGTTCAGTTGCCCAGTCATGTCTGACTCTTTGCAACCCCATGGACTGCAGCACGCCAGGCCTCCCTGTCCATCACCAGCTCCCAGAGTTTACTCAAACTCATGTCCATTGAGTCTGTGATGCCATCCAACCATCTCATCCTCTGTCGTCCCCTTCTCCTCCCACCTTCAGTTTTTCCCAGCATCAGGGGCTTTTCCAGTGAGTCAGCTCTTCGCATGAGGTGGCCAAAGTACTGGAGTTTCAGCTTCAGCATCAGTCCTTCCAATGAACACCCAGGACTGATCTCCTTTAGGATGGACTGGTTGGATCTCCTTGCAGTCCAAAGGACTCTCAAGAGTCTTCTCCAACTCCACAGTTCAAAAGGGAGCTCAGGACCCTGCAGTTCCCTCTCCAAGTGACCCAAATCCACTTCCCAGCTCTGTGTGAGCCTCTTTCCCCAGACCGTGGACTGAGCCACGGGTGATGCCCTGCTGGGCCAGAGGGTGGCTGGGAGACACAGTCTCCAGGGCTGTGGACAGAGCTTCACCATGTCATCTTGGATGCCCACCTGAAGTGGGGAAGTCCCCTTGAGGTGTGACCCCAGGGTGTGGGGAGCAGGCAATGGTCAGAGAGGTCAATATTCTGTCACACTCCAGTGAGGGACACCAAGGAGTTTGAGATCTTAAATTTGAGCCCAGTATTCCTGGACTCTGTGACTCTCTCTGTCGACTCAAGTTGCAATAACACAACCCCATAGGTTGGGTAGCTTATAAACACCAGAAAGGTATTTCTCACAGCCCCAGAGGATGGAAGTATGAGATCTGGTGAGGGCCCTCTTGTGGGTTGCTGACTGTTATCCTTACATGGTAGAAAGACTGAGTGACATCTGACCTCTTCTCATGAGTGCACTAACCCCATGATGAGGGTTCCACCCTCTTGACCTTATCACCTCCTTAAGGCCCCACCTCCAAATACCATCACACTGGGATTAGGGCTTCCACATCTGCATTTCAGGGGGAACATTCTGTGCATTGCAGTTTTTTTTGTTTTCAAGGTAGTGATAGCTTATGGTGAATAATGTCATATTCCTGATCTCAAAAGAAGATTTAGCTTCAGGACCAAGGACCAGGCTTGATTACTCAAGAGCTTTTGTGCAGCAGAGTTTTACTAAAGTATAAAAAGGGACAGAGAGAGCTTCTGACACAGACATCAGAAGGGGGATGGAGACTGCCTCCTTGTTAATCTTAGCAAGGGAGCTATATACTTTTTCAGTTGGTTATTAAGTGAAAGTGAAGTCGCTCAGTCATGTCCGACTCTTTGTGACCCCATGGACTGCAGCCCACCAGGCTCCTCTGTCCATGGGATTTTCCAGGCAAGAGTACTGGAGTGGGTTGCCATTTCCTTCTCCAGGGTTGGTTCCTTCTCAGTTGGTTATTACAGTAAATCAGAAGAATGTCTCAAGGTTGTAAAGGTCTTACCAGACCCACTCCCACAACATACATTTTAAGATAAAGGATTAGAACTAACAATAGAAAGATCTTACCGACCCACTCCCACAAAATACACTTTAAGATGACAGGATTAGTCTGAAGATTCTTAAGGAGAAACATGTCCTCAAAGAGGATACATTGTTGTTATATAATCATTGGTTCAGAATTTAAGGAAAATCATATCCTCAAGCAAGTTTTGTTGTGTAATCATTGAAAGTGAAAGTGAAGTCACTCAGTCATGTCCGACTCTTTGCCACCCCATGGGCTGTAGCCTACCAGGCTTCTCAGTCCATGGGATTTTCCAGGCAAGAATACTGGAGTGGGGTGCCATTGCCTTCTCCAGGGGATCTTCCCAACCCAGGGATCAAACCTGGGTCTCCCGCACTTAGCTCTGCTTAAAGAAAGTGATGTTGCATATGACTAAGATGTGGGAATGTTGAAAAAGTAAAGTTTGTCCCTTTCTCCTCTTTGAGAGCCCCAGACCCCTTTCTCCTCCTCCTCCTCAGGGACACTGGATTTCTCATCAACGTACCTAAGAATTAACTCTCTCAGTAGGAAGATGGAAAGTATTTAAAATTTATTATTGATGTATAATTTCTGGCCGTTTAGGTACATGGTATATGGGCCTGCATTTGATCATGGAGGCAGCCTGCTTCGAACCCCTGCGCTGTTAAGCTTGAGCTGCTCTGGAATTCTTCACACGGGATTTGGAGGCGTGGGGCCTGGGAGGACTTTGCGTGTCCAGAAGCCGTCTGTGCGAGCCCACCTGGCTGTTTCCAGGCCCGCCCCACGTCTGTGCCACGCGGCTGCCTGGCCTCTGTGCCTGGGACAGGGCCGCTTCCTCTGTCCCTACGCGTCTCCTTTCATCTCTACACAGCTCTCAAAGTTTCCCCGTCTTTGAAACCAGCTCTCCCCATTTACACTGTGCAATTATCTAGAACATTCCAGAAAGGTGGAAGGTTAGGCAAGAAACAGAAAGCTCCCCAGTGAATGCAGTAATTAGCCTTCACTGACCAGGAGACAGGTTGTAGCTCCCCTGAGACAATAAGCTTGGAAAGCCTTACAAATAAATTGCTAGGAGAATGAAGTGGAACAGGAAGACATACAAAACGTAAGCTTTAACGTTTTGTTGTTACACGCAGCATGTGATTTTTCTGATAAATTGCTTTAAAAGTTTCCGAATGCTCCCAGTTTCTGTTGTGACCTCATTGCAGACGGGCGCTGTCCACAGACCACACAGGCCACTAAACATGACGTCGCGTCACTCATTCTGTGGTCCTGGTCAGTGCCACGCATGCATGCATGCATGTACAACAGTGAGCAAAAATCCAGACGTGAGCCCGCCCTTACGGAGCATCAGTCACACGCAAGTACACAGGCATTGTGGAGGGAGACACAGTGAAGCCCTTGGAATAAAAAGTCCTGTCATCTCTCTGTGGCTAAGATTCATTCAGTGTAAGTGGCAAAATTTTCAGAGAGCACATAGAGGAAAGACCATGGGATTCATCTAGTGGTGCCCTTTTCTCAAACGGCAAAAATTAAGGTGTCAGCCAGGAAGAGGCCCTAGTGCCCTGTGATGGTGTCCTTTCTAGTGTAGGCAGTGTTTTCTTTTTTAAAAATTAATTTACTTATTTGGTTGCATCAGGTCCTGGTTGCAGTTGGCAGGCTGTGTTGCCCTGAGACATGTGGAATCTTAAGGACTAGGGAAGTCATTAGGCAGCGTTTTCTGATCTGTTGTGATATGTGACACACACACATGCTCATGCAAGTGATCACTATCAGAGTGTCTTTCCCCAGCTATGACTGTCTAAGTGGAAACTATGGCTGTTTCCCAGCTGCTAAGCCCCAGCATCCCAGTCACATGTAAATGGCGCATCGGTCCAGATTTGGGGTGGGGGCTAGGCTGAGAGGCACTGCTGGCCGCCTCTGGGAGACCTCAGCAGTGCAGTGTTTTTCATCAGCGTTTCTCAAACTGTCTCGGAGGATGACCTGCTTTGTTTCAACCTCTTGCCAACTGATAAAAAGAATGTGATAAAAATGAATTACTAGAAGTATGCATGGGAAGACAGACAAAACACAAGCCATAATATTTTATTGGTAGATGCAGCAGATGGGCAGTTTTTCTGACAAGTTGCTTTAAAAGTTTCTAAACACTCTCAGTTTCTCTTCTGACCTCATGGCAGACAGGTGCTGACCACACTTGGGTCGAAATGTCAAGTAGGGGTCAAAGCTTGGACTTAAAATTGTAAATTGTATATTTATCATTACGAGGTTTTCATAAGCTTTTCAGAAAAAAGAAAATCAATGAGTATCATAGTCAATTTGCGTTACTCTATAAATTTCTTTGAAAATCTTTTCTGGTGAGCAAAGGCAGCGTTTTACAGAGTTGTGACCCTTAACTGGGTTTTTGTTCTGCTTTTATTCGCTGGCCATTTTCTCACGTGTGTGTGCCTGGCACTGCTGCCGGGGTCCTGGCCCTTCTCCACCCGGTGGCTGCCCTAACCTCTACGCGGCTCTCCCCTCTGACCCCTGTTCCCCGTTCAGGTCAAGCTCTGCGAGGTGCCTGGAGTGGTCTTCCCGAGTCTCAGGCCTCGTTTCGTTCCTTCCAGTGGGCTCCCAGTTCTTACAGGATGGTGTCTACGGCCCTCCAAGGCCTGATCTGGCCCCCGCTTGCCTCTCCAGCTTCATTTCCTTAGATATTTTTCTATCATGAACATCCCTGACCTAAACATCTTTATACTATTTGTCTTTTTTTTTTTTAAATATACTAATAGTGCTTAGTTGTGTCTGACTCTTTGCGAGCCAATGGGCTGTATCCCTCCAGGCTTCTCTGTCCATGGGATTCTCCAGGCAAGAATACCAGAGTGGGTTGCCATTCTCTTCTCCAGGGAATCTTCCCAACCCAGGGACTGAACCCGGGTCTCCCTCATTGAAGGTGGATTCTTAACCATCTGAGCCAAGCCACCAGGGAAGCCCAATATACTAATTATTTCCCCCAAATGAAACCATTGAGTCCAAGATCATGGACCTTATAAACATGGTTACATATTGCCAACTTGTTTTCCAGAAAGGCTGAGCCCCTTTTCAGCAAAAACACCATGCATCCTGAATTTCAGCTCAAAAAGGCGGGGCCTATATTGGCACAGAGTTAAGTTTTACACCGGAGCGTATAGTGCGTTCTCAGGTTTCTAGTGAAGTGTGAGGTGTTGGTCGCTCAGGCGTGTCCGACTGTCGGTGTGAGTGTTTGTCACTCAGTCCTGTCTGACTCTCTGTGACTCCATGGACTACAGCCCGCCAGACTTCTCTGTCCACGGGATTCTCCAGGCAACAACAAGGGAGTGGGTTGTCACTCCCTTCTCCGCGGGATCTTCCCAACCCAGGGATTAACGCGGGTCTCCTGCGTTGCAGGCAGATTCTTTTCCATTTGAGCTGCAGGGAAGTCTTAGGTTTCTAGTAGCTCATGTCAAATGACGTGGCTTTCTGCTTTGGATGTTAGTTCTGAAAAGGCAAGAGCCTGTGCTCCAGCTTTCTTTTCCCCTGAAAACGGTGGACACCCAGTCAATACATGATGGCAGTGGTGATGACCGAGTCTGAGGCTGAAGTGAGTAGAGGTTAAGATAAAGGGTTTGTTGAAGAAAGATGCCCTTCCCTATGTGTCCAGTGGAGGTGAAGCTGGAAAGTGACAAAGGTAGCCAGCCATGCTGGTGGCAGAAGGTTGACAAGGATGCATCATCAACAGCATCTTTGATTATTTGGGTTAAGAATATCAGATTAATGTGTGTGCTCATGATAATAGCACCAGCACTGTGAGCACTGTACATGTCTCCTCTTGAACCCCCACAACAACTGTGTGAGCTGGCATACCTTTTTATGAATGAGAAACTAAAGCCCATGGAAGTGAAACTGCTTGCCCGAGGTGGCAGGCGCACAGTCCCGAGAGTGCAGCTGGGGTTCAATCCTGGGTGGCCCCAACACTACCCTGAGACAACACTGTTGAACTTCTCCATATGTCTGCCTTGTCATTCTTTTTTGTGTTTATTTTTGTTGTTGCTGTTATTCTTATAGAAAAGTCACAAATTCAATACAGCCAGCTTTTTTTTCTGAGCCACTTGTAAATAGTTGCCAACCGTGTCCCCCACCACTGCCTACAGTAGAATATCCCCTAAAACAAGGACACACTGCCAGATCATCACATGAAACTGTAGGGATCGGGACATAAACACTGATATATTGCTGCCGTGTGATCCTGAGACTCCGTTCAGAGTTCGCCACTGGTCCCCAGTGGCATCCTTTGGATCCTGGTGGAGCTCACATGTGCCCAGTTGGTTGTCTGAGGTCTTGAGTCCCCTTCAGTTTAGAACGGCTCTCCCATCTTTCCTGGACTCTCAGGACCTGGACGCTTTTGATTTGTCATTTCATTCAATGGCCATCAGTCTGACGTTTCCTCATGATTAGATTTTAGGTCTCATATCTCTGTTTTGGGGTTTTTTTTCCCTTTTAGTACAGCTCGGCAGTGCGAAGTATGTTGACGCTGCTGTGCAGAGATGCTGCTGTCCTAGACATTCTGGGTGTAAGAACCCTGCAAGAGAACACGGGCTCTGCTGGCACCGCCATCCCCCAATCCTGTCCTCCCAAAGATGCGCTCCCTCTGAGATCCGTGGTTCTCCCCAGGGCATGCCCCAGGCCCTTCTTCCTGTGCCACCTGGTTGTCTAGCCTCCCCTAGAAAATATGCTTTCCTAGGAATGCCTGGCCCATAGTAGGTATTCATCCAGTGATGGCCAAATATTCAGAATGCTCGGGGGTAATTATGGCATATAGAGTAATTGGATTTTTCAGAAGCACGAGCGTGTCCCCAGACTGATGTTATTGCGGACACAATCAGGGCTCCAGGAAGTCTTTATTGATTTACAGCTAACATGTGACCTTCAGAGGTTACCCCAGTGGGAAACAGAGCAAGACAGTTGTTTTACGTGCCTTCATAATGGAATTCACAGAGCGCTCAAGATTTTCTTGAAGCGCTGGTTCTGCCTGACCTCACAGAAAATATGAGGCTGATCTAGGAGTGGCCCGCCTGGGTTAATGCGGTCACATGTAAGAGGATGTAATGGAGTGTAACACTAGTGTGCCGGAATGACACGCGGTGTGGAATTTTCTGGGTAGATCCTTGAATTGAAGGAGATAGGATCTTGAGCCTGTGAAGGAGCCAAACCCTGAGCCTGTGGAAAATCCAGTGGGCCGGGAGCCAGTCTGGTGTGCACCAGCTAGTTTGAACAGTAAGACCATTGTACCCCTCCCCACCCACCAACGACATGGGGCCAATGTTGACAGAATAGTTCAGCTTTTATTGGTGTCGACACTGTATGAATTCCTGTTTAGCTTCTTTTCATAAATAAATGACTCAGATAACTAACTTTTATGTAACCTAATCCAGGAAGAGGTAAACGTTTTCCAGAGAGAGCTGATTCTTGCAGCTCTGCTGTCAAATATTCAAACTAGCCACGTAGCACTAGCAACAGTATTTTATTATACTCCTGGAGGAAAGGAAAACTAGTCTGATGTATTTTTGTTTACATACAGAGCATCAGAATGGTACTTAAATAGGATACATAGGCAGATCACTATTTTCTTTCTTTCTTCTTTTTGTAATTTTTTTACTTTTTTTTTTTTCTTTACCACCGAGTGGCATGCGGGATCTTAGTTCCCTGATGAGGGATCAAACCCATGCCCCCTGCATTGGAAATGCAAAGCCTTAACCAGAGTGCCAGGGTAGTCCCTAGATCATTACTGTTGACATCAAAAATAGTCCAGCCACAGCTTACAAATACACTTTGGGGATTTTTTTTTTTTTTGTACTAAAAATAAAAGTTTTAAAGTAACTACTTATCAAGAAGAGTTTCTTGGTGCTGGAGAAAATGGCATGCGTTTTTATCCCGTATTTACACCAATCATGATTTCAGCACAGCATTAGTTTATAAGTATCCTCAGAGAGGCTTTGCTGGATATTACTCTTTTTTGTTTCATCATTTCACCATTCATTATTCTCCATGTAACTTCCTCCAGGCTCTCGCTGTGTTCCCTAAACAGATGTATCCTTCTGATGTCTTTGGGAAATGATGTCAGTTTTTATGATTTTCGATTTTTTGACATCTTATTTTTGTTGTCACTTCAACCAGATTTTCTTCTGGTACATTTCAAATTATCACATTAAGTATTAAATTATTAAAGAATTGCAAAATAGTTTCCATTATAAAACCCTGTTTTCATTATTTAAAACTATTCGACAACCTTCCTTATGGAAAGATGTTTTCCAGTAAATGGATGTCCTGTGAAAATCAACAGCCTGAGATGAATATCAATATGGACCTTGTCTGCCTGCAGCTGTTCTTGCTCATCAGTTTTTATTCTTATTCACTATTACCTGTTTCTTCTAAGTATGAAAGATGGAGAAATGATAAAGACTTTTTAAGTTTTTACATAAGTCTAGGTTGTAGTCCTTATGTCGAGTAGTTCACAGAGGAGGTTTTTTAAATTTTTATTGAAATATATTTGATTTACAATGTTGTGTTAGTAGCAAAGTGATTCAGATATAGATATATATAGATATAGATATTCTTTTTTCGCTTCTTTTCCATTGTAGGTTATTACAAAATGTTGAGTATCATTTCCTATACTACACTAGACAGTAGTATAGTATACTATATTCCTACTAATATAGTATACTGTATTCCTACTATACAGTAGTTGGTTATTTATTTTCTATGTAGTAGTATGTATATTTTAATCCCAAACTCCTAATTTATCCTCTTTGGTAATTGTAAATTTGTTTTCTATGTCTCTGAGTCTATTTCTGTTTTGTAAATAAGTTCATTTATATCATTTTTTTTAGATCCCATATATAAGTGATACCATGTATTTGTCTTTCTCTCTCTCTGACTTAATTCACTTAGTATGATCATCTCTAGGTCCATCCATGTGCTACAAATGGCATTATTTCATTCTTTTTTGTGGCCCAGGAACATTCCTTTGTGCATGTATACCACATCCTTATCCATACATCTGCCAATGGACGCTAAGGTTGCTCATGTGTCTTGGCTATTGTTAATTGGTGCTGCTACAAACATTGGGGTTACGTGTATCTTTTCGAATTAGAGTTTTCTTGGGATTTACGCCCAGAAGTGGGATCACTGGATCACATGGTATCTCTATTTTCAGTTTTTAAGGCACGTCCACTGTTCTTCACAGTGGCTGCACCAAATTGCATTCCCACCAACAGTGTAGGGAGGGTTCCCTTTTCTCCACACCCTCTCCAGCATTTATTGTTTGTAGCCTTTCTGATGATGCTGTGAGATCTCACTGTCTGGTGTGAGGCGATACCATGTGGTAGTTTTGATTTGCATTTCTCCATAGAGGAGTTGTTTTGTTTTTAATTAATTAATTAATTTTAATTGGAGGCTAATTACTTTACAATATTGTGGTGGTTTTTGCCATACATTGACATGAATCAGAGACACACATGTCTACAGAGCAGTTTTGAAACCAGCCTTCCTCACAGAAACTTCTGGCCCCTTCCAGTGTGGGTGCTTCCTCACTAGCCCCTTCATGGGTAGCTTGCACCTGTGCTGACATGTGCCTTTGAGGAGCCAACACCTTCAGACTAAAACATGCTTGTCAGGATCACAAATCACGCACCTCTGTTAACAGTTTAGGTGATTTGGGGTTTGTGCTAGAGTGTTCAAGAATGCCTAGAACCTGACATCTTAGATTCAAAAATAAATTTGAGGAAAAAATTTTAATGGTCTTAACTCTTACCTCAGTTCAGAACCTGACATGAATGAGCTCACCAACCAACGTCACCTTTAAGACATGTTTACTGACTCACCGCAGAAATCTGAGGACATGTGTGTATACCTCAACTCGGCCTTTTTTGGTACTGTCTTAAGGATTTACAAGAGCGTGTGTTTGGTTACAGCCATCCTGGGTAATAACAGTCAGAGGGCATGAACGTGCATGTTACATGTTGCCAGTAGGAGCTTCATGACCTCAGGCGGCTGGTCTGAGCTCGCCGAGCCTTGTTTCTGCAAAAGCAAGGATAATAAAATCCTCCTCTACATCATCCAAGGATTTCAGGCAACTCAGATGAGTTGGTACCTGTGACGAGACTTGTGAACTGCCAAGCGTGGGTTGAATGTAACTTAAAATTATTATTATTCAGAGCCGGCATAATAAACCGGGAAGGGGGAGCTTTGTTCTCAGAAGATGGTCAGGACCTTCTATGGGACCCGGTTCTGGATATTTTGACTGACTTAATTCGTGGAACAAGGGGATATTTGACAGAGTGACATCTGAAGCATTAAACTAACTAGACCATTACCAGCAGGACCTTTGTGCACCTTACAAACAAGTTCTTTATCTTCTCCCCTGCCTACGAAAGTTAGAGAACCGCCTACATGATAGGATTCAGTGTGGAGCTTATTAACTTGAACTTGTCTGAACTCATGTACACAAGCCTACCCGCCCCTATCTAGAGCAAACAGGGTCAGATAAAGAGGTCTTACGAAAGAATCCTGTGCTGTGAATCAAACACAGATCATGTTAAACTTCCTGACACTACTTAATTTTTCGGGCAAGTTTTCTTTCTTCTTCTCCCACCCCCTTATCCTGACCTTGGATGAATTTTCCAACGATTCCTGGAATAAGAAGGCTACATTCATCCATCTTTGCATCCTCACAATTTCCAGTGACTCTTAATAGGAATTTCATGCAGCTAGTCTGACAGTAACTTATGTTCTTTTTTAAAAAAAATGATGATGATTACTCGGAAGCCTATTTTTAGTATTCAGGTGAAATGGTTTTACAGTGCTCAATTAGCATAGCTATTAATACACTTGAGTGTTAATGTCTCTGCTTCGCTTCCCCACAGTTTGTCCTGTTCTGTAAGCTGAATTATGTTCCAGGTGATGTATGATCTTTCCTGTTCCTGCTGTCATCCCCCTGGAGCTCCATTACCATTGATTTTGCAACAGGTAGGCCAGATCCAAGGAGGTGAAATGTGCTCCCCAGCATGGCATAGCTTGTTTTTACCAAAGCTGGGGCCAGAGACCGAAAGTGACTCCTGGACCAGTGTCCTGAGATGCCATCAGTTCAGTTCATTCGTGTCTGACTTTTTGTGACCGCATGGACTGCAGCACGCCAGGCCTCCCTGTCCATCACCAACTCCTGGAGTTTACTCAAACTAATGTCTGTAGAGTCGGTGATGCCATCCAACCATCTCATCCTCTGTCGTCCCCTTCTCCTCCTGTCCTCAATCTTTCCCAGCATCAGGGTCTTTTCCAATGAGGCAGTTCTTCGCATCAGGTGGCCAAAGTATTGGAGTTTCAGCTTCAACATCAGTCCTTCCAATGAATATTCAGGGCTATTTTCCTTTAGGATGGACTGGTTTGATCTCCTTGTTGTCCAAGGGACTCTTTCTCAAGAGTCTTCACAGCTCCTTGGAAAACCAGAGTAAAACCTCGGCTCTTCAAAATCCTTAAAACAGCCAGGTTTTCTGTAGGAAAAGGATATAACATTCTGATCATTAGAAGTTTGATGTTTAACTCTTTGGAGATCCTAAAGGAAAGCAACCCTGAATGACTGATGGCATCAATGGCTATGAGTTTGAGCAAACTCCAGGAGCTGGTGAAGGATTGGAAGCCTGGCTCGGTGCAGTCTATGGTGTTGCAAAGAGTTGGGTATGACTGAGTGACTAAGCGACAGCCATTTGGAGATTAGTGTCTAATGTTTCACAGTCCGTCCTGCCTTAATCTTAAATAGAGATGAAAGGATTTTTTTTTTTTTTTTTTTTTGAGAATTTCCTTTCTTGGTAATTCTTCTTTTTAAAAAATATACATTTGTTTTTTGGCCGAGCTGCTCTTTGTTGCTACTGCACAGGCTCTCATTGTGTCTTCTCTTACTATGGAGCCTGAGCTCCAGGGCGTGCAGGCTGTGGCGGCTTCTGTTCCTAGGTTCTGCAGTGCAGGCTTAGTCTGTGCCACATGGGCTTAGTTGCTCCGCGGCTTGTGGGACCTTCCCAGACCAGAGATGGAACTCATGTCTCCTGTATTTGCAGGCGAATTCTTTGCCACTGAGCCATCAAGGAAGCCCCTTTCCTTGACAATTCTTGATAGTGCCTTTCCTAGCTGATTCCAGCTCATCAATCAGTCTGAGCTTTAGTTACTGTGTGTTGCCGTAGGTGGAGGTGATATGGTTTATAAGATAAAAAACAGCAAGCCTGAGGCCTGCTTTCTTATAGAAGGTCACTGGCCTTGCAAACCTTTTGATGATTTTTTTTCTTTTTTTCAAGCATGTTCCTTTGTTAATCTGTCAGGGCAGGGGGCCAGCATGGGATAACATCTGCCCTGGAGTGGCCAGGTGTCTTGGTGAACTGTCAGAGGCATTAAGAGAATCAGGCTTTTTCCATCAGTAGTTAGTGAAGCCACAGGCATCTCCTTGATGGCTTGATCTTGTCAACATGGTTTGCCGCGGGGTATAATGGATCAGTCTCCACTATTTTAAGAATTCGTGTCAGGCCGGGTACGATTTCATTGTCGCTTTGCTTCGGATCCTGATTCCAAGTCAAACATCCAAGAGAATTACACCTGACGTTGTAGCCTCAGTTCCTCATCTGTGAGAAAGCAGTCTCGCTTTCTGTCCTGGAGAAGCCTGAGGATGAAAGAGAGCAGGGGCCAAGTACCTGCCCCCCAAACCTGGTCGGTAGGAAGCTGCAGCTTACAGGAGCTGCTGTTTTCCCACCTCTTCATCATCACCACAGTCGACGATGGCTGCCAAGGCGATCAGCATCATCTTCTCCTGTGAGAACCAGACACTGCCTTTCTCATCCAAGTGTTAGTCGCTCAGTCATGTCCCACTCACTTCGACCCCATGGACTGTAGCCCAACAGGCTCCTCTGTCCTGGGGTTCTCCAGGCAATCCCTTCTCTGGGGGACCATCCCAACCCAGGGATTGAACCCAGGTCTCCTACATTACAGGTGGATTCTTTACTGTCTGAGCCCCCAAGGAATCCAGCGTGAAAATACATCCAATGTAAAGTTGTTTTAGTGTTTTTTCTTTTAAAAAATTATTCCGGAAATTAAAAAACTCACCACTTGATCCATGCTAATACGAATCTTAATATGTCGCTCAGTTCAGTATCTTTCCCAAGCTTGGAACAAAGTATATTGTGATTTTAAAGCTGTGTGCCAGGCTTTCCAAGTGTTGGGTTGGGTTTTTGTTTTTTTTTTTTTTTGTTTTTTTTAATAGTTATTTGTTTATCTCTTTGGCTGTGCCAGGTCTTAGTTGTGGCACTAGATCTTCAATCTTTGTTGCAGCATGTGGCGAGTGGGATTTAGTTCCCTGACCGGAGAGCGAACCCAGGGCCCCTGCATTTGGGGTTCAGAGTCTTAGCCAGTGGACCACCAGGGAAGTCCCTGGGTTGGGTTTTATTTCCAAGTCTCTTCTTGAGTCTCTCTCTGACTTGGGCAATCACATGATCTGCATCAGTCTTTCCATAGGTGATATAAAAGCAGGTTGCCCCTGCCACACCTCGTTGGATTGTTGTGGAGGTTATGAGTTAATGTCTCTGAAGTGGGTGGCTGTAATGAGCCATGCAGGTATGAGGTGTCCACGTGGCTTGATGGTCAAAGGGATGTCGCCCTTACCCGTGGCTCTGGTTTGGTCCTCACAGCTTTGAAGTACCATAAAGCATCCAGTGTTTGATCAACTGTGCATAATAGCATCCTTCTCAGCATTGACCTGAGACCTTTTGGGTTACATGACTGACCTGACCCAGTTCTGATCGAACTCAGTTCCTACACAGTAAGAAACAAAAACTTTGATTCTATCATGTCCTCCTTCGAAAAATGGGCTGAGATATTTCCTGGTACCTATTTTCCAGCATTTTGAAAATTGTTCTAAATCTTTACCCTATTGTCTGTTTGGGGCTGCTAGGTCAAGTTGTGTCCAAGAGAGTTCTGTTGTATACTTTGTGTCAGAGTCTGAAAATTTTCATTGGAAACCTCACTCTCTTGAAAAATTGCTAAAAATGTAAAATTATGTATTTTCAATTTGTGTGAGTTACACATTTTATTATGAAAGCCATCTTATACCATGTTGGTTTAGCACGAGTGCATGTGTGCTTAGCCACTCAGTTGTGTCCGACTCTTTGCAACACCCTGGTCTGTAGCCCACCAGACGCCTCTGTCCTTGGGATTCTCCAGACAAGAACACTGGAGTGGGTTTTCATACCCTCCTCCAGGGGATCTTCCCAACCCAGGGATCGAACCTGCATCTTCTGCGTCTCCTGCATTGACCGGCAGGTTCTTTACCATCTGAGCCACCAGGGAAGCCCCAGGTAATGCTGCCGTTATCTTAAATCTCTTATCAATTCTTTGCTACTTTTAAAAAATACTTTGTATTTATGAAGATTTTCAAACATGTACAAAAACAGAGTAAATAGTCTAACGAACCCCAAGGACTCAGCTCATCACCTAGTTTCAGCAGTGATCAACACATGGAATCCCCCCTTCCCATCCTTACACCTTGGGGTAGTTTTAAACACACCCCCTAGCGTCGTGTCGTTTCAAGGATACGCATTTCTAAGAGATAAGGAGTCACAAAAGTTCATTCTTAATATCAAATATCGATTCTGTATCCGAATTTCCCAAACTGCCTCAAGTATCTGTTTTTGTATTTAGCGTGTTTGGATCACAATTCAGATAAGACAGACCCATTCCCCTTGGTTGATATTTCTTAACGTCTGCTAATATCTGGGCTGTTTGTCTGGTAGAGAGTCCCTTTTTAGACACTTCTTGACAATAGCCCACTGTTAGCACATCCCTTTATCCACCTATGTATTGTGAACTCATAGATCTGAAACGTGGTCAAGTCCGATTGTTTTGTTAGCTCTGTTTTCATTTACGTGACATGTCCTGTCACTGCTGCCCATCCCAAGGTGCACACTGTCTTGCTGTCTCCCCTTTTCTGTGTCAGATGAGTCCACCCCTGAACCGCTGTGTGGTCAGTCTGATCCAGCTTCTAGAATTCCCCGTCAGCTTTTCACCTCCTGGTTTTAGCTGCCATTCTTGACCCTGGCCTCCTGAGTCATCATTTCATTAGCGCTTCAGCAACCAGTGCATAACTTACTTTAAAAGATTTTTCCAAAAGTGTCCCTCAGTGGGTATTAGACACGTTGAATGATTGTCACCATAATTTCTTTTTTAAGGGAAAGAGTGATTGCCTGATTCAAAATGTTTTCACATCTTTATATAGAAACACACATATTTTTCAGGTTGTTAACTAGAAAAATAAAAATAATTCTAAGTCTCAAAGATAGGAGATGAGTATGGGCTTCCCCAGTGGCTCAGTGGTAAACACTCCTGCCTGCATATGCAGGAAACACAAGAGACTTGGGTTCCATCCCCGGGTCGGGAAGATCCCCTGGAGAAGGAAATGGTAACTCACTTGTGTATTCTTGCTGGGAAAATCCCACGGACAGAGGAGCCTAGAGGGCTACAGGGATCGCAGAGAGTCCGACGTGACTGAAGCGGCTGAGCACACCACGGGGCCTGAGAAGTAATTAGTAAAGAGTTGGCTTGTGCACTCTTTTCCCATAGACTCCAATTAAAGAGTTGAAATGTCCATTGTTTCTGAGGGTTTTGTTTTTGTTTGTTTTTAGAGAACACAAGTGATTTTAAAGCATTTATCTTCCTTAAAACACAGGGAAATCAATTTAAAGTACTCCACATTCATGTTGATGTATGGTAAACACCAACACAATGTTGTAATTATCCTTTAAAAAGTTCTAGAAAGTGTCAAAAAAATTTAAAAATAAAAAATAAAGTTCTCCACACTAAAGGAATAAAAAATAAAGTACCTAATGTTCCTTTTGTTAATAATGTAAAAAAAAAAAAATCAATGATTAAATAGTGAAGTTTTCTTTAAACAAAGCATAATGGTGATCCCATTTTACAAAACAGAAGGGTCTATACTCCTAAGAGCTGACTCATTGGAAAAGACCCTGTTACTGGGAAGGATTGAAGGCAGAAGGAGAAGGGGCAACAGAGGATGAGGTGGTTGGATGGCATCACTGACTCAGTGGACGTGAGTTTGAGCAAACTCTGGGAGATACTGAAGGACAGGGAAGCCTGGCGTGCTGCAGTCCATAGGGTTGCAGAGTCAGACATAACTTAGTGACTGAAAAACACGAGCTTCCCTGGCGGCTCCGATAGTAAAGAGTCTACTTGCAATGCAGGAGTCCCAGCTTCGATCCTTGGGTCAGGACAATGCCCTGGAGAAGGGAATGGCTACCCACTCCAGTATTCTTGCCTGGATAATTCCATGGACAGAGGGGCCTGGTGGGCTGCAGTCCATAAGGTTGCACAGAGTCGGACACGACTGAGCAACTAAAACTATACTCCTTCTCATTCTTTTACATCCTCATCTTTATTTCAGAGCTCTTTTTGGTGTGAAAATATTTCTGCTTTATAGCTTACTTGTTTCATAGAAAGTAGATCCGATTCTGAATTGAATTCAGGAACTTTTGATCACGAGCCCAGGACTGTGTTACAGCCTCATCTCCTGGAGTGTGTGATGTCTTTTTGAAGCCCAGAAACATGGGTTAATCTGATGAATTTATGACCAGAAGTTCATCTGGGTCTTAGACTTAAGATTTTAAGTTGTACCTAGGTCTCTGGATTTTATATATCATTCCACTTTTTATGTGGAATAACCTTCATCAGAATCATTTCAGGAAATGAGAAAAGTAGGATACGGTTATGAGTCAACCTTGGAAAACTACAGCATGGAATGAATTAGTCAGAAGAAGGGTTTCGGTGGCCAACATGAGCGGTGTGCTATCAGGAAGTGGTGTGACTTTCCATGATTTTATGTTCTGCAAATCATGTGGCATAATGCTCCAGACACCTGGAATCTTTTTTTTTTTTTTTTAAGCCATAAGTTTTGAGATAAAATTGAAAAGTACCCTGGAGTGAAAGCACAGCCCCTTCAGTCGTTGGGCATCCCTACTGACAGGTCGAATGGGTTTCCACCCCAGTCCCACTCCGTGGGGGGTATAGACATTCACCTGAAAGCCCTTTGGGTGAAGCCCTTTAGGGTCAAGTCAGAAAAACAGTCAGTCTTGACAGAGTCACTGCTGCTGAGGGGTGACCTCTGTCCTTTTGTCTCTGATACTTTTTTTCACACTTAGTGTCGCTGGTTATGAAGCAACATCATTCACAGTCAGTAGGAGAGTTGCTCTCCCGGTGTTGCGCTGTGTTTTGGAAGGGTGCTTTGAAGTTCAGAACCAGGCGGTGTGATCTGGCCTTCCGTCATCCTGTTTAAGGGCAAAGGGAACCTTGCTGAAATGGAGTGGATTAAAAGTTTGGATCTTCTAAGTTTCTTAAAACTACCTCGCTAGAGGAAACTGCTGAAAACGGAGTCGACCGATAAAACCAAACACGGAGAGAGGTCAGTTTGTGGTTTTCTTGGGAAAGGAGTCAGTGAAAGACAGTCGAGAGCAATCAAGTCACCTCCGTCCTCTGTGTTAGGCTTGGAAGGGACAAATAGCATTCAGTAATGACGGCTTGGGAGACAGATGTATATAGAGGTAGAGAGAGAGTCAGAGAGAAACAGAGATATCTGTGTCCTCCATCAGTCGGAAGTCACATTCAACTCTTGCGACCCCGTGGGCTATAGCCCACTAGGTTCCTCTGTCCATGGGTTCTCCAGGCAAGAACACTGCAGTGGGCTGCCAGTTCCTTCTCCAGATACATGTGTATGAATATATATTTTAACCAGCCGATCTAGTGGAATGATTCACTGAGAATAGAGCCTACACCTGACTGTTCAACTCCCATTGAACGTCCGTGAGAGTCCAGTTGACACTGTCGCCCTTGGCAACCCGATTGATAAACATTCCTCTGGAAGAACGCTGTCAACCAGGTTTGCCTTGTTTGCCATGTGCGGCCACCTGGCAAGATTCCTGTGAAGACTCACCCGTCCCCACATTAACCCCAGGACGGCTTCGTGTCCCTGTCACGTGGTACCACTGGCGATAATCGGACCCTCTCCCTCCCCTTCCAGCCTGGACCTCGCTGTGTGCCACAGACGGATGCTGAACGATCTCCCCTGAAATTCACCCCCATGTGACGGGATTAGGAATGGGGGGCCTTGAGGAGGCGATCAGGTCAGAAGGCAGAGCCCCAATGAATGGGATTAAGTACTGTTGCTGCTCAGTCATGTCTGACTCTTTGGGACCCCATGGACTGTCACCCCCTCAGGCTCCTCTGTCCATTGGGTTCTCCAGGCAAGAATGCTGGAGTGGGTTGCCGTTTCCTTCTCCAGGGGCTCTTCTCAACCCCAAGGATCAGGCTCACATCTCCCTCCGTTGGCAGACATGGGCAAGCAGATTCTTTACCACCCTGAGCCACCAGGGCAGCATGAATGGGATTAGTGCCCTTATAAGAGGGACCCAAGGAGAGCTCCCTGCCCCGTATGCCAGGAGGACACAGTGAGAAGATAGCCCTCAGTGAACCGAGAATTGTGCTCCCACCAGACACCAAACCTGCCAGCACCTTGATCTTGGGCTTCCCAGCCTCCAGAACTGTCAGAAAATAAACTTCTGCAGTTTCTAAGCCATGCGGTCTGTGGTATTCTGTTTTAGCAACAGAACAGACTAAGTCAGCAGCTGTGGGCGTCGTCCAGGGACCTTGTGAACAGGCAGACTCTGCTTCCCTGGGTCTCAGGTGGGGCCTGGTGTTCTGTGTGTCTCACGGGTCATAGATGCGGCCAGTGCTGCCCACTCGGGGCCTCCCCGTGAGTACCCAGGCCATCCAGGGCAGCTCTGCATAAATGAACTCTGTCTGCAGAGTTAGCAAGCTCAGTCCCGAAGGATATCACCCATGATGCTGATACCTGCAGAGCCCAGTGTATCCACGACCTCAAGTCTCTTGACATTCATGCCTCCCCCTGCAGGACTGGGAAACACCCCAGGATGGAGGAGCCTCACAGGCACATGGCAGGAGTCTCCTGCTGGCCCTTCAGCCAGCATCACGCACTGCACACCATCCTCTGAGCCACACACATGGTTGTCTGCCCCGGACTCTGCCTGTAAAGGCCTGATAACTCCTTCCCTTTCTCCACTGACCATACTGTTTCTTAGTATGAAGATTTCTAGAATAATTGGTCATCTAAGTCTTCTCAGGGGACCCATGAGCCCTACTCTTTTTTTTTTTTTAATCTATTTTTAATTGGAGGATGATTGCTTTACTGTGTTGTGTTGGCTTCTGGCGCACATCAGCATGAATGAGCCACAGGTATACATATGTCCCCTCGCCACTGAACCTGCCTCCCACCCACCCCGTCCCACACCTCTCGGTTGTCACAGAGCACCAGGTGGCGCTCCCTGCGTCAGATAGCAAATTCCCACTGGCTGTTTTACATATGGTAAATATATATGTTTCAGTGCTTCTCTTTCAATCCGTCCCACCCTCTCCTTCCCCCACTGTGTCCACAAGTCTGTTCCCTATGTCTGTGTCTCCTTTGCTGCCCTGCAAAATAGGTTCATCAGTAGCATTTTTCTAGATTCCATATATATGCGTTAATATACAGTATTTTTCTCTTTCTGACTTACTTCTCTCTGTATAACACAAGCTCTACTCTTAATCTTCATTCTAAGATTTTTATTTTTATCACACCCCCCTTGTCTTCTTCCACCAATGTGCAGGGCTCAGAAAGTTCAGAAGGACAAGAAAGCATTTCAACTTTAGTGGCCAAGAGAGAAACGCTGGACGTTCTACCAGTGATGATTTGAGAGGTTTAAGAATTCCTTAAGGCTGATTTAAAGAAAGTTAGAAGAAAGAATGGTCTCCGGGGAGGCCCTCACCCTAGGCCCTGCAGCGCTTGCTGTATTTCAGAGCCACCCATTGTCAGAACGTGGGTTTTGTGTTTTGGACTTGCTG
This sequence comes from Dama dama, assembly GCF_033118175.1. Classification (NCBI taxonomy): domain Eukaryota; kingdom Metazoa; phylum Chordata; class Mammalia; order Artiodactyla; family Cervidae; genus Dama; species Dama dama. The sequence goes on from NC_083711.1 coordinate 7,428,558, forward strand.
ACGAATCGTTAAGTCAAAGTATCGGAGCTGCTTTCGGCTGCCTCTTTCTCCCTTGATTGCTCCAATGGAAATAGATTGAATCTTTCATTGGTTATTTTATGACCATGGAATTTTCAAATAAACCAGCAAATTGACATCATTATTTTAAGATCCTAGGAAATATGATTCAGGGTTTGTCATTTTTTTCCAAGGAAGAAACTGTTATAGATATTTTCTGCAAGGGTAAATTTCTGTGACTTTTCCAGTTAGAAGCTGGCCAGCAACCTTTCACACAGCCCATTTGAAAAGAAACAGTGTTCAGAATGTAAGAGTAAAAATAGTTACTCTTGGCTTGCACGCACCCTCATGGATGGCTTCCCTTGGTGTAATGGGTACCTTTGAAAGCCTTGCCTCTGTTTTCCTTGGGTCTTTGTTCAGGAGGAAAAAAAAGCCCCATTCCAAATGATTGCCAAAACTGTGGCATTTGACAAGGCAAGTGTAATCATTGTCATCGAGTTGCTTCACTTATTTTATCAACTTCAGAGAGTTCTGTGGTTTTGCATGTATGAATGACTGACTTGGGGCTTGGTCCTGGATGATGGCAGGATGTGAGTTCCATCAGATACACAGCAGAGCTTTGCACACACCACTGAGTGTGTCAGAAGAGAGCTGGCTATGCATTGCAGCGGTGACATTCCTGTCCAGATGGTTTTCTTCCAGTGCCTTTTCCTTGAAAACATTCAGGCAAACTGTAGATAGGAATTTGTGCTTCTGCAGAGACCTCATATGAGGATTTTTGGTAAGAGGGCTTATATGGTTGTGTGTGCACGCTCAGTCATGTCCGACTCTTTGCAACCCCCTGGAACCGGAGACCACCCGGCTTCTCTGTCCATGGAACTTCCCAGGCAGGAATACTGAAGTGGGTTGCCATTTCCTCCTCCAGGGTATCGTCCTGTCCCAGGGATCGAACCCATGTCTCCTGAGTCTCCTAGCGGATTCCTTACCACTGGCCTGGGTGGCTCAGACAGTAAAGAATCTGCCTGCAATACAGGAGACCAAGGTTCAATCCCTGAGTCAGGAAGATCCCCTGGAGAAGGGAATGGATACCCACTCCGGTATTCTTGCCTGGGAAATACCATGGACAGAAGAGCCTGGCAGCCTATACAGTCCATGTGGTCGCGGAGTCGGACATGACTGAGTGCACACACACACACACACACACACACACACACACACACACACACACACACACACTCCTAGCTCTCTGGAGGCCCCATCTCCAAATACAGACATATTCTGAGGTCCTGGGGGGTTAGGACATCAACACGGGAATTTGGGAGGGAATGCAACTCAGCCCGTGACTAAGGTCGTAGAAACCGCTTTGAAACTGCAAAATTATTTCTTAAACTTGGATTCTTTTGTATTCCTTCCACTCCTTTTCAAGAATGGTCCCGTCAGCATCTCAGCAGGGGGATGGCAGATCTGGAATTTTACCGTGGAAGTAAGAATTGCAACAGCAACCTCGTTCTCCAAGTGATATTTCTGGTCCCTGGGGAGGGTTTTACTCTAGGAGAAATGGATTAGGATAGACATCCTGAATGCTCCACGGGTGACAGAGTGGACCTCTGCCCCTTTGGAGTCCCAGCTCTGCTTCCTCCCGATCCCTGGCCCACCTCGCCATGGAGGCTGTAGGACTTCTGGGGATCAGCCCTCAGACGAACCCCTGGCTTCTGTGCCCAGGAGCTCCTGGGGTCAGTGCGGGGGGCCAGGTCTACCCTGGGCCCTGCCAGCTCCTCCAAGAACCACAGTAGAGTAATTTCTGGGCCCCCGGCCATGCCTGGCCTGTGGTAGATATTCACCGAATGGGTGGATTTCAGCATGTCAGCCATGGGGGCCACTGACCTCCCTGTCTTCTGTCACGTCCGTTTGGTGGCAGAGGATCCCACTAGTGGAGTTAACCACCACCCTTTGCTTTGGGCAAGTTGGGAGCAAGGCAGTATTGGGCAGTCCTGTTTCAACCTGGGCTGGAGGAGAGGTATTCATTTTCCAAATCTACTTCCACAGTTGGTCCTCTGGGGGCCTAGCTGCCCACCCACTAACACTGACTTTGAGCAACCACAGCATGTCCTGTAACAGTTAGGTCTGGAAACCACCTAAACCACCAATGCCAAAATGAACACTGTCATGAAGAAATGAAGACAGTAATTACACCGAGTCATAGGCTGTCCGAGAAAGTGCCACAGGGGCCGATTTCGCCTTTTTGATCACAGGCTACCAAAGCCATGCCTGCTGGGCGCCTGACTCCAGCCTTTTGCCCAGAACCCTGGAGAGCCACCGACAGCCTGAGTCAGAGGACGCCAGGGCCCGGACGGGGCAGGCAGGAACACGGCACCTGAGTCACCGGCCAAGGCCCCGCGGCTTCCCTTCGGCCCGTCGGGTAGAGACCGTAACGCGCGTGCGAAACAGACGGGGCGCGTCAGACGCGCCTAGTGGCCATATCACCGCATCCGGCAGACGAAATCTCACAGGCCCCCTCCCGGCTGTTGACCACAGGGCAGTTCGTTTGACCGTGCTGGTCATCAAAATCACCGAACCTAGACAAAATAAGAAACAAGCTCACAGAAGAAGCACAAGGAGGGAAAAGCATGCATTTCTTTGTAATCGCTTTATCCTGTGATAGTCCTTTGCTTGAATTTACAATATAAAACTTGCAAGAAAGTTTGCTTTAGATGACAGCAAGAGAGAATTTTGGGCTTCCCAGGTGGTGCTAGTAAAGAACCCGCCTGCTCATGCAGGAGACCTAAGAGATGTGGGTCGATCCCTGAGTCAGGAAGATCCTCTGGAGGAGGGCATGGCAACCCACTCCAGTTTTCTTGCCTGGGAAATCCCATGGACAGAGGAGCCTGTCTGGCTACAGTCTATAGGGTTGCAAAGAGTCGGATACAACTGAAGCAACTTAGCACACACACAAGACAATTTAACTTTCTTCTGCCGGCCCATTTTGCAGTAGACTTTAGTAGAATTACTAAGAGATGCAGACATTCATAACAGCTTTTAAAATTATTATGAATAATATTTTTCAGTGAAAACTTTTATTTCTCATCATGTTTAGCAAAATATCAGTTGTATCATAATATAAAGACAAAGATTTTGCTTCCATAATAGTATTTAAATTTTAAGTACATAAATGTTGTGTTAAAATGTACTGTGCTTGACTTGCTGATGGAGAGAGTAAGCTAGTGGTAACCAGCGGGGAGAGGGAAAGGGGAGCGGGCAAGATAAAGGTAGGGGAGTAAGAGGTACAAACTCCTAGGTATAAAGTAAGCTACACGGATATATTGTATAACACAGGGAATACAGCCAATATCTTATAACAACTATAAATGGAATATAACCTTTAGAATTGTGAATCACTGTTATACAGCTGTAACATATAATATTGTTATATGTTGAAGCATATATACTTCTGAAGCAACTATACTTCAGTTTTAAAAAAAAATACTATGCTCCTATTTCAAACATTTCAGTAGTGCAGAAAAGGTAAATCCTGAGCATGTACTGACTTAACCTGTTTGACCACTTTTATCCTTTTGAAGTCTGCACTTTCCAAAGTTTGCATTTGAAATCTCAGCTTTCCCAGTCTTAAGAGGTCATTCAAGAGCTTTTGCAGGAATCAGAGAGATGCCATTTTATTAAGAGAACTGATTTGACTGTTGAATATTTGTTTCAGAAATCTGAATCATCCAGCTCACATCTAACCTTGCAAAACAAATTTCCTATGTAGTTTGAAAGCAAACAGTACCCTGTAATTAAAACACATTGAACGTCTTAATCCACTGTTTCTCACAAAGTGGTAAAGTGTAGTTCTTAGGAACATGAGCTTAGAACCCGTAGACTTCGGTTCACAATCCTGGTTCCAAAGCTGACAGGGAGTCTTCTTAGCTCAGTTGGCAAAGAATCTGCCTGCAGTGCAGGAGACCCCAGTTTGGTCCCTGGGTTGGGAAGATCCCTCGAAGAAAGAAAAGGCTACCCACTCCAGTATTCTGGCCTAGAGAATCCCATGGACTGTATAGTCCATGGGGTCGCAAAGAGTCGGTCATGACTGAGCGACTGTCACACTTTACATAAGTTAATCACCTAAAATTTCTCACAAATATGACAGACTTAAACTTGACACCAGGAAAATGCTACTGAGTCCACTCCAAATAATTAGCTCATCTCCCCAAGTAAAGAACTCCTATAGGAATATGGTAGTGAACTGTACATACTAAGTCGCTTCAGTCGTGTTCAACTCTTTGCAACCCTGTGGACTGCAGCCGTCCAGGCTCCTCTGTCCATGGGATTCTCCAGGCAAGAACACTGAAGTGGGTTGCCGTGCCCTCTTCCAGGGGATCATCCTGACCCAGGGATCGAACCCAGGTCTCTTATGTCTCCTACACTGGCAGATCAGGCTGCTGTAATGAAATTCCACAGTCTGGGTGGCTTAAATAACAGACATGTATTTCTCACAGTTCTGAATTCTGGGGAGTCTGGGGTCAGGTGCACAAATGGTGCAGGTTCTGGTCAGAGCTCCTGAAACCTCCCTGGCGAGACTTGAAGGTGATTATCTTCTTGCCGTGTCCTCATGTGGCAAAGAGGCAGCAAACTCTAGTCTTTCTTCCTCTTGATAGCTTTGTTTTGAGGGGGGCGGCGGGTGCTGTACCACATATATTGTCACCCGGCTTATTTAACTTATATGCAGATTACATCATGCAAAATGCAAGGCTGGTGAATCCCAAGCTGGAATCAAGATTGCCAGGAGAAATATCAGTAACCTCAGACATGCAGATGACACCACCCATATGGCAGAAAGCAAAGAGGAACTAAAGGGACTCTTGATGAGGGTGGAAGAGGAGAGTGAAAAAGCTGGCTTAAAACTCAACATTCAAAAAACTAAGATCGTGGCATCCAGTCCCATCACTTCATGGCAAATAGATGGGGGAAAAGTGGAAACAGTGGCAGATTTTATTTTCTTGGGCTCCACAATCACTGTGGATGGTGACTGTAGCCACGAAATTAAAAGATGCTTGCTCCTTGGAAGAAAAGTTATGACCAACCTAGACAGAGTATTAACTTCAATACTTTGGCCACCTCATGCGAAGAACTGACTCACTGGAAAAGACCCTGATGCTGGGAGGGATTGGGGGCAGGAGGAGAAGGGGACGACAGAGGATGAGATGGCTGGATGGCATCACCGACTCGATGGACATGAGTTTGAGTAAACTCCGGGAGTTGGTAAAGGACAGGGAGGCCTGGCGTGCTGCGATTCATGGGGTCGCAAAGAGTTGGACACGACTGAGCGACTGAACTGAACTGAGACAGAGTATTAAAGAGCAGAGACATCACTTTACCAACAGAGGTCCATCTAGTCAAAGCCATGGTTTTTCCAGTAGTCATGTATGGATGTGAGGGTTGGACCATAAAGACGGTTAAAGTCTTCAACATATGAAATTGGGGCAGGGGCAGGGGAGATACAATCCAGTCCATAGCAGACGGAGAGGTACTTCGTTTGTCTCATTCTCCTGGCTCTTTCATGACATATTTTTACTTTTTCTGCTGGGACTTTTCCCAGATTTTCTGTATCTGCTGGGGCTATTTGCCTACATGGCACGGAACAGGTAAGGGTCTAAGCGTGGAGATGATAGATCACACAGGAAAGCTTTTCTCTTGGCTCCACTGGAAACGTCCAGCTCTCTCAGGGTCCCTCCGGCCTGGCTCAGGTCCTGAGATGCCCACTGCTCGGGATCCTAGTCCTGCCCTGACACCACGGCCCCTTGGTTCTGGGAGTGGCCTGCCTGCAGCCTGGTGGCAGCCTTTCTGTGACCCTCTCGGTTCCAAACAAAACACACCACCCAAACCCACTGTGCTGCTCACTGTGTAGATGTCTCAAAGCAAGGCTCCCAACAGAGAAGGCTGTGGGAGGCACTCACTCATGCAGGCATGTCCCTGTGGTCCAGAAGGCCATTTTCACCAAGTCACACACTTGTGACTCATCATTTCTCCACCTTTTCAATTTTCCAGATAGGACATTGTAATCGGGCAAGCGACTTATACCCTTCCTGTTTCCCCTCTCAGTGGGAAAAAAGACACTCTCTTTCCATATCTAAAGTGGAATCGAACTCTTATTGTAACATGTACATCTCAAGGGAAAACCCACTGCTATTTTGAACCTGCTTCCTCCTATTCTTCAGTTCCTGGTGCAGTAGATGTTGCTTATGTCCCCTGACTTCTACGTACTGAACTGGAGGGTTACAATAACTTAGTCGCTTATTAGTGTTTGAGAACCCTATGTTTATCTTCAAACTACAAAGACAGTTTTAAGCTACAGGTGGTTTTTCTTTCATGTTCATGTGTGGGCCACCTGTAGACAATATGTGAAAAACTGACTCATTGGAAAAGACCCTGATGCTGGGAAAGATTGAAGGCAGGAGGAGAAGGGACGACAGAGGATGAGATGGTTGGATGGCATCACAGACTCGGGGACATGAGTTTGAGCAAGCCCCGGGAGTTGGTGATGGACAGGGAAGCCTGGCGTGCTGCAGTCCATGGGGTCACAAAGAGTCAGACATGACTGAGAGACTGAACTGAACTGTAGACAATATATTAGCATTACTGGGATTCTTTTCAAGTCTTTTAATGCTCAATTATTGTAGTAAGTGCTTTGTAAATGAAAGTGTACTTAGTTTGAGGCAAATAAAGTGATTTTTATGTTTAAAGCGAAACCAAACCTAATGGAAAGGAAGAGACAGTGAACAAGTTATTGAGTCAGTATTTTTATGTCATTTCCTCTTAGAGCCAAAATTTAGTAAGTTCTCCGCCTGCTGGCAAATGTTTGGAGCTGGCGGTTGTTATTAGGCCGAGTTTTGGGGGACTTTTGAATGGAAAAAAGTGAGCCTTTGCCTGGTGTGATTTCTAGGCATTTTCTGAGTCACCAAAATATTTGTTGTTATTCGGTTTATTTCTGTAAGTCACTCTCTTCCAATGATCAAAGAGCATGTTGTATCTCTGAGGGATGTCATCTTATTCAAGAGGCACTGAAATCTCCCAAGTTTTCCGTGTGTTCAACCGAGCAGTTGAGACTTGGTCAGAATCTCCTTGGGCCCATTTGAAATGACATGTTCCGAAGGAACTGTCTGTTAAAAGAAGTCATTGTTTCCTGCTGGACAAGACATTAAATGAATGTGTTTGGCCCGCTGGGGCTGTTCTTAGAACGTTAGAACAAACCTACTTGAGTTTAGATCCCAGAGTTATTATCCTTCCAGGAACATTTGTAAATTGTGGGAGACATCGGGGTTGCAGTGGTGACGGGGAGTGGGGTGGGGGGAGAGCTGCTGACCTTCAAGGAGGAGTGCCTGAAACAGTCTAGAATGTCAAGAGCAGGACCACATGGGAAAATTCATTTCATCCGAGACATCCTGTTTCATGGGCATATACCTTAGTCAGACTTGTCAAATTGTACATTTCAAAGATGGGAAGTTTACTGTGTGTCAATAAAGTTGTTTATTGTTGTTGTTCAGTTGGGTCTGACTCTTTGCCACCCCACAGACTGCAGCATGCCAGGCTTCCCTGTCCTTCACTATATCCTGAGGTTGCTCAAATTCCTGTCCATCGAGTGAGTGATGCCATCCAACCCTCTCATCCTCTGTCACCCTCTTCTCCTTCTGCCCTCAATCTTTCCCAGTATCAGGGTCTTTTCCAATGAGTCAGCTCTTCACATTAGGTGGCCCAAGTGTTGGAGCTTCAGCTTCAGCTTCAGCATAAGTCCTTCCAATGAATATTCAGGCTGATTTCCTTTAGGATGGACTGGTTTGATCTTGCTGTCCAAGGGACTCTCAAGAGTTTTCTCCAGCACAGTTCAATTCTTTGGCATGCGTTCTTCGACCCTCAGCCTTCTTCCTGGGCCAACTCTCACATCCATACATGACTACTAGAAAAACCATAGCTTTGTACTAAAAAAAAAAAAAAAAGTCCTGAGTATAAAAGTCCTGAGAAACGCTGAGACAAGCCATAGGCTCACTTGACTCTTAGGACATAAAGGATCTTCCCACTCGACACCCGCCCCCGACCCCCCATCCTTCACAGGGGGCAGACTGAGTGACCTCATCTCTTTTCTCAGTGTTCTTTCACCCGTGTCCTACATTGCAGCAGCTTTCATCAGAAACCACAAGGAGCCCGAGATATACTTCCTCATTTGCAAAATGACCTTCTTAGTCAGCACTCAGATCGGTTCTCAGTGGGGACCCACACTCACATACGTCACTAGCCCAACCTTTTGTTGGAAAATACGAAGCCACAGTTCAGATCGTCCTCCGGCTGGGTTTCGGAAGGGTGGGTGACACGTGCTGACCAGGCCTGCGCTGCCCACTGTTCAATGCTGTGGTCTCCCCACCCCAGAGCAGGAGGCAAACTTGAGGAGACAGTGAAACCAAGTCAGGGTGTAGGGGAAGGGTGCTGGTCTTGTGACTCTGCTTAGCTCTTGCCTCCTGATTTAGTTTGTGCTCCGCTGAGAAGTCAGCGGGGGGCTACTGAACCAGATTGCAGGCACCCCCGGTTGCAGGTGCAGGGCAGGGGAAAGGTGGTCCCAGAGGCTCTCACACCATGACAGGGGGCCGGAGGAGAAGCTTCGTCCACATATCAGATGCCTCCATCTCATCTCACTGCCCCCTGGCCTGCTGGGATGCGCCTTGGTGCTCACATGGCAAGCCTTACGAGGCTTCCCTGCTCCCACCCAGTGGGACCCTGGGCTTCCCTTCTGCATGTATCACTGGTACTGCTGTTGGCTAAGACATAAAGGATAGTTCTCAAGGAGTGCATGCTAAGTTGCCTCAGTCGTGTCTGACCCTTTGTGACCCCATGGACTGTAGCCCGCCTGGCTCCTCTGTCCATGGGATTCTCCAGGCAAGAATACTGGAGTGCGTTGCCGTGCCCTCCTCCAGGGGATCTTCCCAACCCAGGGATCTAGTTGGCATCCCTTACGTCTCCTGCGTTGGCAGGCAGGTTCTGTACCACTAGAGTCCCCTGGGAAGCCCCCCAGTTCTAAGTGAAAGTGAAAGTGTTAGTCACTCAGTCATGTCCAACTCTCTGTGACCCCATGGCCTATAACCCACCAGACTCCTCTGTCCATGAGATTCTCCAAGCAAGAAAACTGGAGTGGATTGCCCTTCCCTTCTCCAGGGTATCTTCCTGACCCAGGGATTGAACTCAGGTCTCCCACCATTGCAGGCAGATTCTTTACCATCTGAGCCAGCAGGGAAGCTCTGATGGAAGGTGGGTGTTTCCAGAGAGCAGGGCAGTGTCTCCTTCATTTGCTCTCTTTCAGGGACTAGTGTGGCTCCTCCTCAGAAGATGCTCAGCAAAAAAGCTTGATGAAAGACTGAGGAAAGGAACCCCAAATCAGATTTTTCTCCACTCATTTACAAGTTTTAAAAAATGCCAGGTATATTTTTCTTTTCTTTTCTTTTCTAAATTCCTCTTTTCAGTTCAATATTTTGGAGTTTACAGAGAACACGATCATGAATTCATTCAGTCACTCAGTCCACAGAGAATCTCTGAGCCTCTCCCAGGGGCCGGGACCTGGATGTGGCAGGCAGCAGGAAGGTCACTTTCCAGTCCTAAACTCCAGACTAGTTACCCCTGTCAACGTGTGCTAGGAAGGAAAACGAGTGCTTAACAGAAGACTCGGCCATGTCTGAGGGGAAGCATCTCTGAGGAGTGGTGTTTCTGTTGTTTTTTAAGTGGCGCAGACGCGGGAGGTGGCCCAGCAGAGAGCTGCCTGGATAAAGGTCCTGAAACGTCAAGACCCGGCCGGGGCAGCGTCCATGACCAGGACAGCGGCCGGAGCTGGCCTGTGTCACGGGTGGGACTCGCACCAAGGGATGGCTGGGTTTTTCTCCTGAGGGTGAATGGAGGCCGCAGGAGGGCTCACAAGGAGAGGACAGGTGGGTTCTTAACACCTGGCTTGGGAACATCTCAAAGAAGAGTGAGCCGTGGTGCGTTCTCTGAGGCTCACCTTCCAGCATCCTTCCCCCGATGCTGCCTCCTCCCCGTGCTCCAGGTCCCATCTGCGGAGCAGCCTGCAGCGAACCGGGCGGGGCTTCCAGCCATCCCTTCAGATAAACAGGCTGCCCTTTTTATTATTCAGGCACTCGGTTGCGACTGACTCTTTGCGACCCCCATGGACTACAACATGCCTGGCTCCCCTGCCCTTCGCTATCTCCCAGAGTTACTTAAATTCATGTCCATTGAATAGTGATGTTACCTAACCATTCCATCCTCTGCTGCCTCCTCCTTCCCTTCCTCCTCCCTTTGCCTTCCATCCTTCCCAGCATCAGGATCTCTTCCAATGAGTTGGCTCTTCACATCAGGTGGCCAAAGTGTTGGAGCTTCAGCTTCAGCATCAGTCCTTCTTCCAGTGAATATTCAGTCAGTTTCCTTTAGGATGGACTGGTTTGATCTATGGCATGGCCAAGTGAAATAAATAGGTTGGAGAAAGATAAACCATGCGAACACTAATCAAAAGAAGACAAATCAGAAAAGCTGGGAGAAGTGAGAAGGGTGCAGAAGGATGAACTGGGGGAAGATGGGACTGGAGACAAAGGCGGGACAGCTGCCCCCGCCTCCGTGTCCCTGTGCCAGGCCCTGTCCTGAGCCCTGGGGTGCGGCTTTAACAGCTCACAGCCACCCTAGGAGGCAGGCCCTGCTTTTATAGTTTCCGAAACTCGGGTCAACCTGGCCCTGCTCGCAGCCTCTCGGAAGATGGCGTGTGGTCCTGCCTTCCCTGGCCCCACTTCCCTTAGGACCTTCCTTCTGCGGCTGTTTTATGGGTAATAGCTCCAACTGCCCTGAACCCTTAGGTTGAAGGGGGAAAGGGAAGGGAAGTTTGCACGGCCCCCCTTGTCTGGTATTTGCGGAATGTCTAATGATCTGTCTGATATTCTACCTGAAAAGGGCAAGTCTGGATCACTGTGTGTGTTTATGTGTGTGTGTGCTTTTTAAAACTTTTTCAAATGCAGCAGAGGAGCAGAAAGACCATTGGGATATATGCTAGGACAGCTGCAGCTGATGCTTACTGCATCTGAAGTTGGCTAATCTCTGCTGGGTGGGCCCCTTGTGGACACCAGAGGTGCTCAAACTTGCGCATGCATTCCAGTCACCTGGAGGGCTTGTTAAAACCCAGAGCTTCTGATTCAGTAAATATATTCTCCGCTGTGTAATGAAATACCACAAGTGGAATGGCTTAACTCAATACCCACTTATTAGCTGGCAGGTCTGCAGTCAGAAGTTGAGGTGTATAGTCAAGAGTTGGGGTGTGGTGTGGCCAGCTTCTCTGCTCCAGGTCATGCAAGGCTAGCATCAAGTCATGGGTGGGGCTGCCTTCCTTTCTGAGGTCTGGGGAAGAATCTGCTTCTGCAAACACTCAGATCCCCATTTCCTTCCAAGGCCATCCTCTCCCCTTGAGGCAACTTACATCCTGACCCCTTCCTCCGTCAAGCCAGTGACAAGGGATCTCTCTCACATGTCAAGTCTCTGACTTCAGAAATAGCCTGGTCTCTTCCAAGGGCTCAGCCTGGCTAATCTCCCTTTCACAAACTGTGCGGTGTGACACCGGAGAGGGAAATGGCAACCCACTCCAGTCTTCTTGCCTGGAGAATCCCATGGACAGAGGAGCCTGGCGGGCTACAATCCATGGGGTCGCAAAGAGTCATGAGCCAGTCATGGGTAAAACCCATCGTGGCTGTGGTCCTGGAGACAATGTTATGCCTGGTGTGTCCACCGGGGAAGGGGGACAGTGGGCCATTTTAGAATTCTGTCTGGCACAGTAGGTGGGGCAAACCTGTGCACCTCTAACACATTCCCAGGCAAAGAGATGCTGCTGCTCTGAAAGTACATTGTGAGAACTACTTACTTAGGCTGATTGTACCACCTTTGACTTTTGCTGTTGTTGTTCAGCTGCTAAGTTGTGTCTGACTCTTTGTGACCCCATGGGCTGTAGCACACCAGGCTCCTCTGTCCTTCACTGTCTCCCAGAGTTTGCTCAAACTCATGTCCATTGAGTTGGTGATGCCATCCAACTATCTCATCCTCTGCCACCTCCTCTCTCCTTTGGCCTTCAGTCTTTCCCAGCATCAGGGTCTTTCCCAATGTGTGGGTTCTTCGCATCAGGTGGCCAAAGTATTGGAGCTTCAGCTTCAGCAGCAGTCCTTCCAGTGAATATTCAGGGTTGATTTCCTTTAGGACTGACTGGTTTGATCTCTTTGCTGTCCAAGGGATTCTCAAGAGTCTTCTCCAGGACCATAATTCGAGAGCATCAGTTCTTCGGCGCTCAGTCTTCTTTACGGTCCAACTCTCAGATCTACACATAACTACTGGAAAAACCATCGCTTTGACTGTACGGACCTTTGTTGGCAAAGTGATGTCTCTGCTTTTTAATATGCTGTCTAGGTTTGTCATAGCTTTTCTTCCAAAGAGCAAGTGTCTTTTAATTTCATGGAAGCAGTCACCTTTGACTTAGATTGTGCCTAAGTTACAGAACAGATAACTCAGTTTTACGTCTAGAGGTAATATTCAAAATTTATAGCAACTAGGACCTTGTGGGCGCTGACCAGTCAGAAAGGATATCCACCAGTCAGGGCAGATGCTGTTGGTGTATAACTACTGTGGTCCTCCTGGGTGGCACTTGCTGATGGAAGAATCCCAGCAAACGAGGGCTGGAGTCTGTGCTTATACCAGAGCTGGGACGTTGGCTACTCCACAAACTAAGATTAAAGAGGAAATGTCCCAACAATGCTAAGTCAGGAGAAGAGGAATAAAGAGATGTCTTACTGGTTCCAAAATTGATTCATCTTCAATTGATTCATCTTCTTTTCATTCTGTCTACTCCATGTTCTATAACCTCCCTCAAGGTTAAAATCTGGATTAGTTTCCTATTTCTGCTGTAACAAACTACCACAGGTGTAGTGCCTGCAACCACACAGGTTTATTATCTTACAGTGCTGGAGGTCAGAATGCCAAAATCACTCAGTGGGCTAAAATCAGGAATTGGTTTCCCTGACTTTTTTCAAGTTCTGGAGGCAAGAGCATTGGTTCACAGGCTCACATCACTTCAACCTGCTTCCATCATCATATCCGGGTCCAACTCTGATCTTTCTGCCTCCTTCTTACTGTCCCTGGACAATCTCAAGGTCATCTCCCATGTCAAGGTCCTCAGTTTAATCACACCTGCAAGGTCTCCTCTGCTCTGTAAGGTCATGTGTTCAGAGTCCCAGGGATTAGGACGTGGATGTCTTTGAGAGGCCGGTCTTCAGCCCACCTCACTGTGCAAGGCCCATAGTTACGTGGATCACAACAGCAGATACTTTCCTAGAACTTCCTCTGTGCCAAACCCTTTTTAGACATTAGGTCACGACTGTCACAACCACTGTATGAGGCAGGTTCTGTTGTTAAGATCCTCCTTTTACAGACAAAGAAACTGAAGCACATGGGAGTGAAGAACCTTGTCCAAGGTCACACAGCTGAGAAATATCAGTGCCCGGGCTCCAACCCAGACAGCCTGGCTCCAGGGTCCATGCTCTTTCCCACTCTGTTACATCCTTCCCATCCGTGGCCAGGTAAAAAGCAGCCACTTTATGTAAATGACGGAAAACCAGGGTCACCTTCCCAACCTCAGCCCCTAATCTACGCATCCATCCTCTGCCTCCCCCTCTGCCTGTGAAGGATCCTACTCTTAGTGGGAAAGCAGTCCATTGGTTTGGTCTTTCCTTCCCTGCAGTCCAAGTCTAATCAGTTACAGAGACCTGGCCACTTCCACCCATATCTGAAACATTCTTCCAGTTCCTATTTTTGGGAAACAAACCGCCCCTCACTCAGCGGCTTAAAACAGCAGCAGTTGTTTATTTTGCTCAGGAATCTGCAACTCGCGCCTAGATGACTCTTCTCTCCTCCACGTGGCGTCTGCTGGGTTTGCCTGGCTGGATGCCAGGGAAGCCACTCCAGATGTCCCACTCACACGGTTGGCAAGTTGTGCCAGCTCTTGTTTGGTAGCTCAGCCAGGGCTTTGGGCCAGGGGCCTCAGTTCCTCTCCACGGGCTGCCTGGGCTTCCCACCAGCATGGTGACTGGTTTCCGGGAGAACAAGACGCAAGTGCATGGCCTTTTATGCTCTAGCATCAGAAGTCACGTGATGCCATTCCCACCCTATAGCATCTGTGGTTGTTGTTCAGTCACTAAGTTGTGTCCGACTCTTAGCGGACTGCAGCCCGCCAGGCTCCTCTGTCCATGGGATTCTCCAAGGCAGGAATACTGGAGTGGATTTCCATTCCCTTCTCCAGGGGATCTTCTTGACCCAGGAATCGAACCCAGATCTCCTGCTTCGCAGGCAGATTCTTTACCACTGAGCCACTAGGGAAGCCCCATAGTGTCTGTTGAGAGTCTCACAAAGGCTCACCCATGTTCAAGGCCAGAAGACACATAACTGTCCTCCTGGTGGGGAAATGACAGGGTTCTATAAGAGCATGTGGGAGGGGAGGTTTGTGGCAGTTCTCTTCAGAAAATTCCATCTGCCAAAAATGTCTTTATAGCAGCTCTCTGCATCCTTTCCACACTGGTGGGTACCGTATTCAAAAACCCCAGATTGGGTCTGTGAACTAAAAGAAGATCTTGTCTAATAAGTTCACTTATAAAATATTAAAAATGTAGCCATATGTACTGCATGGTGTTTTTTTTTTTTTGTATTTTAGAATCAAACTAACAAAAGTAGGATTTCCCAAGAAATCCAGAACATCAGATTAACAAATACCAACACTTAACCAATACCATGCCAAAATACAGGCACTCAAAGAAGTTTCTGCAAAATCACACTGTGTATGTCTTTAATAAAAAGCAACTCCTTTTTTGAGTATGCATGATTGTGGATGAAGAAAATGTTAACTTTCCGAATTTTGATGCTTTCAAACTGTGGTGCTGGAGAAGACTTGAGAGTCCCTTGGACAGCAAGGAGAGCAAACCATCAATCCTAAAGGAGATCAACCCTGAATATTCACAGGAGGGACTGATGCTGAAGCTGAAGCTCAAATACTTTGGCCACCTGATGCCAAGAGCTGACTCATTGGAAAAGACCCTGATGCTGGGAAAGATTGAGGGCTGGAGGAGGAGGGGACAACAGAGGATGAGATGGTTGGATGGCATCACTGACTCAATGGACATGAGTTTGAGCAAACTCTGGGAGATAGTGAAGGACAGGGAAGCCTGGCATGCTGTAGTCCATGGGGTCGCAGAGATTTGGACACGACTGAGCGACTGAACAACAACAATACCTTATATTCAGGTAGTAATGAGAAAATACAGGGCTATATCCTTTTCCTTCTCATTTAAAAATCTAACCCCATTTTTAAGGCCTTAACCCACAGGACTTTCCATAGCTGGACTCATTGGCTACTGAGACAGGATCATCACTGATCCCTACCCTCCACCTCCAATATCCTAAGCTTTTACTGCCTGCAACACAGATGGCTCATGTATATTATCTCATCACTAGAGTTGCAGTCTCATCTCACAGGCTATGATGTTAAGCCCCTGTAAATGGCAGGAACTGTGTCTTAGGCTTCTGAACTCCCTTACAGAATACTGTGTGTGTATGCCCGTGTGTTGGTCGCTTAGCCGTGTCCGGCTCTTTGAGACCCCATGGACTGTAGCCCACTAGGCTCCTCTGTCTATGGAATTCTCCAGGCAAGAATATTGGAGTGGGTCGCCATTTCCCTCTCCAGTGCAGGAAAGTGAAAAGTGAAAGTGAAGTCGCTCAGTCGTGTCCGACTCTTAGCGACCCCATGGACCGCAGCCCACCAGGCTCCTCCGTCCATGGGATTTTCCAGGCAAGAGTGCTGGAGTGGGGTGCCGTTGCCTTCTCCACAGTTGAGTGGAGGAAACCAACTAAAATGTGATAAAAGGGAATTCCCTGGCAATCCAGTGGTTAGGACCCCGAGCTCTCATGCCAAGGGCCTGGAGTTTGATCCCTGGTGAGGGAAATAAAATCCCAGGAGCTGTGAGATGCAGTCAAGAATATGTGATAAATACTAAACACTAGAGGTTCCCAGTGTTATGAGACTATGTAGTAGGTGTAATTTAACCCAGCCGTGGACTCTGAGAAGGCTCAGAGCAGATCCTTGATAAATGGTGGTTGAACGAGCAACAAACGAGGAGTTTTCTTCAGACATGGAAATCTGTTCTTAACTCCGAACAACCCACACAAGATGCTGCTCAGCGTAGATGCTTGAAAAATAATGTCTTATCTGCAGGTAGGGAAATACCCAGCCCTGGGAGAACCCACCTGTCCAAGGAATTTTCCCCTGTAACTGACCTGCTGCCTGGAATTTCCCTCTTGGTAATGCATTCACTTGTGACTGAGACTTTGATCTTCAGAAGTTAATGATTAAATGCAAATTCTCTGGCAGGTCTTATACATTAAACAGCTGTCATTGTGAACACAGTCACGGGGAAAGGTTTATTAGGTAATTCCAATCAAAGCTATGGTTTTTCCAGTAGTCATGTATGGATGTGAGAGTTGGACTATAAAGAAAGCTGAGCACCAAAGAATTGATGCTTTTGAACTTTGGAGGTGGTGTTGGGGGAGACTCTTGAGAGACCCTTGGACTGCAAGGAGATGCAACCAGTCCATCCTAAAGGAAATCAGTCCTGAATATTCATTGGAAGGACTGATGTTGAAACTGAAACTCCAATACTTTGGCCACCTGATGTGAAGAACTGACTCATTGGAAAATACCCTGCTGCCGGGAAAGATTGAAGGTGGGAAGAGAAGGGGACGACAGAGGATGAGATGGTTGGATGGCATCACCGACTCAATGGACATGAGTCTGAGTAAACTCCAGAGGCCTGGCGTGCTGCAGTCCATGGGGTCGCAAAGAGTCGGACATAACTAAGCAACTGAACTGAATTGAGTCTTGTTAGAAGGGAGATGCAGAAGGCAGGATTGTCTCAGGAAGAAAGGAAAAGATTGGATGTGATTCTGGAACAAAAGGACAGAGAAAAAAAAAAAAACAAAAACACAGCTGAGGAAGCAGTAGGTGTAGGGACTTGGCAGGGACCCGAAAGAGCTCTGTAGTTTTACTCTGAGAAGGCATCGCCCTGGGGGACATTTGAACCTGGATGGGAGATCTTTGCCCCAAAATCAGATATTCTGTGCTGACCATACTATGGAGCCTGCAGAGCGTGTGAGGTCTGCTCAGCCCAGCGACTCACACCATGGAGCCAGATAGAATTGCAGGCCCCTGTCCTGGCCAGTGCATGACCTTGACTCCAGGGAGACAGGCTCAGTCCACACACTTTGGACATTTCACCAGCTAAAGAGGGTTGGCGGGAGACTTTATCAAAAGGTAAACAAAACAAACATTTTCTGGTGAAATCTGTTTGTTAAAGATATTTAGATTAGAAATGGGATTCTTCCTACAGTTGAAATTTCCAAATATTAATGAGTTAAAAACAAAAGATTTGGGAATAATGACTGAAAGGTCATGATACCAGTGCATGTACGCGTGCTCAGTCTCTTAGTGGTGTCCAGCTTTTTGTGATGCTGTGGACTCTAGCCCTCCAGGACCTTCTATCCGTGGGATTTTCCAGGAAATGGGTTGCCATATCCTCCTCCAGGGGATCTTCCCGACCCAGGGATTGAACCCACATCTCCTGCATCTCCTGCATTGGCAGGTGGGTTCTTTACCCCGGAGCCCCAGTCCTAGGAAGCCCCAGGACACCAGACTGCTATGCAAAAAAAAAAAAAAGAGTAGATTTCCTCTCTAACCTTCTGCCTTACTTAGTGTATCTGTTAACCATGGTCCTTGACCAATATTGACATAGAACACAGACTGGGGGAAGGGAAAAGCCTTTTTTTGTCACAAAAATAATAAATGTGCATTGTAGAAATTCTAGTAAGTCCAAAGAAGCAAAAAAAGAAAGCTCAGCAATCGTTCTTTTCATCAAGATGAAGTCACAACAGTAAGTTGTGAACATCTTTTTTATGTCGTTAAATAGTTTTCATCTCCTTCCTGTGAGGTGCTGAGTGGCTCTGTGGTGTACCAATCCTGCATATTTATTAGCTGGTTTCTGATCAGATGATTAGTTTGGTCTAGTGTGTTATTTGCATAAAGAACGGTGCAGGGAATGTATTTGCATCGAAATCTTTTCCCACAGCCCTGAGGATTTCCTTAGGACAAACTCCTGGGAGGGATTCAGGGTTTTGGTTGACCTGGTTTATACTCAAAGTTTAAACTGTTGGGTTTACTATGTTCACTTGGGGCTTCCCAAGAGGCGCTAGGGGTAAAGAACCTGCCTGCTAATGCAGCAGACATAAGAGATGAGGGTTCAATCCCCAGGTCCAGAAGATGCCCTAGAGGAGAACAGGGCAGCTCACTCCAGTATTCTTGCCTGGAAAACCTCACAGACAGAGGAGCCTGGAGGGCTACCGTCCGTAGGGTTGCAAAGCACTGGACATGACTGAAATGACTTAGTACGTACAGTTCACTACCATATTCCTATAGAAGTTCTTTACCTGGGGAGATGAGCTAATTATTTGGAGTGGACTCAGTAGTATTTTCATGGTGTCCAGTTTAAGTCAGTCATATTTATGAGAAATTTCAGGTGATTAACTTACGTGAAGTGTGAAAGTCGCTCAGTCATGTCCAACTCTTTGCGACCCTGTGGACTGTACAGTCCATGGAATTCTCCAGGCCAGAATACTGGAGTGGGTAGCCTTTCCCTTCTCCAGGGGATCTTCCCAACCCAGGGATCTAACCGGAGTCTTCTGCATTGCAGGCAGATTCTTTACCAACTGAGCCACCAGGGAAGCCTGGTTTGTTGGTGGGTTGAGGGACACAGTTACACACTCAGATCCCTTCAGGAATGATGGATTTGTCCCCCAGCTGCCCTTGTCAGTTGCCCCCTTTTGGGGCTGAGTTCAGCTGAGAGCCACCTCCCCAAGTCCCCTCCTTCTCAAGGTACCTCCTATCCCAGAGCTGCCCAAGGCAGGGGTATCATGGCCCAGCCCTTCTGCTCCAGTGAGGATCGTCCCGTCTCCAGAGCTCCCCACAGGTCCGCAGGGCTTCCACTGGGACCACCTGATGGCTGCACCCTCCCTCTGCCCAGCCTCTTCTTCTCCCCTCCCTTTCCCCTCCCCTCCCACCCCTCCCATCTCCTTCCTCACCCTGGGTGTTGATCACCAAAGAAAGTGAAAACGAAAGTCCCTCAGTCGTCTCTGACTCCCCGTGGACTATACATACAGTCCATGGAATTCTCCAGGCCAGAATACTGGAGCGGGTTGCCTCTCCCTTCTCCAGGGGATCTTCCCAACCCAGGGATCGAACCAGGGTCTCCAGATTCTTTCCCAGCTGAGCTGTCATAGTCCTTACCAAACCTCCTGCACAGTGACCTGCGTCTCAGAGTCCAGGAGCAGCCAGTGACTGTCGGGTTTTTGGTTGGTTGGTGGCGGGGGGTTGGTTACAGGAGCAGAAGTAGGGGCTCAGCCAACCCTGGCCACGGATTGCTGAGTGTGCCATGGAATTTCACCCCCGCAAGGGGAGCGCTAGCACCACCACAGCCTCAGGGGCAGCTCACACTCAAGGGTGAAGTCAGGTTCCCTCTTCTGAGAGTTCTTTTCACATAAGAAGACGGATCAAACTGTATCCGTGAATCTCACAAGACCACTTTAAAACGCTGTCTTCTCAAAAGGATCTTTTGAAAGCTATCTTTAAAAGCCTCACCCTGAGAACACCCGGATCTCAATCTACCTTTAGATCATCCTTCCAACTCGTGTTGCTGAATATCAGTGGTAACCAAAACCTTCCGTCTCCATTCATCTATGAGCCAGTTCTGTAGAAATCCATCAGCGCTGATTCTCAGCCGAGCCGTGCACCTCCCTGGTATGGCCCAATCCTGTCTTCCCTAACGATTGCTAAAGAAACCAACTGTGGTTTGTAAGCATTTGCACGGAATCTAGGCCATCTCCATACTAGCGTCCCAACCATTCACTTGCATAAGAGTATAATTTCAGGAGTGAAGAGAGCATATGGCAAATGCCCAGGGAGTCACCCGTAGAAATGCGATGTGTCAGAGAAAAATAAAGAATTGCTGTGTAAGGAGGAAGGGACATGCTCTCTCTGTGTATTATTTGGAATAATTATTTGACACAGAACATTTTGAGTCCAGAGATGTGGATGGGTAAGCTGCTTTGTGTGTGTCCCTACCTCTCAGTGTCTGGCTCAAAGCAGGTGACTAATCTATTTTGATGACTTACTAAATTAAGCCAGAGGCCAAAAACTCAGATGCCTCTGGGGTCTGGAGCGATGGAGCCGTTGGTATTTGAAGAGCAGGGGCTTAGCCACGGGTTCAGCCATTGCCACATGAGCTTCTGGGCTCTGAATTGCCACATCTTACTTTTTTTAAAAACAAAAATTTTATTATTTTTTTTTTAATACCAAAAACATTTTGTATTGGGGTATAGCCAATTGACAGTGTTGTGATCGTTTCAGGAGAACAGTGAAGGGAATCAGACATACATGTACATCTATCCAGCTTCCTTTATTTTTAATCTCCCCCCAAAAAAAAAGAAATTATATTTCTCTGTGAAAACTCCCAATTTTAATATTGGCAACTAATAGTTTTATTTGGGGGAGGGGCACTGCCAGTTCACAACCAGCAAACTAACCTGATGGAGAAAAAGCAGCTCGCTCTTTTCAGACGCTCTGGTGTAAAGAGGGATGTGCAAATTTCGTCACTTGACAGAAACACCCCAATCTTCCTAATGAACAAGGTTGGCATGATTGTCCTTGTTTTTTCATGGTGACTGTCAATAACCAAGATGTGATGTTTTGTTTGTCCTGTGTTTATTGTTGTGAAGTCTGTTTTGAATCTGTGATACCCACACAGAGGTGACAGGATAGACTTCCGTAGGCGACTTATCATCAGATTTTAAAGTAATCCTCGATGATGAAAATGTGAAGTGTGAAAAGACAGCATGCTCTGTGGTCCCCTGGGTAACTTCCCAACAAAGATGTGGAAATGGGGCCTGTGGGTGGTAATGGAAAGAGTAGGTAAGAACACATAATGCTTTTCTCTTCTCCCGCACTTGGCAAAACACGATTTCTAAGCTGAGGCTCTGAGATTTAAATCCAGATGTGGACACAAGCTCTGCAAAGCCAAGTTATTGAAAACTGAGTTGTTTTTGTTAAAGATTGAGAGATTTCTGTCTGACCTCATTCCTTCCCTCTTCGTCTCTCTTGACCTTTGACTCTGGCTCGCCAGTCACTCACCCGGTACTGGTGGGGTGCCTGTGGGCCCACAGCGCCGTGCCAGGCTCCCTGGGAGAACTCACCGGAGCCAGAGCAGGGTCCGGGCCGGCCTCGAGGCAGCGTCCTCACCAGCCAGAGTTTGCGTTGTGTCAGTTCTTCCAAGATGAGCGTTGAACATAGACTGAGACAAACAAGGCTTTTCCACCAGCATTCACACAACGGCGTCAAACTCATCGTTTGAATGTGAAGGGATTTTCTGGGTGGGAATGAAGTAGTCTAGGGTTGCGAAAGCTGTTTGGAGCTGGAATGGGGAAAAAAAAAAAAAAAACAGGTCCTGGGGACTGATGAAGGTGGCTCAGTGGTGAAGAATCCACCAGCCAATCCGGGAGATGCAGGTTCGATCCCTGGGTCAAGGAGATCCATTCCCTGGAGGAGGAAATAGCAACCCACTCCAATGCTCTTGCTGGGAAAACCCCTGGACAGTGGAGCCTGGCAGTCTGCATTCCAGGGGGGTCACAGAAGAGTCGGACACGACTTGGCGGCCGAGCACGCACGCACGGTGACTGATGGACACAAAAGCAGCCTGTCGCCAGCCCACCCCGCACAACTGTTCTGTCCAGGTTTCTATCACCATGGCGTTGTGCCCTGACTTGGGAACAGCCTCAAAGCAGAAGTGAAAATCAATCATTAAAGCAAGGTGTGTCTGGAAAGGAACAGACTAAAGAGAGCAAATAAGGAATAATTAATTAGTGTGGCTTGGGCCCCAGTCATCTCCAAATAAATGTTACCTCCCTTAATCCGCAGCTGCTAGTCTCCAAGTCATCAAGTGTAGTTTAGATTTGCCTATGGCTATTTCTCCATCTCAAGAATTGCAAACACTGAGTTTCCAAGAAGTGACAGAGGGGTGGTTAACCTTCACGTCTTAATGCTAAGGAAAAATTGAGGTAATAAGGAAAAAAGTTAATGGGATTTCAAGTGCACATGGAATTTAACAAGCAAAATGAAATCTTGGATGAACTGTGACCTGTCTTTTAAGGTATTGGTTTGAACACGCTTCTTCTCTCTACTTTTCCCCATTGGTTATTTTATTTTACTTTATGTCTTTCCTTTCTTTCTGTTTTTGGGGAAGGGGTGACTGCATGCTTTTCTTTATTTCCACATAAGCTTTAACAGAGCATGGTTGCCGTTCGGCTAAAACACACCTCTAGCATTTTCACCACTGCAGCCATCATTTTTGGCTAAAAAGAATAGGAAGTTGTATGATATCCCAGAAATACAATTTATTTGTACATATCTTATACTAATCTATGAAGAGCATCAAATGACATTTCAGGCTTTTCCAATTTTTTCCCAAAGTATCAAAAATGACCAAACCGGAAATTTAGTTTTAACACATCACTGACTGGGGGGTTTTGGCAGAAAGTAACACCTGTGGTGTGAATACACCTCCAGTCAATAATGTGCTATTGCTTCTTCCATGTTGTTGTACAGATTCAGAAGATTGATGGTTATGAAACATGAAGATGATTTTCATTAAAGAGGGTTTTCTTGCCCTAGATTTAGAATTCATAGGTGTTAGCTCTGTAGGGGGAGGCGAGCACACCCTCTTGTCTAAGGGTTTCTGGTTCTGTGTGTGTCCTCAGTCACTCAGTCGTGTCTGACTCTTTGTGACCTCGTGGACTGTAGCACTCAGGGCTCCTCTGTCCATGGGATTTCCCCAGCAAGACCACTGGAGTGGACTGCCATTTCCTTCTCCAGGGGATCTTCCTGACTCGAGAATCAAACCCATGTTCCCATGTCTCCAGCATTGCAGGCAGATTCTTTACCCAGTGAGCCATAGGGTAAGTTCTCTTGCCTAAGGGGTTCTGGTTAGAACCTTCCAAGTCCATCACAAAAAAAGGCTATCAGTATCAGCTCTGACTTACATTTTCTTTCATGCAAAGGCCCCTCGCTGTGGCCGAGCAGATCTTACCAGTCACAAAGCAATTCCATGAACAGTAAATTTCTGAGCTGCATCTGGCTCCACCCCCCTCCCCTGTCCATCCACGCCCCCCCCCCGCCCCCCGCCATTACCCCTCAGAGATAACAAAAATGGAAATCTGAAATAGTTTCCATTCTCTTTTTCACACGTGATCATCATGAAAAAAAGCAGGTTGGGAATTTAACCACACTACCGTGGAGACAATAGATCTCCAAACATTTTTGATTATGAACCTCGTAGATAAAAGATATTTTTTTTTATAAAAATTTTTGAGCGCAACTGCCAGTAAAAACATTTAATTTGTAAATTCTAGACAAATTCTACTGTATACTGTACACCTTAAAACACACCCTAAAAACCAGAATTTTAAAAAAGACAAGTGAACACCTATTAAATTGTTCTCGTTCTGCCCAAATGACCAAGGGTTGGTGTAGACCCCTAAGGAGAGTCACACGCCTCTGGGAGTGTCTATGGGGGGGCCTCAGTCTCGAGCTGGTGGCGAGCTGGTGGTGCAGCCCCTAGCCCGGACATCCAAGAGCTGCTAAGCTGCAAGGAGGGAAGAAGTGCACCCCGGAGTGTGATCAGCACCCACTGAGCAAGCGTGTGCCTTTACCACCTCCTGCAGTGAAAAGGAATGGCATGGTCTTTGTTTAAACCAAAGACACAGGACACCCTCCAGTTAGGAACACAGATGCCCACGGCTTTTTGATGGCTGGTGGATGCTGGCTCTTTACCTGTCTCAGATGGACCTTCCCTGGTGAAGTAACTAGGGTGTCAGGCAGACTGCATGGGGTGCCTGTTGTGGATATTAAAAGAGGGAGAGAACACGAGGCCTGGAGGGGCGCCTTCCAGAGAAGGGGTGTTCAGTGACGGGCTCTGAAGGATAAATAGGAGTTGGTAGGCAGAGAAGAGACTAGGGAGGAGCTCACTGAGGGACCCGAGGAAAGCAGGCAAAGCTGAGGTCTGCCCAGAGGACTCATGAGCTCCGCAGTCAGAGAAGGCCGCTTACCTTAGGGGCACCTTTGCCCCTAGCCTACGTTTTCTGAACCCAGACACTGGAGTGGTTTTGTGGCATGGAAGACCCTTCATGCCCCTCCTCTGCTCAAATCCTTCTGATATCAGCATGCAAGCCAGAGACCTGCCAGTGGCTAAAAGTCTCACTCGGCCTGGCTCCCAACCACTTTGTCCACATTCCTCCTCTGTGGCCCACCCTGAGGCTCCTGCAAGGTCTGGAATGTGCCCGGGGACGTTGTGCCCTGTTCCCTCAGCCTGGAATGCTGTTTCATGCATCCACTGCTTCACTCCCCTCCTTCCTTCAAGTCTTGATGTGCCCACCTCTCATCTTCTCAGGGGTGCCTTGGGGAGTCTGTCTGCTTTCCCTTTCTTCCTTCCTTCCTTCCCTCCTCCCCCCTTCTTTCACACTCTTTCTCTCACTTTCTTTCTCCGTTTCCCATCTTTAATTATTCCTCTTACCACTTACCACTATTGAAACATACTGTGTATTTTACCCCTTTAGCTCATTTCTTTCTCTTTTTTTTCATCTAGAATATAAGCTTCATGAGGGCAGAGAGTTTTGTCTGTCTTCACCTTTGAACCCCCAGTACCTGGAACTGTGCCTGGATAAAAAATTAAGTAGATGGATGGATGAACGGATGAATACCAAGTGAAAATCTTATCTTTAACCTACAGAGCAACAGAAAGTCACTGGAATCTCTATAGTCTTAGTAGGAGAGGAATGTCATCAAGCTCAGCTTTGGGAAATATTTTGTTGTGGGAGTTACATGCTATCTGGGAGCAATAAGAAATTGGCCACAACAAGGCCAATTAGAAAGCTACCGTGGTTGCAGA
Organism: Dama dama; assembly: GCF_033118175.1. Classification (NCBI taxonomy): domain Eukaryota; kingdom Metazoa; phylum Chordata; class Mammalia; order Artiodactyla; family Cervidae; genus Dama; species Dama dama. The sequence continues at coordinate 7,453,691 of NC_083711.1, forward strand.
GGGCTGCCTGAAGTGGGGTGCAGGAGGGCCAGATTGGCGGGGGGCGGTCCAGAAAACCTAGAGACATCTCCACTGACCAGCAGGGCACCTAGGAGAGGAAGCCATGCAAGATGCCTGAGAGACTTAGAGAACGTAGATGGGTGAACATTCAGGGACAAGGCTGCAGTGCAGGAGGGGGTCCACGGAACAAGCAGGGACCCGGCGGTCAGAGGATCAGGGCGAGCCCTGACTCTCCCCAAGACAGTGACCCCCTCTGAACCTCAGCATCGTTATGGATGAGACAGGACCTAGAAGCTCAACACATCAACCGCTGATGGTGTTTCGGGTCCCGTCCTGGGCCCTCTGCCTATGTCACGTGGTTCAGTCTTCATGGCCACTCGGAATTTGACATGAACCTGGGCTTCCCTTGTAGCTCAGATGGTAAAGAGTCTGCCTGCAGTACAGGAGACCCGGGTTCAGTCTCTGGGTTGGGAAGATCCCCTGGAGAAGGAAATGGCAACCCACTCCAGTATCCTTGCCTGGAAAATCTCATGGACAGAGGAGCCTGGTGGGCTGCAGTCCATGGGGTCGCAAAGAGTCGGGCACGACTAACACTTACTTGGTTGACAAGGTGAGCACAAGAACGTCCCTTCGGTGAATAACACCTCTTAGACTGGGGAGTGATCAAGGTGAGTCAGTGGCCGCTGTGTTTTTCTTTTGTGCAATAACAGGTTGGGGGAACAATGCTTCACATTATAGTGGGAAGGACTGTAAATATTAAATAACAGTAAAGCTAGTCCATTATCTCAGAAGCTAAAGGCGCCACTAAAATGTGAGTTTCCCTGCAGTTCAAGATAAACACTCTGATATCTTTGATCTCCATTGGGTGTGTCATTTTCCCTCCTAGGAGATCTTTGGCAAATGTCTTCATCCTCTGCTCTGCTCTGCGAAACACAGTCAGAACTCTCTTTCTGTCTCTGGTCATCCCATGGAAGGCTTCGCAGGTGGCACATTCTTGGCGTGGTTGTGAACCCCTTGGGGTATGTAATGGGTGTGATGAGGTCATTTTCACTCAGCTTTAGGCGTGCTGTAATGGGAATGATGAATTTCAACATAAACCTCATTTTTTCCTCGCTGAAAATAGAAACTTCTTAATGAAAATATGTTCTGACTGCTTGGAGCCAGAAATGCAGGTTGAAGAGCTTCATTTCAAGTTTTGAATGGTATCAATGGAAGAAATGCAAACCATCTAAAGCATTCAAAGGACAAAAGCATTTCATTGTGCTTCTCTAACTTCTGGTTGCAGTTTTACTATTTTAAGTGCAATTTTTAGCATGCTCTTCGAGAGTTTTAATGAGACGTTTCGGTGGGCACTGTTTTCTTCAAATCACTTACATCCAACTTGAAAACAAGAATTAAGAAGGTAGTTGAGTTTCCGACCACAAGGGACATACAAATACCATGTGTATTAGTCGCTCATGTCCAACGCTTTGCAACCCCATGGACTGTAGCCTCTGTCCATGGAATTGTCTGGGCAAGAATACTGGAGGGAGTTGCCATTCCCTTCTCCAGGGGATCTTCCCGACCCAAGGATCAAACACAGGTCTCTTGCATTGCAGGCAGATTCTTTATCATCTGAACCAACAGGGAGCTCATACAAATACCACAGGATGTTTAGAAATGCAAGTTCATGTATAATAGACATACAGTCCAAGATGGACATTCCTAAAAAGAACTTTCAGGTGAGCAAATGAAGTGCCAGCTGGGGCTTTGGAACATCACGAAGGGCCCTTGCTCTATCCCTCTCATTCCATGGGACACTTGTGCTACTGGACCCTAGGTGCCCTCTCCTGGGCCAGGGCTCAGGGACACTTTGTGACCCAGTGATTCTTGCCGGCATCCAGTCTAGCCTCCCTACAATCAGCACCACTTTGAGCCCCTTTCCTCTAGAAATGGAAGCACTCAAGTTCCCTAAATATGATTCAGATGGAAGTGAAAGTGTTAGTCGTTCCGTCATGTCCAACTCTTTGCGACCTTATGGACTATATGTAGCCTGCCATGCTCCTCTGTCCATGGGATTCTCCAGGCAAAAATACTAGAGTGGGTAGCCATTCCTTTCTCCAGGGGATCTACCCCACCCAGGGATCAAACCTGGGTCTCCGCATTGCAGGCAGATTCTTTCTTTACTGTCTGAAATTCAGATGGAGCTCACCATCAATTCAAACGCAGGTACAGAATGGCATGTGTTGGGAGGCTTTAGGGATAGCCTGATGAAAAATCTATCGTTTATCACTGATTTCTTTGAGCAAAGACAGTTGAACCATCTTCAAATACCTCATGATAACTTTTTTTTTCCCATCCATATAATGAAACCATGGACTTCCCCCACTCCCCGCCCCTATAGCTCAGAGGGTAAGGAATTTTTCCCTGTGATGCAGGAGACACTGGAGATGTGGGTTCAGTCCCAGGGTGGGGAAGATCCCTTGGAGGAGGGCACGGCAACCCACTCCAGTATTCTTGCCTGAAAAATCCCATCGACAAAGGAGCCTGGCAGGGCTACAGTTCAAAAGGTTGCAAAGAGTCAGACACCCCTGAGCACACATGCTGTGAAACCACAATTGTAAACGAGTGTGTTCAGTTCTGTTGTCTCAGATGAACAGAAACGTTCCAGGTTTGCCCACACAATTGAGCTGGAGCTTCATGTCATGAGTTTTAATAGGAGGGGGAGGCGAGTGAGGAGGAGATGGAGAAATGAACCTCTTCTTCCTCCTCTGATCCCCCTTTAGCTCTTGTTCACCGAAACGGACTCCAGGAGAGAGAGAAGAGGAGGGACAGGCGTGCCGGGGGAGTAGAGGGCACCTCTGTGTCTTCTACCTCCTTGTCCCTTTTCCCCATTGCCTCCCTCCACCAACGCCTCCCATACCCACGCTGCCACCAAAGCCTGCATGTGCCCCCAGGGCCCCCTGCAGCCTCTGCGCTGAAAATGCAGCCAGTCCAAGTGCACAGTCCCTGGAACCAAGCACCCGCCAACGTGACCCTGTCCTCTTGGTATTTGATGCATCCCATAAAGAACCTGCCTGCTAATGCAGGAGACACAAGAGACACAGGTTCAATCCCTGGGTCAGGAAGAGCCCCTGGAGGAAGAAATGGCAACCCACTCCAATATTCTTGCCTGGAAAATCCCATGAACAGAGGAGCCTGGTGGGCTACAGTCCATGGGGTGGCAAAGAGTTGGACACAACTGAGCAGACACACACACACACACACGTACACTATTTTATAGCATTCAAAACTTTTCTAGATCTTTTGCATTTAAATCTCCTGGGTTGAGAGTTACAGGTGATTTGGCAAAGCAAACACCATAACTGGTCTCTTACATAACCCTACAGCTGGCAGCAGGGAACCACGCATGGAGATTAAGCAACCCTCACTCATCCAGGAAGACTTTGCGTTTCCTTTTATGGAGGGCTAAATACTCTGGTTTGCTTTTTCCCATTGCATATATTCTTTTCATTATTGGCTGACTTTAATGAATCTTTGAAGTTAATTTTTTCATGTGAACAGCAGGATTCCACTTAACTTTTGGAAGCTTAAGAGGTGTCCATGTGTGCCTCTAGACTAGAGAATGTTTTTCATAAATAACGTGACCGCGTTTTAGTGATAATGAAATTGGAGAGAGTGGGAAGAACCTAGCACTCAGACTGCCATAGGGACCTAAATTGACAAAGTACTTGGAAGTTCAAAGAGTTGCAGCATTTTAAGGGGATTAAGGGCTTCCCTGGTGGCTCAGCAGTAAAGGATTGGCCTGTCAATGCAGGAGACTCCAGTTTGATCCCTGGGTTGGGAAGATTTTCCTGAAGAAACAAATGGCAACCCACTCCAGTATTCTTCCCTGGGAAATCCCATAGACAGAGGAGCCTCGTGGGCTACAGTCCATGAGGTTGCAAAGAGTTGGGACACAACTTAGTGACTAAGCGATAATAACATTTAAGAGAGATAAGCAACAAGGACCTGCTGTATAGCACAAGATATAGTCAATATCCTGTAATAACTGATATGAGAAAAGAATCTGAAGAACAGATACACATGCATGTATAACTGAATCACTTTGCTATACACCTGAAACTTACACAACAGTATATATCAACTGTACTTCAATTAAAAAATAATAGTAAAATGAAAATTTTGGGGAAAAAAGGAGTTGCAGCCTTTTCAAAGAACTGGTATCCTGCTACTCCGGTATGCTTCTTCTAGACCTGCAAAAAATCTTCTAGACCTCTTACCTGCAAAAAGGCCAACTAAACTAGCTTTTCAATTGTACTATCCATTCTTTCTATTTCTTCATCCTTTCCTATTTAAAATGAAACCGAAAACACTCAGTCTCTGAGTCTCCAAACAGACAGCCTCTTAATGCTTTCTTTCTCAGCTTCAGAGGTTCAGATTACTCTAAAATGTTTTCGTATCTTTTTTCCGAATTCAGTAGGTGTTAGAAAATGATCAAAGAGCTGCCTATTCCTGGTTCTCCAATTATAATTATAAAGTTTTCCAACGAAAATCCTAGGATCGCTTCCCACATTCTCACTATGAAATACAAGTGGGAATTGGGACATTCAACCAATAAAGTTTCATCAGAAAAAAAAAGAAAAGGGGATAGGGCACATTTCGAAACAAATTCTACTTTTTTTCTTTAAAAAACAGAGGTCATTGACCAAGACAGATTTCCAAATGTTTTCTCTAATATCCCAGTGTATGAAACTTTGATTTAAGTGTTGAGGAAATTACAGGGATCAAACCATTCCCCAAGACTTCAGTTTCCAGGTCTCTCCAAGCCTTGAAAATTCCCCACAGGCTAATTACTGTTTACTGCTGTAGCCCTTCCTGCTTCTGTCTGTAACATTTTCCATCCTGAGAAGGGTCGTCCCATTCAGCAGCGGAGCCTGGTGACTGAGTGGCTGAATGGAATTACTACCAGTGGAAACTATGCTGCAATAGGGAGAGATAAAACAGCTGCGAAGCAGACCTCGGCCGTTTTTTCCATCCTCCCCAAGCAAAGTTAATTAGCATAGGGAAAATGACTAAGGTGTTGACGTCACCTCTTTCCAGTAGAAACTTACACTCTGTCCCTGTCCGCCTGCGAGTCAAGCACGGCTTGACTCAGGAATTTGGTGTCCAAACAGGATGCCCTGGAAGCAGGGCTTTTTTTTCCCCCGGGGGGCGGGGGCAGCCGGACCTCGTTGCTTTATAAGTGCCAGCTCGGGGAAGAACCGAACAGCTTCTGGTAAAGGAACTCCGTCCACCTGGGGCTTGACCGCGGGAGTCGCTGTAGCGTTCACTGTAAGAAAGCAAGATGCACTTTAGAAATTTTAACTACAGTTTTAGCTCCTTGATTGCCTGTGTGGCAAACAGTGAGATCTTCAGCGAAAGTGAAACCAGGGTAAGGCTTCTGATATAATGTGATTTTTTTTTTTTTTTGAGAGTTTTCAAAGCATGATGTTAATTGGTACTATTAGCTGAGATAGTTGATGGGGATGTGTGGTTCTCTTTGTGGGTTTTGGGGATTTTTGAAATGCATCCAGAATGCTTTGAGCCTTCAGAATCAAAAGGTGTTGCCTGAGGATTTAGCTCTGAAGGAATTTTTTAAAGCCCAGTATTTAAAAATGTCTGTGTCCCTTGGCCAGTTAGTAAGGCAGGGTTCAGCATGGTGGTTTTTTTTTTTTTTTTCATTCTGGGTAGATTGTAAGTAAACTTTTGGAGGGAGGACTTTTCTGACAGTGCACAGAATGTTTCACTTTGACATCTCAAGTTCAGGATACTTTGATTTTATCTTAGGAAATCACTATTGTGGAGATATTTGAATGTTTGCAGTAATTATAAGGGCCTGTCTTCAACTTTCTAGGTCTTTCCAGGTGGAGAAAATGCACCCATAGCAAATAATAAATAGATAAGTTAAATATCCTACCTCCTGGAAAGCAGCTGTCATCAATGGTTATTAATATAACTTATTAATATAAATAGTGATTTTAACTACTATGCTTTACTTCTTCATTTGAGTAAAATGCCAAGATTTCCATCAGTAGCTATGAAGCTATCTAACTGATCTCTAAAACAAGACTGTATATGAATGAATTCTGTGTGTTCTCTTTAGGGGACAGTGATCATGTTATATCCTTATGCCTAAAGCCATACTGAGACTTGGGAAGTTTTCTTTTTTTTTTTTTTTTTATCAAATTTAACTCCCTAATCATGTAGTCTGCTTACAAGCCAGACTCGTAGTTTTTGACTAGATATTAGAGCACGGTCTATTTCTGCATGCGTGCTTCAGTCTTGTCCAATTCTTTGCAACCCTATGGACTGTATGTAGCCTGCCAGGCTCCTCTGTCCATGGCATTCTCCAGGCAACAGTACTGGAGTGGGTTGCCATGCCCTCCTCCAGGGGAACTTCCTGACCCAGGGATCAAACCCACATCTCTTAAGTCTCCTGCATTGGCAGGTGGGTTCTTTATCACTAGGGGCTCCTGGGAAGTCCAATCTATGTGTAAACCTACTACAAAGTCTATTTATTTAATATTAGCCTTATGTGAGTAAAATCACTGTTTACTCATTTCAGTAGAGATGCCACCCAACAACTGTAATAACAAATAAGATTATTTTATAAAAGCACGGTAGGAGAGCAATACAAAATTAACAAGGTAGTGTGGGTTCTCTTGCGCTCTGGTCCTCAGCCCTGACTTGCCATCTAAAAATATCCATCAAAGTCATCTCTCTTAAGTTGTGAATCATAGCTCGAAACAGTTGGTCACAGTGTCTATGGATGAGGTCGTGTGAAATTCCAGATCCGTACAGACACCCTCACGCCCCGGACTCGCCCGTGCTCCACAGAGGGGCGGAGACCAACCGAGTCACGCGCGGCCAGATGAACTCGAAGCTTGACCATCTGCTGCACATTTGCTCTCCTTCTGTTTCTCTGCGACACCTCTCCTGGGAAAGTCACAGACTTTTCCAGCAACTAAAGAAAAGCCAGTGAACTGGAAGAGAGAAACTCTGTGTGCTCTTCCCACCTGCCTAGTGGAGATGCCAGCCAGGAGGGAAGGGAGGCCCTGCCCACATCCCTGCCCGATGGAGCAGAAACTGACCAACCACCCATCCATCCGGAGGCCCATCCCTTTCTCCACTTCCCAGCACCAAAAAGTCTCAGGGACATTCTCCTTTTCTGTTGGAATCCTCTCTCCCCTTTGCAGAAACAGCATGCCCTCTATAGATTTCCAGGGTCCTTCCAGGCCTCCTCGTCTCGCCTGTCACCTGGGTAGAGGACACGCTGCCTGCCCCAGCCCAGCTCTCAGCCACTCTCCCATTGGCCTCTCACCATCCCCAGAGTTTAGTCTGCAAAAAAGATTCAGAAACCTGGTAACTGACAGCCCCTGCACAATCTTCCTACAAGTTTCAAGACTGTCCATCAACACCTTCCCCTCTGGTTGGAAAAGATGGCAGCGGTCTCCCAGTTCCCCAAAACGACACCCCCGTCCAGGACCCAAACCAGTGATGGTGGGGGCGGTGGGGCGGGGGGGGAGCGGTGCTCCTGCAGAACTTTTCCCAGGAGCTGGTGAAACATCCTCCTGAATCTAGGCTTTTAATCATTGAACTCAGGCATTTCGGTTCTAAGATCTCATGCTGTTTCACGGTGTTCACTAGTTCTTAAAACACTAGAGCTAAATGCGTACCTGTATTAAAGCCAGTGTGTAGAAACAGGTTCTTTGACAGTACATTCATTTTTAAAAACCAGTACTATTTTAGACAGTTAAAAAATGACCGACTGAATGGGAAAATACTATTGGGAATTTTTTTTTTTAAACTGCTTCCTTTACATTAAGAAATGCAAGGCCTTTTTATGCAGAGTGAAATAAGTCAGAAAGAGAAAGACAAATATCATATATTAACACGTATGTATGAAATCTAGAAAAATAGTACTGATGATCCGATTTGCAGGGCAGCAAAGGAGACACAGACATAAAGAACAGACTTGTGGACACAGTGGGGGAAGGAGAGGGTGTGATGATTTGAGGGAACAGCATCGAAACATACATTACCATATGTAAAATAGATAGCCAGTGGGAGTTTGATGTAAGACACAGGGAACCCACAGTCTGTGCTCTGTGACAACCTAGAGGTGTGGGATGGGGAGGAAGGTGGGAGGGGCTTCAAGAAGGAAGGAACATATTTACAGCCGATTCATGTTGATGTATGGCAAAAACCATCGCATGTTGTTAAGTAATTATCCTCTAATTAAAAAAAAAGAAAAAAGGCAAACAACCATAGGGATAATGTACCTTTACCACCTATAGGGCATTAAAAAAAAAAAAAAAGATGCAAGCCTTTTTAAATTAACTTTATTGTTTCCCAATTCAATTAAAAAAAATTTTTTTTTCAAACTAGCTCCAGTGTTTGAAAGCCCTAAGTAATATTTGCTGGACAGGGCATTGTCCTAAGCGGAGTGGTGGGATTCTGGAACTGGATTGGGGAGGATCATGGAACAATAGGATCTGAAGTTGGAAGTTCTTGAAACAATGAATGATTCAGTTTCTCCATAAGAATTGTAATGAAGCCGTCCAGTCAAAGGTCATGTGCAGGTAGATTCCAATTCCTTTCATTTTTTATTTTTCAGGCCAAATTTGAATCCCTCTTTAGGACTTATGACAAAGATATCACCTTCCAGTATTTTAAAAGCTTCAAACGGGTCAGAATAAACTTCAGCAACCCCTTATCTGCAGCAGATGCCAGACTCCAGCTACATAAGACTGAATTTCTTGGAAAGGAAATGAAATTATATTTTGCTCAGGTGAGTAGATTGCACTGATACCCACGCTTCCCCCTTCTCCCTCTCACCCTTAGAGTGAAAGAAAGTGAAGTCGCTCAGTCGTGTCCAACTCTTTGCAACCCCATGGACTGTATGTAGCCTACCGGGTTCCTCCGTCCATGGGATTTTCCAGGCAAGAATCCCATGCCATCGAACCCGGATCTCCCGCATTGCAGGCAGACGCTTTACGTCTGAGCCACCAGCTTTCCCATAAAACAGCGTATATACCCATTGTTGTTACCGGCACTAAGTTGTGTCCGAGTCTTTTGTGACCCCATGGACTGTAGCCCGCCAGGCTCCTCCGTCCATGGGATTTCCCAGGCAGGAATCCTGGAGTGGGTTGCCATTTCTTTTTTCAGGAGCTCTTCCCAACCCAGGGATTGAACTTGGGTCTGCTGCATCACAGGTGGATTCTTTACCACTGAGCCACCAGGGACGTTTCTAGACACCCATTACCTATATGTTGATTGAAAACTCCAAGAAATCATCTTCAGAGGGGCAAAATTCATACTAGAAATGTATCACATCCCCTATTTTAAGAAGATAGTGGGGTGTAGTTGATCCCTGACCTCATAGATGACCTCCTTGAGTTGAGTGATGATGGGAAAAAGAGTCTTTTTCTGACTCTGGAAGGTGGAGGACCACAGGGTAGTGGGCGTGACTTTGCTAGAACCCCAGACTAGAGCGGTTCTGGCTTTATGCAGGTTCTGAGCAGGGCTCAGTAGCCTGCTCACTTCTGGAGAACCTGTATCTGCACATCAACACGCCCTGCACATCAACCCACCCTGCATCAACACAGGGGCTGCCGGGTCCCGTCTGAAAAGGGGGGGAGGGGAATGGGTTCATCAGGCAGGTAGCAAAATGGTAAGAAGTCCTTCTGGGAAGAAATCCTTCTGGTAAGCAGGGGTCTGGGCACCAGGGCAGTCCCAGGTGGGTTGGGGGGCTCCAGGGCAGGTTTGCTTTTCGTCCTGCCCATCACCCCCTTCCTGCCCCTTCCCCCCCCTTGATGGTAGACCACCCACCTTCCAGGCTGCTCATAAATTTCCACTTGAGGATGTTATAGAAGTCTTAACAGCTTGGCAAGAGGGCAAGAGCCCTTCAGCTCCTGCTCCCTGGTGAAAAAGACCCCCTTGGGGGTCCTGAGTTCTCGGGGCAGACCCTGTAGAGGGGCTTCTGGACCCTGCGGGGAAGGCAAACTTGGCCAGCCCTGCCTGGGTAAATTTGGAGCCGGATGCCCTGCCCCCTGGTGGATCCAAGCCTTAGACCTTGAATCCTTGGGAACAGATGCCCTTCTGCGTTTGGTGTGGTTCCATTTAAGTGATTGCTTAGACCCTCCCATGACCTTTTCTGGTTTATTAAAGTAAAGACATGTTCATTGTGAAATTTTTAGGTGGGGGGGGGGGGTGGAGGAGGGGTGGGATACTAAAGAACAAACAAAATCCAAAGTGGCCAGATTTGAATGTAAGATGACTCCAGACAGCCCTCCATTCACTGGCATAACTTTTAAGCCCCTAGAACCAGGATCTCAGTTATTGTCCCTTATCATTATTTTTTTTCTTAAAATATGTATCCTAGAAACTGGGCTTCCCAGGTGGTGCTAGTGGTAAAGAAACTGCCTGCCAGTGCAGGAGACAGAAGAGATATGATTTGATCCCTGGGTCAGGAAGATTCCCCAGGAGGTGGACATGGCAACCCACTCCAGTATTCTTGCCTGGAGAATCCCCATGGACTGAGGAGTCAGGCTGGCTATATAGTCCATGGGGTCGCAAAGAGTCAGACACGACTGAAGCGCCTTAGCGTGCATGCACACATCCTAGAAGGTGCATTTATTTTTTCCTTCCTCCCTTTAGGCATCTGATTCAGAGCCCCAAAGGGGGAGGGAAGCCTGAGAGTGTGGCAAGTCCCCATCCCTGCTTTGTCCCCCTGAAAACTGATGTCGGTCCTGGAGGTGTTGCTTAGCCTTTGGAGCGTCTGTGATATGTTGTAATGCCTCCGTAACATGAGGAGCTGCAGGCAATTGGTTCTGAAATCCCTTCTGACCTTGGCCACAGCGCTTTATTTTTTTTTCCATCTGTACTAAAATTACCTCTATATATTTTCTATCAGTCTCAGTTCAGTTCAGTCACTTAGTCGTGTGTCCGACTCTTTGCAACCCCATGGACTGTAGCACGCCCAGCCTCCATGTCCATCACCAACTTCCAGAGCTTGCTCAAACTCATGTCCATTGAGTCAGTGATGCCATCCAACCAACCATCTTATCCTCTGTCGTTCCCTTCTCCTCCCGCCTTCAGTCTTTCCCAGCATCAGGGTCTATTCCAATGAGTCTGGGTCAAGCATTCTTTCTCGTGGTCCACGGTGCCTATGAGTCCCTATCCCGGGAGGGTGCTCTAATCACGTTTGCATGGTGATCTAAGTTCCATCTCCCCGCCGCTTGTGAACCGTATGGCGATTCATCCCGGGCTGAGCCTGTGGACACGGCTGCGCCCCTGACCCCTGTCTTCCGCAGGCGGTCGTGAGGCGCCCTCACGCTGCCTCAGTCCTTCCCCCTTCAAGAAACATCTCCTCCTCCCTCTCTCCTCCAGACTTTACACATAGGCAGTTCGCACCTGGCCCCTCCGAATCCAGACAAACAGTTCCTCATCTCTCCTCCCGCCTCGCCGCCGGTCGGCTGGAAACAAGTGGAAGACGCTACTCCCGTCATAAATTATGACCTTTTATACGCTATCTCCAAGCTGGGGCCAGGTAAGCCCTGCCCTCGGGTAAGGACTAGGGGTGGGGGTGGTGAGGACACGTGGAGATCTTGTGCCCAGGGCGTCCATCAGAGCGCCCCTCTCACCCGGTCACAGGATGGATGCCAGCACGCGCTGAGAATTGTCTCTGTTTGGCTTTCTGCCTCTGCATCAGGGTCACCCATTGCCGGGGAGCATGCACGCCCGCCCGCCTCTGGCCTCCTCCCTTAGGAAGAGGGGCAGGCTGGTCCTGGGGATCTAGCACCGTGATCTCTCTGCATCGCATCACGTGACTCCCTCCTCTCACCCACTGAGCCCAGCCCATGGTTGGGGGGGTGGGAGACCCAAGACCCCCCTCACAGGTCCTGTCGCTCCAAGCGGGGATGAGCTGTTGGACTTTGAAAGGGGAAAATGGGCCTTTCCCCACTTCCGTTAAGTTTCATTTTTAGTCAAGGGAATTTTGTCCATCGACCTGGTCCTCACCTGCCCTTTTGAAGGTGTGAGCAGTCAGAGACCCATAGATCACAAGAGGAGAAGGAGCCCCAGACACAGGCCCACAGGCAGGGAGGGGTGCTCACCCGCTGAGCTTGCCAGGGAATGAAGAGGCTCTGTGCCTCTGAAGGGACAAAGGTGTGAGCATTTGGGAAGAAAGGTACTCTGGCCTCAGGCTTCTCATCCAGAAAATGGGTATTCCCTGGTAGAGTTGTGCGCAATACACAAGATCATCATGTAAAAAGCACTTCATACAATGCCTGGCTCATCAGCAGAGCTCAGGATCTGTTTTCTGGAAACAGTAAAATGTTGGTGGTTCCCATCCTATCGATAGGGTTTGGGTGAACTGGAAGGTGCAGGCAGGGGTCTTGGAGTGACCAGGTTTGAGCCCCACTTCTGCCCTATCCATGGGGCAAATGCAGTAAACACCGAGGCCATCAGCTTTCTCCTTGACCAATAATCTGATTGATGTTCCTTTGAGTGGAGAGTTTTGTTTTCCTGGACCATCAGCAGTTTCATATGAAAAAGGTGACATTGCTGTTAACACCTCTCAGACAGAAAATTCCCTCTATGGTAGAAAGCAAAGATCACATTACCCGCTGCTCACCGTGGCATGAAGGTCAAGTTGGAAGTGCCAGTGTTCCTCCGAGCAGCTCCAGGCTAAGGTGCATTAGCAGAGCCCAGGATTGGAAACTTCTGGAATGTTAGAGAAGGGAAAAGGGAGATGTCCACCTAGAGAAAGGAGTCAAACTGTCCCAGGGGCCGGAAGTGCTGTTAATGAACATTCTTTACACTCTAGAACCTACCGCTTTTTTTACAGATGTCTTGTTTGAGAAGCCCTTTTAGAGAATAGACATCAGTTGGCTTTCAGTTTATCCAACAATGAGCTTGAATAGTAATTCATATTTCAGCTGTGCTTTTCAGCCAACAAGATTGCAAAGATTTTGCAAATGTGATCCCATCCCCTTGCTTTCTGGATTACGCCTCCTTGGCAGGAGATAAAGATTTGTAAAGAGGATCGTGACCAAGATTTTGAGTGATACATCTGACCCTCTACCTTAACTTTCTGCCCCCTGAGAATATTGAAGCTCGTTCACCCTGTCAGTCCGCACTCACTCAGTCATGTCCAGTTCTTTGCAATCCCATGGACTGTATGTAGCCCACCAGGCTCCTCTGTCCATGGGATTCTCCAGTCAAGAATACTGGAGCGGGTTACCATTTCCTCCTCCAGGGGGTCTTCCCGACCCAGGGATCGAAGCCTTGTCTCTTATGTCTTCTGCATTGGCAGGCAGATTCTTTACCACTGGGCCATCTGGGAAGCACTCACCCATTCAGTGAAATGAAAGTCACTCAGTCATGTCTGACTCTTTGCGACCCCATGGACTAATACAGTCCATGGAATTCTCCAGGTCAGAATACTGGAGTGGGTAGCCATGCCCTTCTCCAGGGGATCTTCCTGACCCAGGGATTGAACCCAGGTCTCCTGCGTTGCAGGCGAATTCTTTACCAGCTGAGCCACCAGGGAAGCCCTTTCAGAGGCAGTTAAAATAACATCCCAGTCTCACGTGTGGGCTTGAGAAGAGGCAACAGCTTTTTTATGAGTAAAAGCCCCTTGACTGAGCCTGATAAATTTCAGGCTGCCATACACCAGCAGGACACTCCTGGTTTGAGGGGGTTGATAATCGTGTGGAAAAGGATGCTGTGGTCAAAAATGCTTTTGGAGCACCTGGTTCAAAACTCACATCTGTGTCTTTTGGGCAAAGAGGCTTCCCCATGCTTCCTGTCTCTAGCCTGGTCTGTGAGCTTCAGTGAAAGCCTTTGGTGGGGAGATGTGCCCAAGAGGGCCTTACCTAACGCCTTTATTCATACAACGTTTTTTCCTGAATGGGTGCCACTTTCACCGCACCAGGGAAGTCCCCTGGGTAGTTCAGAGAAAGCTTAAAAAAGTGAAAGTGTTAGTTGCTGACTAACCCGACTAAGTCGGGTTGTGTCCGACTCTTTGCGACCCCGTGAACTGTGGCCTACCAGGCTCCTCAGTCCATGGAATTTTCCAGGCAAGAGTACTGGAGTAGGTTGCCATTTCCATCTCCAGCAGATCTTCCTGACCCAGGGATCAAGCCCAGTCTCCCTCATTGCAGGCAGATGCTTTACTGTCTGAGCCAAGGAGACACCATCCAGAGTGTGTCTGGCTGCGTCCTTCGGTCCCCAGTGGATGCCCACAGAAGCTCAGCGAGCTGGCTTCTGCCTGCACATCCCTCTGCTATTGCTTTTTTTGGCCCTCACCTCCTTGCCTGAGTTACCCTGCAATTATTTTCTTTCCCCAGGGGAAAAGTATGAACTGCACGCAGCCACCGACACCACCCCCAGCGTGGTGGTCCATGTCTGTGAGAGCGATCAGGAGAATGAGGAAGAAGACGAGATGGAAAGAATGAAGAGACCCAAGCCCAAAATTATCCAGACCAGGAGGCCGGAGTACACGCCCATCCACTTAAGCTGAACTGGCGCCCGGACGAAGACGTGCTCCGAACCATGCTCGCGAGAAGGCATCTTTTACTGTGGAAGCAGCCGGTCACAGCTTTGGAGGCGGCAGCCGTGACCGCTGTGGCGGAAATTCCAGTTCACGTTGCTCAGAAGAGAATCGAGGCTTCGTCCCCTGGTTCCAACGCTGCGCCTCAGTCAGTGTTCGTGGCTCCTGGCCATGCCCCGAGCCGATCGCTGAGTTTGGGGTGATCGCGCAAGGACATCTGGGAGCATCTCGAGAAAACCAATAACGATAGTGTTTTGTACTTGTTCTCTTCTGGTAGGTTCTGTCTTGGCCAGGGGCAGATTGATCCACCGACCCTGGGGAGAGTCTTTGTGTCTAATCAGTCTACAAGGTAGACTCTCTCTCTCTCTCCTGGTGGGAAAAGGCACCACGCGAAGCCACAAGGCGTCTGGTGCAGAAAGGTTGTGAAAGCAACAGTGCAACGTGGAAACTAGCGTTTCATTTTCCCCCTTCATGTTCTGGTATTTGTGCATGTATATTTCTCAGATTTCTCAGAACTAAGCTTTGTTCGTATATAGAGTTGCGCCATTGCTGTTTTACATCTTTTGGGGAGATAGGAAGGCATCCGCAAAGTCTATCACCTTTCCAGATTCATGACTGTCTTTGCAACAGCACCCAGGGCAGGGTGGAGGGGATTCTACATGGAATACACACACCATTCTGCATTCTGTCCAATGCAGCCAACAACTTGTGCTTTTGCAAAAGAAGTCAATCTGAAATTCCTGTGTAGCGTTTCGCTTATAAAATTCAGAAAATAGCACTTTCACTGCCAACTTCTAGTGGGTGAGAAATTTTAGTTTAGATGTTTTAGATCAGACAATACACGGGTTTCATTTCTTTCTTTGACGTGGTGGTTTATATAACATGAATCATAGCCAAAACCCTTTTCGGGGGCAGTAGTCATTTGAGATCATTAATTTGTTTACCCCCACTAAAACATCAAGATAAACCTGTAAATAAAGCCGACAGTGTATATTCACACCTGTTGTGCACCTGGGTGAGACATATATGGCCGTGGAAGACTAGTGTCAGCTGTGTTAACCTCCTGTGAATTGTATGTTGTAGAAAATGCCTTTCGATGTTTGATGGGACTTGAATTCAAAGCACGTGAAGTGGATAGTGGGTATAAGAAGGGTGCAGTGCCTTTCCCATTAATTCCTGGTGGAATTGTCACACTAGGTTACTGTTTGTAATTTTTTTCTAGCTGTCCTGTGTATGTCCGGTCCATAGGTATTCTCTTTTGGCCTTACGATACTGTAACCATGTTTGTCCTTTGGAAATACCTGAGGCCAAGTAACAGTGCATGCTTTCGAAAAGGGGAAGAGGGCTTTCTTTAAGAAGCAAAGGCGTTTGGCTGTTCCTATCAAGAAACTGACTGAATGGTCTCCAAACCCTGTTTACAGGACCTGATGGGGTGTGGGGGACAAATGAGCAAGAGACGCTCGCATAGCCGTTCAAGTGTTCCTAGTTCAGTGCTTTTAAACTGGAGAGGCTAACCTCGAGATATTTTTTTTAACTGCATTCTCTAATAAATCGACACAATATGCTCTTTATGGAAAAGCTTTCCGTTGTTTTATTTCTAAGGGTCAGCCTGTGAGCCCTTTGACTTCTGCAGTCTCAGAAGGATGCACTCCTTTATCAGTCTGGGTTTGAAAACTCCCAGGTCCTTGCTGTGGTTCACAGGCTGTCGGCCACACTAATGGGGCATCACGTAGCAAAGAGGAAAATGGATAAAACTGAAATCAGAAGTCTGGAGAGTTTCCTTTGTCCAGGGAGAGGATGCTGAGATGCACATCCCTTTTGCCATCAGCTCCGCTAAACAATGGGCTTCCCGGGTGGGGCAGTGGTAAAGAACCCACCTGCCAATGCAGGAGGCACAGAGACATGGGTGGGTTCCTCCCTGGGTCGGGAAGATTCCCCTGGAGTAGGAAACAGCAACTCATTCCAGTATTCTTGCCTGGAAGATTCCACGGCCAGAGGAGTCTGGCGGTCTGTAATCCACACGGTGGCAAAGAGTCGGACATGACCGAGTACATGCGCACACACACATACACACACCCCTCTAAACAATGTTTCTGATTGTTAATTTGAGGAATTTTCTTTCCTATAGAAAATATGCCTGTGGAACATACTAAGTTGCAAAGGCCAGTTATGTTCAGAAAGTCTATTTGTAAGCCTCCTATCTGAATTTCATCTGGAACTCTTATCAAAAATGGTGGTGCACTCCTGGCCAGCCCTCAAAGGCCTGAATAATTTGCAAATGATGTATATATGTGTACACATACATATATATATATATTTATCTTTTGGGCTCAGATGGTAAAAGAATCCATCAGCAATGTGGGAGACTTGGGTTTGATCCCTGGGTTGGGAAGATCCCCTGGAGAAGGAAATGGCAACCCACTCCAGTATTCTGCCCTGGAGAATTCCATGGACAGAGGACCTTGGAGGGCTACAGTCCATGGGGTTGCAAAGAGTCAGACACGACTGAGGGACTTCCACTTTCACACTCTCTTATTTGCGAGTGATGTCTGCATCTTTTTCAAGATGAACATCAGGCATTTTTCCATGGAAATTCACGTCCTCCTCTGCTTTCCTTTTAAGAGCAGCCTCATTCTGTCATTCTGCAAGAGCACCTGCATATTTTAAATTCATATATGTTTGAAGTCTAAGCATGTTGGAAAATCCTCACTTGCATCAAGATGGTTGAATCTGATTGTTGAGAAGATTCGCTAATTAACCACCAGGGAAGGAGGGTGAGGCTGTTTTTTGTCATCATGTTGAATAACTAGCAGCCACTGCAGAGCAGAACTGGATTGGGAAATGTGCTGGTCCAGGGTTCTATTTCATAAATAGAATAAAATTGAATTGTGTTGTCAGTTAACTCAGATTTCCTGCAGGTCCCCTTACACAACTGCAGAAATATGGGTGGCTGGTCCCATTGCCCAGGAAGCCTTCAGATCCTAGAGTAGAAATCCACAAGTCAACAAACAGCCTCACTCGTGATGGATGATGTCTGACGAGTGGTTCTGAGTTCAGGTACCTGTGGCGGCCTTGGCTCAGATTCCAAAGCTAAGCATGCTCACAGTCTGGTCTCCAGGCAGACGGCTATGTTGCTGTTGGTCAGTCGCTAAGTCCTGTCCAACTCTTTGCCACCCCATGAACTGCAGCATGCCAGCCTCCTCTGTCCTCCACTATCTCCCAGAGTTTGTTCACACTCATGTCCATTGAGTTGGTGATGCTCTCTAACCACCTCTTCCTGTGCCACCCCCTTCTCCTGCCCTCAATCTTTCCTAGCATCACAATCTTTTCCAATGAGTGGGCTCTTTGCATCCGATGGCCAAAGTCCTGGAGCTTCAGCTTCAGCATCAATCCTTCCAATGAACATTCAGGGTTACTTTCCTTTAGAATTGACGAGTTTGATCTCCATGTAGTCCAAGGGACTCTCAAGAGTCTTCTCCAGCACCACACTTCAAAAGCATCAGTTCTTCAGCAAAGGCCCCTAAATCATGAACGTGCCCAGGATTCAAGCATCTCTGTAGCCCTCCTAGTGAGTGGGCTCAGTAAAATGCAAAACAACAGACACCAAACAGGCAGAATGCATCCTTTGCCATTGTTTGGGTGTGTTCCTTAAATAGATTTTGATAGAATATATTTCTCATCTGCTGGTAAGTAGCTTAGAGCCATCCATGCCAGAAAAGAAAATCAGCATACTCAAAATGTGTGCTAAATCCAAACAAAGGGTGATAAATGATGAGAGAAGTATAACATTTCATGCAGCTATTAATACGCAGGCTAAAAACATTGACTTGCAGTCAGTGAGCATTTAGGATTTGTCATTTCCAGAATATTGTGAGATTTAGTGCCCAGAGGAGATTTGCGTTTTTTGGAGAGCTTTAGTTTTACGTGAAATTGTACAGACCTCATCACTAACTAAATAGATCTTCTCAAATGTTGCAAAGGATCAAATAAATACACTCTATGGCCATGTTATGACCAAAATTGAATCAGCAGCTGGAGTATGTCCTATTTTATAGCATTTAAAGAATCCTGTGGAATATTTATTCCAAGTGCCTATCAAGTAAAGTTCATCTAAA
Organism: Dama dama; assembly: GCF_033118175.1. Lineage (NCBI taxonomy): Eukaryota > Metazoa > Chordata > Mammalia > Artiodactyla > Cervidae > Dama > Dama dama. The sequence continues at coordinate 7,472,384 of NC_083711.1, forward strand.
TGTCAACAATTCAGATGGAAACTACATAGATAATTTACATTAAAATGATTTGAGAAGTTAGAATGCAAATAAAAAATACATTTTTTTTCTTTCCCAGTTCTCCTGTCTTCTAATTTTAAAGTAGGACGCCGGGAATTTCAAATATGCCACTGCTTTTGGCAATCTTTAATTCACATCTGAAATTCTCACTCTCATGACTCACCAAATGTTACATGGCAATCGGGTCGATGAATTTTATTTTCACATACCTCATTTTCTTCAGCACTCCCTCCCCACTGTTCGTGAAAGGTCATTTTAATCATGACTATGCTTGTGAAAGACAGAGAAGATTATTTGCAAGTGATTGAGATGAGGCGCCTACAGTCCTCATCTCTGTTTAAAGATTCTGATCAGAGATTAGATAACGTTCTACACGGTGACTAAAAGCCCAGTGACTGCTATGGCCCTTGCTCAGAGTTGCACCTTCCGATTGACTTTCAAGCTCTGGTCATGTGGAATTTGCAGTGTTTCTAACTCACTTTGTCCTTGTCTCTTCCCTGGGCCCCACTGAATGTGTTTCCTAAAACATCACCCCACTGCCCAGCCCTGCCTGGGCTAACCCCACAGTGATGTGTATCCCATGAGACTGGTCCCATGTCTTCCCTACTCACCTGTGTCTGAATCTCTTGCAGTTACCACTGTGCCCAGCCTGCAGGGCTCAATAAATATGCCTGAAATAACCAACTCAACGATCCTTGGCCTCCATCTCCATTATTAATGTCCCCCCTCTCCCCGAGAATCATTCCAAGCCACTCCTGCTGTGTCACCCATTGCACCCCAGACTTCCCCATCATAAATGTATGGCCTTCTCAGTGTAGTTGGTAAACTCTCTGGCTTCCCTGGTAGAACATAAATTAAGTGGGGGTGGGATTCCTGGTGACCCGTGACTCATGGTAGACATTCAACAAAAAGTTGGATGGATGGATAGCTGGGTGTGTGGGGGAGGGATCAATGGAAGGTGGGTGGTGGGGGTGGGATGGATGGATGCATGGATGCATGGATGGATAGCTGGGTGTGTGGGGGAGGGATCAATGGAAGGTGGGTGGTGGGGGTGGGATGGATGGATGCATGGATGCATGGATGGATAGCTGGGTGTGTGAGGGAGGGATCAATGGAAGGTGGGTGGTGGGGGTGGGATGGATGGATGCATGGATGGATAGCTGGGTGTGTGAGGGAGGGATCAATGGAAGGTGGGTGGTGGGGGTGGGATGGATGGATGCATGGATGCATGGATGGATAGCTGGGTGTGTGGGGGAGGGATCAATGGAAGGTGGGTGGTGGGGGTGGGATGGATGGATGCATGGATGCATGGATGGATAGCTGGGTGTGTGGGGGAGGGATCAACGGAAGGTGGGTGGTGGGGGTGGGATGGATGGATGCATGGATGCATGGATGGATAGCTGGGTGTGTGAGGGAGGGATCAACGGAAGGTGGGTGGTGGGGGTGGGATGGATGGATGCATGGATGCATGGATGGATAGCTGGGTGTGTGAGGGAGGGATCAATGGAAGGTGGGTGGTGGGGGTGGGATGGATGGATGCATGGATGCATGGATGGATAGCTGGGTGTGTGGGGGAGGGATCAATGGAAGGTGGGTGGTGGGGGTGGGATGGATGGATGCATGGATGCATGGATGGATAGCTGGGTGTGTGGGGGAGGGATCAATGGAAGGTGGGTGGTGGGGGTGGGATGGATGGATGCATGGATGCATGGATGGATAGCTGGGTGTGTGAGGGAGGGATCAATGGAAGGTGGGTGGTGGGGGTGGGATGGATGGATGCATGGATGCATGGATGGATAGCTGGGTGTGTGAGGGAGGGATCAATGGAAGGTGGGTGGTGGGGGTGGGATGGACGGATGGATGGATGGATGGGGATTTCAAAGGGTGTGCAAGAGTTCACTGAGAACAAAATAGAAAAATAGTAAGGCATATTCCCCTCTGCCTTGTCAGTAGAGCCAATAAGCAGCTCCTTGTTTGAATCCAACAAACTGACAGACTGCTAGAGCAGCAATAACCAAAAGGAAAGAAAAGGAGACACAAGTGTGTTGGGGTAGATCAACAGATGAGAAAAGAAAAAAAATTGTTTTTAACATTTCTTTTCAAAATAGGGTGAGTGACTGAGTCATAAAAAAACTTTTCAGGACAATGGAAATGTTCTCTATCTGGATGGAGCAATGCAACAATAGAAGCAGTAACAACAGCCCAGTAGTTGTAAAGCAAGTACATGCATTTGTCCAAAGCTCATCAAGAACCGTAGACTTAAAATGGGTGTGTTTCATTTTATGTAAAGCGTATCTCAATAAAGTTGATTTAATTTTTTAAATCAGGATAAAGGAAAAAAAATCTTAAGACAAAGGACAGAAGTTAGGGGAAGGCCTTAATGTTCACCATATCCTTGTCATTTTTCAAGTGTGTAATGCTTTGGTAAAATACTCAAGGACTTCCCCGGTGGCTCAGTGGTAAAGAAACCACCTGCCAATGCAGGAGACGTGGGTTTGATCCCTGGGTCAGGAAAATCCCCTGGAGAAGGAAATGGCAACCCTCTCCAGTATTCTTGCCTAGGAAATCCAAAGGACAGAGGATACTGGAGGATTACACTCCATGGGGTCACAAAGAGTTGGACACAACTTAGCAACTAGACAACAACAGCGACATTCTTAAACACAGAGCTTTACAGCAAGGCAAAGCAGCTTCCCAAAGAGTACGCGCATTCTGATTAAGCTTTCCTAGAAGAATTTGATATGCCCATGACAATTTCTTAACTTTAAAAATCAACTTGAGTCATATTTCTTAAAGTTTAATACATGACTAATTTTTCACATGTTCAGAACCAACCAATTGCTTCTTCAAGAATATAAGCATCCACAAGTAACCAGTGGTATGTGAAATTCATTTTAGCAGGTCTCTTTAGTCAATCCACACTCTCATCAGGCCTCAGGCAGGAGTGACATACTGGACCAGGAAACTACATCCATAATGATGCATCTGAAAATAATGAGCTATTAGAAAAAGAAGCAAAGTAACAACAACAAAAACAAACCCAGTATGTTTCTGCAAGGTCAACTTTCTTTCTGAAGCTTCTAAAACATTTTTCCTGCAAAGTATACAAAATGTGCATCGTTCTTCTTATCAAAAAATGGGCCAAAGAACTAAACAGACATTTCTCCAAAGAAGACATAAAGATGGCTAACAAACACATGAAAAGATGCTCAACATCACTCATTATCAGAGAAATGCAAATCGAAACCACAATGGGGTACCATTACACCCCAGTCAGGATGGCTGCTATCCAAAAGTCTACAAGCAATAAATGCTGGAGAGGGTGTGGAGAAAAGGGAACCCTCTTACACTGTTGGTGGGAATGCAAACTAGTACAGCCACTATGGAGAACAGTGTGGAGATTTCTTAAAAAACTGGAAATAGAACTGCCATATGACCCAGCAATCCCACTTCTGGGCATACACACCGAGGAAACCAGATCTGAAAGAGACACGTGCACCCCAGTGTTCATCGCAGCACTGTTTATAATAGCCAGGACATGGAAGCAACCTAGATGCCCATCAGCAGATGAATGGATAAGGAAGCTGTGGTACATATACACCATGGAATATTACTCAGCCATTAAAAAATTCATTTGAATCAGTTCTAATGAGATGTATGAAACTGGAACCCCTTATACAGAGTGAAGTAAGCCAGAAAGATAAAGACCAATACAGTACACTAACGCATATATATGGAATTTAGAAAGATGGTAACAATAACCCTATATGCAAAACAGAAAAAGAGACACAGATGTACAGAACAGACTTTTGGACTCTGTGGGAGAAGGCGAGGGTGGGATGTTTAGAAAGAATAGCATCAAAACATGTATATTATCAAGTGTGAAACAGATCACCAGCCCAGGTGGGATGCACGAGACAGGTGCTCGGGCCTGGTGCACTGGGAAGACCCAGAGGAATCGGGTGGAGAGGGAGGTGGGAGGGGGGATCGGGATGGGGAATACGTGTAAATCCATGGCTGATTCATGTCAATGTATGGCAAAAACCACTACAATATTGTAAAGTAATTAGCCTCCAACTAATAAAAATAAATGGAAAAAAAAATAAAAACATTGAAGCACCACAAGACTTCCTTGGTGATCCAGGGGCTAAGACTCTGCACTCCCTGTGCCTGGTTTGATCCCTGGTCAGGGTATTAGACCCCACAAGTTGCAACTAAGAGTTTGCATGCAGTCAAATAAACAAATAAAACTAAATAACTACAAAACAAAGAAAAAAATACTTGGTGGACTTGAGAAGCCCATTTGTCATTAACAAAATTGTAAGCACCGTGAGTATTGGAGACATAACTTTTAAAAGCTATAGAAGATCCTCAACAACCATTATAAGTAGTGGCTTTTGTCATATCTGAATGTTTGTGCCTTACAAAACTCTAACATTTTATGCAGTTTTATTATAGAAAAAGTTGCCAAATGACTTCTCTTAACTGTGTTAACTTGAAGGTGTGTTTCAACTAATGAGGCAACATTAGTCCCAGCTTCAGGTTTTGGTCTTTCCGGCAGCTCTTTGGTGGCAGAGGTACTGACAGGTAGGTGCGTACATGCTGTCTGTAGCAGAAAGCCCGCAGGCGTAGCACGGCTCAGTCACTCAGTGCTGTCCAGCTTTTTGTTACCTCAGGGACGGCAGCCGCCAGGCTCCTCTGTCCATGGGACTCTCCAGGCAAGAATACTGGAGTGGGGTGCCATGCCCTCCTCCAGGGGATCTTCCTGACCCAGGGATCTAACCAGTGTCTCTCATGTCTCCTGCATTGGCAGGCGGGTTCTTTAGCACTGGGGCCATTTGGGAAACCCAGCAGAATACATACCGTCCTGCCAAATCCAGGAGATAGATAGGAAGCAAAAGTTGCTCAGTCGTGTCCAACTCTTTGCAACCCCATGGACTATACAGTTCATGGAATTCTTCAGGCCAAAATACTGGAGTAGGTAGCCGTTCCCTTCTCTAGGGGATCTTCCCAACCCAGGGATCAAACCCAGGTATCTGGCACTGCAGGCAGATTCTTTACCAGCTGAGCCACCAGGGAAACCCAAGAATACTGGAGTGGGTAAGCCCATCCCTTCTCCAGAGGATCTTCCCAACCCAGGAATCAAACTGGGGTCTCCTGCATTGCAAGCGGATTCTTTACCAGCTGAGCTACCAGGGACAGACAGGAAAGGGATCTTAAAAGCCACACCAAGATGTGACGTATTTTCGTTTGGCATCTGACTGCCCGTCTACTGTTTCCCTAAACCTAACTGGGCAACATCTAGACTGAGTGGCTTCAGCTTCAAATCAGTTACTTCAAATTCGCTCTGCTGAATTTCATAAATGATTTGCCTCTCAGTTTTGTTGAGGCCTGATCGATTCCAGATTCTTGATGAATTTAACGCTCATACTGTTTGTGGCTTCACCAAAGCGGATGTCATATGTTCCCCGAAGTTACGCAGTATCTCTGACTGAGTCTAGTGTCATAGCCTATTGAGAAGTTTCCTTTGCATGGATGTTTTCTCCTTTTTTTTTTTTTTTTTTTTTAAATCCCTGTAGGCTTATTAGGAAAACTATGGGAAGAGTTTCCCCTTCCAAAGTGTTGAACCAGGATAATGTGCTCCTAACCCTGGGCTCCATGAGCCCCCAGATGATGTCAACAGGATCTGAGGTCCTGGGGTCTGGCGATCCCGTCTCTGAAAGATCAAGAGCTTCCTGGTGGTCAAGCTTCCAATGTCTGAGAAAAGAGCCAGAGTGAAGAATCTGTGCTCAGAGCTGGGAGGGGACAGGACTGGTTGGAGTTGGGGTGGGAGAAACAGAAGGGGCTACAAATGGAGAGAGCTGACCTCGGAAGAGCTTGGCTCATCCTGGTGAGGGTTTCAGCGCCAAGTGTGAAGTTAAACTTGGCGAGACTGGGAGTCAATGGTGGCTCCCACTTTAGGAGCCTCTTCTTTGCCTGGGCCGTGCAGGCCTGAGCAAGGGCAGGGGTAGCCCCTACAGAGGAAGGAGTAGACTCTCCCATGGCACAGCCAGGCAGGGGTAGGGGTGGGGTAGGTGGTAGGCAGAGCCCCAGGTTTCCTGTGTTCACCCAAAGAGCCCCCAGCACTGACCTCCACTGACGTGCCAGCCAAGCTCTGAAGGCACCTTCCTGAGTGAGTTTCCTTTTACCCTCTTCTTGGGGCGTCTGGGTTTTTTTCCATTAGGTTCAATTGCTCAGGCGTGTCCGGCTCTTTGTGACCCCATGGACTGCAGCACACCAGGCCTTCCTGTCCATCACCAACTCCCGGAGTTTACTCAAACTCATGTCCATTGAGTTAGTGATGCCATCCAACCATCTCATCCTCTATCGTCCCCTTCTCTTCCCGCCTTCAGTCTTTCCCAGCATCAGGGTCTTTTTTTAAATTTTGCTTTTCATTTGGACAAAAATGTGCTATAATCCAGAGTTTCTTTTTTTTTTTTTTTTCTTAATTTCCACACAGGACTCTTAGACCTGTCCCTCCTCCTGTGTTCCTTATCCACCCGGCCCAGAGCACAGCCCGCCTCTCTGCCCAGAGGGCCGGGGGTGTGGGCCGCGGGGAACTCAGCGAGCTGCGGTGGGTTTGGGAGCTGACACCCCCGACTCCTGGGGCTGCCCGCCAGCCAAGGCCAGCAGCGCCCCCTGCTGCCCGTGTTGAGCTGTGCGCACTCCGGGAGTGGGGAGCCGAGAGACCACAGCCCGTGGGGGCTGGAAATGATGAAGCCCGACAAGGAGGAGAGGGGGGGAGGCGGAGAAGGAACCCGGATAGACAGGGACCCACGAGAGACCACCCCTGCTCTGACGAGACATCTGCATTGTCCCCAGTCGTGAAGAGAGTTCCCAGGGCTTAGCAGAAGTTGGCTTAAAACTCAGCATTCAGAAAACTAAGATCATGGCATCCAGTCCCATCACTTCATGGCAAATAGATGGCGAAACAGTGGACACAGTGAGAGACTTTATTTTGGGGGGCTCCAAAATCACTGCTGATGGTGACTGCAGCCATGAAATTAAAAGACGCTTACTCCTTGGAAGGAAAGTTATGACCAACCTAGACAGCATATGAAAAAGCAGAGACATTACTTTGCCAACAAAGGTCCATCCAGTCAAGGCTATGGTTTTTCCAGTAGTTATGTATGGATGTGACAGTTGGACTATAAAGAAAGCTGAGCACCAAAGAATTGATGCTTTTGAACTGTGGTGTTGGAGAAGACATCTTGAGAGACCCTTGGACAGCAAGGAGATCCAACCAGTGCATCTTAAAGGAAATCAGTCCTGAATATTCATTGGAAGGACTGATGGTGAAGCCGAAACTCCAATATTTTGGCCACCTGATGGGAAGAGCTGACTCATTGGAAAAGACCCTGATGCTGGGAAATATTGAAGGCGGGAGGAGAAGGGGACGACAGAGGATGAGATGCTTGGATGGCATCACTGACTCAATGGACATGGGTTTGGGTGCACTCCAGGAGCTGGTGATGGACAGGGAGGCCTGGCATGCTGCAGCGCATGGGGTCACAAAGAGTGAGCGACTGAACTGAATTGAACTGACAAGGAGGAGAGGAGGGGAGACAGAGAAGGGACCCAGGCAGGTAGAGGACCCAGCGATAGGCCACCCCTGGTCTGATGAGACAGCTGCCTTGTCCCAGTCATGAAGAGAGTTCCTGGAGCTTAGCAGAAGTCCGGTGGAGACTGCGCCTCCTGGGTTTGGAAAGGATGGAATCGGTGAGAATGCAGCTGTGAATCTGGGTGGAGGGGTTGTGGTTGGCAGACTAGCCAAACTGGCCTGCAAGATTCCAAGCCCACCCCCCAACCCCACCCCAGGGAACAACCCCCTCCCCATGAGTCTGCGCAAGGCCTGTGACATTATAAATGTCTTCCAATTGATGAATATCCACAATTAAAATTATGTGCCCATGAATTAGTATCAGTACTTGACAATATCTATCTATATGAAAGGGCATTTTTAAAGATAAAATTGGTAAAATCTCAGTACAAATCAGCATTAACAGATGAACATTTGCAACTGATTTTTATTGTAGGGTATACTAACTTTGAACTCCACTTAAGTGAAATGTTATCCCTCCCTCAAAAGGAGAGAATTCCATTGGCAGAGCTCTATTACAAAAAATGTACTCAATAGTTTTTGAATTTTGTAAGAAGTGTGTAAATTTGTTTTTTCCTTTTGTTATATTACTGCCTCCACAATGTTCTTATTTTTGCCTATTCATTTACAGGGCCCAAAATATTTACTGTGATGGCCATCACCCCCAAGATGATAATCACTTGTTATGGCAAAAGGGATTTCGCAGCTAGAACTCAGTACCCAACTCAGTTGACTCTGAGTTAATCCAAAGGAAGATGCTCCTCCCAGGTGGGCCCGGCCTAGTTGGGCGAGTCCTGAAAGGCGTTGAGAACCTCAGCTGGGCTCTCCTGCCGGCCGGGAAGAGGCAGAGTAAGAGAGGAGGGCCGTGTGCCAGGCACCCAGGGACAGCTTCTAGAAGCTGAGAGCCATCCCTGACCAGCAACAGCCAGCTGGAAAAAGGGATGTCAGCTCTACAGCTGCGAGGGGATGACTTCTGCTAACAACTGCATGAGTTTGGAAGAGGACTCTTGAGCCTTGGGTGAGATGGCAGCCCTGGCTAACACCTTCACGCCAAGGGGGTCTCACCTGGGGAGAGGCCCTGAGCAGAGGTCCCAGCTGTCACAGGCCTGGATCCTGATCCTCCAAAACTGTAAGGTGATGAGTGTTGTCTGAAACTTCCACGCTGGCAGCAATGCATAGGGCAGTGATACAAGGCTAATACGAAGGTGTAGGGTGTAACCTCAGAGAGGAGCTGTGATGTCTCCATTTGGCTAGATCCACAGCGCCGCACAGCATGCTCAAGGCCAGCATCTCTGGGGCAGACCTGTGAGCTGGCAGCCCCTATGGACCTTAATTCTCCCCAGACCATCTCTTTATTGCATGCAGCAGCCCATGTTGACTTCAACACTGACTTCTTGACTCCTTTCTAATGATGCATTTGTAAATACATCGTAATAGTTACATTAAACACTTTTCTAAGCAATTTTGCAAAAAAAATTTTTCCCCAAGAACACAATATTCTCAGTACAAAGCATTGTTATAAACTGTGCCAAATAATGCTACTATGATTTTAAGAACCAAGCTTCCCATGATTATCAGAACCACTGGAAGGGTAGAAGCCCAGAGAAGGCCACACACAGGCCGTTGCACTATCGTCATGTTCCACTCAAGGCTCGTTCAGCAGGTATTTATTTGGCACCATATATTCCAGGTGCTGGAGATGAGGCAATGGAGACCAAACACACAGCCTGCTCTCACAGAGCTCGATAAGAGGAACTAAACAATAAATGTACAAATAAATTAATTTAAAAACTTCAGATAGTGAGAGATGCTAGGAAGATAAACATGATATATTTGTTCTCTATGGCTGCTGGTAACAAATTACCACGAATGCAGTCTGATGGCTCATTGGTAAAGAATCCACCTGCAATGCAGGAGATGCAGGCTTGATCCCTGGGTTGGAAAGATCCCCTGGAGAAGGAAATGACAACCCACTACAGTATTCTTGCCTGAAAAATCCCATGGACAGAGGAGCCTGGAGGTGTACAGTCCAAAGGATTGCAAAGAGTAGGACACAGCTGAGTCCGTGTAGTGCCTTGAAACCACATCAACTTATCTTACAGTTCTAGAGATCAGATTTCTAAAATCAAGGTATCCCAGGACTACATTGTTTCTGGAAGTTCAAGGGGAGAATCCTTGGTTTGTTCAGCTTCCAGAGGCCACCAACATTCATTGGCTTATGACCCCTTCTTTGTGTCACTCTCATTTCAGTTCAGTCGCTCAGTCGTGTCCGACTCCTTGCGACCCCATGGACTGCAGCACGCCAGGTTTCCCTGTTCTTCGCCAACTCTCGGAGTTTACTCAAACTCATGTCCATTGAGTTGGTGGTGCCATCCAGCCACCTCATCTTCTGTCGTCCCCTTCTCCTCCCACTTTCAATAATTCCCAGCATCAGGGTCTCTTCAAATGAGTCAGTTCTTCACATCAGGTGGCCAAAAAATTGGAGTTTCAGCTTTAGCATCAGTCCTTCCAAAGAATATTCAGGACTGCTTTCCTTTAGGATGGACTGGTTGGATCTCCTTGCTGTCCAAGGGACTCTCAAGAGTCTTTGCCAACACCACAATTCAAAAGCATCAATTCTTCAGCACTCAGCTTTCTTTATGGTCCAACTCTCACATCCATACATGACTCCTGGAAAAAACATAGTTTTAACTAGACAGACCTTTGTCAGCAAAGTAATGCCTCTGCTTTTTAACATGTTCTCTAGGTTAGTCATAGCTTTTCTTCCAAGGAGCAAGCATCTTTTAATTTCATGGCTGTAGTCACTATCTGCAGTGATTTTGGAGCCCAAGAAAATAAAGTCTGTCACTGTTTTCATTGTTTCCCCATCTATTTGCCATGAAGTGATGGGACCAGATGCCATGATCTTTGTTTTCTGAATGTTGAGTTTAAGCCAACTTTTTCACTCTCCTCTTTCACTTTCATCAAGAGGCTCTTTAGTTTTTCATTTTTTACGATAAGTGTGGTGTCATCTACGTATCCAAGGTTATCGATATTTCTCCCGGCAATCTTGATTCTAGCTTGTGTTCATCCAGCCCAGCATTTCCCATAACGTACTCTGCATATAAGTTAAATAAGCAGGGTGACAATATACAGGGAAAATAATATTTGTTACTCTAGCTCTTTGCTTTTATCATCTGTTTTAACCACCTCCCCTTCACACCATTCACGAACGAGAGAGTCCTGCCCCAGGGTTATGGGGATGGATAAAGATAGCACACCCAACATAGGACAGATGAGATGAAAAGAGGTTTATCAGTCACAAAAATTCACAGCCCAGGCTTCCCTGGTGGCTCAAGTGGTAAAGAATCTGCCTGCAATGCAGGAGACCCAGGTTCAGCCCCTGGGTTGGGAAGATCTCCGGGCAGAGGGTATGGCAACCCACTCCAGTATTCTTGCCTGGAGAATCCCTAGGACAGAAGAGCCTGGCGGGCTACAGTCCATAGGGTTGAAAAGAGTCGGACAGGACTGAGTGACTGGTACACACTATACTCACAGCCCAGGAGAGGGGGTCAGTGCATACTAGGGAAGAGCATGTGGGGATCACAGAGAACATGGTGAAAAAGCTGGGCTGTGACATGCAGGCTCTGTAGTAACAAGAGAATGCAGTGGCCCCTGGTTCCCATGGGAAGATGTAATGGCCTTGTTTGGTAATTCTACCAGCCAGACGTGTGATGAAGCCCACTACTCAGGGGGTAAGCAGAAACCAAGCCCTGACTGTTTGATGAGAGACTGGTGTTTAATTGGGGGACTTTAGCCCAGGAGCAGAGTGGGGAGGGGAACTTGCATTTGGGTCAGAAGAGGGCTTCTAGTTTCAGCAGATGTCAAGGTCACATAATCTTGAGTCTCATTTTATGTCTTACACCACATGGTCACATCTGGTCCTCTCGGCAAGAAGTGGTCAAAATTTCAACCCATATTAACCTGCCTCCAGAGCTGCAGTTCCAACAGTCTCACTGTACTTCCCTCCTCCACGGTGTGCAAAGCTGGGCCCCAAGGAGGCACAGCGGCCAGCATCCATGCCGTGGTGATGCCCGCTCCCTCACTGAATCTGCACTGGCCCCCAAGACTTGGTTTAACCAACAGAACATGGGGGGAGTGACCCTCTGCCCGTTCTGACCCTCAGAGGGCCTGGCAACCTCTGCTTCTGCCCTCCTGGCAGCCAGCTGTCAGGTAAGAGGCTGCAAGTACTGGGAGAGGAGCTGGCAGGCATGGGGCCTCGGGGCAGGGGCACCCCTAGGACTAGATGCGAGCAACCTGGCTACACTCTGGCACAGCGGGGCCTCACACAAGGGAACGCTACATGTGATGCAGGCTGAAGGTGGTACAGAGGCAGTGTAGGAGTGTCAGCTGTAGGCAGGGTGGGAGGTTAGGATGGGTGTGTTATGTACTGTGCTCTAAGATTCTTTGGAAGTCTTTGAAAGATCGCTGCAGCTCCTTTTGAAAACAAGTCTCTTAGTCCATCGTTCTTTTTTTTTTTTTTTAATTTTTACCCTTTAAAAAAATTTATTTATTTATTTGGCCATGCTGGGTCTTAGTTGCAGCATGCAAGATCATCAGTCTTCATTGCGGCATGTGAGATCTAGTTGCCTCATCAGGGATTGAACCTGGGCCTCCTGCACTGGGAGTGCAGAGTCTTAGCCACTGGACCACCAGGAAAGTCCTATTTCCATCAGTCTTGAAAGCCTCCTTACACCGTTTCATACAAGTTGGCCGTGATGAACTGAAACAGACAGCAGGCCAGCAGCATGCCACTCTGCTGAAGGAATGTGATTCCAAAAGTCACTCCAGTGATGAGTCCCATGTTGGTCTGCAGGAAATTGGTCACCCGATCATAACAAGAGTCTGGTTCACGTTAGTGGCAGCCATGGTGAGGTTGTGTAGATGCTGGGGATTATAATCAGTTTTGTTCATACAGCAGTTCATAGGGCTCCCCTGTCTCCTCTCTCTACTGTCTCAAACAGTAGAGAATCTGCCTGCAATGTAGAAGACCCGGGTTCGATCCCTGGGTTGGGAAGATCCCCTGGAGAAAGGAATGCCTATCCACTCCAGTATTCTTGCCTGGAGAATCCTGGCAAGGATTGCCAGAGGAGCCTGGTAGGCTACAGTCCATGGGTTGGCATAGAGTCAGACACGACTGAGCAACTAACACTTTTACTTTTCACTTGTTCATGCAGCAACTCAAGGCAATGCCATGTCCAGGAAGGAGAGGCTGGAGCTTCGGTCGGTATAGTTCTGCATGGCTGCAGCATCTCAGCTGTTAACAGGGAAAGTAAAAGAATTAAGTGCAGCAGATCAAAGGTTTTGTGGTCCTGCATTCCTTTCTCTTTGACTCTAAATGGAGGCAGGTCCCTCAGACACAATTGAGAGGGGGAGAGGGGAGGGGCAGGTAGAACCCAATGAATATGAATATTTCACGCAGGTGTTTTCTCAATGGAGACTGTGTGCCAACATGGAAACACAGGCCTGGCTTTCCCTAGCTGTATCTAAGAGAGGCTGGTTCCCATCTCCTCACCCCGTGGCTGTGTTCATATTATTATCTGCCCAGTTGATCTAGCCAGCAGAATTAAGCTAAAGCAAGAAATCACTGAGTGATGAGAAAACATGATTAGTCTAGACGCTCAGCGGTTTTCTGAAAGGTTGTCCCCTTGGGATCTGTAGAACAACCATGAAGAGTTGGGATGGAAGGGACGTTCCTGCATTTTTTATCTTGACCTGCAATATGGAACCACTGTTGTTGTTCAGTTGATAAGGCACGACCAATTCTTTGTGACCCCATAGACTGCAGCATGCCAGGCTCCTCTGTCCTTCACCGTCTCCCAGAGTTTGCCCAAATTCACGCCCATTGAGTTGGTGAACCATTGCCGCCACATAATTCTGAACCTGAAATAGTGGTTCATTCCTGAGGCATTCCCCTTAGCACCTGAAAACAAAATAATCTCTGATCGAAAGGCATCTTACATGCAAGCGCTCTACAACTCAACTGACAAAGAGTGTATGTTGAAATGACTTCTACACAGTGTTCCATTCAAAAATTACTCCCATTAAAAAGTTTTTTTTTCCCCTAGCAACTTCTGTCTTGTCTCATGAAGCTCAAGAAACTTAGGAATTTCTACCAACTTGGAGGTGGAAACTGCATGTGGAAATGACTAGGAGACACCCCAAGACGGGCCTTTGCAAGGGTGTAGTCTGGCCTCTTTTAAGCTGGAGTAACCAGTGCGAGTGTTTGCATGCACTGGACTTTTTATCTATCAGACAGAGGGGAGATGGAGAATCTGTATGGTGATGCTGATCATACTCGGGACACAGCAAAATGAGTACAAGGAAACCAGCCCATTCCCAGCTCCTTGGAGCTGTGGTGTGGCTTAGAGGGCAGGTTTGCATCCTCACATGTCAACTGGTCCTGCTTGAGTCTCTAAGACCTGGGAGAGGTCAAACTCCAGCTCCATAACTTAGGAAACTGTGAGCCTTACATGATGCCTGCGGCTTCCAGTCTTACTCTCTGCCCATCCGCCTTGGCCTCTCTTTGGATCCACACCTCCTAGGTCACAAAGTGTGCCTCAGTAATCAGCTGCCAAAAGAAACCAAAAGGATGGGAAGAAGGCCTTTGATTATGTTTTGCTTGTTTTAATGTCTTTATTATCAGTCACTCAGTCGTGTCTGACTTTTGTGACTCCATGGACGGTCACCTGCCAAGTTCCTCTGTCCATGGGATTTCCCAGGCAAGAATACTGGAGTGGGTTGCCATTTCCTCCTCCAGATCTTTGTGGCTCAGGAATCGAACCCACATCTCCTGCATTGGCAGGCGGATTCTGTACCACCTGAGACATTTTTCTACCACCTGAGACACAGGGAAGCCCTTTTATGAGATATGCAGATGTACAATTCACCCACTTAATGTGTAGAGTTCAGTGGTTCTTGGTATATCACCACAGTCAATTTTAGAGTGTTTTCATCACTTCAAAAAGAAACCCCAAACCCTTTAATATCACCTCCCTTATCTCATCCTTCCCCTGCCCTGCCCCCAGCCCAGCCAAAGCAACCAGCAATCTACTTCCTGTTTGTATAGACTTCCCTGTTCAGGAGCTTCGCAGGGACAGAATCGTACATGCAATCTTCTGTGACTGGCTTCTTTCACTTAGTGTGATATTTATGAGATTCTTCCACGTTGTAACACGTATCAGTACTCCATTCCTTTTTATGGTCGAAGACTTTCATTGTGTGTTTGTATATACAGCATTCTGTGTATCTGTTCATTCATTAATGGACATTTGGGCTATTTTTCTGCTCTCATGAAAAGTGTTGCTGTTACTGAAAGAGTCTGTGTGTGGGGTCTGCCTGCTTGCTGCTCAAAAGTCCATAAACAGTCCAGGTTGGTGGAAAAGAAAATTTGCTTTATTTCCAATACCAGCAACTGGGGGGCGGGGGACAGTAGCAGACATCTGTTCAAAGACCGACTCCCCACCCCTGACAAGCAGTGGGTGAGAGCTTTTATAGACAGAGTCGCGGGGGGCAGTGCGCTCCATGCAGAAACAGCACAGTCGTCTCTAACAGTCATCTTTAAATTGGTTATCAGTGGTCTCACCAGCATCAGCTTGTTTTAGGTACAGATAATCTTCAGTTCCAGGGTGCACTTGTTCCCATTTCTTTATGATGCGACCAGTTCTCAGAATTGTGGCAGCTCGTGTCCTGGGTGCCGTCTGGTTGTCATGTAGCTAGCTTCTCCACCTGGTGTCAGGATATGGCTCAGAGTATTATCTACAGCCCTTGAGAAAGCACTAAAGGCCCTTGACTGTGCTTAATGACTACATTATTATCATTTAGTCTCCTTTGACTGTTTTCCTTTGTTTCCGCATTTCTCACCTCTCTGATTAAACTTATTCCTTGACTAAGGTTTTCCACAGGCAAAAGGCAGGCAAGGGACATGGTTGGGGCAGGGAGTGGGGGCAAGGACCATACAGTCCTGCTGTGTTTCATTGCTACGAATGTCTACGTGCAGTTTTATGTGGACAAACAAAATTTTTGTTCTTCTTGGAAAGACACCAAGCGTAGAATGGCTGGGTCATATGGTCACTTGATGTTTAATCATTGGAGGAGCTGCCTTTCTGTGTTCCAAAGCAGCTGAACCATTCTACACACCCACCAGGAGCATGTGAATGTTCCGGTTTCTGCAAGTCCTTGCCAGAACGTGTTGTTTATTGTTACCTTTTTCATTCTGGTCATCCTGGCAGGCACGAAGAGGCATCTCATCATGGCGCGTTTGCCTGTCCCTGGTGGCCAGTGGAGCTGAGCATCTTCTCCTGTATTTAATTAGTGGTTCATTTTGACTCGAGAGGAGGGGGGTCTCATCTTCCACCTCACTTGCCCTGCCCCCTTCCTCACCCTATATCGTCCTGAATCCCACTCACCCTAGATGCTCATCTGGGTCCAGACCACGTGGAGTGACGTCCTCTTCCTCTGAAAGCCCCTTGCCAGTCAACACAAGGGCCAGGATTCAGAGCCTGCCACAAGAAGGCTCTCCTGACAAAGGGAGGACTCCTGATACCCGTGGCTTAGAGGAACATCCCTCCATCATCTTGCGTCCGTGTAACTGGACTCTGGGAGGGAGATCACTAGGAGATAACTCTTAGTATCGACATGGGCTCAAATGTGTGCCTCTACAAGGTTGGAGTGTGACCAGTTCACAAGGAGAGGAGCTACTCCAAAATGTCAGAAGGAAAAGAGTTTGGTGGCATATGTTCAAATGCTAGACCCTCAAAGAACTTGCTTTTCCTAAGGATGTACTTCCCTTAGAGTAAAGCAGGTGGTTTTTCTAAAGAAGGAGATTTTGGAAGATGAGAACTCACCCCTGCCTGATGGTAGCCATGGTGATATTTGAGTGGAAAGCTCAGAAATTCTAGAGCTGCGCCTCTTAAGAGAAACAGCTGTGGCTTAATAAGGAGTGTTGTGGCCTCTGATCACGTGGTCATCTGACAAGCTTTGGCTCCATCCCAGCCTTGGACCTGTACCCTGAACGACTCTCGGCATTTCACCTGTCTCGGTAGTGAACAGTTGACAGCATGTCCTCAATGTGCTCTTATTGATTGAAGGAGGGACAGAGTCATCAGGTGGGGTCAGGTGACTGAGTGCAGCGGGTGGGGTGGGGTGGGGTGGGGCATGGGCTTTCCTTCTCTTCGAATAATATGAGCTCCATCCAGGAGGCACTAGGGTTTATTTAATAATAAACTCCTATTTAACAATAGGAGTGACCACCAACAAAAACTCCATGGTATGTCTATACCAGTGTGATGGATAGGGCATGAAATGAAATGGAATAATGAAATGAAATGAAAAAGCCAATCTGAGTTTTGGTGTTTATTCTTGGTAGGCTCAAAGAGATGAGACACTAACAACCTGGGTGACTTGGTCAAATGGCAAACCACCCTTAGGCCGGTTTCTTCACCTGTTGAATTCATTCAGTCATTCGTCTCTGAAGTTACTGACACCTGCGTGGTGCCTGATATGGGGCAAAATGATGGAGCTAGAGCGATGAGTCTAAATCCTTACTATCTAGCCAGGAGGAAACCAAGCAGGACCCTGTGGGGCCCTTCTGAGTGTAAAAGCTTTTCTGTGTCCCCCACTTCTTGCCCGTAGGAAAATGGTTTCAGCCTCCTAGACCTTCCCTGAGTCCCAAAGGCCAGATTGAAACAGTTAATGATTAGAGGAAAGAGGCGAGGCAGAAACAAAAGAAAGGCAATCAAGAAACAATAGGGCCAGGGTGGGGTGGAGTCCTGATATTGAGCAGGGCTCCTACACACAAAGACTTTCTGTGCTCCCCATTTCTTTGATCATAGGAAACAGCCTTCACTGAGCCTCCATGACCTTCCCTGAGTTCCACTGGGCAGACTCAAGCAGTTGTTAAATAGGGAAGGGAGGGGATGAGAGACCAGGAAGAAACAGTTAAGAGCAGCCTTGGGGTGAGGTTCTGTTTCCCCGTCAGTGAACATACACAACAGTGTCTTTGAGATATTTTGTGGTATGCTGCCCACAAGGATGTAGACGGTAGACCAGTTGGACCTGAAGGTTGCCAACTTACCTCACCACCAACCCCCAGAAGAATGTCCACGAGCTGATCACACCCTCTTTCAACAGTTACTATAAAACTTCTCACTCTCTCCCCCAAGTTGAGACACATGGTTTTAAGGTCAGTAGCTCACTGTGACCCCCTTTGCCTAGCAAAGTTACAAGGTTGTCCTTTTCCACTTCACCCAAAATCTGTCTCCAAGATTCACTTTGGCACTGGTGTACAGAGAAGCCGAGTTTTCAGCATCAGTCATAGTTCCTCCTGAAAGATATACTTAACGATATATCTCTGAGTTCTTCTACAGGAACCAAGGCCCCCACCTAGCAGGAGCATTCCAAACTGGTTGGGACCAGAGGCTGAACATCACCCTATTACTTCACCACCCGCCAATCAGAGGAAGGTCACATACCCTGCAGCTTACTGCCCCCACCCAAAATTTGCCCATTAAAACTCTTCCCCCAGGACTTCCCCAGCGGTCCAGTGGTCAAGACTCCATGCTTCCAATGTAGGGGGCATGAATTCCATTCCTGACCAGAGGACAAGGATCCACATGCTGTGTGGCATGGCCATAAAAAAGAAAAAAAAAGAAATATTTTCCTCCAAAATTGTTGGGGACTTTGGGCTTTTCAAGCATGATCTATCTGTTCTCCTTGCTCGACCTAGCAATAAGCCTTTCTCTGCCTCAAACTCCGACATTTTGGTTTGTTTCGCCTCCCAGTCCATCAGACACACAAACTTGGGTTCATCAACAAGGACCAAATACAAGAGGAAGGATTGGGCCATTCGACCTGAGAGGACCCAGGAAAGATTCTTGCAGCGGCTTGATGCTAATGGTGACACTTGGCACACAGGAAGGACTCTGCCACATGGATCAAAAAAAAGGAAAGGTGTTTTAGACAGTTGACACAGCAGCAAACTCACAGCAGTGGAGTGTTTAATCCTGTCTGTCCCCAGTTCCCAGGACATCAACATTCACACCCTTACTGAGGTATGGGACTTCCAGGTCTACATCCATGGTTGGTGATAACCCCAAGCCAAAGCCCACCTTGGGATCCAGTGCCCCCCAAGGCTTACAGAGGTTGAGGATTACTATTGAGCTCACTATTTCTGGAGTTCAGAGTGCAGCTGAAGAGTAACAGATGCTGGCCATCATTAGCATGTAGAAGTCACGGACACTCCAACTGCCGGGAATGAGCTCATCGTTCAGGGGTGGGTCCTCCCGTCTGGGCTTGTTCCTGGGCCACTGGCATGGGGCCTACGAACCCACAGCTTTCTTCTGTGTACCCACCTTTACACTCCCAGCCTCTAATGACTCTTTAATACTCCCATGTTCTCACCGACCACACCTCTTGGACCCAAAGACCCTTCTCATTCACCTCCACCCAGCCCTCTGGGGCCTGAAACCTGCAAGATCTCATGACCTCATCTTCTCTCTCAGACGGTCGAGTATCTACCTCTAGAGCAATAACAAGAGAGGAGTCCTGGGGTTGGGCACGTCCTTCCAGACCAATGAATGCCTGTCCCCACTTCCGTACAGGAGAGCCATGAGCAGCAGTCATCAAGGTCTACCCTGATGGTAGTCGCTCATATCTTCTGTTTGGAGCAGGCAACTTCTGTGTTTCAGGATGTGGGGACACTTTTTCCATCACCTTTTCTTTGGGCAGCAGCTTACTGTATCAGATAACCTTGATGTGCCTAGGCCTGCTCTCCGCTGTGATATGTGTATGAGTTCCCGATCCCCCTTCCATATTTGGGGTGGCCTCCATCAGTCAGCTCCCGTGTGCCTCCTGGGCCACCTGTTTTCCATGGTAGTGCAGCTCCTTACCTGGCATCCACACACTCGTATTCCTCCTTGTCTACAGTCCGTATCTCCAAAACTCAGCAGTGATCAACCAAGGCGAGTCCTGCAGCTTTAGGCTGTGGTTGGCTGACCCTGGAGCAATGTCCCATAACGTCTCACCTTCCTCACCCGTTCCAAAGCGCAATTTGACAGGTAACACCTCATTTTAAGGAAACTTACAATTCTCATATCTTAGTGAAAGCAGGAAGTTACAACTTGGGAGTCAGGCAACCAGGCTCACTTCCAAAAGAGACCCAGAGTCAGGGTACCATCTATTTCACTGTTTACATTTCCAGTTCCCCAAGAAAGACACTTCTGGGACACCAAATTGGTAAAGAGCTTGGTTAATTTTTTTTTTTTTTTAAGTTTACATACATCTCAAAGAGACAGATAAAGGATTATTATTTTTTTTTAATCTGTGTATTTTATTTGCCTACACTGGGTCTTAGCTGCAGCATGCACAATTTAGTTCCCCGACCAGGGATCAAAGCCGGCCTCCTGCATTGGGAGCCCAGAGTCAGCCACTGGATCACTTGGAAAGTCCCCAGAGAAAGGATTCTAAAGGAAATACTCTAAGAAAGGGAGGGAGGGAGGGAGTTCTCTTTCCCTTTTTGCATCAGGGAAAATCTTTTCCTTTCATTTGTATTTACAATTACGCTGCCCAGGGATGTCAGAAGCAGAGAGGATCCACTGAGGGGGCAGAGCTGCCTGGGAGGATGATGCCCCAGCCGGAAGTGCCCCTTAGACCATGGGGGCACCAATGCACTGGCTCTCCTTTTCATGTTCGCTGGCTGCCTTCATTCTCAGGCCACTGGCCAGTCCGGGGACCACTTGTCTCACAAGCCCCCTCCCCAATCCATGTTCCCACATTTTCCTTTCCTCATCTCCACCCTCTTCTCTCCTTCTGAAACATATCGTTTGCCACATGGAGTGACCTTGGAAACACAAAAGTCTTTCTTATTTTTGAGCCACTGGCATCTGCAAATAGTTAGACAGTGTCACCAGGTCCTGGGGAAATGAACTAAAATCCAGATGCCTGGGACCCTCCCCAGGCTGATTAACCCACAATCACTGGGCAGTTTTTAAAGCTCTCCAGGATTCTAAAGTGTGGCCAAAGTGTCAGTTGAAAACCACTGACAGAGGAAGGACATGGAAGGATCTTTGTGTATTAGTAAGGAGTGCAGACTGGAGTCTTTGAGAAGGGAGAAGGATAGTAGATTGGAGACTTGAAAAGACGTTCGGCAGTATCTATCTCTCTGGGCATCTTGGGGAGGGTACCCAGGAGAGGAACGGGTTGGGGACCAGGTAGGAGACTGTTGGGTGATCCTGGGGAGAGCCTGGGCTGGGGTTGGAGCAGCAGGGTCAGGAGGAAGAGTCAGAGAAGGATTAAAGAGGGCTTTGACCTTGCTCAAGGTCGTCCTTTCCCTGTCTTTCTACTCTCAGATTTCTGCAGCCTCTAAGTCAGTTTCTAGAAGAAAAGGAGTTAGCATGCACATCAAGAGATGAGGCAAATGTCCCTTCATGAAAGGGCAGAAATATCTGCTTACGTCATCCATCAAATTCGAGTGCAAGGTGATCCTAACAGCACAACGGTAGGAGTGAGAGATTCTGGATAATTTTATCTGTACCCATTTTTGTAACATGGTTACATTGCATAGCTAAAGGAAAGCCTGATTTATGATAGTAAAGAGCATCATTAAACAATTTCTGCTCGTGGTTAAAGTTATTGTGGCAGATTTGAAGTTCCTGGGATGGGATGCTTGGGATCAAACCCAGGATTGCTGTCTTCAGTTTTCTTCACCTTGTTTCCAACAGTCTGCGAAGGAAAAGGACCAGTTTTCCGACCTATTTAGCAGTGAAATTTTCTAAAATGAAATAACAGAGGCTCTGTCACTCAGTAGGTGCTGACTCTTTGCAACCCCACGGACTGTAGTCCGCCAGGCTCTTCCATCCATGGAATTCTCCAGGCGTGAATCCTGGAGTGGGTTGTCATTTAGGGTGGGGCTTAAGTCTTGGGCGCCTGTTGAGGTTCATGGACATCTCAGGTGTGATCTAATCAATCACTATTTCTGGCCAGTTCAGTCGCTCAGTCATGTCCGACTCTTTGCCACCCCATCGACTGCAGCATGCCAGGCCTCCCTGTCCGTCACCAACTCCCAGAGTTCACTCAAGCTCATGTCCACTGAGTCAGTGATGCCATCCAACCATCTCATCCTCTGTCGTCCCCTTCTCCTCCCTCCTTCAATCTTTCCCAGCATCAGGGTCTTTTCCAATGAGTCAGTTCTTCGCATCAGGTGGCCAAAGTATTGGAGTTTCAGCTTAAGCATAGTCCTTCCAATGAATATTCAGGACACATCTCCTTTAGGATGGACTGGTTGGATTTCCTTGCAGTCCAAGGGATTCTCAAGAGTCTTCTCCAGCAACACAGTTTTTTTTTCTGGCCAGTAGGGGGCAGTGTTTGCTGCTCGGGCCTCCTTGCACCCTTACATTCACCAGAAGGTAAGATGCCCCCCTGCAGGGATGGACAGAATCCTCTCTTCCTAATTCATCCTCTTAGCTCCTGTTTCCAACCACTGCCACAAAAAATGTTTCTCATGTGTGAGAATTCATCAAGAATGATGGTTTCATTTCTTTTTTACCTGGAACACCTTGATTTACTTTTGCATCTTTGTCTTATTAGACATTTCAGCAACGCTTGCCAGTTAACCACCCACTCCATCTTGAGATGTTTTATTTTCCTGACTCCCAGGATGGTACTCTTTCTTGCTCTTCCTCCTACCTCTTGCAGGTCCCTCTCAGTCTCCTCTCTTGCTTTCCTCTCCAGAGAGGCTGAAAATACAATAAACAATAGTCAGATCACATATAAAAAGAGAACCCTGATTCACAGCCTGAGCAACCTGTCCAGAAAGCCAACTCCTTGTCTACAGTAACCAGCCCAGGAAGCCAGCCCACTGTCAGACGTGTGGGCAGTCAGACCGCCATCTCCACTAATGACACAGTAAGCTCATTGATAACTTCAGGACTTAATAATTGACAGTTTTCCAATTTTTGTCCCCACTTCCAACTTAAGGCCAACCAGAGAAAGCCAAGTATACACCCTAAGCATTCACATAAGAATGCTGTAATTACCTCCCCCACCCCCCACCTCCACCCCCACCCCCAGGCACTTCTGGCTTCCCTAGTGGCTCAGAGGCAAGCAATCCACTTGCCAATGCAGGAGACTTGGGTTGATTGATCCCTGGGCTGGGAAGATCCCCTGGAGAAGGAAATGACAATCTGCTTCCGGATTCTTGCCTGGACAATCCTATGGACAGAGCCTGGCAGGCTACAGTCCCTGGGGCTGCAAAAGAGTCGGACACAACTTAGTGACTAAACAACAATAACCAGGTACTTCCCCCATGGTCCAGCGGCTGAGACTGTGCTCCCAATGCACGAGTCGCAGGTTCAACCCCTGCTCAGGGAACTAGACCCCACATCCTGTAACTAAAAGATCCTGTGTACCCCAACTAAGACCCAGCACAGTCAAATAAATGAATAAAATGTTTTAGAAATAATAATTACCCCGCACACACGCCCCCACAGCTTTCCTAAGTCCACAGCCTCAAATTAGGGCACACTGAAGCCTTCTTTTTTTTAACCACTCTGAGGTTTTCACAGTCTTTGTCCTGCCTTTGAATCTCTGCCAAAATGCAAGTGGTGGTGGCTGACTCTCTTGCTGGAGAAAGCTCTGAGTAAATAGCCTTTGCTTTTCTCATCTGATTGGTCCTCATTATTTCCGCACTCCTCTTGAGTAGCTCAGATGGTTAAGAGTCTGCCTGCAATGCAGGATACCCAGGTTCAACCCCTAGGTTGGGAAGATACTCTGGAGTATGAAATGACAACCCACTCCAGTATTCTTGTCTGAAGAATTCCATGGACAGAGGAACCTGGTGGGCTACAGTCCAAGGGAGTCCCAACGAGTCAGATACGACTGAGCAACTAACACACTGTGGAACTCGAATTCCTAGAGTGTCTTCATGCTTGAACTGCAGACATCTCTTCTCTAGCTACCCTTTCTCTAGTGGGGGTGGGGGGAGGGCATCTCAGCAAGTCCCCGGCTGAAGCACTGTTGGAATACTAACGACCAGTGTGTATATATCTCTGAGCTCCACACTCAATAAAGTGCCTGCTTCTAGACTTGGACTTTGAAAGGCATCCCTCACTCTCATGTTCAAAAGACACACTTCTTAAATTCTTTCCCATCTTCCTCATCTCAGTTAGTGACACACAGCCACTCAGCCTTTGCTGCTACCCCAACTATCTTCTTAAATTCCTTTTCTCACTTCTTGGACTCTTGGGCTCTGCCATGTTATTCAGAACCCATTCAGTGACTTTTGGCAGCTCAGCCTTGGAATGTTTCTATTTATTTGGTGTCCCCAGCCTTCTTTCTCCTCTGCTACCAGCCTAGTTCAGATCTCACCGTATCTCACATGGTCCATGGTGCTGAGGGAAGGAACAAGTAACCGGGTTGGTCTCTCACTGACCTCCGATATCTGACCGTCCCCAGGGGTTCTAAAGAGCCTTGTCAGCAGATGCAATTTATCTTCCAGGAAAATTTGTGATTACATTTCATGAAAGATGTGATATTAACAAGGGGCTGGTGAAATGTCAAGGTAACTAATCTTTGAGTTGGAACTCTCGATAAAAAAGAAGCCAAAAATTTCCATATTGCAAAGGATCTATGCATCCATTTCTCTCCAGAAACACCGAAGCCAAGGATTGATCATAAAACACTTACTAATTCTCCTAGGTTGTTATTGTTCTATATGGTATGGGTTGCATGTTCTTATAGAACTTTCTATCTCTCTGCATACATATGTACATATCTGTGTGTGTTACTAGGAAAAAGAATAGAGGATAAAGTTATGATTAACCACGTAGCTGAACCCAACTATATGACAACTTATATCTTGCAACATGTATTCCAGATGTTTCATATTTATAAAATATTATAGAAACCCTCTACACCCCAACTTGATTCTATTTCTTTGCCTCTCTCTGTAGAGGCAACTGCTATGACGAGTTTGCTACTTATAATTTCATGTGTGTTTTTATACTCAGATTACATTTTATGTCTGTAACTAAGAAATAATTTGTTTTATTGTTGGTATATTTTTAAAAATTGGTATATTTTAGGTATTATTTGGCAGATTACTTTTCAAATTCAAATTGTTTCTTATGTTTACCCATGTGGAAACATATTCTGAGTCATTCTTTAGGCATCCCTGTTTTCTTTCCATCATTGAGGTTTATTGAATTGTACAGAAAAGTAGACAAATGAGCACCAGCTCAATCAATTTACGTAACAGGAACATATCCCTGTGACCACAAACTGGATGAAGAAATATAATGTTAACTGCACCCCACAAGCCCACACATGACATCACATAGCCATCATCTGCTCAACTCCCCAACAGGAACATTTTTTTAACTTCTCATGCCATAGTTGCCAGTTAAAAAAACTCAGTCTGGGGACTTACCTGACTCCTCACTCCCAGTACAGAGGACCTGGGTTTGATCCCTGGTCATGGAACAAGATCCCGTATGCTGCAACTAAAGATCCCAAGTGATGCAACTAAGGCCCAGTGCAGCCAAATAAAATATTTTTTGAAAAGAACTCTATATGGAAAGAATCAGAGTCCTTCCATATAGTCTATAGCCTTGTGTCTGACTTCTTTGGCTCAACTTTGTATTTGAAAAATTCATCTATGTTTTTTGCATAGCAGTAGTTTGTTCATTTAAAACCTTCCCTTTAGTAGAGTTTATTTTTAGAACCATGTTAGACTGTCAGAAAAATTGAAGAGATAGTATAGAGAGTTCCCATATACCTTGTTCAGTTTCCCCTGTTACTAACCTCTGAGGTTAGTATGTACATTTAATGAGCCCATATTGATACCTTATTAACAAAGTTTGTGATTTATTTAGATATCTTTAGTCTTTACTTAATGTCCTTTTTTTTTTCCTTCTGTTCCAGGGTCCTGCATGACATTCAGTAGTCAGGTCTCTTTAGGTTCCTGGTGGCTGTGGCAGTTTCTCAGACGTTTCCTCTTTTGATGCCCTCAAGCGTTTCTATGGGGACTGCGCAGGTGTTTTGTGGAGTGCCTTGCTATTGGGATTTGTCTTGTGTTTTTCTCCTGATAAGATGGGGGTCTAAGAGTGGGAGGCAGACTAGGAGGTGAAGTGCTGTTTTCATGACGCCGTTCCCAGCACACGCACGGCCGACATGACTGATGGCTGTCGCTGGCGGCTCTAGTCACCTGCCTGAAGTTGTGTTCGTCCGGGTTCTCCCTTGAAAAGTGACTCGTTTTCTCTCCCTGTATGTTCTACGGCTTGGAAGAAGGTCATTCTGTGCAGCCCTCACCTACAGAGTGAGGACTTCATTCCCTTTCCTTGGAGACAGAATATCTACATATATTCCTTGGAATTCTTCTGTATGGAAGAGTTGTCTCCTTCCTCGGTCATTAATTTATTCAATCACTTATCCACATCAGTATGGACTTGCAGACATTTACTTTATATTCTGGGTTACAAGCCAATACTGTTTTATTTTGTTGCCCAGAAGTTCCAGCTTTGACCCCTGGGAACTCTTTCGATTGTTTCCCGTGGTCCTTTGTCCTTTAACATACCCACCAATGTTTTGTTCTGAGCTCTTCCTTACTTTCAGGGACTACCAGTTATCCAGACTTATCTTGTATATTTCCTGCCCCAGTCTTAGAATCATCCATTTTCCCAAGGAGCCTTGATTCATTCGTCTTAATAGAAAATGGTGTTACAAACAAAAATCTGGGTACTAAACCAAGCTTGTTGATACTGGGGTGTCATTTTTTATAAGACTTCTCAGATGACAGAGCAAAAATACATGTGTTTGTACTATGTGGTGTATATATACTTAGCTATAAACACTTGTATATGTAAACCATCTGTACCTATTCTAAGCCAAACATGGGTTCATATTAATATCTCAAATCCATTACTACACAGATCCCACCCTTGTTATAAACTCCCACTCCAATAGTGATACACGTGCCATCCATTGCCGTGACTGTTCCAATCCAGTGTATATATATAGCAGTCTCAGGATTGTTAACCAATACCCCAAAGGAAATAACTTTATCAACTAGGGTACAGAGTTCCTTTTGCCTGTAGTCTTAGAGATCTCACCCATTTCCAAAGACACTTAGGGTGACATCTCCCCCTGCCCCACCTATCCATCCATCCCCTTCAGTGAGGTTGTTTTGTATGTTTGGAATACAGTTAATTTCTCTTGTCACAGTCTGCGTTCCTTTTAGATTCCCCGCAACTTCTAAAATGATTTTTTAAAAACTTGCAGTCATCAAATTTCACTCTTTCTTCTATAACTTTTGACAAATGCATACTACCGTGTATCCACCATTACAGTCATTTTATTGCCCTAAAAACTTACATTACAACAATTTTATTGCCCTAAACCACCCCCCACCCATGATGTTCACCCTCCCCCTCTTCCCCCTGAACCCTGGCACCCACTGATCACTTTACTGTGTATACAGTTTTACATTTTCCAGAATGTCATATAACTGGAAGCATACTCTATGCACTCTTTTTATACAGACTTCCTTTACTTAGCAATATGCATTTAAGAGACAAAAAATTAACCACCACATCATAATGTTAATATATGCTAATATGTTAATTATACCCACTGATTTTCTTATATTACACTATGTTAAATCAACCTGGCATTCCTGAATAAACCTACCTTTATTATGATACAGTGCTTATTTTAGAATTGCTGGATTCCATTTGCTAATATCTCATCTAGCATTTCTACATCTATTTTCAGAAGTAATATTGGTTGTGATTTTATTTTTTTCACTTTGTCCCTTTTTCCATGTGGTTTGGCATTAGACTGTTTGAGGTTCATAAAATGAGTTGAGGATTTTTGACTGTTTTTCATTTGAGGTTTCTTTACATG
The DNA here is from genome assembly GCF_033118175.1 of Dama dama. NCBI lineage: Eukaryota > Metazoa > Chordata > Mammalia > Artiodactyla > Cervidae > Dama > Dama dama. The sequence goes on from NC_083711.1 coordinate 7,499,997, forward strand.
CTTT